>NW_017729034.1:38634560-38654625 GCF_001723915.1 Gavialis gangeticus | reverse complement strand
CGCTGTCCCCGACGGGCCTTCTCCCGTCACTCCTGGGAGCTCTGCCCTCCTGGCCGTTGGCTACTCCCTGCCCGGACCTGTTTGTTACCGTGGTTGTTTGTCCTCCCGCGTTGCCAAGCCCGCTCTCGCCTGCCATGACTTGTTGTTCCCCCAGTGAGGCGGGACTAGTTCACAGGTCCCTCGGTGGCCTGGGCTTGGCCCGCCGGTTGCACACGGGGCTCCGCCACCCCTACACCCCGGCCTCACGCCACCTATGGGCTCCACTTCCCCATGCCAGCTCAGTGTTGTTTCTGCAGGCTTCTAACATGGCTCTTGTCCTCAATCCCCACAATCCGTGGGATACTCCTACCCTAATGTTGACCACTTCACACCAGCCTGCACCGGTGCCTCAGCCGCACCCTCTATAGACCTCACACCACAAGCCCTTCACCCTGTGCACCCTGTGCGACACTCCCCCACTTGGAGGTTCTGATGTCCTAACTACCTCGCTGACCCTCCACCAGATCCCTATTAGCATGAACGGGGGCTGAAAGGAGCTCCCCTCAGTCGCTGTCTAGTTGCCCCGCTCATGTTCCTTAATCGACGTCCGTTGGTCTTGGCGGCGATCCCGCCCCTATCTCCCTCCAGCCAGGTGGTCCTCGGTCTTTCGCCCCTCTTCGGCGTAGCCTGCACCCACCATCTCGGCACTTACTTTGGGGTCCTCTGAATCCTCCTGGGTTGTCCCGATCTTCTGTCGCTCACCCGATCCATCGCTTCTGGGTCGACCCACCGGTGTCCCCGTCGTTGGGCTTCTCTTCTGGGTCACTGCTCCCTCCAACACACTGGCTCTGAGTTGCCCATCCCATGGATCCCGCGCTGTTGCTGGCCCTAACAGCAGTCTGACTCCTGGGCTATCCGCCGCCTCCGGAGCAGTGGCCACCATTTTTAAATCCGCCGGCTGGCATCTGACGCTGCCGTCAGCTGCTGGCTGCAGCTGTACGAAGAGGCGGCTAACGAGCCACACTGGTTCTCCCTCTGGCTCTGCATCTCTCCTGTCCTGGGCTTCAGGTAAGTGTCCCTTGTCACCTTGGCCTCCGGGACAGGGATCATAGAGGAGAGGGGAAGGAGGAGCATTAGGAATCTGTAATCCTAAAACTAGTTTAGAACAAGCCTTATCAAGGATGAGGCTTGTTCATTTCCCCTGTTGTCACTGAATTTTTGAAAGATAAGGGAAGGCTGGAAAAAGTATGGCCAACTGGCTAAGCTATCAGAGGAGGGAGATGTCTTCAGGTTGTGCAGAGGCTGTGTTTACTGTACCCAGAGGCTGATTAAATAGTTGGAAGCCAGGACATAAACTCCTCACAATGGGCACTTGGGATTGATGGAGCACATAGAAACCTGGTTGAATAGAAGGTATATTTGAGCCTGGCTGAGAAGACTACATCAATATTTTTTTCAACAGAAAGCTACTTTTGTAGTTACTATTAGAATTTGGAGTTTTTCAATCAAAATATTTAGGGTTTGGTTTTCACAAGTTGAACTTTTTTCCGTTTTTGATGAAAAGTTGAAAATATTATTTATTTATTTTATTTTTATTTCTGTTGAAACTTCCCATGGGGGTGGGAAACATTTGACTGATCAGCTGTAATCTACTTCTTGGCTCTTGGAAATGGGGCCACCATAGGTGAATATCTTTTACCTAAACTAATTCTGTGCTTATAAAAGCAGATAAAAACAGCCCCATAGGCAGTAACTGCTTTGTTCTGCTACATTATGAAAGTCTTTGGCCAGATTCTCAACTGGTATAGATCCAGTGACCTTTATGGAGCTATGCTGATACAGGAAAGCTCATGGGCTGGTGCTTTTAGTCCCTTTGCCAAACATAGGGCATATCTACATGAGACCTTTACTGTGGAGTAGACTAATTAGCTCTGCAGTAAATGTCTTGCACATGCAGGGCTATTAGGATGCAGGAAGCTAAAAACTCTGCAGCAGGGTAATACTTGTAAATACAAGTACTATCTTACTGCAGAATTATTTACTGCGCAGCAACGCACATGTAGATGCTGACCTGGGAGTAAGTTGCTCCTGGTCAGCCCAACCAGTAGGGGGATACACTCCCGCCTGCTGCCTAGTCATATGGCCTGACAGCTGCAGGAGCCTTGTAGGCCAGCCAGCTCCTCTGCCACCTGATGTAGCCCTTGGCTGCCTGGGCCTGACCAAGTTGAAAGCTAAGCACAGTGCAGCCCTGCATGGGGCCATGAATTCAGGGCTCTGCAAGTACTGGGTGTGCTCCCTGCCAGCCCAGGGCTACCACCCTGGACCCCAGGTCACTGTGATGCTGGCAGCCAGAGCCTGAGGCTGTACCCCTGGGTAGCTGCGGCCAGAGCCTGGAGCTCCCCCTGGCTGCTGCAGGGAGGCAGAGCAAGGTAGGAGCAGCCTCAGCCTAAACTGCTGCACCCTGGCTGCTGTCCCAGGCACACATGTAGATGCTGAACCTGGGAGTAGTTTACGGTGGAGAAAATTGCTTTGCAGTTTATTCATGCACATTAATTACATGTGTAGATGCGCTCACAGTAGCCTAATATTCTCCTGCATATTCTAGTTGCAGTATTAAAAGGTTTGTTGTGTACTTAGGCACTGTATGATTTATTCATTACAGGTAGAATAATTTATTGGCTCACAATTCCTTGGCTACTATATGCACAAACAAAAGAATTAGACTGATGGCATTACCTTTTTAATTAAAAAAATGATATCTACTCTATCATGGCATTTAATCATAAACTAGCATTTTGACAATTCTTTGTCTCTCTCTCCTTTTTTAAACCTAAGGTTTCCTTTTGCTGTTTCTGGACATTCCCCATGGCTCCTTATTATGCTTGTTCATAGCAATGCCTCATTGTTATATTCCTGTGGTTTAACTTTTAGCTATTCCTCCATGGCAAAAACCATGGAACGTGCTAACCTTCTAGCTGGAAAACAATAAGAGTTTTGTATACAAACATGGGGCATGCTATTGACAACTGATTGACAATGAATTGGAAAGCAAAGCATGATGTAGCATGATGATTCATTCCTGTTTAAAAGAAAAAGATACAAATGACTTTTCTGGAAAGGTAAAAACTGATCCATCTGAAGTGTTGAGATGGATAGCAAGACCCCTGTACCATAAGCAGAGAGGTGAGTCAGGTAGTTGTTTGTTTACTTGCTTTTCAGATTTTGTACATGAATACCAGTGTGATCAACAAATGGTAGATTGGAGAGAATGTGTTCATTCTCAGTGGGCATATGTACACAAGACGCTTTACTGCACAGTAGACTATTCTATTGTGCAGTAAAGTGTTAGCATGTATACATGCACATCATTTACTGCACAGCAAATTAGTCTACTGTGCAGTTAGCTACTAAATACAGGTAGTAAACTAACTGCACATATATAAATGATGACCATAGTGCATATATAAATGATGACCAGGAGAAAATTTGCTCCCAGTTAGCCCCCACACTAGGGGGCTGCAGGAGATGGAGAACTCCCTTGGCTCAGGTGCTACTCAGCTCTTGGCTCCCCACAGGAGCTGGGAGCCGAGCAGCATCAGGATGGGGTAGCCCTCTGTCCTGTCCTGTTCTGGCCCTGCTCAGCTCCTAGCTTTCCACAGGAGCTGGGATCCAAGCAGCACCAGAACTTGAGAGCACCTTGCTCCCCCACGCAGCCAGGGGCTGGCTGGGAACTATCCCCCTTCTGGACCAGCTACAAGCCAGCTCTGGACTGCTCAGGAAAATCCCCACCTAGCCTGGAGCTGGCTGGGAGCTGCCTCAGAAGGACTTAATTGAAAACCTACTTTCCTAATGGGATTAACTTTGGAAAGTAGCAACCACTCTTCAGAGCAGGATAGATGTCATTTTTCTACTTTAGAAAAGTTCCCAGAAAACCAGTCACAATTTATATATATAATAATTCTGAAGCTAAATCCTATAGTCCTTGCTCTAGATTTACTTTGACAAAACTCACATTGAAATAAATGGGAGTGCTATCTGTAATAAATTTATTTGGAGCTAGAGAGATTAAAAGATGTTCAGAGGACAGTGAGGAAGAAGGTGAGGAAAGAACATGTACAAGTCTCTATAGACAACTGAAATTCTGGGTGAACTTTGCTGGGTTTCCCTCCCCAGAGAAAGGGTCCCAAGTGTCACGGTGGAACCTGAACGAACAGGCTGGGTTTAGCGGCGGTGGAGTTCTGAGTGACATGGAAGCTGGATGTTCCTTAATTGAATAGGTTTATTAACTTACGCTTGGTAGAGCGCAGGTACGGAGTCTTCAGTTACAGTTAACAACACACAACAGGGGGGACCTGTTGTCCCACGGGGTTCGCCGACAGGCCCTTGCTTTCTACTCCCGGTGCCGGAGCCCGGGAATAGGTGCGGCTGCCTGTCAGGTAAGTCCCAGGGATGGTCAACAGTTTATAAAGGAAGACAAATAACGAACAGAACTGTAACGCGTCGGTGTCGCCAGTCCACAGAACAGTTGGGTAGCCGAGGTGATTGCTGAAGTCAGGAGCCAGGTAAGTCACGCCGAGGTTGCAGTCAAAGTCCGTAGGGGTGATCCGGAATCGTGGTCGAAGATGGTTGGAAGCCGAAGATCAATACAGTTAGCAATACAGAACACCAGGCGGGGAGAGAAGCCAATAGGCCCAAGGGCCTAACTGGAGGACAGTCCCTGAAGGAGTCAGCCTCTGTCTCCAGTTACGCGGGTCTCTCTCTTTTTCTGTCTGTGGGAGGGGGCTCGCTAGCCTTTTATCAGAATTTGGTAGCCAATCAGAATGTATACTCCACAGAACTTTCTAGTCTGATTATATAACATAATTGGGCATGCGCACTGTTATCCTCCCTCACACTGGGCATGCGTCTGACAGGGAAACTAGGTCACCCTTGAGTGACAGGCCCATAGGTCACGCAAAGGCCACGTGCAGGGCCTGTTACTATGGCCTCTGCACTGGCAGCACTCACAGAGCAAATTTCCAAGACAAACTTATCAATAGCAAACTTGTTGAGGTTCACTTACCATTGTTAGTACTCATGATTATGTTGGCAATATAAAGATTTCATGAAGTGAATTTTTCTGCTTATAATTGGTATCAGATATTGATACCATCTGCTTACAAAACAGGGTAACCTTGGTATCCACATTGGCATCAGTTTCTTCCTCACATTTATATCCCACCGAGATTATACAGTGAGTAGTATTAAAAATTTAACAAATTGCATAATAACCCCTTTTTCTGGCTGAGATGCCTTCACTACAACAGGTGTAATAAATGTATCCCTGACAGTCCATCCATACAACAGATAGCCACTTTGCACAAAAAGAAAAAGGGTATTAGATCTTAGGTAGAAGGATAGGTTTGTGTTGAAGGCTGTAGATGGGGAGGAGGAAGATCCAAATTCAATTGCTAGCTCCGCCTCAGGTTTCCCATGAGAATTTGCACATCTCATTGCCCATCTATGTGCTGGGGGTAATGTCTCAAGGGCGTTTGGCAGTTTTCAGGTACCATGCTGAAAGAAGATACCTATAAAAGAGAGTTGGCCATACACATAAGATACTGATTATTAATGGGAGGTATCAGTAAATATAGAATGTAGAAAAAATAACTTAGAATAGAGGACAGTAAAGAGTAGCAACAGCCTTGACTCACAAATTCCAAAAAGCGAGAAAATCTTCTGAAGAAAGAAGCAACATCTACTACAAAGGATGCTTTCATAAGGACCTGAGGAAGTCTGATGAGAGGCATACATATTAGTCCTAATGTAAATAAAATGCATGAAGGGTAAATATATATTTACTACAAAATGATCTCTTTTCTGGATGAAAAGGTGATGGTGGAGGAAGGAAGGGAAAGAGCAGGACTTGAAATCTTTGAGAGAATGCAGAAGCCAAGATATATAAACATGTGGTGACCAACGGAATTAAAGAAGAGAGATGCAGCAAGTTTAAAATGCAGGCAGGCTAGACATGGAAAATACAAGATGATGAAGGGAAGATCACAGACCATAGCAAGGAAAAAAGGGAAACAAAGATGGACTATAGTGTATAAGAACTGAATTAAAGTATTTAAAGTGATACTACCTAGTTCCTATACACTTCATATTGCCATTTAGCCCGAGTGCCTGAACTGTCCTTGAAAATAGAGGGAGAGCAAATGACCAAAGAAGAATTCAAAGAAAGCCATCAGTCATTGAACATAAGGTAAATGCAGAAATGAAGAACCAGAAAGAAAAAACAAATTATCTTGAGCAGGGATACTATTTTGTGGTCTGTTCTATGATAAAGGAAGCCGCTTACTATTGTCACCAAAGAGATAGGACAAAAAAGTATTTTCTCTCTCTTCCCCCCCCTCCCCTCCCCACATACACTTTTTAGAAGGTTCTTTTTATTACCACCTTTAACCCACTACTTACAGGCCTGGAAAAAGGGCCAAAGACACAATACTTCTGAGCTTTAGACAGCCACCAACTACTGTTATTGCATGTCTACTGCAGCTTGTTACTTACCTTTAACAGGAAGAGGATGTAGTTTCCTCTCCAAAGCTAATCAGCTGCTGCATATGATGCTGGGGAAGCAACTGGGGGATAGCGCAGTTCAAAGTTATTTGGGACTAGAGGGGATCAAGGGGAGTAACAAGATCCCCAGCTGGATTTTGGCTGGCAATCCAGATCTTCAGTATGGAATCTGTGGTGGAGTATAAAGCTATTACCACCAGCCCTCCCAGTTATTTTAGGGTAGTACTGGAAGGCAGAGAACACAGAATCAGCATTCTTGACCTTCAGCTACTCAGGAAGGTGAGTAAATACAGACAACTGCATTTATGTGGAGGAAGATACCTTGATTGGTAGGATTTTTGTTTGTTTCTCAGTCTGGAAGAATATAAATCCCAACTGGTTGATAATATTTCCATAGAACTCTTGTAAATGAAACTACTTTAATTTCAAACTTGTATTTCCTTAAGACAACCTCTTTAAGATTTGGAGAGGTGTGCTATGCCCAAGAGGGAAGAGTGGCATTGTCCAGTCAAGTGTAGTTGGTAAAGCTGGAGAAAATTAACCAATTCACAACCTGCTGGTCTGAGACTGACTGAACTTTTATCATTGTCCATTGTATGTCTATTTGTCCAACAATAGCCAATCTTTGGCAACAGAAACATGAGCAACAGTGGAAAAGGCACATAGTGATCTACTGTGGAAGTCATAGTGTATCTAGAAGGTCTGGGTGAGCTAAGACAGAGTTGGAGAGAATGCTGTATAGGATAGCCTATGCACTTGCATTCTGAGCTCCTTTTATCTGAAAATGTCACTTTTGATAAATAGTGCCCATTGAATATTGGGAAAAATAGTGATAGTTGGGAAATCAAAGTCAGTGAGCATTGGTGAGGAAAAAAGAATATTGAAAAGAAACTTTAATTATGTTGGATACAGTTTTTGGATGGAAAGTACTGGCATTATCCATCAGATACTTGCCCATCCATCATTCCTTTTCATCTACCTTCACCACTGGAACACTTGAAATGCATGGTTAGAGTGCCAAAAAGACACAGTTACAAATATTCTTTTGAACATTTAGGAAATGAAGGAAGTGGGCTCTATATCTTTAACTCACTGCAGCTAAAACAAATGGTTTCCAATTAGACTTAAGCCAGTAGCATGCTACTACTTTTCAGAACTTCGCACCTGAAAGTATAACTAGATTTTCAGCTTAGGCAAGTAAATGCCATCCACAAAAAGGTTGAAGGAATACTGCTGTTGTTAATTTCATGTCTGAGAGTATGTGATATCACCCCCCCCCAATGTTTTAGTGTCAATTACTAATTTTCAAATATCCATACTTTAATTTAATAAAAATGATAGTTACTTTCAAATGAGCATGTTTTTACTCTTGGGTATTCAATTTTTTTTTCTGTTCTAAAACCAAGGTGATTCACAGTGGGGGCATCTACATGCACACTGTACTGCGGAGCCGGCTAATTAGCTCTGCAGTAAAGCATCACTGTCTACACATGCGGCACCATTAGGCTGGAGTAAACCAATTAACTCTGTTGGAGTACTGCCAGGCAGAAGTACTATTTCTATGGTGGAGTCATTTAGTTGTGCCACAACGCACATGTAGAAAGTGACTGGGGCTGACTGGGGCAGGAGGGTGCTACAGTGTGGGGGCTGCCTGCTGGACTTGATTCAGGTACACTAATTTCACATATATATGTGTCCAGTTATAAGTATATTTGAATTAGGTAGTTCTTTGTGGCAATCACAACCATCTCTGTACTAATCACATGAATACTTTCCTTGGAGTCCTGTAGGGAAAGTATCTCATAGCTATTAAGACTCAGATTCCCGGTGCAGTGCACTGGTGAACATAAGAAACACCTGTATGTAGTTTCTAGCGTTATATAAGTATGCAATGCTGATTGTTTTAGGAGTATCTGTATCTGCTTCTCTAATAGGCTCAAGGAGGGAAAAAAAATCTCTCTCTAGGAATGTAGAGGATTCTACTTTCCATGACTGAAATCTTTCATTTATTAAATTGTTGGAAATGAAGGCATATTCCATTTGTCTGGTAAAACAATGGACAGTTTGGCTTTAATCTGAAAACACCTTTCATGAACATTTACTGGTTCCCCATAATGTAGAATCTTTATTGGATATAACACAGCACCTTTGGATATGCTACTGACTGCCATTCTGTCAAATTGTCAACCAGGACCTGGAGCTAAAAAAACAAGGGGGCTATTGAGTGGCAAAATAGCACACTTAGAGGTCACCTAGTTAATAATAACCTTGAAAGAGTCGTCAGTAACATATACTGTGAGCCTATTTTATTTTAAGAGTAAAAAATGATGATAGACAACTTTCTCTGAATTAATGGCCTGGAAAGATTTGCTATCTGTAAAGTAATGGAGGTAATCTGCAATCTGAGTGACTGGTATCTACAAGAAAACTGAAAATATTTGAATTAATGAGCACAGCAAGCTATAGCCAGGTTTAGAGCTCAGGTATCAGTAATGAACATGGTATACAGATGTTTGGATAAATTTTTGGATGTCAGTCTTGAAATGATGACAATACATCAGATTTGTAGCATACAAAAGATTTCCAGCATCCGAAAAGATTGTTGTAAATGATGATGCTTCTGGAGTGATGGACATGTACATTTTTATTCATTATTTGTTTTATTGAGAGCTGGCAACATATTTTGGTGCCTGAATAACTTAAGTCATTACCCCATGGAAGTGTAAAAGCTAAATGGGACATGAATGATTCAGTAGTACACAATTCATCTGATACTTCAGTCTTGACTTTGAGGTTCATCCTTATAAGGATTAGTCTGCTGTCCCCTTTTAAGTGAGCTGCAATGGCATGCATAGTACATTAGATGTCAAAGGGATATTACTCTTGGGTCCCTAGCAGTTGTTACACAATTAATGGATCAATCATGCAATAAATTGCATCATACTACAGGTGCAAATAACTTATCATATGATCAAATATCAAACCATACAGAAAAAAGTGTTCCATTTTTAATGTGGAACATTTTGGGGTTGGTTTATATGCACTTTAATTTGAATGTGTGGCACATCTGTTTGTTTAAGGGGCACATGGGGATCTGCACCTGGAGATCTGCTTCCCAGTGTTGTGCTGTCCCTTCACCCTTTCAGCGTGCTAGAATGGGAGCCTGAGATTGGGGCGCCCCTCCTGGTCTCAGGCCCCCTGTGCACATACAGCTCAGGTGGATGCCTCTCACTGGACATGAGCCAGCTCACAGGAATCCAGAGGTCGGGAGTGTCTCCCTGATTCTAGGATCCTTATACTCTGGCTAAATGAAAGGGTGGCCTGGGAAGCATGACGTCAGGGGCTGGTCCCCAGTGCCATGATTCCCACCATGCCTTTGAATGTCCCAAAATGTGGGGAGTTCCTGGGTTCTTCATGCTGGCAGACATACAGTGGAATCTGACAAATTTTATCTTGAATCCCAAAATCATGCATTCTCCCATGCACATTTGGTACAGCATGACACATGATTTTTGGGATCCAGGATATATTTTGTCAGATCCTATTGTACGATTAAATTAACATCTGCCAAGGACCTTGGGCTCAGTCATGACTCTACAGACTTGAGAGAGGAAAGGGTGTGACAATCCAATAGGTCTTTTTTATCTTTAATTTTTGTCTTATTTTTTCATGAGCTTACAAACCATCAAATGCCAAAGCAGAATACATAAATATTAGAGCAACATATCACACAAAAATACCTTGCACCTAAATATTGGAAACCTTCAGTGCTCAAGTCACATTCTTCTGATTAAATGACTGGCATCTAGGGCACCCTGAACATTTATTTTGATTAAAATCTATGATATCTGATAAGGTTTCTGGTATCTGAAAGCAGCCAATGATTGCTGAACTTCAGCTGTGAAAGGTATATTTATTTTATAGATGGTAAGAAATCTAGTCATGAGATCAGTTCTTCTAGCACAGACTTTCAGCCCTAATTACATTCTAAACTAAACCTTTTCCAAAATTAAAGTTAGTTTTACACTGGGAATCCATGGCAAGATACTGGAAAAACCTGCTTTGAAGGACAGCTTTGTTTTTGAAGAGGGTTTGTTTATATTGACAGTTAGGGTCAACCTTGAGTTATCCTTAACTGGCCAAGTCATATGAGCTACTCTTTTCTCATTCCCATTGTATCGTGAAGCCTGCACAAAAGCTGTCCAAATTGTGCAAGCACAGCAATTAAGATATATTCCAGGTCCCATTGCAAAGCAGAGTCCTTCTAGGAACTGGTCTCTGAGCTATTTCTCTCTCCTGGGCTTATCTGCACTTACAGGTGGTAAAGAGAAGTGGGGTACAGAAGGGCCAAAAGTCAGGAACAGGGGATTGCAGTATTATTTCCAGTGGACTTATTTGACTGAGGTTTGCCATGCCCAAGTATATTCCAGAAACACTGCTGGCAGTGGTGGGATATGAGTGAGCAGGGTTAGGGTTGAATTCCTACCTAGAAGTTCAGTAGTGTGTTTACGCTTGGGGCAGACTGTGGGTCAAATGAAGGCAATTACAATGTAAATGGACAGTAGATGTCTTGAAAGTGGCCTTCAGGTTGATCCCGTCAGTAGAGCCAGAGGATCATAGGAATAGGATCATAGAAAGTAAGGTTTAAAGGGACCTTATGTGGTCATATAGTCCAGCCCCCTGCTCAAGACAGGATCATCCTTGACTAAACCAGCTTAGCCAAGTGTCTGTTGAACTTTTGTGAAATTTCCATCCCTAGACATTTTCAGCTTCTCTAGGTAGCCCATTTCACTGCTTGACCACTGTCCAAGTCAGGAAGATCTTTCTCATCTCCAACCTAAGATTTCCTCTTCTGCAGTATGAAGCCATTGCTCCTACTTCTGTCCCCTATAGCCACAAAGAAAAGCCATCTCTATCCTCTTTACAAAAATCACCCTTCATGTATTTGAAGACTGTTATCAAGTCCCCCCTCAGTCTTCTTTTCTCCAGACATAGCCTTACTCTCCATTCCTCTGTAAAGGAAAATTTGTTGCTGTTGTTGTTTCCCATCTGTAATACAATAAGATGCAGAGACCTTGGCCAAGACTCAGCCTCCCAGTGCCAAGCAATTAGGGAATGCACGGTTCCTCTCTCAAAAATATAAATGGACAAGATAGGCAAGAGGGGGAACAGGAAAAACAGAGGAATGAAATGATTTGCTGAAGTATTAGAGCCAGGATTTTAACTTAGGTCTTGCAAACAGCAAGCTACTGACTAGGTCGTCAAACTACTCTGCCACTTTTCCAGTCTCCAATAGGCTTGCCCCGTATTTTGTAAACAGGATGGTTCTTTCTACTGCTGTTACAGGAAGTTTTCTACTATGTCCTTATTTCCAAGTAGCTTTATTCCTAAGAAAATCTTCTGCACAGCCAGAATGTCTTTTTGAGCAGGCATAGCCACAAGTGGTTTTTAAAACATCCAGATGGCAAATGATCTTCTTTTATGCTCCTGTTATTACTTTTTGCTAAGTGACTATCTACTGTGCTGCCTGATGAGGAACAGTGCGTACTTGAATTTTTTGATATTCCCATTCCAGTTAAATGACCTCTGCAATTCACTGTCACATTTTGAAAGGAGGTCAGTACTGAAGACAACATATTTTGTTGCTAGTAGTGTGCAGTCATAGCTGAAGGGTAAGAAAAAACAAATGGGACCATTGACAACATTAGTACCTCCACTTCAAGTACAAATTGCTTATAATCCATCTGTGTCTCTAGTATCAGGGAGTTATTTGTTTCAGAAGCAATAGTTTTAGGACCTGATATTCTGAGGTACCTGAGTGGAAAGACAGATGATACAAATTTAATGAAAACGTAAGCATAGCTGAAGCCTTGGTTTGCCTTCATTTTTCCATTTTCTCCCTATGGCTGTTTGAAGAGTAGGATAGCTTGACTTAATGATGCAGTTTCAACAAGATCTAGAAGATTTGTTCCAGCATGGCTCATTGGGAAGGAAAAAACCTGTTAGACTCCATGATGATGTTAAATATTATGGCCAAATGCTGCTGTCTCTTGTACCAGGTTAAATACAAAGTATGACTCTTTAGGTCCTTTATTAGGTGTGGAGTCTTTTTGGCTTGCTGGATACCAGGTACGGGGCTTAATTATATTCTTAGGAAGGTTAATGGTAAAAGTCTGGATGACTGTGATGGCACAGGAGTAGGAAGTTAATGACCTTCAGGGATATCTCAAAGCCGATCTGTTCTTTTGGTACTTGGAGAGGTGTTCTGTAGGGTTTCTGGACCAATGCCTATGAGAGCCATCTGTTGGCACCATGCAATTTTGTAAAGGGGTTGAGTTTAATTGTTTAAAATATTTTGTGTCTGCTTAGATGGTGAATTCACCAACCTGCATAGGAATTAATTTCACCTGGAGATTGCTCCTCAGGACTTTTTAAATAAAGAAAATATAAAATACTAATTAAATGAAGTAAAGCATTAAAATGTACACCACATTTAAAGGGACAATGATCATTTAATCTACCAACTCTGCATGTTGTGTATTCAAGTGCTACACCTGTCTGCTACACCTGTCTGCTATGAATAATTTCTACTATGAATAATAATAGTCTTCTGATACTCACAGCTGTATTGCATTTTTATGAGGCACAGCCTTGAGGGACACTACAGGAGCTAAGATATGGGATGGGCATGGACAGGGTGTGACTGGAATCTCCCTGCATCCACTATTTATCCAAGATTTAGGCAAGATCCGGTTCAGTCATGACAGTGCAAAGGGAGTTCACTGAGCAAAGAGATACTATATCACCTTGAAGAGAATTTCTGCTATGCTAACCATATTATTTCCTGAATGTTCATCTTTGTTTTCCTTCTTCAATGTGAGCCTGTGTAAATCATTTAACCTTTGGTCCCCAGCATTTAATTTTGTGCTATACAGAGATGCTAGTAATCTCATTTAACTACCTTATCTGTGTTTCTAGGCTTCATTTTTATGAACATTTTCCAGTGCGTGGTTTCTTCATCTACGGTGAACTCCTGACTTTATGGGGACACCCTACATCATTCTGCTAGAGATTTAAACCAATAACAATAAAAAAAATTAGCTTACAATGGCTGCTGGTGCCAAGTCTAATTACATCATTAAAAACCCTAACTGTCGCTAAGGGCTTATACACAAACATTTTCCAAATATAAAATTTGAAGACCTTGGTTCTAAACAAGAAATTCTCATTTTGCAATTAACAATAGCACAGTGCAACATGAACTTTATGTGCCATTCAGTTAAAAAATAAGTGAGAAATAACACGGAGGCCAATAGGAACACACCTTGCATCACTTTTTATTCAAACAGAACATTCACCCTTAGCTAGAATCCTGTAAGTTTCTTTTCATGCCATCAAACCCCAACCACTGCCCTTCATGTCAATGGAAATATAATGGCTCCTTCTAGCACAGGTTACTAGGTTTTCCCATTCAATGTTCATTCCTATTATTTTCCTGTTGAATGATGTTAGACTATCTAATAGGCCAGCAGCAGGGGTACTCTTCTTCTCTTTTCTGAATTAATACCACATATGGTTCCCTTACCTTACCATCAGGTACTTCCTCTGCTTTCCATGAATTTTCACTTTGTTCTCATTTTCAATGGTTAGGTAACTTCATTTAACCAAATTCACATAGTACCCTGAGATGAATACTATTTGGCACTTTGGATAGGTTAATGAACCTGAACCTGCTGGCTTGTGCCATGTGTAAAAGGAGACAGTGGGCAATGACTGGGTTATTTTGAGAGGAGCCTCCAGCTAATTCAGGGCTTTCTGATGCCTAGTAAACTGAAAAAGAAAGTGACAACACAGGAATCAAGGAATGAGTCTCAGAGAGCTGTGTAAGGTCTAGCAGCAAGCTGGAAGCAGGCTAAGAAAGGGAGGTCAGAGATCAGGAGATTGCCAGAGAGTTAGAATCAGCAGGCTGAGTAAAGAACTAAAAACTTGCTGAACAGGGAGCAGACTGGAGCTGTCATAACCTCTACTGCCATGTCTAGACTGCAAGCTTACTGTGCCTGGCAGTAGCGCCCTCAAACATGCTGGGATGCTCTGTGTGGGCTGTATCCTCAGTGGCAAGCCATGTAGCCATGTCTGCACAGTGTTGGAAAGGCTAATTAGCCTGCATGTTGGCTAATTGATGCTGTTACTCAACAGTGCTAATAATCTTGCCTGCAGTGCTGGACAGAGGCAGCTACACTGCTTCTGGTTTAGGAGACAGCCTATGTACAGCAGCGAGACATGGTTGATGGTGCTGCTCTTGAGCACTTTACTGTCTTGTTGAGGCTTCAGATTGTTAGCTTAGATCATGGGCAACTGGTGCCACCTTAGTCGGGGGGGGGGCACATGTCCCCCCAGTAACCAGTCAGTGGTCGGGGGGGGGGTCCCCCGCAGCCGAGATCTTCTGTAAATGGCTGCAGCCACTTCCACTCCCTGGTCAGCTCTTGCAGGGGAGGCACCCTCCCACCAGCCCATTGCCTAAGCGGCAAGTGCGGCCAGTCAGGGGGTGCACCGACACTTTCAGGTGCACTCCCGTGTACCTGCTATGCATTGCCACCGGCTAAGATGTTTGCTTCCTGCCACCTTTTGTAAAGAATCTTACTTAATTTACTCAAAGCATCCAAGTGATTCTTGAAAATCTACTAAGGCCTGGGGTAAAATGAACCTGCTGCTTGGCATGCCCTGAGCTCTGAGACTGAAGTTTATAGCACTTGTACCTAGAACTGGCTGGAGAGCAGAATTTCCCTCATGATAAAATTTTTGAAGAGGAAAAAGATCATCATGGGATGAAAGTAAACAATTCTCAAACACTTCTGTTTTGGGAGAATGGAGATGGAATGTTTTTTAGCTCATGTTCTATATGGCCTAACCATCCATCAGGGAGTTGACTGAGATGATGGGCTGCTTGGGGACTGAGTGGCCTGACAGCTCACCAGTAGGGCAGCCAAGTAGTCCTGGAAACCTATAAGGAAGGGGAGCTGGAAAGGTGGGGTTGGTAGGATGGCTGTTGGCCATCTAAGTTGTCTGGCCAGTTGACTGGGTTTCTGTCAACATTTTGGACAAAATGAACATGCCCTTGAGTTAATTTAATTTCTATAGAATTTATATTTTCTGGTGGAAAAGTGGTAGAGTTTTTACCTGTGATGGGGTTGTTACTGTTCTCCACATGAGATTAAACCAAGAAACTTCTGTATTCCAGCAGTTATACTTCATGCAGTGTACTTGGTTTTACTTCCTAGCAGTGCCACCCTTTTCAGCTGGACTCTGGAATAGACATTACCACAGACAAGTTGGGTGACTGAAGTACTCCCTCCAGGATGTATAGCTGAAGCCAATAGGCCATAACTTTATTAGACAATAACAGAGCATAGGCAGTTTTACTTATTATGCAGCATGCTAAGTAGCCTAAATCAGTTATTCCATAAGAATTGCACAACAGGTCTCAGGAACAGAGTGGGACCCTATCATAGACACTGCCAGATGGAGAAGGACGCGTACTTGAAATTCTCCCTGTGTGAAGACCTGGGTATAAATGAGGGATGCCTCCAGTCTTTAAATCAGCAGAAAAGACATTTCCATACTTCTACCACTTGCTGCATTTAATGGCCATTCAGTTCTGATCCTGTGCTTGGATTGGGGATTGAGCTACAGGCAAAACCTCATTACCTCAAGTACCTGACAGTTGTAACTAGTGGAATCAAAACAGAAATCATAATGGTTCCCTTTGACCTCATCTGTTAGTTGCAATTACTGGATCCTCTGTGGAGGAGGAAGTGCCAGAGTGAATCATCTCTAAAGAACAGCCGTAGCTTGGAATATCTCAGGAAATATGATCATGATCAATATTGTTGCTAACCTGTCAGTAGATCCCAGTACATTGCCACAAACTCCAGCCCAGAATCATAACCATACAAGTAGGTGGAAGGACAACTGAGGCATGGGCAACCAGCCCAGTGTTTACTCCTCCTTCATAGCCTCCCCCCCCATAAGAAGGTGAAAGAAAAATATAAAGTGTGAACTTTAATATTCTTAAAGTATTTTTTCAGGATTGCTTGATACTAAAGCAAGGAAAATGTACAATAATTTTTCTTTTTTAACTCACCTTTTAATGTAAAACTACATATTGACTCTACTAGCATGAAGGTATACAGCATTTCCCTTTGAAAATTGAAGCTGGAGATGGGCCTAACCAAAATCCTCAAACCTAAGACCCCCAAACTTTAGCAAATTTCAGATCAAGATTCGCCTCTAATCAGGTTAAATCTATCCTTCATTGATCATGACCAGGGATCTGGGTTTACCTTTTGCCATGGAAAAATGTGATAAAATGCAGATTTTCTCCTTTACAGGAGAAAAACGTGGAAAATGGTGGGTTTCCCTTCGCAGGCTGGCAGAGTTCCAGCCTGCAAGAGTCTGGGGAAGTGGGAAGAGGGCAATCAAGCGGGGGGCACCTTGTGCCTGTGCGCATGTACACATGCACATAACTTCCAGGCAGCCTGGAGAGTAGCTCCTGCAGGTAAGTCGCGGGGGGGGGGACTGAGGTCCCCATAGTGAGGGATGGATGGAAGGAAGGAAGGAGTTGGGCAGGGCTGGGGCTGGGGTTGCTACAGAGCCTGGGTGATGCTTGGGGCCCAGGAGCATGTGCAGCTGCAGGACCCAGGTGGGGAGTGGGATGGAGCTGTGAGAAACTCATCTGGGGGCAGAGGGGTGGCTCCCCACCACTGCATGCACTCCTGGGAGGGATATAGGGGGCACAAGCCCCCCATATTTGTGCATGGGGCAGGGTTGAGTGCGGCGGAGGGCTGGTGTCTGCAGGCTTGGGCTCCCCACCCTCCTGCCCTTCCCCTGGGGCCTCTGTGGCCCAGCACAAGGGATCTGGTGCATCAAGGCAGAGGTGAAGCTCAGTGCCTCCACCACAAACAAAGCGCCACCATGGTGAGGTGCTCCCTGCCCACCTGGGAGTGGTGGGAGGCACAACTCCATGCCACCACTCCTACTGCTACTGGATGGGCAGGGGGCACCTCACCAGGGCTTGTGGTGGCAGCACTGAGCTTCACCGATCTGCTTTGCTCTGCCCTGCTGCACTGGGTGCCGCCTGCTGGGCTGTGGAGGTCCAGGGGGAGGGCAGCAGAGTGGGAAGCCTGAGCCCACAGTAGGCAGCCTGCATCCGCCCCCACCCCACAGCTTCTGCTCCAGCTGTGCTGCCTGGGGGTGGGGAGCTGGGCTCTGCATTCTGCTCTGCTGCAACAGCTGTGGCCTCCCATGGGTGGCAGGTGGGGCTTGGGCGCTGTTGTGGGAAGCAGGGGGCTGTGGACCCGAGTCCCTGGCCCCATAGCCCTGGCAGCTGGGAGCCCCCTCTGGCAAGGCAGTGGGGGGGAGGGGCTGTGGGTGGGGAGTAAGTGGCACCAGCAGGGCTATGGGGTTGTGGCTGGGGAATGAAGGGCATCAGAAGGGCCCAGAGGGCTGTGGGTGGGTAGTGACAGATTTCGGGTTTTTTAATCAGAGAACATGCACTTTTTGTAAGAGAATTTGCAGTTTTTAAACAGGGAAGAAAAGTATCCCTGATCATGTCTAAGGACTCATATGATGATAAAGCCACTCTAATAAGTTTTAAGAGAGCTGTCTGAGTGTAATGGTTTTTATGTTACCTTAACCTTCAGAATGTTAACAAAGCCTTTATTGTAAGGACAGACATTTTCATTTTAAAAACGGCCACAATCGAAAGGTTAAAATCTGGAGTATTTTTCCTTCTTTTTAAAAAAAAAATACAATAGAATTTAGTACATGACTAAGAGAGACTTGACATTTGCAGCAAATATTGAATCAGACCAATAGGGGATAGAGTCAATGAGCTGAAAAGACTGGAATTCTATTTGATTTACCATAACTGCAGGCATTTGTAAGAAGAGACATGGCAGCCAATGGGATTTGATGACAAGCTTATCTTAGGACAAGATGCCAAGAAATGTTCAGCAATTAGTCCTATGTCTCCTGGAAGGAACTAAGTTCTTATATGGCTGAGCTTACAGAACTGCAAACTTAGGGGAGTCTGGCAGAGCCAGGACTATCCTCAGCAGACATATTCTGAATCATATAGCATGAGCTAGTCTTTCTCTCTGTCAAGCCTGAAAAACATTTGTATAACACATTGGAGGTGTGATAGATTAAACTAGGATGGAATCATGACCTAGTTGAAGTCCAGGCGAGTTTTGCCCCTGAGTTCAGTGAGGCCAGGATTTTATCCCTGGCTGCATCCACTCATGAAGGCACATATGGTTTGTGGCACCGCAGACTTCTTTGTGGATCCACAAACTGCATCTGTTGAATGTTGAAACATGCGCTGTGCTGCTAATTTGCAGTGCAGTGTCCAAATTTGCTACCAGGATTCTGTTGTAGCAAATAAATAAATAAATAAATAAAATAAAAGCACCAGAAAAAACATGGCACAGAGCACATAAAAAAAAAATCATGTGCTGGGACAAATGGAGGCCTGGTCCTCCAGTACGATGCTCCAGCTGTTGGCCAGGTGTTTCTAGTGCTCCATTTATGCTTCTGCTGCTCCAGCATGCTGGGTGGTGTGCTGAGAGCAACCAAAAGCACAGAAGGGCCCACAGCTTCCTGTCTTGAACCCATAAAGGCACCTAGGGCCACTTGGACTGCCTTAGAGCTATGCATGTGGGGCAGCCATGCTACTGCTCCAGAGGCTTGGCCACTGAGGCCTGGGCCCTGGCAAGCAGTCCCAGGACCTCTGTGTGAGGGCCGCCTAGACCACTGCTGCACCATGGAACAGTGGGAAGCACTGGAGTCCCCTGTGGGCAGCATGAGAGATCGTGGTGACACAAGTGTGGGGACTCAGCCACAAGAGTCCCTGTCACCTGGGGGACAGTGACCACCAAATAATAGAATTCACCATAAGACAGAGTGGGAAAGGTAACTAGTAGGGTGGAAGTGCTAGACTTTAGGAAGGCTGACTTCAGCAAGCTCAGGCGTTTAGTCAATGATGCACTGCAGGGTAAGACATTTGGTGAGATGGGAGCCCAGGAAGGGTGGCTGTGCCTTAAGGAAGTGATCCTTTGGGCACAGTGGGAGACGATCCCAGTGCAGGAGGAAAGGGGCCAAGGGGCTTCCTTGGCTGACCAGATAAATCTGGAGCAGCCTAAGGGCAAAAAAGGGGGCATATAAGCAGTGGAAACAGGGAGAAATTACTAAAGAGAAGTATGCCTCCTCAGCTCGCAGTTGTAGGGAGGCAGTTAGAAAGGCCAAAGTTACCATGGAGCTCAGGATGGCATCCCAAGTTAACGATAACAAAAAATTGTTTTTCAGATATATAGAGAGTAAAAGGAAGGCCCAGGGTGGTATAGGACCACTACTGAATGGGCAAAAGCAATTGGTGACTGTCACAGGGCGGGGACGCAGGAGCAGCTGTGATCTCCCCTGGCGCCCCTACCGTGCCAAGTTGCCTGTTAGCACCCTCTTTCTCGCCCGCCAC
>NW_017729034.1:38632268-38634218 GCF_001723915.1 Gavialis gangeticus | reverse complement strand
CAGTACCAGATGAACTTGGTGCCCTAAGCCTATGGGCGTCGCGTGCCTCCAACCTCCCCTGTAGCATGCCCCAAGCCTCGCAGATCTTCCGGACGTTGTCTTGCCTGTACTTATCTTAGTGACCCCTCTCCGGGGCCTCTCAATGTGTGCGCGCCCTCTCCGGGGCTCACCGCAATGCTCTTGCCCTCTCCGGGGCTCACCGCAATGCTCTCGCCCACGCACCCCCAGCCAGGGCCTGGGCTTCATGCTTCTCATGCTCCCTGCCCGCACTGGGTTTCGTCGCCTGCGCTTCCGCGGTAAGTTACCCACACTGGGGTTTCGTTGCCCGTGCCTTCCGCAGTTGGGGCTCAGGTGGCCTTAGCCGTGCCTGGCCCCCTGACCCATCTTCTGGGTCCTATGCCCTGCTTGGGCTCTACTCCCGATACTGCCCCCCTGGGCTGGGGTTGGGATACCTCACTAGCTCCGCCCAATGTCACCCCACTGGGCTGGGGTCGGGACACCCCACCTATGCAGCACCACCCTACAGCGCACACTGCTGTGCCCTCCTTGGCACCCGATTGCTGTGCCCTCGTAGTGCACCAGGAACCCCCCGCGCTACTGGGGCGCTCCCCTGAGGCCTCCTCCTTCCCCTACAGCCTCACCCGGTCCTCCGGTGTTACACAAACATCACCACAACAAACATAAAGCCCTGAGCCCACCGGCTGCAACACAAAATCAGCCTACCGGCTATAACATTCCGCGCCACCCTGGCTGTCCATCAAGCCTCCGTGATAGAGGCCTCTCCATCCCATCACCACGTGGACACTCAAGTGCTCAGGCAGCTCTGCTTTACAGCAGAGCTCCTGCTCCTCAGCCAGTTAGAGGGGAACTGACTCTGGCCTCAGCCTAGCTGCTTATAAAGGCCAGGCCCTGCCCCCTTCTGGCCAGCTGACCAACATTGGTTGCCCCGCCAACCCTCACCTGTGCTGCCCTGTTGATTGGCAGCTGTCCTTATTACTATTACTAGTAGTGAGCACCCTAGTGCTCTGCTATACATCTCTCCCTCCCGGGGTTGAGCCTCCTTAGGAGCGGGGCGCAGGAGTGACAAACAGGGGGGGCAAGGCTGAAATCTTCAATGAGTTCTTTGCCTCAGTCTTCCTAAATGAGGGGCAAGACAAGTCTCACAATGGGATCATAGACAGACAACAGCTGGGTGCCAGACCACCAAGTGTTGACCCTGAGATAGTGCAGAGTCACTTGGAAGGACTGGATGTGTTTAAGTTGGCAGGTCTGGATGAGCTCCATCCGAGGGTACTGAAGGCACTGGCTGATGTCATTGCATAGCCACTGGCAAGAATATTTGAGCACTTGTGGCACATGGGCTAGGTTCCAGAGGATTGGAAAAGGGCCAATGTGGTCCCTATATTCAAGAAGGGGAGGAAGGAGAATCCAAGCAACTATAGGCCAGTTAGTCTCACCTCCATCCTTGGTAAAGTGTTTGAAAAGATTATTAAGGCTCATATATGTGAGAGCCCGGCAGGAAAAATTATGCTGAGGGGAAACCAGCATGGGTTCGTAGCAGGTAGATCATACCTGACTAATCTAGTCTCTTTTTATGATGCAGGAGTAGGGGTAGATATCATTTACTTAGACTTCAGGAGGGCCTTCGATATGGTATCCCACCCCATACTGGTGAACAAATTAAGAGGCTGTGACTTGGATGATTACACAGTCCGGTGGGTGGCAAATTGGCTAGAGGGTCGTACCCAGAGAGTGGTGGTGGATGGGTCAGTATTGACCTGGAAGGACGTGGGCAGTGGGGTCCCGCAGGGCTTGGTCCTTGGACCGATACTCTTCAATGTCTTCATCAGTGACTTGGACGAGGGAGTGAAGTGTACTCTGTCCAAATTTGCGGATGATACAAAACTGTGGGGAGAAGTGGACACACTGGAGGGCAGGGAACAACTACAG
>NW_017729034.1:38625320-38627268 GCF_001723915.1 Gavialis gangeticus | reverse complement strand
CCAAAATCTGGAATGGGCTCCCAAGGGAGGTGGTGCTCTCCCCTACCCTGGGGGTCTTCAAGGGGAGGTTAGATAGGCATCTGGCTGGGGTCATCTGAACCCAGCACACTTTCCTGCCTATGCAGGGGGTCGGACTCGATGATCTGTTGATGTCCCTTCTGACCCTAACATCTATGAATCTATGAGTCTGCCCAGGCCAGGCACTGGGGACCCAGCTGGTGGCCTAAGGAGGTTACTGACCTCCTGACCATTTGTGGCCAGAAGGCTACACTGTGCCAGTTCACCCAGGGACACCAGAATGAACATATTTACCAGGCGATTGCTGTACACATGGCCAAGCGGAGGCATGCCAAAACATGGAAGCAGTGCTGGAGCAAGGCCAAGGCATTACACAGGCAATTTAATGTGCTGCACGATGCTAACCACTGCTTGGGGGCAGGGTGATCCACCATGGCATGCTATGACAAGCTGGCCAGAATCTTTGGCCCTACAGTCATAGACCCCCCTCTGTTACTTCTTCACAACCAGGGGAGAAGTGGAGCCTGTACAACCAGCCCTGTGACCTGGCTGGAGTCCCCAGAGGCAGAGCCCTCCTCCAGGCCTGCAAAAGCACTGCTGCCCAGCTATGCCAGGAGTGATGGCAAGGAAGGACTCATTCCACGGGCAGGACCTGCTGCCACATCCAGGCCTGAGGCGATGCTGGAGTGATAGGCCTCTTGGCTCCTGCATGATACCCAGGGAGCAGAGAGGAGGCCAAAAAGTGGGCCAGGGTCTCATGCAAGTTGGCAGAGACCACACCCTTGTGGCCTTTCCACCAGGTCTCAACACCATCTGAGGCCAGGTCGAACTCCAGCTTCCCCCCCCCTCTCCTCCTAACCCAAGGCTCAGGAACTATAGTCTCCCAGCCAAGGCAGCTGCCTGTCATTACAGCTCAGTAAGTCCTACACAGGGCATGGGGAACTGGGAGCCACCCCCCGCTTCCCCTTCTTTTTCACCTGAGCCACTCCTCCTTGTGCCCTGCATGTGCCCCAAGCCCATCTCCACCACCACCCTCCCTCCCTCCTCTCCCAACCCCAATTTTCTACCATGCAGGGGGCCCTTTCTTTGCAGGAGCAGGACAGCCTCCTCGCCTTGCCAGCACTTCCAGCTGGATGGAGCTGGTTCCAGCCATGAGGAGAGTGGGGATGTGGTGGCGTCACCAGGGCCACGAGCCTGTCAGGCTACAGCTCCCATTGCAGCTAGTGGCTGAGGGCCCAGCAGGTAGTCCTGCAGCAGCTAGAGGCAGAGATATAAGGGAGGAGTGGCAGCTGGCTTGGGACAGCTATGAGGAGCTGAGGCAACTTTGGGCCTCCATTGATACTGCTGTCCAGGAGGAGAACAGGGTGTTGCAGCAGCTTCTGGCTGCCATCCCTTCCCTGGCCAATCCTGCTGTTGTGCCCCAGCCTGTGCCAGCCCCAGCACACGTGCCTGATCCCACTGGCCAGCCTTCACCTCCACCACCAGGGGCAGGGCCTGGTTGGGAGCATTTTGTTTGGCTGGTGGCTCAGCTGGCACCCTAGCAGGGCCCATGGACCTGCCATGACTGTTGAGGGGTGCTGCTTCTGCTTCCCCACTTCCCCACTTGGACATAGCTGCAGTGGCTGCACCTGAGGAAGAGTGTCCACTCTCCTTCCTAGAGCAGCTATGGCCCTGGTCACATCGGTGTGGCCTCCACACATGGGGTGGTCCACACAAGGTGGAGACCAGGCTTCAGCTGAGGAGCTGCCAACCCTTGATTCCCCCCTCCCTCTGCCTCTGTCTGTGGTGTTTCTTCCACCCCTAAGAACCGTCTTTCTTCCCCTGGTGCTTGTGTAAATAGTTTCCATTTATTTCTGGTTTGGAATGAGTTTGTGCATGGGGAGGGGAGGGGGGCGGGGTGAATGGTGGTGGGGTTCTGGAAGGTCTTGTG
>NW_017729034.1:38600750-38620320 GCF_001723915.1 Gavialis gangeticus | reverse complement strand
CAGAGAAGAGGCAGCTGTGAAATTTAAGATGCAGTTTGTGGGGTACTGTTGACATGTTGAACTGTTGGTTTTGGGGAAGTTTTGGTGAGAGGGAAGGGGAATAAAGTTGCTTTGTTTTCACAACAGCCACACTGCCTATGTTGTTGCAATCCTGGCAGTGGGTGGGGATAGAGGCCCCTGGGTGGGTGGCTTGGTGCAGGTAGTGAGAAGGCTGGTGCCCTACTCAGGGGGGTAGGCTTGCAGATGGGAGGTGATGGGCTCACATACTCTGGCTCCTGTGTGCTACCATTGGAGGGGGTTTCGTCACCCATCACAGTGTTCCTGGCTGACCATCTCTGCTGCTGCTGTTGCTGGATGCACCATGATACATGCGTGGCTGGATGCAGGCATGGGGCTACAAGTCCAAGGGGGTGGATACTGTAACAGTTGGCAGTGGGTCTCAGCAAGGTGACAGTCCCTGCTGCAAGACTGCTGCAGTGGGTTCAGGGTACAGGGGCAACTCTAGGTCAGAGCTACTGCAGTCATCCAGCTGGCACCAGGGGGCCAGTGTCCCCAGATACCAATCAGTCAGGCCTGAGAAGCTCCTGATGGCAAGTAGCCCTGAGCTGCTCACTAGGCCACCAGTTTATATTGCTATGACCAGCACAAGTGTTGGCCCCAGCCTCCAGTTCCCCCGGTTGAAGAGCTGGGAGGAGCTGGGCAAGGGCAACAATTTGTCCTGTGACAAAGTGCACATTCAGGCGTGTGCACTGAAGCACAAATTACTGGCACAAATTCGTACATACCTCTGCATGTGTGGACACCCCCCAAGTTATTATAGAGAAGGTGATCATAACTTCCTCTTAAGCTAAAATATGTATTATGAGGTTTTTAGCATATATTATCTCTGTGTATTTACACATACTACATTTTGCACAAAATTTAAGGTTGAACAGCTGCATTTTCTATCAGTTCAATCACTATGTTGAAACTAAAAGTTTCCTATGAAACTAATGAGTCTCTGGATGTGTTTAGGAATTATGATGTTTAGTGGAAAGCCAGATGAGTCAGTAATGTTCTGGATTGTTACTGATTGAGTTGATCACTGGACAGTGTCACTTTATATGTGAGTCTCTTGGGTGCATATAAACATTATGTTTCAGCTGGTGGAATCACAGTTCCACTGGTTGAAATGCTCTATGAACAAGCATTCACAGCATTTCAACCATTTAAAAAATGGATGGTGCAGTGGAAATCTTCACATGCATCCTTTACGTCCCCCCCAGCTGGGTGGGTGTCTTTACATATGCTCCAGGAGTGGGGGTGGGGCTGCTTTAATTAGAGTGGTTCCTGAGAGGTGCTCTGATTAAAGCACCCCTCCCCCGCCACCCTAGAGCATGTGTAAAGATGCTCAGTGTTTCTACTACTTCAGGCTATCTGCAGAGCATGCAGACAGCCTTTTGCACTTATGTACAGGTTAAGCTGTTTGGAAATCAAACTGAACTTCAACTGGTTGAACATCAACCGGTTGAACATCAACTGGTTGATTTGACAATTTGCATGGACCTTTCATGAGCAACTTCTCTGTTTCAGACGTGACCTGAGTTTTGTTATAGCAGTAGTGTATGAGTAACTAGATCTTCTATTTTTGACACAGTAAAAGCAATTATTGGACCCACTGTGCCTGTGTAGTTCTACAACTATCAGTCCAGAAAAAACAAAGGTATCTCAGCTGGCCTTACCACTATGTTACTACAGATAAACACTGTTATTGGTAATAAGAATTGTAGGTGTTAATGTTAAACTATTAGAGACAAAGCACTATGAAAGAACAAAAGACAACAATATTGCTAGAAAGGGGTGGTAAACAAGTAAACAAAGGTTTTTTTGGTGCATGGCTTTTAAAAAGATTTTAGACTGATGCCAGGATTAATTTTTACCCATGAATTTCAATAGTATTTCCACGGGTTTGTGTGTTACAGCATGACAGACTAAATTCCATAAGTGATGTAGTTTTTCCCCTGTGCATTTTGGTTATACTTTGTATTAGTGGTAATGCTTTTGCTATTTAGGGACAGTGAGTTAACACTCATTTTAAGAATCGCTTTTCTAGCAGTATTCCCATAACTCATGCTACAATGATCTTCTCATTAGCCCATCAAGATGTGTCTTTGTACATACTGTATAAGAAAAGGTGTCATGTTTTGGCAATGAAAAGTTGCTCATTATCTAGAAATGAATTTACTAGAGAATTTCTGAGGTGTTTACATGTAGGGAGTCAATTGTCTAATACAGCACCATGATAAGAAGCAGACTTGTCCTACCCCAAAGCAGTTTTAAATACACTACCTAAATTGATGTTATTTTAAGCTACACCTATCTCTTGTGCCTACTGGCCCCTGTCCTGTGCTTCATGGATCTGAATAATTGTGGTCAATTTACTTTGTCTCTAATAGTTTTATCTGCAAAGGGCAAATCTAAATGGGGATGTACAAGTGGTATAGTTCCATTTGAATAAAGACATTCCAGCCCCTTGAAGCTTGATGAGGCAACCCAAATCATCCCTGAGCTAAAGCTGCCAAGCTCAAGTTATTGAGGATCAATATAATAAGTATAAACAACTATCCTCTTGATTTCTTATTCTAATCTTCTTCTTTGGGAGGAAGAAAAAATAGGTGAGAACTCTGGAGAATTTTTGAGATTGAGGGTGTGTGAAAGAGAAGTGGAGATGATGGTGGAGCTAAAGAGGTTTAATTGCTGCTTCTTATTGTGACTTTAGAGAGAAAAGCAAAAGATAATAGTGCAGGAAAAGAGCTTTTGTTTAAACTGTATCAGAATCTTATTATTTATGTGAACCAAAAGACTGAAAAATATGGGGAGTGGCTTTCAGGTACACTGGCCAGTTTTTGCAGATCTCCCTCTGGGATCTGAGACACTAATGTTATCTCCAACTATCAGTCCAGAAAAAACAAAGGTATCTCAGCTGGCCTTACCACTACATTACTGCAGATAAACACTGTTATTGGTAATAAGAATTGTAGGTGTTAATGTTGGGATAACTGCTGAGCCTTATTGCTAGCCCCATGTTATTTTCATTTTTTGTCATTTTCCATTGTACCTCATTGAAAGTGAAGATGTTAAAAGATTCAGCCTAATGGGGGATGGATTTGCAGCATGGGTTTCGCTCTAGAATGGTGATTCTGGTAAGGAAAGGCAACTTTAAGTAATTGGGGCTCTGGATTAGCACTGCTAGAGAGAGCTGCTTTGGGGAATGCTGAAGCAACTCATCCTTTGGGTGCTTTGTGTACAGCCCCACCTCCCAGCCAGTAATGCCCAATTTGAGGAAGATCTGATTGACTTACAGCTTTTTGATCAAGGATGCTGTGGCCATGGCAGCTTCCATGCAAAGTGGCTTTTGTCTACCAGGAGCCTTGCCCCTAGATACTGGCAAAGGTTAGTCTAATCCAGGGATGAGTCAAGGGTAGCATATAGTGGTGATCTGTTATCTTATTGAACAACTTTCCCTTCTTTATATAGACACAAACCCAAGCCCCAGACATCTTCTTTACCTTGCCAAGTAATAGTATTATGGTCCTGCAGCAAAACAAATGCTTTAGGGTATCAGTTCCAGGGAGACTTTCTACAGAATGGTGCTATACATTCTATAGGATACATAACAAGAAGCTCAAACTCAGTTTGACCATTTTGGCTTTAAGTCAGATCATTGATTCACTAGTAATACTGCTAAACTTAATAATTAATTTATGTGATCTTTATATGATCCATTTCTACCCCAATTCAGATGAATGAGAGTTTTGCCATTGGCAGCAGAATTGGTAATATTATGATTTGCCATAATATTAGAAGCATTGAAGCAAAGGTATAGAATTCACATGCTAAGTGACACCAGAGTTTTATTAAAAGCAATAAAGGTAATGAGTGAGTCTTACAAAACCACATAAGAAGAGAGATATTTTAAGTGTAGCTAATCTCCATATAATTAGCTAAAACAAGCTAATATAATTACCAAGTAACAATTTATTTTATGAGCTCATTAGCTAATGCTAAATTAATATGGATTGCTTTAATAATGGCATAGGAAATTCACGCGAATAAGAGTAATTATGTTGAAGACAACCAACTCTGTTTAAGTTACACCAGGGAAATCAAAATATAACTTCTGTTGAGGTCAGTAGAAAGATTCTCACTGACTTGAACGAGACATGGTTTTGGGCTTGAGATCAGTGGTACAGGTCAGTATGAATATATGAACATTATGGATTACAGATGTAAGGTCCCCATAACTACATCAGTTATACATGCAGGGTGAAATACTACTCTGTTGAAGTCAAGGCCAAACTCCTGTTGACTTTGATGGGGCAGAGATTTCATCTATATTGTTTCATTTTTCCTATGCTTAATACAATTGTTGTGACTTTTATAAAATCTGTGGCCTAGTGATTAGGAGACTCAGCTGGGAGAGTTGAGGTCTAGTTTCTAGTCCTTGTCCCCTGGACTCTTTATGCATTTTACATTACAGTCATTGGATGAAGTCAGTAATAATTTGGGGAGCAGGGTTCAGAATTCAGGCCTTTTCGCTTCTAGCTGAGTACCCTTGATTATAGCCAACTACCAGGTCACAGTTAGGCTCTTTATTTGCTCTCCTGTTGGTTCCTTGACTCCAGCATTCTTGACTGCTCAATGGCCCAGCTGTTTCAGTAGAAAGTGTGGAAGATGCTAGAGCTGCGTGAAATTATTCCATCAGTTTTGTTTCAACGCTGTTTCAACCTGTTTTGAGGTCAAAACAGCAAAATCAAAATGGAACAGATATGGTTGAAACAGCCTTGAAACAAAATGAGGCAAATTGAAATGTTTTGCCATTTCAACGCTGTTTCGACGTTTTGCCCATAGGTGATAATGGGGAAGGTTGAAACAGCCTATAGCTTTGTCACTTCTGGCCAGATTTCGATGAAATTTGCAGGAATGGTAGCCTGTTCTGAGGGCATGAAGTGTGCCACGTTTCAAGGAGATATGAATGGTTTCCATTCAAGAAGCAATGTTTTTGCTGGAGATGCATTGATTGATGCATGCCAGCGTATTGTTGGCCCTGCTGGCTACAGCATAGCACTGCCAGCTCGTGTTCATACTGTGGTCAATTATTATACCCAGGCTGTGGTGGCAAGTGATGGGGGATCTTCAGTTCTGCTGCCTGATGAGAGGCAGCAGTTGTACAAGCACCCACGTCACGAGTTTTTCCTGTCAGCAGCTAGGGGTGCCCTCTGCACCCATCTCCTTGACCCCCCTGCACCCATCTCCTTGACAGCTGGAAGGCTTTGTGGCTGCAGCAGGGCCTAACAACTAGGTCTGCAGTAGTGCTCTCCCCCCCGCCCCAAGACAAACACAGTTGCACAAGCACCCATGACACGAGTTTTGCCTGCCAGCGGCCAGAGGCTCAGGGCCCCAGGATCCAGAAGCCCCTGCACCTATCTCTTTGACAGCTGGCAGGCTTTGTGGCCTCAGCAGGGGCTAGCAGGCCTGCAGCTTTCATCCTGCTGCGCCTTAACACATATAGTGTCACCCATATCACGAGTTTTGCTTGTCCGCAGCTTGAGGTGCAGTTTCCCCGAAACCCCTGCACCTATCTCTTTGAAACTTGGCAGGCTTTGTGGCCTTAGCAGGGGATACCACTGTGGCTTAACACATATGTGTGACATGAGTTTTGCTTTCAAGATTTTGGGGTGCAATTTCCCTGAACCCCCTGCATCTGTGTCCTTGAAAATTGGCAGGATTTGTGGCATCCACAGGGGCTAGCATTCTGACAGTTTTGACCCTGATGTGGCTTGACACATACAAGTAACATGAGTTTTTTCTCAAGACTTTGGGGTACTGTTTCTCTGATCCCCTGCATCTATCTTCTTGAAAGTTGGTACACTTCATGCCCTCAGAACAGGCTACTATTTCTGCAAGTTTCATCCAAATCAGGCCAGAAATGACATAGTTATAGCCTGTTTCACCCTTCCCCTTTATATCCTATGGATGAAATGTCAAAACAGGGTCGAAATGCCAAAAGTTTCGACCGAACGGAACAGGACAGCCATTTCAACTTGAAATAAAAGTCAAAACGAAACACTGTTCCATTGAAATGTTGAAACGCTTCTGTTTCTCACAGCCCTAGAAGATGCCCCCTTCCCTTCTCCCTTGTTCTGCTCTTCTGTAGTTGGATGTTTAAGATATATTCCACAGTGGGTGCTCTTGCAATGGGGTGAAGGGTTGGGAGGAAGTGTTGGCACTGGATTTATGACCCAGATACCTTGTTCTAGGTGGATCCAAACCCTCAGACCAAACATGACCTTTCCATTTGATAAAGGCAAATATTATTGATACACAGTGATAGCAGATAAGAATAATGCGAACAATTCTATATCTGCCAGTCCTAGAGTTGTCATCAAAGGGAAAGTAGATCTGGCCAGTACATAAGCTTCACTCTGAGATTCTTTCTTAAATGTCAGATGTCAAAAGCTTGGAGGTCGAAGGCTGAGGCCCACCCCACTGTGGGGTGGGTGAGGTGGGATGGTGGTGTGTCTTCTGTTCATGGTGGCCTTGGGTTTTCCTCTTGGGGAGCCTTTGCTGTTCTGAAGTTCCTCCTTTTGTACCCTTTCTCCACTCAGATGACTCTTCATTCTTCGGCATCGTTGATTGGTTTCCCTGTGGCCATCATACTGTCCACGTTTTATTGTCAGCATATTCCTTTGTTCCAAAAAACCCATCACATGCACACATCTTAATTTGGTTATTTACCAGTCTCCTAATTTGGTTCATCCACCAAAACCAGAAATCTCAAGGACTCTGCAGTTGGGCACTGTGACCTGACACCAAAGCTATAGAGTCCCTTATCTCTGTTTTGGGCATACTGTTCATGTTATGCAACTTCAGAGAACAGTGTGGTACATATCCTCAATTCCCCAGCCTGTTTGTCTGCTGGCTTTAGACACAGTGGGCCTTGAAGGAAATTTTGTCACAAACAGGGTTTTTGAAACCAATTAACTCTTGCCATTCCCCTGGACCATTGTTCTAATGCAATATCTATTTTAAATACAAGCCAATTCCAAAAAGCAAACCTTGAAATATCATTTTCTATTCATCAGGCAGGAGGGAAGAGAGGGCTTACTCTTACTACTGACTATCTGATTTCATCACTAGGGACATTTATACACGTGCTGGGGTGGGGAACAGAAGGAAAGGAGGGAGGAGCTGCTTTAGAGTGGCTCTGAGAATCACTCTAATTAAAGCGCTCCAAGTGTCACATGTATCATCTTTCTTGTGCTGAAAAATGGTGGTGGGCTTTAGTTGAAGCATTCCTATTGACATTTTTCAGTGCAGGGATGCTGATACATGTGATGCTGGAGTCTCCTGGAGTGTGGTAATTACCACACTCCAGCAGACTTTATTAATTGAGTCTGCTCCAATGCACTGTAATTACAAAGCATCAAAGCAGCCTTGCTGCATGTATATAGGTGCCTTATGTTATTGGTGGCACCATCCCTGGCTGTGTTTTGAATGAAAGCAAGAGCAGATGTCCTTGGTTGGCTTAAGCCATGTGCATGAGGTGAGCTCTGAGCCCATAACACATTTGGCCCCTGCAAGGACCATTTTGCCTCATCTCTGGATGGCAAAAGAGCTTAAGTGAGTGTTAAATACGTGGCTGCTCAGACTGAGGGACTTTTTGTGTGTATGAGAGCCTAATCTTCAGTGCCTAGGGAGCTTTGCAGTTCAAAATGGAGGTATCTTTAGGGCTAGTTGTTTTAGATAACTTTTTCTTTTGTCTTCAGCACCTGGAACCCACCTTAGTACCACTTTAGGTACATACAATGCTTCTCCTGGATCTCATGTTCAGGTAGTTATCCAAAGGGGCAACGCATGGTTTTATGGTTTTGAGATGGGTGTCTAGAGACATATGGTGTTGGCTGCACCTTTTTCTTTGTAATATTTTTAGTCATCTAATTATTAGACATTTAGTCATTTAGGTTGCTTGTGGTTGTTAATAAAACAAATAAATTGTGCTTCACTGGAACAAGCAGTGCATTAGTTCCACCTGGCTCTGCAGTGTCTTTATAGATCATATGCTTCAGTGGGGCTTTTTGGTACTTTTGTCTCATAGTTGATTCAATCAGCTATTATATAAAAGTGCCAAAAAAGCCCCACTAAAGCAACCAGTCTATACAGATGTTGGGTGAGCTGAGTCCAGCTAATGCAGCAGCTCTTCTGGGCATGCGCTGGGTTCAGTGCGTGGAGTTTAAAGTGTCTTTTTTTTAAATGTCTGCAAGCAGTCGTAGTCACATATGCAGAATCATCTCTCCTTTTTTGGCATTAGCATTCTTGTGGCTGCCCCAGAGCTCACAAATGGCCAAAGCTTTAATATTTCCAGCACTTGTACAGCCCTAGAAGATGCCCCCTTCCTTTCTCCAGCCTTTTGACTCTGGTGTACAGATTTGAAAGATGGCTTCTGTTTCATGAAAGGAGAATCTTCAATATCAATGCAATATTCTGTCCTCTAGAGCACAGCCTACATTTTAAAAGGAAATCATGATATCTACCACTAATTTTGTCTGGACAATAAAAGCTGCTTTCAGCATAGTGATAAGCCACATAATCATACTCACCGTTTTATGTGTGAATCATTATGAACACGTCATAATATGACATGGGTCAAACTATATCAGTAAACATTTCCTTCTGCAGATTAAGATGATGTTATGCTAACATTGAAAAAGTGAATTTAAACAAAGATTCAGAAGCAGCTAAATGGCTTTTATGTAGTTTTCAATTAACAGAAATTTAAAGTGTACACAATGTGAAATAATGGGTTATAACTATTTTGTTTAATTGAAGTGCTGTTTCTGAGGGCACAGTTTGTTTTTAAAGAAGCACCTGCAAAAGAGAGATACATTTTATCTTTTTATTCTCTCATTCTTAAAGATAATAAGGAAGTTACAGTTTCCTAAATTACACATTTATAAGTATACACAGGGCAAAAGAATATTATAATTTGCTTCCTGTTTAAATGAGTTAAAACTAACTCTGATTCATACACAAGTCAGTTTGTTTGGAAAAACTACTATTAAGTATTGAGTAATATGCTATATGAAAATTAGATTTTTTTTCTTTTTTGCATACAAAAAGAGACTTTAATATGAACACTAGAAGGCTGTATAACATTCTTCTAACCTTAAAAAGTGATGTTGTTCAATTTGAAATTAGAAATGCTGATGAATAGAACTTGGATAAAATGAGAAACTCTCTCAATAGCCTTTTGGAAGGTTTTAATGAGAACAAGATTTTCATAAAGCATTTTCTCTTTTGTAATTATCACATGTTGAAATAAAACACAAAAGCACATCCTTTACCTGCCTGAATGTAAAAGCTAAATAATGAATGCATCTTATATTTGATAAGTAATAACCACTGGAGAGTCTTATTAATAAAGAATATGATGTCATAAGGCATTTACAAGACTAAAAGGGAAATTGCTTTAACTTTAATTTTTAATATGGGGATAAAATTGAATTGTGATTCTGTGTAAACTTAGACTTACTCCAAACAAAGCATTGAACAATGCCTTGAACAAGAAACGAATAGTTGTTACCAGAAAGTTTAGAGATGGATTTAAAAAATATAATGACTATTGATACAAAAATGACTTTAGCTTTTATGAAGTTAACTCATTAAAGAAGAACATTTTAGGAAAGCAGAAACCTAAAGTATTAGCTTTCCTGAACATCTATTGTTAAGTTTATAGAATCATTTTGGTTTGTTTTATTTTCATAGGAAAAAAGACAAATGTTATTGCAATGTTTACATACATGGTGTTTCAGGCAAATTTTATGCCTATGAAATTCTTGAATTCCTCAGAGAATCTAGTTCTTAATAGGATTCAGCTACCATTTTAGTAGATATTAAAGACTGACTCCTGAAATGGCAAACTGAACTTCAGTTATAATCTTCTAGTGTATCTAAAATGTTTTGTCTACTAAGAGGGAATGAAAAGAATTTTAATTCAAAATCTCCTCAAAGAAGGTTTTCTAGGTAAAGATATTAGCGAAAATGTATTTTAAAGCCAAGAGCAAGAGAGATCTCTGAAAGAAATGCAAAGTTTGGAATGTGTTTGGACAGAGCACTGCAAAGTTATAATTATCTTTGTCTTTATTTGCAAGTTAGTACCATAGTTGGAAAAGGCAAGACATACCAGTATATCACCATTTGTTGTAACTGGTAAGTTCTCTAACCATATGCTAATTCCTTATATGAGTTGACTGGCCCAGAAAGAGCTGTGATAGATTTATTGGTGTTTGAAATTGTTATAATCTTTTCACAAATTGTGATTAGCAGGCTTAGTCTGCTTGAGTGTCTATGTGTTTAAGGTGGTCTGAAATACACAGACAAGGTAAATTAGAATGGCATATTGGACTATTAAACTTTGCATTGAATAATTAACAGAGAGCTTCGGGTGCTCAGCATCTCTGGAAACTGAACCATTTATTTAAATGACTAACTATGGACTTAGTTGCCTAATTGAAGCGCGCACAGATTTGAAAACGTTGGCCATTAGAGATGGCCAAGTACATGTATATTATTAATTATTTTTTATTGACAGTGATGCCTTCATTTAAATTTGATGGGACACAATTTTAGGTTGGATTTCTCATATGTAAATAAGTAAAAGCCAGTCTTCCTGTATCTATCATTTTGTAGGCATTTCTTGAAAGCCACTGAACGTCTTAAAGGGATCCAAACTTTTTCAGAGCCTGGGACTAGGGGAACATATTAGCTAATAATGTTCATGCTCAGATGCAAACTGACAGTACTAACAGTATTTCTGTCATGGCTCAAATCACCATCATTATAGCAGGAAACCTGTTTTGGTAAAACTTAGCATGCCCTATCTATAGGCTGAATGCAGACTGTAATGCAACTCAAGATTTATATTGTGTCTGGTACCAGTGATGCATGTAAAGGACCCTGCTACACAGGAATAGCTTAGTGAGGGTTTATGGGTGCTTAAGCCTGTATCCTGTGTGCATGACTAAAGAGGAGACAGGATTCTCTGTTCCTCTTTGCTCAAATACCCCAAAGGCTGCATTTTCTTTTTAGAAATGGGGGCAATGCTGAATAGACATTCAATATTTGTCGTAAAGTGTTTGAATTTGTCTTATTGAAGTGCTACACATGCTACATTAAGGACTGGCAGCTTGCTATGAATATATGATCCTGTAGCAACAAATGCATACTATTCCTTCCTTTAACTACGTTTTTAAATAAGGAATATACTTTCTGATCAGTTCAGTGTAATTCCTGAAGTTTTGCCTATCTGTACAATAACTAACACAGAGTGAAACAAACCTTTTTTTATGAATACGCTATAGTCATCCTCACAACCTTTTTATAAGTGTTTGTGTTGTAACGTGTAAGATTCTCAAGCCAAAGAACTCCCTTTAGAAACAGACTAGTTAAGAGGGGAACACAGAACAATGAGGGGTTTCCCTGCAAGGAGTTGAGGCAAGCTTGGTCCATAAATATAAAACTTATGTCAGCACGTAAGTCATGTGTGTCAGTGAAAAGGTGGATTTTGCAGTTAAGACAGTACACTTGAATTTGCAGGATCTGCATTTGATTTCTGGCTTTGATACTAATTTCCTGTGTGGCTCCTGATCAGTCCTTTAATCACTCTGTAGCTCAGCTCCAGATGTGAGATTTTTTCTACCATTTTTTTCCATCTTGTCTACTTAAATAGTAAACACTTTGATTTGTTGTGTAATAAGTAGTTCCACGAAAATCATTGGCATAATTTTCATGCTTGGTTGTGTGTATGTTTAATTGCTCTGTTGGATAAGGATTCTAGTTAACATCATTCTCTCTAATGGGCCGACTCTTGCTCTCACTAAAGTCATTAACTTCATTCAGAAGTTTCAAGCCCAGAAGTGACCATAATTAGTACCATGTCATGGGGCAAAGATACCACATTTTGACTTAAAAGCTTAGAGAGATGAAGAATCCATCCTATCCCTTTCTGGTAATATGAGCTTATTCCTACTCTGAATTCAGCTTCTAGGCTCTCAATTTTATTATGCCTTTATGTGCAAGATTAAAGTACCCTCTATTGTAAAAGATCTTCCTCTCATGTAGCTGCTCATAGACAGTGATCAAGTCAGATTTAAACTTCTCCTGGTTAAATGATATAATTCAAGTTTATTTAGCCTCTCATAAGTTCAGTTTTACAACCTTGCATCATTCTTTTAGTGCACAGAAGTAGTATTTTCTCAGAGGAAAGGGGACAATAGACAGGGAAAAAGAGAAAAGCAAGAAGGTAATAAGACAACCTAGTAAGCAAAAAAAAAAAGATTATGAATGATCAAACTGGTGGAAATGAGCAGAACGGACTGCTCCTTTACTTTTCTTCATTCTCTTTTTTTTTCTTTTCATCTTTCCAAGGATTGAATTTCTCCATCTCTACTCATCCTTTCTTTTCCTTGTAGCGTTCATCTCACAAACATTCACTCCTTTCTGGTGTTTTGTACTATTTTTCAATGGTTCCATGCCTTCCCCCTTATACCTCCACTCATTTCTCTTCCTTTCTCTTTCTAATCCAAGTCTACTCTTTCTGGAAGGCCTGTAATTTTAAGTGAATAACTGGAGGAACTATTTCTGGAAGCTACCCTTTAACTTGGTGGGAAGGCCAGAAAAGAAAGATACTAGAAACAAGTATTAACAGAAAGATTTAAGAAAGACTAGTCCTTATACATCAAGCTGCGAACTGGGCGCATAAATCTGTAGAGAGCAGAAAACTTCCCCACTGGGTACAATTTTGCCTTGCTACTTGCTGAAAGCTTGCCAAGACCTGGATCCAGAGCACTAGCAGACCAGCTCTGCAGTTCTCACCATTAACTTGAATGGGAGTACTATCTGAGTAAAGACTACAGGCTCTCATACCCTAACTGTGTGACTAACACCAAAACCTATACTAACAAACTGATCATTTAATCCTTCTTAGGTTCGCTAATGATTTGCTGTTTAATTTCAGTACAAAATATTTGTTAACTTGCCAAAAAGATTCAGTAATTCTTTTTGTAATTCAGTAATTCTTTTTGCTATTACAGTGCACTCTCATTCTGATACTTGTATTTGTGGTGAATATTACTTTGCTGTCTGCAAGTACTCCTGTTGGATGTACTTGCACAGTAAGTACTATGTAGTGGGTGTATCTACATGAGACACTAAATGCACAATAGACTAATTTTACTGCATATTAGTGCGGCAGGCAAAAACCATGATAATGTGCTAATGTGCAGTAGAATTAGTCTACTGCACATTAGCATCACAAAAAAAGACATGTGCCAGAGTTACTTTGCAGTAGCACCAATTAGGGTGCATTAAGTTAGTACCTATTATTACAGGTACTAAGCTTGATGTGCTGTAACTATGGTGCATTAACAACCGTGTTGACACTTCCAGTGTGTATAATGGTACCAGACTAGATATAACACTGAGGCCCAGGTTCTTTCCTCTTTTATGTTGGTTTTTACACAATTATTGCTGTAACTCCATTAACTCAATGGAGTTACCAGTGTAAGTGAGATGAGAATCAACCCTGCTATTTCCTGATTACACTGTAAAGCTTATCTCCTTTGGTATCTTAGCAAATGAAAACTAAAGCAACACAGCTTTAATTAGATTGCATTTCACCCTTTTGTTATGGTGTTAATGTGCCTGAAATAAGAAGCCTAAAGGTAGAAAGGTATTGCACAACTATTGGCAAAATCTATTTTGTGTCCTCAGTATTACCAACATTATAAATCACAAATGTGAGCAGCAAACGGATACCATCAGGCTACTTCTCTGTGTAGCAAAATTTACTACTCTGCATGATTTTTTAATATATTTTATAGATTAGGTGGTACTATACAATGGCTTTGGTAACTGCCTAGCTGTAATAGGATTTTGAAGATAGAAAGCCTCTTCTCAAAGTGGATTTATGTTTGTCTCTGCTGAGTCAGTGGATACATTTTGAATGTTCACTGTAGGAAATGTTCTGTTTTCCTCCCTGTGACACTGTGCTAAATTATTATAAAATACCTGGCTACATTGATTTTGATTTCAGACTTATCTTAAAGGGGGACTTAGCTGTATTCTGTTCATTCCACAGTACACATGTATACAGCATGGAGAGGATCTTGGTTATGCTTCATATACCTGATTTGATCTCACCTTTTGAATAGTGATTGAAATACTGTAGCATTTCAGAATGGGGATAAATACAAGTGAACATCACATCACACTGCAAACTGACTATACTAATGTTTCCTGCTCACTGCTCAGAACATATCATCCCACTCTATGAAGCCCTTGATTTTCTCTGGTCTTCCTCATTAAAATCAGACTTCCCATGTGCAGACTTCCAAATAAATCTATCCTGTGAAGATCTCTACTTCCATTTCCTACTGTTCCTCCCACTGCCCCTTTCTATCTGCCAGTGAATCCCTTCTGAATCTCCTTTACTCTTTCCTGTCTTTATACGTCCTTCTATGATGCTTCTCTGATGGGAATTAACATTCTCTCCCTGGGTGTCTTGAACTAAACCATGTAATCTTTTGCAGTTTTTCTGAAGGCTTGCTTCTCTTGTTTTTCCTTATAACAATTAAAGTTGCCAAGTGATTTCAGTGAAGCTCTCTTTTATGCTGTCGAAAGTACCCAAATACTTAAAGCAAGGAGTTGGATAGCTAAGTATACTATAAATGTATGTAAGCAATGTTACTTACAGTGTTCCTTAGTTACTTTCCTGTTAACAAGTTTGAGTTATTTAGTTAGGGAAGAGATATAATACTATGTGACATGTCTGGCCATTAGTGAATAGCCTTAGAGAAAAGCTTGGGAAGAAACCACGGGTTAACAATATGATAAATATTTATGAATAACAATGTTCCTTACAGAAATCAGCTCTGGATTGTGAATGGCTTGTGTGTAAAAAAAAAAAAAAAAGAAGGATTAAATTGGATGGAGAATATTTGCAGCTAATAATTGCATTGTCTCTAATCAGGATGAAACCCATACATTTAAATGTATGTGAAAATGTGACGATAGTATTAGGAGTACCTCATTATTGCTAATTCATTTAGTACTCAGTGTTACAGCACTAATCATAATTAACTCCTTTGGTATTAATCTGGTTGTCATACAATATGTACAGTATTTGCATGAGAATTCCACTCTAGATTCTCATTAATTAAAATGCCATAAAAATGTCAGTACTTTAATTTGCCTTATGTTAAATGCTACAAAGCATCCAGATTTTATTTCCTATAAGAATTTATCAAAATGTTACTACTACATTAATTTAAACCATAAATAATAGCTCACAACCACATATTTGTCCTCCCATTGCTTTACAATTTAATTGTGTTTCAGTGTTTTCAGGAATTATTTTTGTTAACAAACACTTAAGGAACAGTAATATTAGATACCGTTGCCACTCCCTATTAGGCAAAATCTGCATGTATATTCAGAATAGTTTTTCAAAAGTGTCCTTGCAAAAATCCCTCCAAAATCCAAACCTCCCAGCCCTCCTTTTTAAGCTGTGGGTTTCTTTCAGGCAAAGAATGTAAGATACTCTTCTATTTAAATAAAACAAGTATACTTCATGGATTTAGCCATGTTAAGATACCTTCTGTCAGTTATTTCAGTGGTCTAAGAAACCAGTATTTCTTTATCAAGTTATTCTGAACTCTCCAAAGGTCTTTTCACTAGTATTTGATTTCTTCTAAGTCCATGCTTTGTCTCACAGACTTATTAAGTCCTTTTGCTGACTTTGTGGAGAAACGCCTGCTCAGAGGTTGGGTCTTAAGGAACTGTTTTTCTCATAGCCTTTGACATCAGCCTTCTGTCTTTTTACATAATAAACTGGATTTATGCTGGCTACAAGATACATAAGGCATGATTTTAAGCCCCTTGTGTGCTTTGATTGTGGATACTAACAGCAATGAAAGGGAATTATTGTGCAAAGCTGCTCCTTTATAAGTCTATAAGGTGCCACCCTGCCCTGCCTTCCATGTATTATTATTATTATTGTTATTATTACTGTTACGTATAGACTACAAAATTATAGTATGTTCTTTGTCGAACAAATGGAAAGACATGGACTGAAGGTCTGGGTTTACTGGAGTCAGTGAGAAGTTTCCAATTGACTTCAGTGAAGGGGATTTCGTTCACTGCCATGATTCAATGAATGGAGAGAGGATGAGGAATAGAAAGAGAAGTGTTATAATATCAGCTGGGTAGCTGTCTGTTTTTAAAATAATATTCAATGACTCTCAGTTCAATTCAGCTCACCACCTGGACATGAGAGAGCAGGCTGACATTGTATACCTTAACTTCCAAAAGGCCTTTGATTCGGTGTCCTATGATGTCCTTATGAGAAAACTGGAAAATTGTGGGCTTAACTCCAAGACAGTCAGGTGGGTGAGAAACTGGCTGTGGGATAGGGTCCAGAGTCATAGTGAATGGATCTGTGTCATCCTGGTGAGAAGTGGGCAGCAGGTGTCCCACAGGGGTTGGTGCTTGGTTCAGTACTTTTCAACATCTTTATTAACAATTTGAATGTGGGGGTGAAGAACTTATTGACCAAGTTTGTGGAATACACCAAGTTATGGTGAAGTGTGTTCACACTTGAAGATAGGTTACAGACACAGGCAGACCTAGAGAGGCTAGCAAGTTGGGCTGATCGGAATCTGATGAAGTTCAACATTGAGAAATGTAAAGTGCTAAAAAGGTGTTTACCAGTGCTACTGCACAGTAACTCTGGTTATTACTCATTTATTTAGTACTTGAGTATACGAGTACAAAGTAAATGTGCAGTAACCACTGCCCAGTAGCATCTTGTGTAAGCATGCCCTCAGTCACCAAAATAGACATCCCTGCCATTGCAGAAGAGGCTCTGCCTATAACATCATGCTGTCACACCTGTAATTAAGTTGCAAGCTGTTTAAAAACTGATGTGCTAGGGCCCAGATCCTGCCATTGACGCTCCTTACGCCTATATGTAAATGTGTTAAAGTTAGTAGCAGTATTGCCTGGCCTAAGCATTAAAAAGTTATTGATCAAGCCCTTAAGTCATAGAGCATTTTTACACAAGCAAGTGCTGCACTTTGAAAAGCGTCTGGTGCTGTCTTGCGTGCAGTTGTATAATTGGCAAAATGCACATCAGCACTGAGAAATGTGCTTTTGACGGTGTGCTTTTGAACTAAAACGCATAGTAGGTACTTTAGTGCTGCCATTTTCTGTGTGCTGATGTGCACTTCACAGCTTATACACCTGCAGGCGACACAGCGCAGTGCATGTCAGCTCAAGTGCGGAGCAGACTCAATCAAGTCTTCTCTGAAGCAGCGGATCTCCAGTGCATTGCGGGATCAAAAAGTATGTGTATAAATGATAGTGGCTAGGTACAGATGTTATACTCAATGTACATTAAATGCACAGACAGCGCTTTAAAGCTGTAATAGAACAGACGTTAATAAAATGATGGATCACACTCTAACAGCACTTTTGCACGTGCTCCAGGGTTGGGGAGCCCCTCCTGTATCTTCTGTATCAGCATCCGTGCACCTAAAAATGGCACTGGGTGCACTTGAACTAAAGCTCAGCTGACGAGCTCAGTTCGATGAGCTTTATTTCAAGCACTCCTGCCACCATTTTTAAGCATGGGGATGCTGACTCAGGAGACTCCTGGAGTGCAGCAATTGCCACACTCCAGCGGACTGGATTAATCGAGTCTGCTCTGATGCACTGGAATTCTGCCTTGTGCATGGGCGCCCTTAGTTAACCCTTGATGGATGCACTATCAGACTAAAGTGCTTTAGGTTAGAGAACTTTTTTTTAATGTCTGTGCTACATCCATCATGTATTAAGCTGGGTCTCATTCACCAGCATCCCAGGGGCCCTTTGTAGGGCAGCCTGCTTGTGTCAGGTAGAACTTGCCTGCTTTGCCTGCTCTGGGCCAGCCCTGCTCCCTTGGTTGTCACTGGCCTGAGTCAGTGACAGCTTTTGATCCCAGACAACTGTGAGCCACAGCCTGGCTGAGGATGGGGTGGGCAGGGTGGGCATTCTGTCTCCACAGCCCTTTCTAGGGGGCTCCTTTCCTTCAGCTGCAGCCAGCAGCAGCAGCACAAGTTCCCTGTGCCACTTTTCATCACTCTGGGAGCTCTGGTAGGAAGGGTTGAAAAGGAGCTCCCCTGCCATGGGGGAGCCTGGCCTGGTTCTGACCCCAGGCAGCAAGCTGGGGTGACCTACCTGGCAGGGGGGCTCCTTTCCTTCCTGCTGCCAGAATTCCTGGCACAGCGAAAAGTGGTGCAGGGAACTCATACTGCTGCTGCTTGGCTGAATCTGGGGAAAGGAGTCCCCCTGCTGCAGGGGGGGCCAGTCTGGCTCCTGGCAACACCTGAGCTGGGAAGCAGGGGGGATTCTTTCTCTCAGCTGCAGCCAGCAGTGGCAGTCCCAGTTCCCTGAGCTGCTTCTTGCCACACTGGGAACTTTGCCGTGGGAAGGGTGTGTGTGCGCAAAAAAAGCCTCCCTGAAGCATTTGCCAGGTCCTGACCTGACCAAGACCCAAGCCAGGAAGCTGGGGGTTGGGGGGCACCCGGCAGGGGTGCTCCTTGTCCAACTCCCCACCAGATTTCCTGGCGCAGCAAAAAGTGGTGCAGGAAACTCATGCTGCCACTGTTGGCAGCAGCTGGGGGAAGGGAGACCCCCACCATGAACGTCCCCCACAGCTTGCTGGCTGGGTTCTGGGGGGGTGGGTCTGCCCAACATGGGGGGCTCCCATCCTCCTCCTGTCTTCCAGCTGCTTCTGACTGTCCCCACCTGGTGGGTGTGGGGCTGTGGTGGGGCCACTCTGGCAGCCTGTTGGGAGGCATGTGGGAGCACCCCCCACCTGCTGGCCTTGGGTAGCACAGGCAGGCACTGAGCCCCCCCCCACCCACTGAACAGCGTGTCTTTTTGGGTGGAAAGTGCAATAGTTAAAGTGCTTTTTGCCAGGGACTTTTTGAACATCTGTCCTTAGCTAGTGCTACTGACGAGCCTGTGATGGCCAGAACCAAAGAGATTAATAAGCAACAAATATGTGCTTCTTGGAGGCATTTGGAATTTTTGCCTAATATAAAGCTTGTAAGTTTGTAACCTGCAAATGTAACTTGCCTGTCATAAGTTTAACTAAAATGATAAAACTAACTGTTTGTGGAACTGACTGAGCCTCAAAGGTGAAGCTATAGCTGTAAGATTAGCTGACCTAATGGTTTTTGCTCAGAGTTCAGCCTTGATGATAAAAACTGGATCCAACCACCTGGCACACCAAACACATTCCAGAAAAACACATCCCAAGAAAGCATATTCAGGGAAACCTAAAAGGGGTTGGATTTAGGTGGAGTAATGTTAATTTCAAACCTGAAGATGCTGCATTGTAATTTGCTTATTGGATAAACCAGAGTCTGGGTAGTAACCTTTTATAATAATTTTTAACACCTTTCAATCCCATAGGGTAACAGCTATAGGG
>NW_017729034.1:38584006-38600537 GCF_001723915.1 Gavialis gangeticus | reverse complement strand
CTTGTAATTTGCTTATTGGATAAACCCAAGTCTGGGTAGTAACCTTTTATGATAATTTTTAACACCTTTCAATCCCATAGGGTAACAGCTATAGGACAAGATTGTGAGTGGCTCTGAAGTTAATAGATTAGCATAAGACTGGGTATAAAAAGCGTGTGCATCAGGTGACGAGCAGGAAGGAGGGAACAGAATGGTCATTGCTTTTCCAAGCCTGGACTCCGAACTCCCAGTGTGAGTGAGGGTCGGATCCTGATCAAGCGACCTTCCCCAGTAATCCCTCCAACATCATTGATCGGGGATGCCTGACTTCACTGGAATCACTTGGCGCACACCTGGCATTGAAGGGCTATCGATAAGTTGCCAACCCATGTCTGTCTATCTGTTGTTTTAAACAGCCCAGTGGCTGATACCCTCGCAGTGCCCAGCTGGCCTGCGACACATTAATCCATTTATCTGTTGTTTTTATCTGTTGTTATTTACTATTAGCTCTTTAATACTGCATTATCTGCTTATTGCATTTTATCTTTCTGTTAACTGTTGTGTGTGTAAGCTAAAATAAATTTGCCTTTGCTTCACTCCCAACTTTGCCTCCTCGATCCCAAACCAACCAGCCCAGTGGCTGATACAGTTGCAGCACCCAGTCGGCCTGCAACTAAATTGATACTCACAGTGCCCAGCTGGCCTGAGACAGGGGACTGAAGGGAGGAAAACTGAAGGGCTGAACGGAGGAAAACTGGGCAGAAACCTACGTGCCCAGGTAGTGTGGGGAAGGGGGTCACAGAATTAACAGATGCTGGCTGGCCATGTTGGTTCCCAGGGCACAGAGCTGATGCCTCTACTCTTAAGCATGTATTACACAGTGTTAATATTTTTAAAGAACAATAAATGAAGAATGATTTTTAGTTGCCTTCTGGTTGCTGAGCCTTTGGATTCTCCTTTCTTTTCAGCCATGAGAAGCAACAGGCTGATATTTTTGTACCATCACAAAAATAATTGGTGACATGTAGGGGTGCATGTGAGTGGTGGTGCACCCCCTGAAAGAAGTGCCGACAACGCTGCCAATGGTGCCTGTGGGCAGTCACCGCTCGCCACACCCCCTGCTGCCGACACCACTGTCACTGCCTGCGGGAGCTCCCCACTCACTGCCACCACTTTCCCACTGCCGCCGCTGCCTGCGGGTGGTCGCCATGCCCCCCCAGCCTCTGGGGGAACATGTCATTCATGACAAAAATCTAGAGTAAGAGCTTTAGATAAAACACCAAGATCACAAGCTTTCTAAGGAAGTTGCAAGAGTTGTTAGCACTTGGTCAGGGCTCAATAGGGCGGAATGGACCTGCCTACAGAGCTGCCTTGGCAGGACTGGGACCTAACTAAGGTGTTTAGGCAGAGATGCAGATATCAAGTGCTTGGGAGAATTTAAGCTCGTTGTGGTGGAGATGCAGGAGCAGTGGAACTGGGTTGTAAGTGGAGAGGGGTGACTAACTCTTGAGTAATGACTCGAGATTTTTGCAAGCAGGATGCTGCTTTATTTGATGTTTTTTTTATTCAGTTGTTTGCAGCACTGTACTCTATCTGAATAAAAATTGTTTCTTCTCCACCCATTAACAACCTACAAATGCCCTGTGATTTTTTTAATACTTCTAAAACTTATTGTTTATGTGAAGCATATAAATGGAACATAGGCTCCAGAAGCCTTTTCTTCATTCTTTTCTTCTTTTCTTTTTTTTTTACTTTTGAAAACTTCAACAGCTGCAAACCATCACGGGGGTAATTAAGATTCACTTTTCCCCTTTTATTCTTTTGCAGCCTCATTTGTATTCATGTCATGTATTGAGCGGGTTTATTTTGATAGATTGTTATCCACAATAAATTGAAATACCTTTCAAAGGGCTTTCTGTAAGATAAGAAAAAATTACTTGAGTTATATTCATAAATCCTAGGTGAATACATCAGCAGATTGATTGTGCTGTAGATTTCCACTTCCATTTAAACAGTGCTGAAATGGTCCTAAACTTAACCATGTTTATTAGCTTTCTACGAATAACATTAGACAATATTCATTGATTCAACAGTAAAATATTTACAGAAGACCAAAATCATAGATTCACTCATATGCTATTTGATTCCCAAAATGCATAGGTCAGTCACACATTTTGGAGCTAGACTGTTCTCAGTGGTGATAGATGACAGAACAAGGAGCAATAGTCTCAAGTTGCAGCAAGGGAAGTTTAAGTTGGATATTAGGAAAAATATTTGTATTAGGATGGTGGCAAAGCACTGGCAAAGATTACCTAGAGAGGTGGTGGAATCTCCATCCTTGGAGGTTTCTAAAGCCTGGCTTGACAAAGCTCTGGCTGGAATGATCTAGTTGGGGATGGTCCTGCTTTGAGCAGGGGGTTGGACTAGATGACCTCCTGAAGTCCCTTCCAACCCTCATTTCTATGATTCTATGATTTTCTATACTATTGTGTTTTCTTTTCCTGCTAGACAGTTTTGAGATAATAAGTCTTACTTTTTGTGGTACAATATTTATATAATCAAAATGCTTTTGATCTTATCACTTACTGCTACTCTGAATGTGTCTTAAGCTGAACCACCTGTACTGGGACTGGGCTTCGCATGCTGCCCCACATGCTGAGGTTAGGTTGAGGTGCCCTGCACTGCCCCCACGGAATAGGATTGGGTCCTGCCCAGCCCTGCATGTTGGGATTGGGCCCTGGGCCCTTGCACCACCCCTTCCCAGCCCTGCTTGCCAGCATTGGGCCCTAGGGCAGGGTGCTACCCCCACATGGTACCATGTGCTGGGATTGGGCCCCATGCTACCCTGTGTACCCTGTGTACCCTGTGTTTCAAGCCAAATCAGCCAGATCAGTTCAGAATCTGTGAGTCAGTCAAGAACCATAAGTGGTTCTGCAACGAGCAAACATCCTCCACCCACCTGGGGCATCAGATGTTTCCAAATCCTGTGGCAGGTATCCTAATTTTTAGATTTGTGGGGAGCCCCACAGGCCAGATGACTCAGTGCTAGGGGCTGGATCTGGCCTGTGGGCCAGGGGTTGAGCACTCCTAACCTGAAAAGTAAATCACCCACATATAGTATATGAACTATAATTAATTATGTATTTTTGATAGGGTACATGTGCCAGCAGCTTTAGTGCAGCGTAAATGGTTGTTACCCATGAGACTCCATATTTAGTGACATTGGACCATAAACTGCATATCTGAAAGTCTTCTCTGCTCTCTCCCACAACCACCTGAGCAGATAGCAGCTGCAAGTAAATCATTGCTTACAAGCATGTTGGCACATGCATTTGTCTGCAGGCATTCAGCTTTTATTCATGTAAACCTTTTAGGAATAAACTTTGGTGATTTAGAAAATTAACCATATACAGTGCATGTACACCGCTTAAATCTCTTAAAATCTGGTTGACTTTGTATTTAAATATTGTATATGTTTTGCATATGTATACATGTTGCATATGGCCCTCTAGGTGAATTTCAAACCTCATAACAAAGGCTAAAATTTTTGAGTGGCAGCATGGCAGAGAGGAGAGGGCACTGGGCAAATCATTTTTTATCCTGGCTCTGTTACTGACCTGCTTTCTGAATTTGTGCATGTCACTGTTTCTCTTAATTCTTCTGGGCTGACACTGTCTCTTTTTCTGTTTGTACAGTACTTAGCATACTGGGCTGCAGTGTTGTTTTGGAGACTCAAGTTGCTATCCTAACAATAACAACTTCACTTTATAGTAATCCTGGTTCCTTTGGAAAAAGGGGGTTTTGTTTCATATGTAACCTAAGTGGTGCTCTGCTGTGGGTGGCTTTGTCCATCCTTTGTCCTCATCATGATGGGAGATGCAAATGATGCAGCTGGGAGTATGACCCATTGACAAAGGAAAACAAATGACCATGTCAGCCATAGAAAGCTGAAATGCAGAACTCACTGGTAAATCTGCAGTTAGACACTGACATAGGTTGAACTCTTTCTCCTTACTGTTTTTGTTGGCAGACATTTGATATTCATTTGTGAAATTCTGCTTTCTTATTTGGCACAATTCAAATGACTAGCAGAGAAGCTATAATTTGTGTAGACGGGAGCGAGACTCTTTGAAAGCCTGTGCTGAACAGGAATTTTCTCACTCGGAGAGAAGAAAGTGTGAAACATTAAAGCATGGCTGTGTTCAGTAACTGACTCTCTGAATACGACACCTTGTTATCTCTCAAGCTTTAATGTCTCTTCTGAGTCATATCTGCTTGGAGCCATTGCTGACAAAACAAGTTTTTGCTCCTGTCAGTGCTGCAGAGCGAATATCATGCCAAAAGAGGAAGCTGTATTCTACTTTGGCTCCTGTATCATCTATAAAATTGAAGCTGTGTCCTGAATCCAGAGCCTTTATTGTTGCTGGTGATGTACAAAAAAGATAAACAGTACAACTAGTGGCTGTTGTGTTTCCCCCTCATCCCCCCACCGCTTTTCTTTTTGGTCTCAGTGCTAGGCTGAGTTCATAGTTCTGGCAGATAGATAAATCTTTCTTTCAGTCCCATTGGGCATGTCTACATGTCACTATATGGTGATGTTACTGTGGCCCCATGCTTTAGTGCTTTCTTTTGGAAGTACTAAAGCATGGTGCAGTAACCACCTGTACTGCGCCACGCACATGGTGCACGGTTAGATTTTGCCACTACGTTGTTGTAGCAGTGCGCTAAAACGGGGGAGTGTGTCGCTATGGTGATGTAGCTGCTAATGATGTGTAGACCCATGTGATCACTATGTCACCATAGCATGCTGTACGGCAATGTAGTGCATTGCTACATCACTGTAGGGCGACATGCAGACGCCCCCATTGAGAGCAATTTAATCTGGAAGACACTTATGGGGAGAATAATATGAGACACTAAGATGTCATTTTTGCAGCTTTTTTCCCCGTGGCCCTTGCACTTTTATAAAAGGGGTTTGGCCAATTTTGTTACAGAACAAATGTATCAAAACTGTGAAGAATAAATTTAAACTAGAAATTAGAAGAATACTTTTAATTAACAGAGCAGTAGGGTTCTGAAATAGCTTTCCAGTAGCAGTTTTGGGGGGAAAACAACCTAATCAGCTTTGAGATGGGGCTTGATCAGTGGATGAAGAGAATCCATGCTATAGTAGGGGCCTGGCTTCCAGTCTCCTTCTTCTTTTTTTCTTCTTCTATAGATGACTTGATACATTTTTGTATTTAGATACCTTTAGGAAGTGAATTGTCACAGCTCTTGCTTGACCATGCACAGAATTTAGAGCTGCTGGTGTCCTTGTCCCGGCCTGTTGCTCTGCACTGTTTAGATTATGACTGCAGCCACAAGGGAGGCAGGAGACAAGAAATGCTTGCCCAATACCTCTCACTGTAATCAGGGAACTGAGGTAAGTCAGATAAGGCCTGGCTTTTTTCCTTGCTACTTGTCAATAGAACTAGCTTTGTTTAAAGAGAAAGTCTTTGCACCCAATATGCATTTATCCCCAATTTCCCCATTTTTGTCAAGCTCTTCAAAGAAGTTTGTTTGTTTCCTGTCATTTTCAGTGCCAAAGTGGAAAGGGAAGAAAAAAGGCAGGGAAAATAAACAGAAGAAGAAATTAAACCCTTCTCTCCAAACCGAAACATGTTGAAATAAAGCATTTTCTGAATTGATGATGTTGGATAAAAACTATTGCCACCGTTTTTGAAAAAGAAATTCCAAAAATTCAGAACCAAATATCATTTTTTTTAATAGTGAAAAGTGTTTCCCACATCTCACCTGGCTGGGAGTGAACTGTGTCATACACAGTAATGAAGTCACTTATTCCTTCCCTAGAACAAGAGGAAAGGACAGGAGGCTAACTAGTTACCAGGCTTACCATCTCATAGTTTAGTTTCTCAAGTGGAATTTATAAGGAGCCAACATCATGCGACCAGCCATGAAGGTGACCATATTTCTCGAGTCCCAAAGTGGAACACTCTGCTTCCACCCTGCTCTTGGCTCTTTAGCATGCGTAGTTGTCTCTGAGCTCCAGTTTCAGCTGAATGCTTTGGAGAGCACAGGGGAGGGGAGCTGGAGGGGTGGCATGCCGGAGAGTGTGTCTGCGGCATGGAGCAGCAGAAAATGGACAGGGAGTTAAACAGTCCCATTTGTGCTGTGACGGTCCTAGTTTAAACACTTGTCCCAGGTGTGCTTCTGAAAATGGGACAAAAGTGTTCCTTTGACCAAACCAATTGGATACCCAAGACAGGTGTTTAATATTGTATGTGTCTTGGCAAAAATGGGACATATGGTCACACTACAAGCCATGCCTAATCAGACCACCAATGTGTGGTGCACAGAGTACGCAAGTTGAAAACCAACTCTGAGAGCTTGGGTAAAATTCTGGCCCCATTTGAGTCAATCAGATATTTAATACTGATGTCAGTAGAATCCGAATGTCATCCCCTGTATATTACAATTATTTCTTGTTTGTATAGTTCATGGCATTTACTTTATATTAGGTCTGTACAGGAAGATAGTACTCAAATGTTGTACGCCCATTCAAAAAGTGTATGGTTTCTCACATAATATGTCATAGGATATTCACTTTGCTAATGGGACACAGGTTAGAGTAATAATCAAGAGAGTGTCATCATTAGGATGTTGAACACTGGCAAGCTTGTAATCAAGTGTTTCAACTGGAAGTTTCTGTGACTGTGCATGGGATGACTGTAGAAGCTAAAGGGCACAGTGGTTTTAGAAAAAAATGTACTTTCCAAGAGACATGAAAGGACAAAATGCTGGAAAAGGACATCACAAAATGTTGGAACAGCCTATCCCGGAAGTGACTTCCCACCCATGCAGTGTGGATAATGGCATTTCCTTTGTTTGTCTCTTCCTTTGTTAGCCTCTTCTGGACCAAAGCTACCTTATTTTATGTTTGTATAGTGTGTAACATAGTGACCTTATTTGGGGCAAAAAAGACTACTTTGATTTACTGAATTGCTGATGTTCTGGAAGCAAGGGTCAGCAGTATAACTAGATCACAATTGCGATTGTGATTGTGATCCTGGCTGTGTTTCCACTTGCTACACTGCTGGCAAGGGGCCTGTCAGTTTTGAATTACTCTGAAATAGGTCTGGTTTCCTTTACCTCTACATTACAGCCTTTTGCATGTGGACAACCAGCCTGATGTATTTCAGCCAGTTTTCACTAACTGCTTTTCCAGGATGATGCTGCTTTCCCCATTTTGACCACGTTCTCCTCCTTTTTCTCTGTACTACTTTAATTTTCCCTTTTCTAGGATTGCCCTTACTTCCTTTATTAGTGTTTTGCTTTTAATGTCCCTTTCTTCCCTCAGTGCTATTTTGTATGTTCGCTTTCCACCCTATCACTGTGCTTTGTGTTATTAGAAATGCATGTAGTGAATCCACATTCCTTTTAATGTTTCCAGGACAGGGAAGGAACACACAATAGTCTTTACAACTAGCTAACAGTGTCATCCACAAGCCCACATAAGTTCAGCTGCATACATACTCATTAGAAATAAAGTTTGTTGGGTGATAAATGGACTGTATAGTGGGGAGGGGGAGGCTGAACAAGATTTTTGCCACCATTGTGGGAAAGAAGCTGATATAATCTAAGCTTAATACCAGGTAAAACTGAGTTTTAAGTCCATTATGTAAATGAAACAGTCAATCGAGGAAGGTGAAGAGGACAGTAAATATTCATTAACTGCTATAAATAAAATTTGTCTTTGTTTAAAAAAGAAAAACCTAGGAAGTTCAATGAAAAAAATCCTAACCCAGAGGTAAGTCTCCTTGTAGTAGATTTGAGAGCAGGAGAATAAAGATAATAGACTTCAGAAAAGCAGATTTCAGCAAAATGCTCACTGTGGTCTCTAGGGAAAATAAACTGAAAGATAAAGGAATACAGGAGAACTGGCATTTCCAGGAAGAGACTACATTCAATGCAAATGGCAATATGTGGATGGGAATCAAAGCTAGAAAACATAGCAAAAAGACCATAATGATCTTAAAAAAAAAAAAATACAAAAAAATAGAAAAAGGCACATGACCAAGGCTAAGATACTGAACATACAGGAATAGCATAAGCATGTAGGGATAGAATCAGAAAGACTAAGGAACAAAATGAGTTTCAATTAGCCACAGCTATAAAAGGCAACAGGAAAAGATTCTGTAAATACATTAGATGTATGATGAAAACAAAGGAAAATATAAGTCCATTATTAAATGGGAACAGAGAACAAAGAATGAATGATGCAAATAAAGGTGGATTATTTGATGCTGCTTTTGCTTCACTCTTCTCAAGAAAGGTAAGAAAGAAGAAAGTCAAGAATCTTTAGATAAGATAGAGTATCCAGGTTGTAGCTGTATTGGTCTAGAGCAGTGGTTCTCAAACTTTTTTTCTGGTGGACCACTTGAAAATTGCTGAGGGTCTCAGTGGACCACTTAATAAACTTTTTTTGTTCTACAAATCAAAACACAGAACTCATATTTTAATATCAGTAGTCTTACCTTACAAGTACCGATATTCTCAATTGTTCCGCAACCTTTCTGCGGACCACCTGAATGGAGCTTGCAGACCACAGTTTGAGAACCTCTGGTCTAGAGGAAAAAGCAATCAGCATTCATAGTAGAGATGATATTTTTTATTAGTCCAACAAGATTTTTGCAAAAATGTCTTTTTTTGCAAAAATTTTGTTGGTCTAATGAAAGGTATCATCCCTACTATGAGTTCTGATTTGCTACATAAGATAGATGGATTCAAGTCATCAGGGCCTGTTGGAATTCAACCAAGAGTGTTTAAGGAGCTAGCCAAAGTACTCTTGGGACTATTATCAGTTATTTTTTAGGACAGTATAGGCATGTCTACACGTGTGCCCCACTGCGCGAGGTAAGAGGGAGCAACAGGTCTAATATACTTTGACTTTAAAAACGCTTTTGAGACTATCCAGCCCAACATTTTCACGAGTGAGCTAAGGAAGTATGGGTCTAAATGTAACCATCATCAAGTGGGTGAAAAACAGGATGAGGAATTTGACTCAAAGAACAGTTTCAATTGTTTACCGTCAAACTGGCATAGTTTCCTCAGCTGCAATGTTACAGGTGTTTATCCTGGCTCCCATTCAAGTCAATATTTTCATTAATGACTTGGAATGGAATAGAAATTATATTAATAAAATGTGTGGATGACACAGCTGAGGGGTGTTGCAAGCATTTTGGAGGACAGGATCAAAATGGTCTTGACAAATTGGAGATATGGTCTGAAAGCAGACAGATGAAATTTATTAAAGACCAGCGCTAATTACTACACCCAGGAAGGAGAAATCAAATGCACTGATACAAAATGGAGAATATCAGCTGAATGGGAGGAAAGGAACTGGGGGTTAAAGTAAGTCACAAGCTAGATATGACTCAACAATGTGATGCTGTTGCATGTCTTATTCTGGGTGTAAGACACTGAAGCAACAATTCCAATGTGTAACTTTAGTTGGAATACGCTCTTTGTATTTGGATACCATGTTTAAGGAGTTTGTGGGCAAATTAGAACTGAGGAGAGAGTGATGAGAAGTTTAGAAAACAACTTCTGAAGAAAGGTTGCAGGAATTAGGTTTTGTTATGTCTGGAAAAACACAGTCAGAGTCATAAGAGTTTTACAGTAAAGAAGAGGTAAATCACTGGAACAGGATACCTAGGGTGGCTGTTCTTATATTCAGTGAGAACTTGTCCAAAGTGGTTTTTGTTTCTTAGGGAAATATACTCTATCTCTTTAGTTTGAACATGCCTTTAAATGAATGTCTCTAGTTAAAGCTGGTTGTGTTCTAATTCATAACAGGATTCAAACGTTTTTAACTTTGTTTTCTGCTTCTTCCCCATTTAGGCACTTAAATAACCAGAATTTCAAAACTATTCAGGACCCAGGAAGTCCCAGTGGGAGGATCTTGAAAACTTGGGCCATAATATATGGCTCAAGAGTAATAGCATTTCTTATTTTAACATACTTTGCATCTTCCTCAACCTCTAATATTTACCAAATACTGTGGGGAGGCCAAAAAGATGGGGCTACAGTACAGTAAATAATGGTATATAATATTGCAATTTTACAGAACAAGAAATATTTTTATTGTGGTTCATTTGGCTTTTGCTTTATGAGATAATAAAATGTTCTTGCAAATAAATGCCAGGCTCTTTGCTCAGGGGAGTGGGGATGTAGCTCAGAAGACTTGCAGAATCACTTTATAGCCTCATATACTCAGAGCCAAATAAAGTTGTTAGAATGCTGCATTTTGCATATGAAATATATATGCTTCTGTCTGTTTAAAGTTCTGCTCTTTTGTTATCTAACCAGGTTTCCTTCTCTTCTTTCTGCTCTCCTTTCCACTTCCATCTGAAGATGTTGTACTACACAGGAGTACTGGATTAAAAATACCTGGAGTGTTAAACATTCATAATTGTCTCAGCATTAAAAATCATGAGTCATGCTCCTAAAATAATGAGATTATTTTAAAATGTGATTATTTTAAAGGTAATAATAATGGATGGAGTGTTTGGGTTCCATCAATCTGGGAGTGTTTAGGGTTCACCCAAGATGTGTTTTCAGGCTTTTCTCTACAACTATCAGGGCTAGAAAAAAACCATGAGATTGTTACATAATCTGACTGTTACAAACTAGTCAGGGGGGATCAGCAGGCACTGGGGAAGTCCCTGTTCCCCTGAGCACTACCAGGAGTGAGCAGGAATAACGGTCACAAGCTGGTAGAGGGAAGATTTAGGCTAGATATCAGGGGGCGCTACTTCACTGTCAGGGCGGCTAGGGTCTGGAACCAACTTCCAAGAGAAGTGGTGCTGGCTCCTACCCTGGGGGTCTTTAAGAGGAGGCTAGATGAACACCTTGCTGGGGTCGTTTGACCCCAGTACTGTTTCCTGCCATGGCAGGGGGTTGGACTAGATGATCTACTCAGGTCCCTTCCAACCCTAGAAACTATGAAACTGTAACTATAATCTAGTGTCTCCAAGGGTTGAAACCTCAAGCTAGCAAAAAATACAGTAGACCCCAGATTCTTCATGAAGTTATGTTACTCTCATTGAAAAGATGAGAATCTGTGAGCTAGCTGGGGTGTGCATATGGGCAATTCCACTGACTGTTCTAGCTGTTTGCTCAGGCTTTTATTCCAATGGGGGCTACTTCTTTCATCAGCAGGGTGGGACTCCAGCTGGGTGGAGAAGCAATGCCTTTGACATAAAAGCCATAGCAAACAGCTGTGGGCAACCTGCTGCAAATTAAGTGCTTTGTGAGCTATCTGGGTGTGAAAAATCCAAGCTCTCTGGTATCATGAGAGTTGGTATCACCACCCCTGTAACTTCTTCAGCCAACTTGCAAATTACCCTTAATCATTCCCAGTAAGTGTTTAGTTCTGGAATTAATCAATCAGGCTAATCTACATAGAGTTGAGAAATGGCAGGATGATTGATCAAACCCGTAGCTGCTGATAGCCACCAATCTTCCTGCATGAATCTGCACTCAAAAAGAATTTCCATGTGTGGATATGGAAAATTTTAAAGGAGAGTAAGCACCAAGGAGAGCAGTCAATTTCAAGTGGTTCAAATTGTAAGTAATACGCTGAAGAAGAGCAAAGGAAAATGTAGGTTGGATTACAGGAAAACTCTTACTGGTAAGAAAATTAGCTAAGCTGTGGAAACTCCAATGCAGCAGTAACTTAAAACCAGTTAGAAAGATGCAGCTGAAAATACACTTTAAGGAACAATTCTGCTTCGACCTGTCAGGGGGAGGGGGGAGGGGGAAGAGACCAGGCCTTGTTACATTGTTCCATTGCTAATTTGAGATTGGTTCATCTTGTCCTATTAATTACCCCAGGGAGCATGACCCGACAGAGCTTTGTATGTCAATATATTGAACAAGGATTTTTTTATGTTGTTGCTTGCCTACTGCAGAGCACAGACTGTTTCTAGTTCACTTACAAATTCATCATTGAGGAGATAAAATGCAAATGCTTTATTTACTTGATTACTGCACCAGCAGCTCTCTTTATTTTGGCACATATTTAGAATGAATTTTTAGTTTTTCCTAGATGAAAATAAAGAGTGAATGTGATGACCATGGGAGATTCCTATGGTATTTTATAAATGTTCATCTCTTTGCTTGATTGTGTTTGTACTGGGGCCCATATAACTGCTAAGGGGCTAAATTAGGCTTGGGTTAGCCTGGCATGTCAGCAGGAAGGGACAAAATATATTTTAAATAGCACTTTTCACTAGTAGATTAAGGCACAATGTAGGTATTAATACCCTTGAGGCTAACCTCTGGCTTCACCGCTTGTGATGGGCAGAAGCCATTGGGGCACTTTGGTGGTAGCTAATCCCAGGGGTTGGGCAGAGGGGTGCACCCCCCGGCCATGCCTGGAACTGATGGGAGCCAGCTGGCTGGGGCAGTAGGATAAAAAGCCCCAGTGACTGCTACCACTGCTCATCCAACTCAGCTTGTTGGGGTTGTGCCCAGACCGAAACCCCAGCCGCCGCCAGCCCACTTGCATGTGAGGCGGCTCCCGCTGGGCCTCACCTAGGCTCCAGAGCACCCCAAATGCCCAGGACTGCTGCCCTGGGACCTACTGTTCCCTCCCACCCCCCATCTGAGTGCATGCCTGGCTGCTCTTCCTATGGCTGTGCAGGTAGCAGGTGCACCGCTGAGCCTACTGCCCTTCTGGTCTGCTAACTTTGACAGTGAGGCTGGTGGCAGCAGCAGCAGCCAGGAGGTGCCTGGCTGTCCCTGCCTGCAGCAGGAACCTGATCCTGGCAGAACTTTGGTGGTGGAAGTGGTGGCGGTGGCTGCCAGGAAGTGTGACAGGCCAGGAGGAGAGTGGGGAGGGCCAGGCCAAGGGCAAGGCAGGGGTCCTCAGTGAGGAGGTGGTGTGGCTAGGTGACCCCAGTTTACACACCAAGGGCTTCACCATCACTGTCCTGCTGGGGCTGGAGGCTGAGCTGCAGCCTCCCCTGGCTCTGCCACCATTGCTGAAGGTGAGGGGGTAGGTGACTGGCTGGTGGTGCCCTGCCACTGGGGCTAAGCTTCCTGTGTGAGCAGCCCTGTCTGCTGCCCACCCATCTATCCTTCCTGACATCCTGTACCATGCCCCTGACACCCCCTGGCTCCCTCACCCAACACCAGGACAGCATTTTTGGTGAGCAGACATGCTCTGCCCCATGATAGCCCACAGGGTCTCCTGCAAACCACAGACACTGGGGCCTGTGTACCTCTCATGCACTCTCCCCACACAGCTCCCCACACTCCCCCATGCACACAACCCATGCACACAGTGCTGGTGACTTAGCAGGGTACTAAAATACAAGTTTCTCCAGGGCACCAATTTCCTTAAGCCTGGCTCTGGGTGTGCACTCTCCCCCTTGTCTCAGTAATGGTTTGTCTGAACAAGCCAAGCTGCTCTAAGAATTGGGCAAGGCATATGTATGAAGCCTGTTTCTTGTTATGCTTTTTATTCCTTTCATTGAGGCTAAATAGTATCATTTTGAGACGTCTCCTCTGTCACCACATTCACCTCTTCCTCATTCCAACTTCCAAAATTAATTCCAACAGGATTTGAAACCCATCTACCTTGATGAGCAATCATGGTTGGCCCATGGGACTATAGCCCAGCATCCCGTTTCTGAAAGTGAAAGTTCTGCCTCAGTCGTCATCCTTGATGCCCAAAGCCAGGAGGAAGTGCACTCAGAGGCTATGGCTGTGCCACCACTTATGGAGCCCAGGACTGCTGTCAGAGAACCAGCCCTGCCCATTTGCTTCTGTTCTGCTTGCTTTCAAACTCAAGGCAGAGAGCCTGGGAGCAACATTGGGCTACCTGCTCAGGACCTGTCTAATCCCTCTTCTCTGCCTAATTGCTGGGTTTGAGAAAAAGCAGAGCAAGGGTGAGTGGGCAGAGCTTACTTCTCAGTGGTAGTTCCTGGCTTGTCAAAGAGGCCGTGGATATATAGCCAGAAAGATTGAGTGGAGTCAAGTGGGCAAATAAAGATGCCCAGACCATGTTTTATTCATGGCAATAAAGGAAATATTGTTGTTGGAATAAAATGTCTGGGTCTGGATCCTGCTTCCATTGAAGTCAGTGACAAAACTTCTGTTGAATACCAAAGTAGAAGGAACTTGCCTTTTGTACTGAGTTTGTACTTATTGTACAAAGTAAGTTTGTCCTTATTTGGCATAATGGTACTCCCAATTAAACTCAACAGAGGCTGCGTCTACACAAGTGGTGGCTTGCACAGTTGTTACTGCATAGTCATTTAGTACTTGCATAACTGGCATTACTACGCAGTAGCATCCCTGCACAGCTTTTTTCTGATGCTGCTGCGGTTAATGCCCCCTAACACTACTGCACAGTAACATATCATGTAGACACAGCCAGAATCAGTATCAACTGAGTGTAACATGCCTGAACAATTTTTGCAGCATACAAATGGAAGAGGACAGACTGGTCATCAGAGAGTACAAATTTCCTTTGCACTTACAAAGATTTTTAATTTTACTACCAAAGTCCACTGAAGTCAATGGAAAACTTTTCACTGATTTCAATGGGCTTTTTAAGATCAGTCCTTAAATGTTTTTAATTAATTATGGCCTTAAAGAGAGGTATCAGGTCTTTAATTGCTCAGTGGGTTGAAGGAAAAACTCACGCAGAAAGAAATCATTCATTTTTCTTCTGGGCTGGAAAAAATTGCTAGATGACCTGAGATCAACCCATTTGATCTGCAGTTGATATGAAATGAAAGATATTCAGGTACTAAAAATACCTCTGACCTTCAGGTTAAATTAGTCAAATAGCTACCTCAACTTCAATGTTAAGACCTTCATATTTTTCCTTTCATGCAGTGTACCTGCCAACAGCATTAAATTCTCCCTGTTGCGTATCTCTGGCTAAATATGAATCAGTATTTCTAAGAATACTTGTCACCGCTAGGCTGTAGGGATACTTCAGAAATACTAGTTTGACATTGCAGAGGAACATGCAGCTTGGAGAAACATATAGCAACTTCTTGTGTTTGGATCAAAGCTAGATGAGAAAGTAAGTCCCTGTACAATTAAGAGTTGATGAAATTATAACATCTTGCAATTAATGATGAAAGTATGTTGCTCACAATTAATGATAACTGCAGTGTTGCCAACTCTTGGGATTTTGATATTTTCTTAAAGCTCCAGATGCTGAAGTCAAGTTGTTATCTGAGAATCTCTAGTCTTTATGAATAAAAAAGTGGCTAGCCATAATGGTTTTAAAAAACAGGTTGCTAAAGGCTCCAACTTATGAGGAGAGTAATTTAAAAGGGATTATTTTTTAATGTCATGATTTTTTAAAGCCAGTACCATTATTTCTGAGACAGCACTCATTGCCTTTTGAAAGATTGGGGTTAGCAATATTTTTAAAGCTATTTTTTGGCAGCGCTTACATTGCTGTGGGGCTAAACCCCCAGAATTTCTGCTGTAAATACCATAACCATAAGTTTATTTTATTTTACAAACATTTGATCTTATTCCTTTTTAAGAAGTACTTTTAAATGTTCTGCTGCTTTACAACAAGACAAGTATAGTCAATTATATTTCAGTTCCTATACTTGTCCTGTGTCATTTAGTAGTTTAGCCATGAACAACTTAATTGATTTAGTACACCCGCGGTGCTTTGATTCTGCACAATCATTTAATACCTAGGTCTTTCTTAGAAATTTTCATTTACAGAGGGTATAATTACAAAACAAATGGTTAAGATTCTTTTTGTTCTTTTTCAAACAAACTCTAATTTGTATACTACATAAACTTTAGATAGTATTCTTTTAATAAATGTTAGTGAATGAACTGTTTTACAAAATATGCTCTTTTCCTGCATATATATTGATCTTGGGTATTTTAATAGCTCATTTGCTATAATATCTGAACACCTCATAATCCATAAGCCATTTATTATTACAGTGTGTGGTAGGGAAATTCAATTATTGTTAATTTACAGATAGGTAACTTCAGCAAAGGGCCAAAACTAAAACGGGATATGCGTGCCTAAAGTTGGATTTACATAGACTCTAGACCAGTGATTTTCAGCTGGAGTGCCACAGCACTCTAGGATGCCCAAGATTCTTGTAAAGGGCACTATTAGGTGTGCAAAATTAGATGATTCCCCAAATAATTCCCAGAGATTTCAAATAGAAATCCACAGTGTTGAAAACATTCTGATTTGTTGCAGGCTTTTTGCAACAGAAGAATTGCTCTAATATTTTTCCTTAGTCAAGAAAGGAGTGAAAGCTAAATGCTGGCATATTCTGTAGGGTACCTTGAGTCTAGTGAGGGGTACTTTAAGTCTAAAAGTGCTTTGAGTACTTTGTGAACTACTACTTAAAATACTTGAATCCAAAACCCTAATCCCAAAAGCCCCACCCAGGTGACTCCTTCAATACCCTAAACTCCATATGCATCTCAGTTTTTGACCTGATAGTTTCATAGTTTGTAGGGTCAGAAGGGACCTGAGCAG
>NW_017729034.1:38575958-38582769 GCF_001723915.1 Gavialis gangeticus | reverse complement strand
CCTTCCGACCCTAAATCTATGAATCTATGAAACTATGAAACTATAAATGCCCATTTCACCTGTAAGGATCTAGATACTAAACATAACATCAACTAATAGCCGGAGGGGCTCCATCTGGTAGGTGTTATCAGCACACTTAATACCTGCTTACAGGTTTGGATATTGCACAAAATGCACTTTCACTTTAAAATGTGGTTGGAGGAGGAGCCATTTTTGTATGCACTAGCCTAATAGTGAAAACAGTCACCCAGGACATGGATAATTCAAGTTCAATTCCCTTGTCTTCTTGAGGGAGTTCAAACCAACATCTCCCATCAGTGTGCTCTTAAATACCAGGTTCCAAGCTGCTCAGGGTGAGGGCACCTTTCTCCTGAAGCTTTTCCATGTTGTAGAAAAAGTATTCAAGATCCACTGGATGAGAAGAATGAGGGTGCCTGCCTAACTTAGGGGTTGTGCCAGTCACCTGGGGGAGTAGAAAGAAGCCTCGGTGTCTCTTCTCAGGCTTGTAATGCATTTTATCCAAAAACAGCTTAATGTAAAATACAGAAGCACACAATATGAAGACCAAACAGTTAAATTTTCTAGATATACTTTAATTTGCCTTTTTTCCAGCAGTGTTGTAGCTATTGCATCTGAATGACTGATCATGATCAAGTGCAGTGAAGAAATGTCATAAGCCGACTCAACATATCAGGACGGCTAGAATTAAATATATTTGACTTCAGATGCAGATGACTCAGAAATTGATGACTGATCCCTTTGTTTTCACCTCAGTGAATCTTAAAGATCAGAGTTAGCAGAAGCTACATCCTAATCCAGTTTGCCAGGTGGTGAAGCATCCATGAATAATAGGAGATGATTTTCAACTAGCCCTTTTCCAGAGAGCGTTTATCTGCATTCGTTCAGATGCTGTACCAATGAGGGCTGGCATGGCAGAATGGTTCTCTTTGTAGTGAAGCTCTTGACTTAGGAAAAAGTATCCAGAGAGCCTTAGACAGACATTTTCTCATAATATGCAATTCACTAAAGGTCTCTGCAGCTGGGCATGACCACTATAGTTGTGATTTCTTGCTCCTAAATTCATACAAGTGGCTGTAGGGCTGAACAGATTATCTGATATCTGCTTAATGCTCTGTGTACTTAAGCCTTCTGTAGAGCAGAACACTAAGAATCACAATGAGTCACCTCTGGCTTTCATGGGAGACTTGGACACTGCCACAGGAGATTAACCAGTTAGCTACTATCCCATCTAGTGGGCTGATAACACAAATTAATTAAAAAGGACTGTAACTTTGTTTTTACAGTTGAAGAGGAGGCCGCTTCCTTAATGGACTTGCACTCTGTGTGTGTGTGTGTGTGTGTGTGTGTGTGTGTGTGTGTGTAGTAGGGAGAGTAAAGGGAAGTGGAGTGGATTTTCTTGCTGACCCTTTTGTATAGTGGCTAGGTATAGACAGTCAAAAAGCCTGAGGCACAAGCTCAGGAGGTTGGTGGTTGAGGCCCTGAGAGACCATGATCTGACAGGGAGGGGAGTCCACAATGAGTGGTTGCTTCTTAAGGATGTGATCCTAAAAGCATAAGGGAAATCCATTCCGGCCTGTAGGAAAGGTAGCAGAAGGGCTGGGAGACCCGCTGGCTCAATAGGGAACTCATGGACCTCCTGAATCTGAAAAGAGAAGTTTATAAGGGATGGAAGTTGGGAACTACCACTAAGGAGGATTATGTGGCACTGGCCTGCACCTATAGGGAGTGGACCAGAAAAGCAAAGGCTGAAACTGAACTCAAATTGGCTACGGGAATTAAGGACAATAAAAAGTCCTTCTTCAAATATGTGGGAAGTTAGAAAAAAAACAAGGGCAACATTGGACCCCTGCTGAACCAAATGGCACAGCTGACAACTGACACCCAGGAAAAAGCTAATCATCTCAATGATTACTTTGCATCAGTTTTCCACCAGCCCAAGGGGATCACCCTGCCTGACAGAACGCAGGACTACCAAGGTAAGGGTGATCATGTGCCTATAATTGGCAAAGATCTTATGAGGCAACAGCTTGAGAGGATGGACATCCATAAGTCAGCAGGCCTGGACCAAATGCATCCAAGAGTGCTGAAAGAGTTGGCTGATGTCATAGCATGACCAAAGGCAAGAATATTTGAGAACTCATGGTGCTCAGGAGAAGTTCTTAAGGTTGGAAGAGGGCCAATATGGTGCCTATCTTCAAGAAATGAAGGAAGGAAGATCCAGGGAGCTGCAGGCCAATCAGTTTGACCTCAACCTCTGGAAAGATTGTGAAAAAAATCATCAAAGAAACCATCAACAACAGGCTAATGGAAGGCAAAGTTCTGAGAGAGAGCCAACATGGCTTTGTTGTGTGTAGGTTTTACCCAACCAACCTCATTTCCTTTTATGAACAGGTGATGCATTACCTGGACAAAGGAGAAGAGGTTGATGTCATATATTTAGATTTCAAAAAAGCCTTTGACTTGGTCTCCCATGATGTCCTTATGGTAAGATTAGGGAACTGTGGACTCAACAACCTTGTGGTCTGATGACTGGGGAACTGGCTCTATGATCAGACTGAGAGAGTGATAGCTGATGGAACCCAGTCAACATGGCACATAGTAACCAGTGGCATCCCCCAGGGCTCAGCAAAACCCAAGAAATCGTCCTCCTGCTTTACTCGGCCTTGGTGAGGCTGCAGATGGAGTACTTCATCCAATTCTGGGCTCCAAACTATAGAAAGGATGTGAAGAAGCTTGAGAGAGTCCAGAGAAGAGCCACGCACATGATTAGAGGTCAAGAGAACAGGCTTTATGAGGAGAGGCTGAGAGGCATGGGACTCTTCAGTCTGCAAAAGTGAAGGCTCAGGGGTGACTTGGTGGCAGCCTATAAGTATGTAAGGGGTGTACATCAGGAACTGGTAGAACACCTGTTCACTAGGGCACGCCAAGGGAAGACAAAGTCTAACAGTCACAAACTGCTGGAAGACTGTTTTAGACTGGACATAAGAAGAAACATCTTTACCATCTGAGTCTCCAGAGTCTGGAACGGACTTCCCCAAGAAGTGCTGGAAGCACCTACTCTAGATACCTTTTAAGAAACACCTGGATACTTATCTTGCTGGGGTGATCTGACCCCAGCTGACTTCCTGCTCCTTGGGCAGGGGGCTGGACCTGATGATCTCACAAGGTCCCTTCCAGCCCTAATGTTTATGAAATCTATTAAATCTATGATTCAATCTTTTTAAGTTAGTCTAAGATGCATAGATTAAATTGAAACAGAAGCGAACAGACATTTACCTTTGAGTCAGGAAATGTAGCTATATACCTGCAGTGGTTTAGGCCAGAAGCCAGGGGGTGCTAGAGCATGGATCTCTGGCTGTGTGTTCACCTCCTCTTCCTGCTGCCCCCAAGGTCTCTGGGATTTACAGTTTGCAATTGCAACAGCAGGACTCCGCAGGGTTGCTCATCACTTCCTCCTTCTGGTTTTAGGTGCCTCTGGGATTTGTCGCCCACAGTTGCAACCAGCAGTGAGCTTGGATGGGAGGAAAGGGTGTTTAACGCCCCCCCCCACTTCCTGGCCCCAGGTCCCAGCTGGGGTTTGCCTGGGGAGACAGTCCCTCCCTTTCCCCCCTCCATAGACTGGGTTGCATCCCCAGATGGGCTTGTCCCCCCTACCCCCTTGTTAGCCAGCCCTCACTGCTCCAGCTCAGGAGCAGGGGGGCAGGGCCAGCCCTGCTCTCTGGAACAGACAGCCCAGCCCAGCCCAGGGCTGCAAAGCATGTTGGGATGCTGGGGGACTGTGATTTAACTTGAACCAGGAAGCGTCTGGGACAAAAGTTTCATAAACCGTTTTTGCCCAAATCACTTAAGTCTGATACTACATTCAACCAGGCTTATCTTAAACCAGTTTCAGCCATTTTGAAACTGGTCTTTGTTCACTGAGCTTCTGTTCTGTTACAGGTTTAAACCAGTTTCTGATCACTTAAATCAGTTTATGTGTAACTTCTGTCCCTAGCCAGTATGTCTGTTACAGGTTTCCATCAACTGGAGGGGCCTAGCCTCAATGAGAAGGTGGTCCCTTCCAATCCTGCATTTCTGTGACTGGTTCCTGGTGTCACAGCTAAGTGTTATTTAAGGTAATAAAGGAACAGTTATATATTTCTGACTACTTGTAAAATGATGCTTTTTCCTCCAGTACATCATCTGCAAATATTTTCATTACCCTGAGGGATTCTTTGTGCAACAAAGATAATTGACTGTACTTACTAAATTATATACAGTAAGAATAGTAATGAAAGAATAATGATCATATTGCATTGGATCTTGATGTGCTGTAACCACCAAACATACAAGAACAAAGGGGTTTCTTATATACAAGGATTTTTCATTTTGCCTTACCTATAATAATAAGAAATCAATTTATGTGATGGAGTGAGTCTAAAGATTTTCTGGATAAATATTAGGCTATTTTTATGAGGAATAATTATGCATTTTATGACATGATGAGAGGCTGTTGTGCGTAGAGACAGATGGCTCCAGTTAACTTTCTGTAAACTACACAAGATAGAAGAATAACATGCATATCACAATGTATCCAGAGATCATAGTTTTAAAATATCAAGCAAGATATAAGGTTAGAAGATTGGAAATCTAAGAAGTACTCTTTTGAGACTATGCATTAAGAAATACACAATGTAATTTCTCTAAGCATAAAATGATACAACTAGGTAGAAATAATGACCTTAACAGAGTTCAAATGGGTATGCTACAGGAAAAATTCCTGAGTAGTTGAAATGAACATTTAAATTGTAAGAGCAATGAAGAAGGTTAACATGAATAGGCTAGATTTGGACTGGTAAAATAGGCACCTAAGTCACACAAAGTAATCCAGGTAACTCCTGTTTTAGCAGCTAGACAGCTCTTGGAGGGGCTTGATTCAGTAGTTGTGTTTAAAGTAAGCTTAATGTACACTGACAGCACTGAGCTCAATACAAAGCGGAGCAGTCAGGGCCACTTTCACTCAGAAACATAGGTGAAGGTGGCACTGAGGCTGCCACCCACCTTTTGCCTCTTCTGTAATAGCCTGGTGAATAAATCACTCACCCAGGGAGTGGGAGTTGGTTTCTGGTGTACCTCAACCAAGGGCAATTCAAAGCAATATCTGCTTTATGTTCCTTGGAAGATGCTGTAATCACAGGCTACCGTTAATCTGGAAGGGGGTTTCCTTCACCTGTCCTGTTGAAAGTGGACCACTTTGCAGTCACAAGTGCCAGAGCCAGGGGGCCAGAAGGAAAGCAAGCAGGAAAGACTGTAGCCTAGCGGTTAGAATATGTAGCCGGGATGGGGGATGTTCTGCAATTTTGCTTCTGTTTTCAAGATTTTTTTCTGTTCTTCATTCAGTGATGTTCTAAGGGAAAATGCATAAACAGGCCATGAAAAAGGGACCAGAATCTGATCCATCAGAGAACCCTCACTGCTTGGTTTGGTTCAACATGTTAATTCACATCGTAACAATATGCAAGATATTACAATAACATCTTTTGCATATTGTTTTGAAGTCAATTAGCCCTATGCACAATGTAATTTTTTTGGGAACTGTAGAACTGAAAGATCATGTAGAAAACTCTGCTACAGCAGCATTATTCTTTTGTGCCATCTAAGGCAAAATACAATCAAATAAAAACTACACATCCCAAACTAAATACCGAGTCTGGAAAGGTGAAAAGGTTATACAAGGACACAAACATGTCAGTATTGTCTTGCAGGATTTCTAACTGCTTTATCCCAAATTCTGGAGAACATGATAAGCCTTTTTAAAAATTAAATCATGGATAGATATAAATCAATATATAGAACATCTACTAACATATTTTCCCCAAGCCTTTAGTTCACAAGACTGTATCTCCTTTTGTTTCAACAAAATTAGATATTTGTGCCAGTAACAGTAGATTTTTTAAAATAAGAAGTGAAACCTCATCCTTTGAAATCAATGGGTATTTTGCTATGGGGTGATTGTAATGGGGTTAGGATATCTCCCAAGACAGACTTCTAGCTTCAAAGAGACTCAGGGTCCAAATCCTGAAATACAAGCTGCACAGACAGATTATATAGATCTTATTGAAATGCAGCATTGCAAAAGAAGTGGTATATGCCAGAGAATCCGTTCTAAAAGAGCAAATGTAATGAAACATTTCTTGGCATTTTTGTTAAAGGTAATTCTTTTTGCATGGAAAGATACAAATTCTAGAAAATTGTGTTATTGGATTTCTTTTCATTTCTGAGGGAGATGACCTTTTTGATTCCATTCAGTTTTCCTTGAATTCATAGGAGAATTTTGATTCTCCCCTTTTTATATGAAAGGTTGTCAGGTTTTCAAATAAAGGCCACTAAAGCTTTGTTTTGAATTAAATTAATTCAGTCTTTCTTGACTGTTGCTTTTGCATCACCTCATTACCAAAAAAAAACCAAACACAAAAAACAATGTAGGTATTCCAGGAAAAGCATAGTTTGTTTAATAATAAGAGTATACATCATTTTCCCGATATTTTTAAAACTACTCAGAAGGCTGTCAATCCTTAGGGCTGACTTCATTTCTTTCGATACTTCTCTTTCTTGACTTTTTCTGCAAAATTCAAGCTTTTTAGAGATCTCAGATACGGTACTTTTTTTTTGTTGGTATGGATGGGCATTCAGACACTGCTCTATTGGCTGTAATTTACATCTCAGAGAGTATGTCTATCATAGTATCATAGTGCTTAGGGTTAGAAGGGACCTAAACAGATCATCAGATCTGATCCCCTGCAGGAACGAG
>NW_017729034.1:38567547-38575696 GCF_001723915.1 Gavialis gangeticus | reverse complement strand
AGTGGCCCTCCTCTGGACTCTCTCAATGCTGGCCACATCCCTCCTGCAGTGCGGCGCCAAGAACTGGATGCAGTACTCCAGCTGTGGCCTGACCAGTGTTGCATAGAGGGGGAGGATCACCTCCTTGGATCTGCTTGTGATGCATCTGTAGATGCACGACAAGGTGCGATTAGCTTTACTGGCATGTGCTTTAATGCACAGTGGTTACTGTGCATTTATTTAGTCCCTGTAATAAATGCACAGTAACTGGTGCTACTGTGAAGAAGTGCGGGTGCATACATTTTAGGTGATGCTAATGCAGAGTAGAATAACTCTATTGTGCATTAGCACAGTTTTTTCCTGCCATGCTAATGCAGAGTAGAATCAGTCTACTAAGCTTCTAGTGTCTCGTGTAGAAGTGCCCGGAACAATTGGTTTTCTTATTGCATTTTACTTTTCTGAGAATTAGGAAATAGGAATTTCTTGTCTGAAAATGGGAAAAATCTCTTAGACACAGGGTTGTCTGCATCTTTAAAGCTGAACTACTACGTTCTAAATATTTTATAATTTTTTTTACATTAATATTCATATTACTTAGGCTATGTAGTAATATCTTGATATATTCAGTGCATTTTATTTTTTGTTTTCTTCTGTAGTTATGTGTTTTGACAGGATTTTGTTGGGGTTGTTTTTTGTGGGATAAAGATGTTAAGATGCATGCCCCTTTATTTGGATCATGAATGCACTTTTATTTTGATACATTATCTTTAAAAAGATAAATAAAACAGATTGAAAGACAAATTTAGTCTTGACAGAATAGATGAGAAGGTGATACTACCAAAGCATTGAAATAAGTCAAGGATTTTACAATTAGACTTATTTTTCATGGAGGTAAGCTGGTGATCTTAGGGCTTTGGACTGATTCATGGGGCTACTCACGCTAAAATTTAGGCATATGCCGAACTGATGCGTATCTCTTTTAATACCTAGTTTTGCGCTGAAGACTTCTGATACTATTAAGCCTAAGTCTTCAGAACAAGATGAGGTATTAATTGAGATTGTTAGCTGACCTCCATGAAAAATAACCCCTTGTTGACCTTAATGGAACCACTCACATGCTGAAAGATATGCTAGAGGCCTGGTATGGAAGTTACACATATTATACAAGAGAGCAGAAAGCGCTCTATAGCCATAACTGAACAGACAGGATGCACAGAGTGCTGTAAAAATGGCAGATTTCTCTCTAAGATAACCCCAGATGGATGTGGTATCAGACTTCAGTGCTGTAGGTTGGAGCGCTATAACGAATATCTCTACCAGATCCTATCACAACTCATGTTAGGTCGCATTCTGCTAGTGGCTTATGGGGCTCACTCCTGCTCCCAGGGCAACAGTCTGGCCTCAGCTGGAGCTCATGTGGTCTGCCCGAGTGCTGGGCTGGCTCTGCCTTTTTCCCCTGGGCTGTCAATGACCTGAGGCAGCAAAGCCCTGTTTCCAACCCTTCCCTTCCTGTCCCCCATTCCCTCCAGCCAGTTATGAGCAAATGTGTAGTATTAACACTCAGTGTGCGGATTTTGTCTACCCCATGTAGGCATTTGTAAAAATTGCTGCTTTTGATTAAGTGCTGTTTGCTGGACACTGGATTCACACAGGGGGCTGTCCAAGATGTTCATCTTGTACAGTGTTGTTTTTAGATGTCCATATCTAGATCTCAGTCTCTTCAGCTTGACCCATACTTCTCTGTCAAGGTTGTGCACAATGGAGGACTTGTTCGGTGTTGGTAAAAAAAACACTGTAAGAATAGATTTCAGACTGGATTACTTTGACTGATCAGTTCATCTCCATTCACTCCACCCCATATCTAAATTTAGCACAACACATGAGGATACCGTACTTGACCTACTGGGCTCTCCATGGGCCCAGAAACCTGGCAGCAGGGGAGTGGTTAAGGTCTGTTTTCTTACATCACTTGGTCTAATGCTCTAGAGTGCAGGGAATACACCTATGCGTGTATAAGTTGTGCAGCCTGTTGTGAGTCTCTGCTCATTGTTAAGCACAGTGATGAGCATTGTAGTGTGACAACTTCTGGATCATGGAGGAGCACAGTAATGCTCCTAAATAGACTATGAAAGACGCTGAAAGCTGTTTTTAGCCCCATAGCTGAGGTTTTACAACAGTTGCAACTGCAGGTTTCCATTTGGGAGAGCACCTACTTATGAGCACTGCTGCAGGTAAGGCTCAGCGGAAAACAGGAATTTTCTTTAGCAGAAGCCCCCACACTCCCTCCCTCCCTCCCTCCCTCCCAGACAACCAGAGAAGTCTCATCCCTCTGGGCCCAGATACTTTGTTTCCTAGCTCTCCCACCTCCCACAGCAGAGAGATGGAGTCCAGGTGTCCAGATTTTTCTAGCTGGGAGGTGGAACTCGGGCATTGGACAACATGGTCAGTGCTGGGTTATGACAGCTGTGAGGCTGCTGGCCCTGGCCCTGGCCCTGGAAAGACTCCAGAAAGGAGACTCACCATAGGTCCCTCAGTGTCTCCCTTGTCTGCAGACTCTGTTTTTTGTGCCGAAGGCCCAGCTGTGGATTCTGAGATGCTGGATCCAGGGTGGTCAGCCAGACACATCTGTGTAGATGGTGTCAACCTAATGAGGGCTAAATGGGATCCTTGTTGTGGGTGGTGGCTGCTTGCTTCTGCACTGCTGTGGCACTTTATGAGTCACCCAGGCCCAGGAATGTGTCAGGAACGTCCAAGAACGAGGTCTATAGATGGCCACCTGCTGTCTGAGGGAGGCTGCCCATGCTGATACGGAGCTGAGAGAGTCACAGCGCCAGGATAAGGAGTTTATGCACAGGGTCAAAGACTGCTTGGGACCCAGTTACCACACCCCTGAGTGGCATCAGTGCTGCCTCTTATGGGGAGACTGGTGCCTCTCAGGCAGGAGTGTTTAATAAACACTAAACGTTTGGCAGCTTCAATGTTTGATTAAAACAAGGCACGTCTCTTCCTTGTGCCAAATTCCCCTGCACCCTGGTCTGTGCCTCTGGGGAGGGATAGGGATGGAGAGGGGGAGGGGGGCAGTGCTCGGCCAGCCTGGGTTGTGGACAGCATTGCCCATGATACAAGGCCAGAGGAGCCCAAAGGTGGAGACCCATGGTCCGATGTCAGGGCAGGGGCCCTCAAAGTCCTCCGACCCTACTAATCCAGGGAGGGTACCCAGTCCATGCAAGTGAGGAAAGGTAACACAGGTAATACGTGTGCACATGTGTGCATGGACCCCTCCCCTCACCCCCCCACCAGGCATCTGGGACACATGCACACACATATGACAAACATGCAGGCACACACACACAGAACCCAGATGTCTGGGACATGCGTGCGCGCGCACAAACACACACACACACAACCCAGGCATCCAACACACACACACATGCACACACGGCAGTCACAGTGGCCAGGCATGGGACAGCCAGCTGGGGGCTTGTGGCCATGAAGGTGCACGCCATGATGAGTTGCTGCTGCATCAAGTCCAGGTGGGCAGCCACGATGTTCCCAGCAGCCAATCCGGGTGGCTCAGCCATTTGGCTTCACTTGGGAGGCCGGAGAGCCTGTGGGACATGCTGGGAGGTGTGCAAAAGCCCCCCCGCCACCTGCTGGGCTCAGGCCATGCAGGCAGACCCTGAGCTCCTCCCCCACCCTCCCCACAAAGGCTAATGTGTGTTCTGCTTGCTCCCAACTTTACCTTGGGTATTCATAGTAAAGCTCAAAAGTTAGAGTGCTTCCACCTTGGGCCTCTTGAATACTTGACTACTTGAATATGTAGCCCAAGTTCCTTGCTGAACTGGGGTTATATTATATAGCTGAAATGCTGAAGTCAGGCATCAGTAGTGTATCTCAACAAATGACTGCATGTAATATTGTACGTTAGTTTATTGGGAGTTACCTGCTGCCATTTGCGGAGGTAGCAGAGGAGGGAGTTTTTCAATGCACGTAACTTTTCTGTGACGTGGGATATGGGGGATTTTGAAATACAGAACTAAGGCCGATGAAGGTCTCCCTCACTAGGAAGGAGAGCAAACAGTAGAAAGTAGAGAGGCTGTAATGCTTAATAGCTATTTTGCTGCAATACTCTCTTTTAAAAATGAGCATAGCAGAAGGCTCAGTGAAACTGTCAAAAAAGAAGGGAAAGGCCACAAATCAGGATCAGGAAAGCAGTTGTTAAAGGATATCTGGAGAACCTGATCAGCAGACACGGATGAAACTCAACTGATGTGCTCAGTGAACTAGTTAATTGGATCCATTTTCAGTTAATTTGGAAAACTCATGGATGACAGGTAAGGTTTCAAAAGGACAAATGTACTTATTATGAAGAAAGAAAAAAAAGGGACTCAGGCAATTATGGCCCACTGACTTTAATTACAATAATTTAATTGTTTTAAGAGATCTATTAAAAAAGCAGCCAGTTTGTAAGCACCTGGAGGGGAAACTGTTATGGAGAACATTGCATCTATGGAGATTCAATTCAGGGAGGTGAGCCAAAGTTTGGATGCCTATTGGAAGCTTATTTGAACTTGGAGAAGTGGGAAAGTATAACCTTTTTTTTCAAACCCTTGCTCACGCTTGTAACCTAAAGCTCAGGCTAGATTTGGTGTTCTTTACACACAGTAGGGGCATCTACATGTGAAATTAGTGTGGCACAATGAGCTCTGCAGTTCACATTTACATGGGTGCCTGGGACTGCAGCATGTTGAGCAGTTACATGTGTGCCAGGGAGTCAGCCTGCCAGCCCAGAGCTACTCCGACCTGGCTCAACGTGCTGCAAAGGGGCTGGATGGGGCACAAGGGTGCTCCAGTGTGGGGCTAGCCAGAAGGCAGCCCTTGCACTGAAGCACCCCCATGTCCCAGCCAGCCCCTGTCACCATCTACATGTGTGATGCAGTGGAGTAAATAACTTCACCATAGGATAGTACTTGTGTTGGGCAGTACTAACCTACACCGGAATTAATTAGTTTACTCTGGCCTAATAGCACTGCACATGTAGATGGTGATGCTTTACTGTGGAGCTAATTAAGCAACCCCCTCAGTAAGGGTCTCATGTAGATGCCCCCAGTGAGTATTAATCTGAGTCTAGACTCTCTCAAGCTACAGTCTGGACAATGTCTGTCAGTGGCCTGTAGGATATGTTACTTTTTTATTTTTATTTATGACTGGAAATAATGGGGGCTGTTGGGGACCAATGGCTGCCTGGGATTTTCTGTTAGGTTTTGCATTTGTGCTAGTTCCAGACTATGTCTGCCCCGTGGTTCAAAGTGTGATGGCCATCTGAGTAGATACACCCAAACTGGTTTTCCTGTGGCTTGTTCAGGCAGTAATGGCAATGAGGAAGGGACTTCAGCGTGGGTTGAACAAACCTGTTCCGTATCCTGGGTACTTACTCAATGGTTGAAGCTGCTGCACCTTCACTGTGACTGGCTTTCCAGGTTGCTAAATTAAAGCTTGCCTGGGTAGATCTACGTGGACTGTAATCACATTTCCTGCAGCATAGTTATAAACTTTATCTCTCTTGTGCATCCATCTGGGACAAAAGAGGATAGCTTCTATTTTTATGTTTTTGCCATTGGGGGTGAATATACTGTAGTACTTCCTTAGAAGTGGGGTACAGCCTCTCTTCCTGTCTTCTCAGTGTCTACCCATTAAGGCATCTGTGGGGACCTCTACCATTAGTAGGTTCTGGCAGATGCTATTTGGAATTGGTTGTGGAGTTGTGCAGAGGCTCATGGTACATGATACCGATCGGGTACAACTCTGGTACCGACTGAAGCAGACCTCAGCCAGACTCTGTGGCTCTGAGTAATTTCTGCACTACACATGCTATTAGGATTAAAATCTACAAAGTGGCTATCCCTGAGTGGATGCATAGAGTAGTAAAAAGTCCAAACAAATATTAAGCTCTCCAGAAGTATGAAAGACAACTTGAGAGGATTTTTTAATAAGAGATTTATTCTGCACCTGCAAGGGACAGGAGCCAAAGGAGACAATTAAAAGGTAACATTATTTCTGACAATAGCTGGCTTTGAAGCACTTCGGTGTTTTTAACTGTTATGATGTAGGGAAATCTATGCTTAATTTAGCTGCTTGGACCAGTAGCCTGAAAAAACTACATTGTATTATGTGAAGATGCTCAATTAAGAGTTTGAAAAATTGAAGGAGTTTTTTTAACAAAGCGGCCCCTGTCCTGAATCACTGTGGCCCCATATGGCAAAGTAGACAGATTTGTTTAGGCCAGCTGTGAAAGACCTATATAATTGTTTAGACTATTTTGACTTCCCTGAGATAGCTTAGCTGTAGCATCTTCTCATAAAGCTGGTCTTGTTACATATTAAATCCATTCCACTAGGTACAGTTATAGCTGACATACTGATGTCTAACAGTATTGTCTAACAACATACTGATGAGCCATTGTCAAGTGGGCCTGCATTTTAAGTAGTTCACAACGATGTGTGATTTTAGACATATCACTGCTAGTCTCATTATCCTCAAGCCAACAGACTAGGGAAAAACAGTGTCAAAATAACAAACCACCTACTAAAAAGACAGCAGAGTCAGACTCTGATCTGTATTTAGCACTGTTAGAAAGGCACCAAGGGAGCATGGGTTGTCACCTATTGACATTTTGTTCAAGAGAAAGCCGAAGAAAAAGAATGTCTGCAATGTTCGAAAATAACCTGTCACTGGGGACTTGCAGATATATGAGGAGACAGGTTAGAAATAACATCACAAAAGAAAGTCCTGCTGTCAGATCACACATACTACAGTGACACTACCCTTCTGGAATTTGGAGAAGGTAGGTAAGGGCACTGAGTCAGTATTTTGCAGAAGAAGTTCTCAGAGGACCATAGCAGGTTGAGATGGCTGACCCTCCAGGACATGACAATCTGAATGGATTTGCTATCTGGTAACAAGGGCACTAATGTCCCAGCAGAGGCTCACAGATTCATGTAACTAAGGGAGAGCACAGAGATTAATTGTCTCCTAGCAGCTAACTTACTAGTTAGTAGGTTAAGTGTTTGAAATTCTGTATTATGTTAATGTCAATAGTTAATTATTCTTGTTTGGCTGGGGAAGGACTAGGCAGGGAGCCTTGTACCTTCAAGAGGCTCTTGTAAGAACCATTAGTATTCAGTTGTTGTGCTGTACAGAGACAGACTTGCATTGCACAGTGTTGAGAAATTAAACTCCGACAATGATCTGTCAGACTCTGAATGACTTCTGAAAACAAAGCACCTGTCTACCTGGAGCCAGTGGCTGAAGATGAGGAGGAAGCAGCTGCCTGTTTCAGGGCCTGGCTGGCAGGGTGATAAGAGGAACAAGCAGGAGGAAATAATCTAGAGCAGTGCTTTTCAACCTGTGGTCCACGGACACTGGCAGTCCACAGGCTGTGTCTAAGGGATCTGCAAAAGATGACTATGATCAAACAAAGTATGTGAATACCTACACTTACAATTCAAAGAGGTCTACACCTCCATTTGAACTTTCTGAAGGGGTCCTCACCTTTTAAATTTTTTAGTGGGTCTGCAAATGAAAAAAAGATTGAAAACCACTGATCTAGAGCCTTGGTTACCCTGCTACTCTTCTGGAGCCTATTACCTACTTCTTCCAGCCTATTTTTCCTTGAGTCCATGTTCTACACTGCATTGACACTCATGTCACCTTCTAGTTTTATTTTAGTTTAGAGAAACTGCATGCACAGAAGCAAGCTCCCGACATCTCCGAGGTGAGGCTAGGAAAAGGTCAGTACAACTGCCTGTACCAGAATGATTTTGTGTTTCATTAGTAGTTGATATGTGAGGTACTGTCCTTATAAGATTTGTGAAAATAGTACTTAAATTCCCATGCTACGATAAAAAATAGGCCTGGCGGTATAAAATTTGAGAAGCATTGTTTTTCTTCAGATGCCAGCTGACTGGGACCAACCTTGTCTTCAATTCTTGGTGCCCTTCTAGATTCTTCCCTTTTTGTTGCCCTCCTACAGCTAAATGGTAACCCAGATCAACGGGAGTCAAGGCATTTTGCTGAGAGTAGGATAAAGACATTACTTCCAGCAATTCTTTACCCCTCATCACATCTCTTTAGACATCACAGGGCTTTCTTTGCCACTGGAATGTCTTCA
>NW_017729034.1:38533707-38562547 GCF_001723915.1 Gavialis gangeticus | reverse complement strand
CCCTTCTAGATTCTTCCCTTTTTGTTGCCCTCCTACAGCTAAATGGTAACCCAGATCAACGGGAGTCAAGGCATTTTGCTGAGAGTAGGATAAAGACATTACTTCCAGCAATTCTTTACCCCTCATCACATCTCTTTAGACATCACAGGGCTTTCTTTGCCACTGGAATGTCTTCATGAAATCATCCACAGAACGGTTATCTGGAGAAATAGTTATTAAAAACAGAGAAAAAGGAGTGGAAACAAAAATGGTTTGCTTAATTTACACTTTTCCTAAGATACACCAAGTAAAGCATCTTAGTTACAAAGGAGGAAAGTGATGTTCCTCATGTGTCAGAAAACCCCCCTGTCCTGATGTTCTCTTTTTACAGTTGATCCCTGCTGAGGGAGATTATCTCTATAATTCAACCAGCCTATTGCACTGAAAATTGTAGAAAAGTAGAACTGGAAGGGATATCAGGAGGTCATCTAGTCCAATCTCCTGCTCAAAGCAGCAGCATCCATAACTAAACCACCTGAGCCAATTGTTTGTCTAAGTGGTTCTTAACAACTTCCAAGGCTGGAGAGTCCACATTTTTTCTAGGTGATCTGTTCCAAAGCTTATCCATCCTCATAGTGACAATGTTCTTCCTAGTATCCAAACAACACTTCCCAAAATGTAGAAGCCTGTTTTTTAAATTAGCTTTTCTCACACAAACTGGGGTTTTGGGGACGCTGTGTGTGTCTGTGAGAGGAACTGTTGCTGAGATAAAGATGGTGTAATGGAAATTAGTAACTGTTGTTCAAATGCTTTATAAGCTTTGCTTATATGATTTTGGTCAAATGTCTTTTTTTATGAAATGCAGCTTGTCTTTTTAATATGCCCTTTGTTAATTTCCTCTAGCATAAAATATAAACAATTGTTCACCCTACCTCCTGTTGTCGTAAACTTAAATTACTGGCAGACTCCAGGTGCTGTTTAAGAGGGACCACTCTTTAGCATAAGTAGGTGTCAGAGTTTACCTGAATAGGCAAACCTAGATCCCCCTTTGTAGTTCCATTCCAACTCCAGTGGATGTGAGGGGCACTACCATGGGGACTGGGTCACCATGTGAGGTCACATAGGGGTACTCCACCCAATATCTATACATTATATGCTATAACATGTAATTAATAGGAAACTGTTAATGCTGGTAGGTCCAAAATCTTGTGCTCTTCCAAAGTCCATGTATGTCTTTTATATAGTTCTCAAATCAAATTATTTAATTTGGTTTTACCCTCCCCTTCCCCCCCCCATAAGTTTATGTTTGTAATTGTGCATGCATAGTCTCCTTCATGGTCAAAAATGAAAAAAAGTATGTCACCCAGTGGAAAGATACAACAGTTTAGAAAAGAAAAATTTCACTCTCAGATTCCCCAGGCTCATGATGAAAGGCCAGGCAAAATTGTTTTGGGAAATGTCCCGTATGAAAAATACTTGCTCTGCATCCTTTTAAATATTAAATGTTAGTTATGAGAGATGTCTAACCAGTGGACAAGTAATTTAAGGAAGGAAATGTTCAGTGCTGCAAGTGACCAAATAGGTTCCCATTACAAATAATACCAGGGATACATCTGATCTGTTGTACATTGTGTTGAAAAGTCTATAAAGATTATTTTTATTTTTTTTACAAATTAGCAACAGCATAGACATACTATAATTGTATGGAGTAGGTGCCAATAGATATGGTGATGCCCCTGTCATTCAGAAGAATGCTTTTTTGCTGCCCTGAAAGAATATCTTTCTCTACTTACCAAGACAGTGTCCTGTGATTCTCTGTACCTAACGGCATGTCTGGAAACACGCCCCCTTTGAGTGATATATTGTGCTTAGGAGAAGGAGTTGAGTAACTAGTGCTGAAGTGTCATTTCTGGAAGTGTTGCCTCTGAGTGTATTTCATTGTGGGGTAAAAGAGTCTGAACTGAACAGCAACTAGCAGATATATTGTTACACACATACCTTCACTAAATAAGATTAGATTTGTAGCTCTCCTTTCCTATATACAATATGATACTTAGGAGGGACCTGGACTTGATTCAGTTGAGTTTCCCAGCCAGAATAGTTTTTATGAATAAAACACTAATGAAGCCAGAATGTAAGAGCTTTGGGCTGAAGGTGTTTAGCCAAAATATTTGTCATTAAAGGTTTCACTTTTTAAGTTCTTTTTAGGAAAGTTTAAACCTTCCACTTCAGAGACAGCAAAAAGATGTCTTTGAAAGCCAAAGCATCAATTTGAACCCTGTTCAGAAAATATCTTGCTATGCTGGGAATCAGCAGAGTTCTTAAGGACAGTAGGCATATATATGCACCATAGCTAGATGAGTCTGCAAAGAAGTACGCTGTGGAGGAAGGTTGGAAAGCGTTGTCACTTTAACAGGATGCAGTGTTATCTCTCGGGTCTGGAAACAGAAGAAAAAGGGATTGGAGGCACTACAAATAACATCTTTGATTATCTGATCCCATATTCAGTTGCTCTGCTATTGAATGTGTGCCATCAATAAATTGTCAGACCTAATATAGCAGTGACTTACTATCCTCAAAGGCTATAGTCAATACAAAAGATGTACAGTCAGTATGATGGATGGGTTCTATCCATCACTGCTTGATCTACCTGTCTGTGTGTTTACAAGTTTCCCATCTCCATAGTATCTCAGTGCTTCACTGATTTTTAAAAATAGGAAAAATAGGATCAGGTATATACTAAGAATGTTTTGCCATTATAGCTATACCAATATACTGTATAAAATACTGCTAGTGTGTGCATAATCTCAGAAAACACTGTGCTTTTTGCTGGTATAGTTTATTTCAGTCAATATCACCCCTAATGGCAAAATAACCATTTTGTTGGTATAACTACATCTACATTAGGGGCTTTTTCCATCTTAAATATATTGGTCATAAATCACATAGCAAAGCTGGAAAAAGATTGTAGTGCAGAACTGGCCTCTTTCTTTAATTTCCTGTCTTCATGCCAAAGTAGTTTGGGCTACTTTGTAGATTGTTTGAGGGTATTTTGCTTGTTTGTTTGCTTGTTTGCTTATGTTTCTGCATGACTGGATATGAAGAAATTGTTACAGAATTTCTACACAGAAAAAATTATGATGAATTCTCAAAAAGTTGAGATCTGTAGTTATTTTTGTTCTAGGATTTGTTTCTGTACAGTAGATCCAGCTTTTGTGAACTTCTAGGCATTAAGTTTCCTCCTAGAAAGAAATGCAAAATTCTAAAATTCTTGGTTCAGAGATGATATCTTTTATTAGACCAACTAAGAAATTGCAAAAAAATTATCTTTCTTTGCAAGCTTTCGGGCACACGTGCCCTTCTTCAGGCTGAGGGAAAATTAAAGATGGTAAAAGTCCTCTCAGGGGTCTATAATTCCTTTGTTCCAATTAAATATAGCTATCATGTCAGGTTATGCTGGCAGAAGGAGCTAGGGCCAACACTAAGGTGGTTTGGACTATCAGGAGTGAAACCTTGAGCTACATTCTGTAGTCAACCACACTGAGATTGTTTGTTGGCAGTGACTTTTGTAGTTGAGCAGATGCTGCTGTGTTTTATAACATAGAGCCCTTCTTAGGGAGTATGACTTCATTATGTGATAGAAATAGTACACACAAAACTTTGGTGTGGAGCAGTTTGAATTGCCCCACACATAACATACTTGGCTTATACTTTCAAAAACAAAGACATGAAAAGTTAAATCTCTATCAACATATATGCTGTCCCCAGGGCGGCAGGATTACCTCACCATTATGTTAAGAACCAAATACCGTTGACCTTCACAACAGTAAATCTGCCTCTCACAACTTTCCCTTCTCTATGCTCCCCTTTGTAAAACTACCCTGCTTGACACTACAAGTTGTGGATATTTGGTGTCGTGGAGTGTTGTTCTTGGAAACAATAATTTGGAAAAATGACTGACTACAAAAGAAAGTTGGATTTGGGGGTGTGTTTATGCTTCTAGGTTGTTTTGGGGTACATTGTGAAGGCAAAGCTTTTATCCTGATGTGCTGACACTTGCAATTGGAGGCATATTTTATACTGAAGAACAGCCTATTCATGGGTGGATCTAGCATTTTAAAATGGGAGGTATGGTGCATCCTCCCATAACACAACATACAGTTTTCTCCAATTAAAAAGAAATTAGGAGCTTTACTAATGCTAGGGGTTAGGGCTACATTATTCAGTTTAAGATCCAAACACAAACACACATAACTGAGCTTTAGGGGCAGGTCTGCTGGAAGGAGTGGGAGGGAGATACCTGGTGCCAGAGGAGTACAGCTGTTACACCCAGCCTTGTCACAGACAGAATTGATCCCTGCACCCCAACACATGGGTTCCACAGACACTCCTCCATGCCCCAAAAGTATCCTTTAATACCCTTTATGCACTGCCCCTGCCACCTCAAATGCCCCCTGGCTGCACTCTGTCCCTTGTTATCCCACATGCCTCCCATCCTTAGGACCACTTCACTGTGCCCCAAATCCCACTAATTCTACCATTCCTCTTCCGCCCACAGAGTCCTCCCCTGCCTGCTCACTGTGCCTGTGAACCCACTGAACCCTGTACAGACTTATCTCCATCATGCTCCAACCCCTCTGATATCTCATCATCCCTGCCATACTCTACTGAGCCCTCCCCTGCCCCTCTGAGCACCCAGGCTCACTGCAGTCCCTCATATACCATGGGCCCTGCTCATCCACAACCCCCTTGCACCCCATTTTACTCTACAGCCCCCACCAGTCTCATCAGCTCCACCTCAAGCTGCCCCTCCCCACCCACATAATGCCCCCAGCCCACCTCACCTCACATCCCTCTCCCCAAAAGAACTCCTTTTTATTGGTGCCTGTGACCCCCAACCAGTCCCTCATGAGGCCTGGGAGTCCCTGTTCCTCAGAACCCTTCCCAAACAGTTCCCCCTGCCCATCACTGCCACCAACCATGGAGCAGGTGGGAATAGGGCTATAATTGCCACTCTTCCCCAGCTGCCTGCCTTCCTCACAGCATGCCATAGCTGGTCTCTCCTGCCATCCATCATCAACATACAGAAACAAACTTCTGGGCTCAGGGGAGGGCTCTCTTCAGGTGCTTGTAGTGCCCCTACCAGAGGAGACCAACCCCTGGGTCTCCCCACACCCAGTTTTAACTTGCCCTGGCTGGTTTAGCCTTTCAGAGTCCCAGTCATCTGCTGCAATGAATAATATGGGAAAGGGTCACTGGAAAACTGAATGGCAGGTCTTCCCTCTTCACCCCACCTTTGCAGCTCCCTCCTGCCTCTGACTGATGTGCCACAGTAGAGCTTAGATCTGTCTTCAGCTCTGACCTTTCCCTCCCTGTCTCTTATTTGTTGTGGGTTCAGTCCCCCAGTACAGGGTCTTAGGTAATGGCACACCTCTACTAGACACACTGGGGGTTGAGCAGAGAAACAGTACCAGGAGTAGATAATAGACAGGATAATTGTAGAAGAAAGGAGAGCTTGATCCTTTGGAGTAAAGTGATTAACAGGAATCAAGTAGATAATAATGGGTATGTCTACATGTGATTTTAAGCATGCTTAAATTTAATACACATTAAGCGGTTTTTGGCAGGTGGCCCCACGTGGTAGGACTTGGGACTAACTTTAGTCCCAAGTCACTCCAGCTCGCCATGTGCCCCTGTAGCCACCAGGGGGAGCTCCAGCCTCCTGACATATGGCTGCGGGCACTTGGCAGCCATGTTGAAGGCTGAGCCAGCTGCCAGCACTTGGTACCCATCTTGAAAGCACACACTCCACTTAAAAATTTTTAAGTCCCTGGCTGCTGGTTTTGTGGTGTGATCTGAAGGGGGGGTGGGGTTGACTTTGCCACTGCACCCTCTTTGGATCCAATTCTGAATGCAGATCCTCTGAGCTCCTGGGCTTCCATTTGGAAGGGAAATCCCTCAGTGCTCTGTAACGGGTACAAATACTGTATATAAAGTGAGAGGAAATCACATTTTGGAACTTTGACAGGTCGAAGCAAAACAGTTCATTCATTGTGTTGCTGCATTCCTGTTAAAGTAAATGCATAGCCTGAAATCCAAGCCTGATAAAATTGTAGGGCATTCCACATCAAGACACAGCTATATGATTCCTGGCAGTACAATCATAGCAGTTGATTTTCTAAAGGAAAGCTCCCTATGTGATTTCTAGCTGGACAATGACAGTGTTTTCAAACAGTGTAGCTGTACAAACCTGGATAATACAAACCTATCAAAACATATGATATTCCCAGCATGAAAAACCTTGCTGTGATAGGTCCCAGGAAGGTTAAGTGGAAGACCTGTCATTCAGTTTTCCAATGAGGCCCAAACTACAGTCTAAACTGAATGACTGACAATAGTAACCTTCCTTAGCAAGTTTAAAATGTACCTGAAAGCATTTTGTAATTTTTTAAGTTTATTTCTATTTAAAAAGATTTTCCATAACTTTTAAATGGTATAGTTAAAATAAGGAGAGCAAATGTTTGAAAAGAAAAAGAAAGACTTCAAAATGAAAAGGTACATTTGAGGCATCTATTCTTAAAACTCCTATTTCAGGAGATACAGAACTTATTTCAGACTTAACAAGCATACTGTGGGCTACAAGGTGCAGCTTCATCAGAAAAATATTTTATGGCCAGAAAGGAAAATTGTATATAAAAAAGTACCTTTTCAGTGCTTGATCTGAAACCTAGTGCACTTCATGAAAAGTTTCCTATTGATTTCATTTGGCTTTGGATCAGGCCTTTACACAGCTGGTCTGCTCCCTGGATGCACACGTAGCTGATTATATTGACAAAAAAGCTTTCTGTTGCTTTTTTGCTTCTGTGCACATGGAGGTGCCAACACAGTTAAGACTGGAACCATGCAGTCTTTGATCTTGTCTCCAGTAGAAAACAACTCATTATTGCTAATCCATGTTCACCCTTGTTACAGGAATGGTTGGAAAACCTTGGTCAGACTGGGGTTGCTGAAGTATTGCTGAATGTAACTAATCCTGGGTCCTTGTCTATACTTGAAGCTAATTTATGTGCTGGGACATTTTTATTGTGTCGTGTCAAAAAGCAGGAACCTTTTTGCTATGTCAAGAAAATAAGACCAGGCAAAAGAGGAAAAAATATGCATATAGAAAGAGAAATGAATAATTTTAGATTAGTGGATCCATCTTCCAGACCCATACTGGAGCAGGACTCATGTGAGTAAATCTGTTGTGTTACTGGTGGGGACTGCACATGTGAGAACTTGCAGTAGAAAAGTTGCAGTTGTCAGGGATCTATTCCAAATGGAAACCCTTTCTTTCTGGTCCCTGCCGCCTACCTTCTTTTGGTATCCTGTAACAGCGAGTGCTGAGCTTATTTCTGTTCAATGCGACTCATCATCCCAGGGCCCAAACTTGATTCCTCTCAAAGGCTGCATAAGAAGGGAGCAATGGTCAGGAACCATTCCCATTTCATGAAACAATGAATTCCTTATGAGTGAGTACTACAGTGGAGTTCTTAAACAAATCAACCTGCAGTAGAAAACAGCTGCAAATATTTTTATACTGAGTTAGATACTAGCACCCTTAGTGTGTGTGTGTGTGTGTGTGTGTTTTTAAAGGTAGGCAAGTCAGCACAGAGGGCCTGAATATACTGTGGTAACTTTTGCCCCCTGCTTGGCAGCATCTGTTTTTTTGAAAAGATCTCTCTCTCTTCAGAGCACCCTGTCAGTGCAATATATCTGTAGGTTTGTGTACTCCAGCTATGAGGAGAACAGGCTAATTAACTGGTAGAAGAATTATAAGCTTCTCTTGCTGAAGGCACTAGTAATGTCTTAATGACAGCTAAATGCACATTACTCTCTGGTGTGTTTAAGGTTCACAAACAATAATCCTTTTGCCCTTTCATATGATGTAGGCAAACGCCTAATGAGGGCTGGCATTTTATGACTAGGAAAAAAGAATGAGGTTACTGCTAAGTAAGACTAAGACACCTTCGCATTTGCCTCAGGCTTTCTAGGCTGGGAAGAAGGCAAGCCAGGTTTTAAAGCTTGAGGGGCTAGGAAGAAGCACCATTTTAAAAGGCACTAGGAAGCCTGGGGCCATCTAATGTGTTCAACTCCATGCTTCCACCTGCTACCTGATAAAGAGGAGAGAGGTGCTGTCTGTAAAAGCATGGTTTTGTAACTCCAGATTTGCAACAGCTCTCTGAAGTAAATCCCTCTGAACCATCCACTACAGGGCAGGTTTCTTCCTCCTTACAATACCTGATGCAATGATAAGGAAGGCTTTCATTGCACGACAGGAAAAGATTGAAGTTGAAGCAGTTTGTGTGCGTGTTCTGACCTATTCTGTAGGCATTTAAAAATCACTTGTTATATGTCCCATATTTTACTGGAAAAAATTTGAAGGAAATTCAGAATGCTTTGTTATTGCAAGTGGGGAAGAATAAGATAGGTACCCAGAATTAGTAGAGGCAATATTCTTAAGTCTTGCTCTAATCTGACATATCATTGCTACCCAAATTCCACAGATGGTTGAAGCTGAATGCTTCCCAGTTAGCCATCAGAAGCAACCAACCAACTCACAAGCAAAGAATGACGTTCATTATGTACCTTAAGTGCATAAGTAAAGAGCAGACCTTCCATCAAAACCTCACTCACTCCTGCTCTGGAAAGACCAGGGCCCATGGAAGCCTCTGTATGTTTCTGTAAGTACATACTGTCCCATCCTGTAGCCATTTGCAATGGCCTACTGAGCTGTTGGACTATGAAACATTTTTACTACATCCCACAGCTAAATCTGTTCCAAAAGTTGGTTTAGGTTATACGTTTGGGATCAAACAAAACCCTGAGCCAAAACCTACAGGAACATAAAGGTGACCGTTACCCCTTGCCAATGAGCTGTACCAAGCTTAGTTCAGAATTAGAGGCTCTGGTGTTCTTAAATTGCTGGGTTAATTCCCAAGATTCCCAAGCCATATGGTAGTACAAAAGGGTTCCACTGCATCTGTGCTGGGTTTACACACAGTGGCTACGGAAAGAAATTACATATACACTGGTATAAGTGATCAGAAACCTGTTTAAACCTGTAACAGAACAGAAGTTCAGTGCACATGGACTGTACCCAGTTTAACCTTCATACATTTCCATAGGGTAATTTCCTACCCCAGACACATATCTTGTGCAGTATCTTAAAGTTAATTAATTCTAAAAATTTTCTTTTTAGGACGTTGTCACTGGCACCGCAGTGCACAATATCCCTAAAAAAACAGTCAGTTTACATGCTCTCTGTGAATGAAAAACTGCCCAGGCCCAGGCATGAACGTGTTTTTCCATATGAGGTAACAACTTACCCCAAGCCCATGTTAATGCATTGCAATGTTAACTTGTTACCCCAATGCAATTTCTGTATAAATGACAGGCCTAGACCTGTGTGGCCACTTTGGGTGGATGCATCTGAAAGGTCAGCATTCATTCACATCTCATTCATGTCCACTTCAGGTATACATGGTAACTAATGGAAGGCCATCCTCCACTCTACTTTTGCAGAAGATGTGGTGATCCCTTTTGCTAACCACTTTGTTTGCAGGCTACAAGATCATCAAAACACCTTGCCCTTTGCCAACCCCCCCCCAAAAAACCAAAAACAACCTTTGTCACATCCAAATCCACCTCTGCTGTCTCTTCTGATAGCAAAACTCTGCCTCACCTGCCCCTTTCATAACATACAAGCTAGTTTGCCCTGCCTTTGTTGGAAGTGAGGACAAGGAGCAAAGGGACAGCAGAGAAGAAACAGAACAACATCATACTTCAATACAGCATACACTATGGAGACCCCTTCAATGGTAAGGGCTTGACACCCCCCATGCCCCTTTTTCCTGCTCTCAGTAAGCCCTTGCATGTGTGGTTTCCTAACAGCATCCATCCACATTTGGCTTGCCTGCAAAGGGTGGATGCTGGTCTCTGGCTTCTGTGCCCAGGAGGAGAGGGTGCTGCCTGCATTGCTATAGGGCAGGGTGGAATTGCTTTTGTGACAGCATAGGTGGACAGGCTTGTCTTTGATTGTTATTTATATGCATTCAGCAGTAATCAATTTTTTCTTTTTTTTCTGCAGTCCAGGATGAGAAGGTAGCGCATATTCAGTGCTGAAGCCTGTCTTGCACAGGTAGCTGGGGATGACAGCAACACATCCACTGATGAAATCTTATCCCAAGGCAGTGAGGATGCTGACTTTGTTCCAGACATGGGGGATTGTTCAGAGCAAGATGACCATATATCTATGGAAGCTTCATCCAGCTCAGATGAGGAGTAGCTGGTGCCACAAGCAAAAGTGATGCCAACACTTTCAGTGGGAAAGGGAAGAAGACCAACCCAGGGTCACTGTGGAAGACCGAGGAGAGCTACAGCAGGACGGGGAGGAGAACCACTGCCACCACCCCTGGAAAACACTGCAGATGATGACACCTTTAGAGGAAGGAATGGCAGAGTGTGGGGAAAAAGTCCACAGCTAATACATCATCAGAGAACAGCCAAGGACATAGTCCATGACAATGCTGGGCCAACAAGGGAAAGTAATAAAGACACAGTGGTGGAAACGTTTCACCTGTTTCTCTCATAAGATATTCTGACTGTTATCATAAGAGAAACAGAGGCAGAAAGAAGATTCAGGGAGTGGAATGGCAGCCCTCCTGAGGATAGGAAGGAGTGGAAAAAGCCGGATGAAACAGAGGTGAAAGCCTACACTGGCCTCCTACTGCTGAGTGGTCTATACCACGGTGGTCACAAGGCATGGGAGGACTTGTGGGAGCAAAGCACCAGGCATCCTTGCTTTCATGCTGTCATGAGTTTAAAATGATTTCATCAAATCAACAACTACCTGAGATTTGACAACAAACTGACACGTGAGGAAAGGAGAGCTGTGGCCAAGCTTGCTGTCTTCAGAGATATTTGGACACAATTTGTGGAGCAGCTCAGGAAATGGTATATTCTAGGAATACACCTGATGGTTGATGAGCAACTCATTGTGTTCAGGGGTTGCTGTCCCTTCAGACAGTATATGCCCAGCAAGCCTGCCAAATATGGCTTGAAAATTTGGTGGTGCTGTGATGCAGCAACATCATTCCCCCTGTCTGGAGACATCTACCTGGGCAAGCAACCAGAAGCTCCAGGTCAAGGTAATCTTGGTACCCAGGTCGTTGAAAAATGGGTTCATCCCTGGTACAAGGCAGGAAGGAATATTGTGAGTGACAATTTCTTCACGAGTACTGACCTGGCAGAAAGACTGCTACAGCAGGACTTGACGTATGTGGGTACGATTCTGAAAAACAAGGCTGATATCCTAAACGAAATGCAAGCAAATCAAAGAATGGAAACTTTTTCATCCATTTTTGCTTTTGATGGGGAATTCATCCTACTTTCCTATGTTCCAAAGAAGTCCAAAGTTGTGTTGTTGATGTCAAGCATGCACTATGACCTGTCAGTGGGTGGAGAGCTAAGAAAGCTGTACATCATCCACTAAAATAAAAACAAGGGAGGAGTGGATAACCTTGACCACTTAAGCCATATGACCACCTGCAGATGGAAAATCAACAGGTGGCCAATGGCACTATTTTTCAATATGCTGGATGTGGCTGCCATTGCCAGCCTCATCATTTGGCTAGGCCACAACACAAACTGGAAGCAAAGATCACATTTAAGAAGGCAGTGCTTTTTTTTTGCAGGAGCTTGGAGAATAGTTGATTGATGGACAAATAAAACAAAGAATGATGGATACACATGATCTGTCTTAGTCCATCAAGTCTGGTATGACTGCCCTAAATTAAAAATTGCCACAACGAACCCCAGTAGAATCTTCTGCAAGCATGAGTGGATGGTGTGGTTTTTGTCCAGGGACAGATGACCACAAAACCTGGAAACGATGTGAAGACTGTAAGTGATTTGCTTGTGTGCTCCACCGTACATCGCTGCTACTTTGTGAGGATTGCAATATTTAGTTAAAACAGTTAGGAAAGGTTTTTGGAAGTAATAGTTAATTTGAAAACAGTGTGAACTGCAGACTTAGCAAATTGTTCATTCATTTTTTGAAACTCTAAAAAAAGTTTACATTTTGTTCATAGTTCTAGTTAAATAATATTTTGGGTTCAAATCATCATACTCTTTCAAACCATCTGTATGTTTAATAAATAGTGTAGCAGAAAGACCCCACACTTCTTTCCCTCCCCCATCCATTTCTATCTTTCTCTTTTCCCTCCCTATCCTGCCTCCCCCTCCCCACTTATATGAAATAAGGTCTAAGATAAATCTTTTGTGACTTAAGCTAAGGAAATGAGTCTGTGCATTGCAATGTGTTACTATATATATATAGTAAATGTCTGTGCCTTCATCTTGCTCTCCCTCTCTTCCCCTAGGACTGCACACCACCAATTTCAGTCTCCAATTACCAACTCACAGTCACCTTTGTGTGTGTGTGTGTGTGTGTGTGTGTGTGTGTGTGTGTGGACGAACAGTTTCTTGCACCTGTTTTCATTTCTTGTATTTGTTTTATGTTTGCATAGTTACACCCTCATCTAATGAACCTGATATTGCTGATCCTGAGCATTGGTCTTGCTTGTCAAGTCAACAGTAACTTTTGATACATTTATACTGTTGTCACTGGTTCCATTTTGTTCATGTGGGTGGGGTAACAAGTTACCCCATGAGATCAACTATGTTGGATTGCAGGGTAACAAGTTACCCCATGAGAACAACAACAGTTTCATGGGAATGGATGAGGGTTAAGATAGACCTGGGTGGGTGTAGTATCAGACGTAACTGATGTATTTTAAACTGGTCTATTGAACTTCTGTCCCAGATCTGCTCCTGACTCAAGTTACCTCATCATCCCTCAGCATCCCAGGATATTTTGTGGCCCCCCACAAATTCCCTTCACAGGGAAGCCAGCTAGAACGTGGCTCACACTCCACTGCTCCAGGCCAGAGCCAGCCCCCAGGCTGTCACGGAGCAGAGACAGCAAAACTCTGCTCCCCAGTCTGCATCCTACCTGCATCTGTCAGTCCTGCAGGGCAGTGGGGACACACACACACATACACACAAAACCAACTTGCCCCAGCCCTGGCTGCTGAGCTCTTGTTTGCCCTGCTGCGAGGAGCTGAGGGATGGCTTGGCTCTGCTGCCACTGCAGATGGGGGGGGGGCTCCCCACAGCAGGTCATCCCTGAGCTGGGGGACCCTGGAACAGGTCATAGGAAAGTCCCCAGAGGTGTGGGGCTCCTTCTGTGGCCCCACGCCTGCCTGCACGGGCAAGCACCCAGCCTGGGGGAATGCTCCCTCCCTCCCACCTGTGGCAGCAATGGAGCAAAGCCATGCCAGCCCCAGGGCAGAGCAGTCCTAGTGGACCCTGGGCCGGGGAAAGCTCCCTGAGGTATAGGGCTGTCCCCCTATCCTCCTGTGGGCAGACCCTCAGTCATGGGTCTGGCGCTGGGATGGGGGCACCTTCCCCCCCTCCAGGGCAACAGCAGGGGATTGGAGGGATGTTCTAGGCAGCCAGATGGCCCCCACTTGGCTGGGCTGGGCTTGGCAATGGCTTGCAGTCTGGGAGGCATGCTCGAGCACTCTCTGCCTTTTGGCTTGGGCTAGCACAAGCCTCTGCCTGCCTTTTCCCAAGTGAAAATTGAATGTATGTTCAGTACATTATTGGTTCAAGCTGCTGTGTTTAGAGAAACTTATGAAGATTGGATTGATTCTGCCTCGGGCTTTTTGATTGTCTGTACTTAGCCAGTGGGTTGGAAACAGTGCCTTTGGACAACATGGGCAACAGAACTGCTGCTATCTGGCTTGAGATTTTTGAACACAGAGCTTTGTTTTGCTGGTGCTGTATATGTCTAAGAATTGCTGATGTTTGTTCTGTTAATCTTTCTGTGCTCAAGGCTATGAGAGGAAGTTTGTGTATATTGTAAAAAAAAAAAGGTAGGGTGGAATCTCGTGCATTTGTGTGAAGACTTTTTTTTCTCTCTTCCATTGTGTTATTAACTGAGTCCTGAAGGGCAGACCCATTCTATACAGTTTAAGACAGGATGCTATTTTGACAAACAAATAGTGTGAGAGGTTTGTGCAGGGGGGGGAGGAAGAGAGAGAGAGAGAGAGAGAGAGAGAGAGAGAGAGAGAGAGAGAGACAAGTAGTAGATGGGAAGCAAGAGCTCAGGTAGAGAGGGTCCTGATTCTCTATTGCCTGCTGCTGTGCAACACGCAAATGTAAAGAGACATTTTCTAGCCATCAGAGAGATCTTCTGGAAAATTTCCACCCCATAGGTAGGTGAATCTCTGGGGCTAAGTGGATGGGGGAAGCACAGTTGTTTCTTAAGCCAGCTGTAATACTGCTGCTGTTGTGCCTCTAATGGTCCCGGAAATATGCCAGAGGCAAGATTTGTGAGTTGAGGTAATATCTTTTATTGGACCAATGCTGTAGTTGGGAGAAATGTTAGATAAGCACAAAATGTCTTTCCTCAAGTCTGGGATATAGTCTAAGCTACATACCAGTTAGAACAATTTAACCTCACTGACTAGATACAGACATTCAAAAAGCCCAAGGCAGAATTGATCTAAGTTACATGGCTTTCATTAAGCAGTGTAGTTTAGATTGGTAGTAAACAGAACATACATTTACCCTTTGGTGGGGGGATGGGGCCAAATCTTGGACTGGGCTCTGTCATTTTTAAACCAAACTGGGTGCACTGAACTTCTGTTCCATTCTGGGTATAGACTGATTTTGTGTGCTGAACTTCTGTTCTGTTATGGGTACAGATCAGTTTCTGATCATTTATACCAGTAAAAGTATAATGTCTATACCCGGCCATTATGGACAGGTACAGATATTATACTTTTACTGGTATAAGTGATCGGAAACCAGTCTACACCTGTAACTGAACAGAAAATCAGTGCACATAGACTGGTTTAAAAATAGCGGAACCCAATCTAAGATAGCCCTGGATCAATGTAGTATCAGACTTAAGCCAATTTAGGTTAGATCAGTCTATTGAACTTCTGTATCAGATCCCCTACTGACTCAAATTAGGTCACAGTCTGCTGGCATCCCAGGCTGCTTTGTGCCCCCCTGCTAATCCCCCTTGCAGGGGGGGAAGCTGAACCCTGCTCCCACTCAGCTGCTCTGGCCAAGTCCCCAGCCAGCCCTGCCTCTGGGCTCTCACAGAACAAAGCCAGAAAAGTCTCTGACCCTAGCCCTGCCTCTGGCCAGCTGTCAGGCACAGCCATGCAGGGTGGGAGAGTTGGGGGGGATGCTGGCATCTGTGTCTTTGCATGAACCCTGTGTTGGACATGGGGGAACCAGTCTGCTTTCCTTCTGCTTCTGTGTCATGCAGAGACACAGATGCAGGGACACAGATACCAGCATTTTGCCCTCTCTTCTACCTGGCTGTGGCTGACAGATTCAATATGCCAGTGCAGGCAGGCTGTGCTCCACCCTACCAAAGGGTGAACGTGTGTTCTGTTCACTCCTGAACTAACCTAGTCCTCTTAGAGACACCCGAGCAAGTTAGTTAGAACATCTGTACCAAGCCTATATTACTGATAGTGATGACTTAAATTGGGAACTGAGTGGTTAACCTGCGGAGCATTATCAACACAACTTACAACAAAACTATCAGAATCCACAACTGTCACAAAATGTATCCTCATCCAATGCACCAAGTGCACTCCTGGGCCAAACAGAACAGCTCCTGTGCTCCAGAACAAATGTCCACAGCAAAGTGATGAAGCATAGAAATACCCAGTCACCAGTGAGAGAACACTTTTTATAGAGCAACCACTTCATCTCTGAACTTGCAGTGCTTGTCCCCAAGGAGTCACATAATACCTTGAGAAGACAGGTCTGGGAAAAAAATCCACTAGACAGCAAACCCCATGGAATTAATTCAGACAATGATTTCATGGCTCATTATGTGCTTCTCTGCTCCCTCTGGTAATCTCTTTTTTTTCTCCACAGGTGATAATGGCTCTCTGTCCTTCTGAATGGCTTTATTAATTTTCATAATTAGGTTTAATTATAGCACCTGTCCTTTACTTGGTTTGTGACTGTTTCTGATAACTTCTCTTTGCTCCACAGGTTAACTACCTGCTTTCCATTTTTTTTAGGTAATCATGTTCATTAATTTAATGAGGTTAAATGAAAGAAGTTGTTTTAACTAGTATTTAGCTCAAACTGTATCTGTTTCTTTCCCAGACCTGAGGGAAAGTGATTTATGCATAAAACCTGGTATAACAACTTTTCTAAATCTTCAGTTGGTTCAATAAAAGAGATTCCTCCAATTCACAAATCCGTTATGTCAGTGGGCATCTACACCTGCACAAATGGAAAGAGGAGCATATTAGGAGTTGGTCAGGAACAGGAAAGAAGCCCCACTACAGTTGTTTTTTTTGCTGTAAATTATGGATTTTACATCAGCAGAGGAAGTCAATGGGCCTCCTGCTACTCTAGCCTCTGCTGGGGTCAAATAGCCAGAAATCAGCAAGCTGCAGCTTGTTCTTTATGGCAGTCCACTGGCTCTTCTTGCAATTTAGCCATAGTGGCTAAAATCAAGTATGAGGCAATGGAGACTATAGTGGCCTACATTGGTTCAGCTGGCCCAGAAACCTCCACACAGCATTTCAACCTGTTAGTTTCACCTGTAAGGCTCAATTCTTGGGGATGGGAGAGTGGGAGTAATACCATAAGTACTGAGTGGGTGTATCTACATGTGTGCATTACTAGGCATTAGACTAATCTAATGCTTAGTAAAGCATTACCATCACGCGTGCACTGCAATTAGTGCGCAGTAGATTAATTTATTCTGGTGTGGGATAGTTCTGTCAGATGTGGGTATTATCTTACACTACAGTAAAGTACTGCATTTAAACATGTGTTGATGGTGATTTCAGGATTAGTTTACATGGCTCAAATTGAGCTGAAGTATATTCCGTCGCATTAATTGTATGTGTAGATGCTCCCAGTGATGTGTATATGAGAAAAGTCCAGGTCCTGGCATTTGGATGTAGAGTGTTAGCTTCTCAGAGGTGTCCCTCCCTTTTGACTACGCAATGTCTCCAGACATTAGAAGGACAAACTAAGAGAAACTAAACCAAACCCCTGACTCAAACATCCCCTAATTTTGAGAGGATTTTGTAATTTAAACCCAGCTGTGATATGGTAGTTAGCTTATCTTTATAAAAGCTTGAAAGAGAATCGGGATACCACACACTTCCAATATTGACATGTTAGAACTCTGGATCTGGATCTAAAAGTTAACTTGGGGCTCCTCTCTGGGATGTACAAAGTACATTATGCCTAAATGACAATCTTTATACAGTATCTAATTATTGGTTAAATTCATCCTACTCTAATTATAGCCTTGTGCTGCCTCTTGTACAGAATTGTTTTTCTGCATCAGGGAAGGCAACCTGTAGTATATAATGGCAAGAACATTAGCATTAGTGCCTGTTGGTGGTTTTTGCTTTTGACTTCTAAGTCTGTGGCTTGGGAATAATTTTAACATGTTCCTTAGGTAATTTCCTAGTGTACCACAGAATAAAGCTGCATATGAAATGTCAAGGTATTTACTGTTCTCTCTATTAAATCTTATAGTCTGCTTAAATGGACTTACTGAAACCAGACATCGTTCTGCATGGATGGGCTAAGCCTAGATTTGCACATACAAGGGAGTGCTGTATTATTGTTGTTTCAAAGAAAAACCCAGGGTTTTATAAAGCACAAGATTCTCCCTATAGATCAGCTATGGGAAAAAGGGATCTTTGCCTACAGTTATTTGACTTATGAGGCATATACTCTGATCCACCCATTATGATTGTGTTAAGGCTTAAATTATTCTTAAACTGTCTAAAACAGACTAGCAGTCAGTCTGTTACTCATAATAGTGGCTCTATGATTTCCTTTAATAATTTGTCTTATTGTGTGAGGCCATTTTCAGAATATTTAAAGATACCCTTTTCAGGATATGTTAAAAGCCATTATTGCTTTTTCAGTGCTCATGATTAATTAATATATTTGGCTCAAAGTTCTTTATAATGTCTTCTGATGTGTTGGTAGAAAACTAATTGTTTGTTTCTGTTTGCTTTCTAGGATGGACATACACGAGAAATTTAAGGATTTTTTTCCATTTCCAGATTTCAAAGTGTCTCTGTATGTGCCTTGAATAATATATTATCCTACCTAACTTTTAAGCATTTGCATTCAAAATCACCTGGTTAAGCATTTAGAAACTCTGTATAGTCAATGGAGAGACTTTGGATACACCTAAGAGTGAGTCAGGTTTAGGCACCTACACACTATGCAGAAAAGGGGGAGGGCATTCAGGGGCAATTCAGAAGGTCCACTACTTGGAGGTAGCCAATAGAAAATGCTAAAGTACTGGGTTAAATCTAAATTCCTGCCCCCCAGGATCATGGATGTCTGAATCTACCTGCCATAGGACATGTACATTCATTTGTAATTCACAATACCTAATCTGACATCTGAAATAGCTTACTTCCATGGGTTTCTGAAGAAGGGTGATTAGAAAGTCTCCTTGTTGTTGTATTATGAAATCAGGAAACCTGGGCTCTGCAATGGCTTTAAATCCACAGCTTTCCCTTCCAAAAAGCAGAGCTCTAACCAGCAGGTTATAGAAAACATTAGGTAAGAAGCCTTCATTCTTCTGTTGCAGCTGGGCTACTGGACAACCAAGAGTACAAGGGTCATGGAGAGCAAGTAAAACAGCTTTCTTTTGTAGCCAGTTGTTCTGGCACTCACCAATGGCTAATGTAAAATGTATAAACAGTCCTGGCAGAAGGAATCAGGGTGAAACCTCACTTGCTTGTTTTATCCTGGTGCTTATTAAATACAGTCCATTCAGAAATTAGGTATACAAAACCTCATGGATGCATCTGGTTTCTAACATACTTCCCATTTAAAGCCTTTGTAGAGCCCAGATTTCCTGCTTCCCTTTTATCTCTCCATGCCTTGGTATCTCATCTGTGAAAAGAGCAGTAATAATACTTTTCTAATACTGAGAGTATAAAGACATTAAAGACCATAAGGTGCTTACTCTGGCAAATAGGGGTGATATATGTACCTAAACTAACTGTGCCTTTGGAAATCACCCCCCAAAATAAGTCATATATTAAAAAGAGTTGTCAAAAGTGTCTGTTTCTCAGAGAGGAATGATAGGCTGTTATTCCTCAAAATGTTTAAAAAAAATATTTTCCAAAAACTGAAATTTAAAATTTATGAGGCATGCTGCAATAGCAATCAGCCAGGCCGGGGTACGCATTAGTAGGCTATTGGCGTTCTTCTCAGATGGATGGAGACACTCAGCCTTCTGCCCAGGTCCTCACAATGCTTCCAAAGCATGTGCCGATAGCCTATTGATGCACAGCCTGTTGTGACTTATTGTTATATTCAATGCACAGCAGATTACAAAGGTAGGTTATTTGTTAGCATGATTTTCCACACTGCTGCTTGAAGAATTTTAACAGCCGTCCACTAAACTCCCTAATGTATAGTTCAGAATGAATAAAACTCTGCTTGATGATGTTTACAAGAGTCTCTGTGCCCATTGCTGATGAGTCATGGAAAACTGTATTCCTTTGGCTTTTGGTGATGTGTGTGACACACATAGTTTATTACTTGTGTGAGGCTAGAATTTAAAATTAACAGATTGCTTGCTTTTATTTTCAGCTGTATCCTAATGCAGACTCTTTAATTTTGCAGGAAACAAAATACATGCTTCACCCCAGCTGCTTCTTCAGCCATAGCACCTGATAGCACCATATTCTCAGCAACTGAACAAGTTGCCTTCATGTTTTTCATGACCCCATTTTGCCTTTTCTCATTATCTTATGAACTTTTGTAATGGCTGTCACTACCAAAACCTCATTAGCTTGCTTCCCTTCTTTTGTTTAGCGGATGTTCAATTATTTCTCTTTGTATCTACCCTTCAGATGACCGGTCCATTCACTTTTTACTTGCTCTGTAATGTCATGCAGGGTTTCATGATTGTTGAACATCTCTGGGGCCTTATTTCAGCCTGAACATTAAGTCATAAAGGCAATCTTCCTATTTTTTTATTACTCTGACAAGGCTATCATGCAGAGTGGCTTTACCATGGTATATACCCTTATTTGGCATAGCTCTTCCATAAAATGGGCCCTTCTTAAATGATAACTGCAAATCTCTATACTTAATTCAAGTGCAAAACAAAACAAAACAAATCATACAAAGCAAAAACAATCCCTTCCCAAAAGAAACTAAATGAGACAACAAATCAAGGAAACAAGCAAAACAAGCAAGCAAACAACCTCCCCCCCGTCCCCGGCAAAAGCAGATTGAATATAACTGCTCCAAACTACAAGAAATAAACGTGGACACTATGGCCGCATCCAGATATGCATGGATGTGTGGTTCCCAGGGAACAACCACTAGCAGTGCACCTTGTGCCACTACTAGTTGTCCCTGGGGAATGCCTGGACATGCACACTCTGGCACATGGCAGGTTATTCCGAGTTGGGTAGGGGAGGCTGAGGCCAGCAGTGGGCTTGCCCCAGCAGCCTTACCTGGGGTCCCGGGAGCCTCCTGGGACTGCAGCAGTGGCAATCCTGCCACGTGGAGCTTGGCCGGCAGCAGAGTGTGGCTCTGGCTGGCTAGGCTCTGGCTTTGGGCGGCGCATGCTGCCACTACTGCTGCGTGGACAGCTCTGCTTTATTTTTCTGTGAGTTTTTTGACCCCTGGATATCCAAGGGTCAAAAAAACCCTTCCTCACTGCTTCTTTGCAGCATGGAGAACAACTAAATGTGCAATATGTAATGCTACAGATGTGTCTGTGGTGCCACATACTGAATGGCCGCCGCACTCATCTGTACGTGGCCTATTTGTGTTTTCAGGTTTCTGATCAAGAATGCAATTTTTTTTCTCTTAATTTTTTTACCACCCTGCCTCTAGGCCTCTGAGCCTGGAATCTAGCAAGGGAAGCAGATTAATGACAGAGACCACAGTATTCAAGGTACTGACACACAAATGCTGAAATTTTTTCCAGCTTAGCTCTGGCCTACTTAAACAAACTGTGCCTTCTTTCTTTGCCTGCTGAATCAGCAACTCTGGCTAATCACCTGGAAGAAGATTTGTCCTTATATTTATTTAGTTGGGTGTTTTCCTCAACAACCTTAAATAGGATTTGCATGCCAGAATCCAAAGACTTAACTCCATAGAAAGTTTTGTCAAATTTAACTATCTGTAAACAGCACCATAGTTGACTTTCTAACTTGCAGGTTTAATTAAGGCAATTAAGCAAAATGTTGTCTATTCTTTCCCTTTTTTATTTGTATATTTTATTAATTGTAGTCAATTAGGGCACCACTTTACAAATACTTACTACTGATGTAGTGCTTGCTATTGTGAATAATATCCTCATTTAACATTTTTTCTCAATAACTTCTAGAATATTTCAATAACACACAATACTCCATGCTTCATAGTTCTCTAGCACTTGCCATTTGAGGTTTACCCAAACATGAATACAAATATTTATGTCTGCTTAGGTACTTCAGTGTCCCCAGTCAACATGAAACAAGCACCTTTATTTGGACAGGGAAACCAAGGTACACAGTTATTCAGTCATTTGCTTGAGTAATCTATAAGAAAAAAATGTCAACCTCTGAGTTCTGTCCCTTAATCAGAAAACCAACTTCCCTCTATCCTTTGGCATTACTTCAGATATATGTTCTGTAGAGACGAATCTTGTTCAGTTATTGATAATGGCCTATGGCACACAAAGGAATAGAAACATACAAAATATAGGGCTGCAAGAGACATCAGGTCATCTAGTCCAACCTTTTTGGTAGGCATGCCCCAAATTAGCTCTGCACTTTCCCTGCACGCCACTCTGATCCCTTTCCTTTACCCGATCTGCTTCTGAGCTTTCTATTCCCTGTCCTGTGCTCCTTTACCAAGCTGCTGCTCTGCTTTATGCTTCCTGCCCTGGGTTCTCTGCCGGATCTGATGCTCTGCTTTGCTCTGCTCTCCCTGCCAGAGATGACCCTAGCAAGGTGCAGGGCCTGGGACAAATCATCCTGTGCGGGGTCTGGATATGAAGAAGCTGGTGGCAACAGTGGTGGCCAGGGAGAGGAGGCGGGGGGTGTTAAGCCCTGCTCCCTGTACTATCTTCTACTATGCTGCCTGTGTCCTCCCTGGTCTGTCATGTGCCACAGTCACAGTCTGCCCATACTACTTCTGACATTCATGCTGCAATCTGGCTACCTCTCACCTAGCTCTTAAAAGCTTGCAAGGATGGAGTTTCCATAGCTTCCATCCAGTGCTTAACTACCTTCATACTGGTTCTTCATAATAATCAACCTAAATTTCCCTTATTGCGGTTTAAGACTGCTACTCCTTGTCCTGTCCTCTCCAACCACAGAGAATAGTCTACCCCATTCTCTTTATAACCACCTGTCAGGTATTTGAAGACTGCTATTAAATCCTCCTTCAGTCTTCTCTTATTCAGTTATATCAATCACAGTTCTTCTCACTTTTGTCATAAGCCGCATCTGCTAGATTAAAATTTTTGTTGCTCTATGTCTCCTGTGAGATCCTGACCACCAGTTCTCTGAATTGGTTCAAGTCTGCTGTTTTCCTGAGGTCAAGGGTTTTTATTCTGATACTCTTTTTCTTTCTTTCCTTAAGATCTTGAACTCTGTCATTTCATAGTTACTACCACTCATGGGTGCGTTCCACCTTCAGATTCTCAACCAATTCCTCTCTAATTGTGGCAGCAAATCAAGAACTTTTCTCTTAGTTGGCTTTTCCACCATCTGCCCCCCAAAAATATTTTCAGCCCACATTAAAACATTTCTGTTCTGTGCACTGCTCTGTTACCCAAGTAATAGATGTCACAGCAATTAAAGCTCCTTATCAGCACCAGGTTTAAAATTTGGACAATTCTGTCAGTGGTTTGAAAAAAACACACCTTGTTCACCTCCTCCTCTGGCTTGGTGGTTACCAGCAGATACTTCCTGTGGCATCGTCTTGCTGTTTTCCTCTTTTACTTTGATCCATTGACTTTCAACAGGTCTACCTACCTCTACCTTTTGCACCTCAGAACAAGTGTATGAATCTTACACACACACACACACACACACACACACACACACACACACACACACACAATGCCAACTGTTTTCTTCTCCATCCAATGGGTCTGGTCCATAATATACTACCCTGCTGTTAGGAAATACTTTCACTTCACTCATGAATTCTTTTGCTGAAACTTTGTAAAAGTTGTACTTGTTCACTGATGTTTGTCAGTTAAATGACTACTCATGCTACCACCACTTTTAATGCAACATGATTACTATTACAATTTACAGGGTGTGTCTACACAAGATGCTTAACTGCACAGTAGTGTAGTTTACTGTGCACGCTTACTGTGCAGTAAAATCCCCTAATCATAAGTACATTTGATACCTACAAATGCAGATAGCAAATTTACTCATGATTAGTTACTACCCAGTAACGCATATATAGACATGACCTGCCATTAGGGGGCCAGCCTGAGGCTAGCCCTAGGGCTCTAGGCTGGAAGCTTCTCCTACCCCAGGGCTGGGATGCCTCTATGGCAGCCCCTGCCTCAGGCCTTTAAAGGCCTACAGGCATTTTGAGCCCTGGGGCACACTAGCAGGGAGCCTGAGGGTACTCCAGGCCCCCTGTGTCCCTCTGGGCAGGCCACAGGGCAGCTGCCCTAGCACCCCAGCACTGCTGCCTGGCACCACAGTGCTGTGCAGCTACCAGGCCCATGCTGTCCAGGCTCCAGCCAGGCCTGCCAGCCCCCAGGCCCAGCTGCAGGTAGCTTTTGGCTGCTGGGGACAGCTCAGCTTGCCTGCAGCCACTCCCAGCAGCCTGCCCTGAGCTTGCAGGTGCTGTGGGGCATTGCCTCTGCCATGTGGCTGTCAGTCCCTTGCCAGCACCCTGCGCTGGGCACTGCAGGGAGCTGTCCAGGCTTGGCAGCATAGAAACAGCTATGCAGAAAGCCAGAGAGCTGGCATAGTACCCACATTGGCCTCATCAACACCAACGCCCATGCCCACCACCTGGGTCCCCAACTGGTTGTAGGAGGCCTGGTGACCTCATGGCACTGTGGGGGCAAGGCAGAGGTGCAGGGCCAGTTCGAGCAGAGTGGGTGCTCAAACACCCATGTCTATAAAGAGCTATCAGGCTGGACGTGGGAATGTGGGCACAACTGGTTGGTGTGGCAGTGCTGCATAAAGGTCAAGGCCTTGAGTGCACAGTGGGTTGCCATCACTGACCACAATTGTTGGTGGGGCAGTGCCTGTAAGTCCATGCCCTTTATGTGGCAACTGATGGACATCCTCATGCCCTGGGACCCAGGCTGCAGCCCTGGCTATGTACAACAGCATGGTGGCCTACCCAAGCCCCTTTCCTGGCCGGGCACCCATGGTGACATGTCACTGGGGGAGGGACCCTTGGACATTCAGCAGCCTGGCCTGCCAAGTTCCACAGCTGCACACTTCACCAGCAGCTTGGGGAGCTGGGACCAATGCCTGGTGCACCAGCTCTGGAGCTCCAGCCCCCACCATTAGGAGCAACCGGCCATGATACCACTGGTCACCAGCAGTGCCAGCTCCTCCCTGGGAGTGGGGGCCCAGAAGGGCACCTGCCCACCATACCCTGCCATCTGACGACACCACTCAGAGACACACGCAATGGCTGACAACTGTGACTACGCAGAGACACCAGCCATGCCAGCCCTGGTCATGTGGTAAGCCCTGCACTGGGGGGAAGGCACTCCCCAAGCCTACCCCAGCCCCAGCCCCTGGAATCTGCCCCTGCCACTTTTCCACTCCAGCCTGATTGCACTCCCCTGGCCTCAGATTCCCCCCCAAACAGCATGTAGGGAGGCAGGAGATGGTGCAAAACTTTATTGAGCAGCCCATGCCTCCACAGCAGGTGGGTATGGGCTTCTCAGGCAGCAGGGTGTAGTGAGGCAGACACCCCTCAGTCTACACAAACAGCTCCTTGTACACCACCTGGGGCACATGCAGGAGGGGCATGCTCAGGGCACAGCAGTGTGTGGAGGGGGCTTACTCTGAGGTACCTCATCAAAGAAGAGCCCTACGGGGAGGGCATGGGCATGGGCAGCTCCTTGTCCTGGTCATCTGGGAGCCCCATGTTCCCCCCAGCCCAGGCACTGTGGGCTGGGTGGCAGCGCAGCAGAGCAATCCACCTGGAGCTGCCAATTGATCTGCTGGCCTGGGGCCTGGAGCCACAGCAGCTGGTATTGCCAGGAGCTTGTCCTGTCCTGGGAATGGACTGGGGAAGGTGGGCTGCATGAGGTCAGCACCTGGTGGTCCACTGGCCCCAGGGGAGTGAGTGGGGATGTGGGGGGCTCAGCTGGTGGCTGCATGGGCCTGGCCACCTGACTTGCCCTGGTCCCTGGGCACCTGTGCATGCCCAACCCCTGATCTGAGGCCAGGCACTAAACAGCCCCTGGTATAGAGCATCTTATTTTTGAAATGTTGGAAACTCACATAAACAGCTTCTTTCTCATGGCTTTACATGGCCTGCAGCTGCATGTGAGGGAGAGGCCATGCTTTGCAGCCAGGATGCAGCCTCAGGGTCACCAACACCCACAGACAGGGACCTGCAGATGCGCCAGCTCCACCAGAGGAGGACCTTGGACAGGACCCTCCTCCTGGACTGCCTGGTCATGGAGTTGGAGAACCGGCTGGCGGATGCTTGGGCCTGGTGGTTGGAGGCCATGGCCCTCCAGGACAGATGGTGGGTGGGATTGGTGCAAGGAGGTGTAGGACCAGGGGCACCAGGATGTTATGCAGCATGCAGGCTTTGGTAATGACTTGGGAGATGTTGTCCTTGGCGAACTTGAGCCAGGCAGTGAGGGCATGCCAATGTCCCTTGAAATGGCCAAAGGCTTACTCCACCAGAGCATAGGTCTGGTCCAGGCACTGGTTAAAGTGGGCCTGGTGAGGGTTCAGCTGGTCAGTGTAGAGCCTCAGCTGGCCCTAGGCGGGATTGGGTAGGCAAGGTCCCTGATCTGGAGGGGTGGGACCGCCATAGTGCCCAGATGCAGGTCCAGCACCTCTGGTGCCAAGTGCCCACTCTTCAGCAGGCCTGGCAGACTGGAGTTCCTGCAGATGTGGGCCTTGTGGGCACTGCCTGCCCAGCCAGCATTCACATGCAGGAAGGCGCCTTGGTGGTCCACGTTGGCCTGGAGCCCCAGGGAGTGAAAGCCCCTCTGGCTGTAATAGGGGCGGTGTCTGTGGGGCCAGCAGGTGATACAGTGTGGGTCCCATCCAGGGTCCCAATGCAATGGGGGAATCCCAGGGCATGGAACCCCAGCACTACCACCAGAGGGTTGTGCACACGGAGCACAGTGTCCCCTAGCATGACCTGGAGAGTGCCACACACTTCCAGGATGGCCTTCTTTGTGGAAGAAGGTTGCTGAAGAAGGCTGCTAGCTGCCAGCTGCTGGCAGCTGCAGCGAGAGCCTAGAGCTTCCTTTGGTGGCAGCAGGGGCCCATTGCAGGACCCCAGGAAGCGAGATCAGATTGGCAGCAAATCTACTCCTGCTTCCCTGCACATGTAGATGCCTGCCTGGCACCATTTACTTGTGAGTAAACTGGTGCCACAGCAAATGCATGTGTAGTCACACCCAGAGGCTCTAATTAGGGAAATTTGCTTCACTATGAGTCATAAAAGAAAGAAAATTCTGGTTCAGGACTCACTCACCCACTTATTGAGGTCAATAACAAAATGCTTTGCAACTGCAGTGTGTTTGCACAAAAAGACTCTCTAAAGGCTTATGGTTTTAGGAGGAGAGAACAAATGTTTCACCAAATGCTGCATTTACCTATTTTGTATAGATGCATATTTCTTGCCTATTAATCTATGTGTCATTTTGAGGTATTTTTAAAGGATACCGTGATAGTTAATTTTCATTTAAAATTCTTAGTGGGTGCGTGTACATGAGATGCTTAATGTTCAGTAGACTGATTGACTGCACATTACAGCATCACGGTGAAAACTGTGCTATTAAGTTAATGTGCAGTAGTATTAGTCTACTGCATATTAACCATCATGAAAAAGCATGCGATCATGCTGATGTGCAGTAGGGCAGGTTACTGTCCATTTATTTAGTATTTTCTTTTGCAACTACTAAATTGAATGCACCATAGGCACTGCGCAATAATGAACGTGTAGACATGCCCAGTGTGTTGTTTTTAAATGAAGTAATGTACACATGGCAGGGTGCTCTGAGGGAGAGGAAAACTGAAGAAACCACATGATTTTCCTTGGACATTGTTGTGCATTCCAGTTAGTCATTTGTCTTGCCATGCTCCTTTCCTTTAGTTCCTAAGAGCATGAGTTTCACCAATTTAGGCCTTGTGAATACCAGAAAGTGAAGTGGTCTGAACTGGTTTAACCAAATTAAATCGAGCTCATTGTAGTACTACCAACCCCTACCACAGACACATTTAAACCTGGCTTAAATCTGTGTAGTTTAATTTGATATAATATTAATTCAAGCTGAATTTATCCAAACAAAGGGTAAGCTATTTTAAACATATTTGTATCACAGGGCTTATGCCTGTTTAACTAGATCAATTTGGGATTTTAAAAATCTTAACTGTTCCTCCTTAGCTGTGTGTTTATGTAGATGTTCAGCCTTTTGCAGCTAGCTGCTCTAGCAGGTGGGAACAGCAAGCCATCCAGGACTGGGTGATTACACTTTTTTGGCTTAGAAATGGACTCACAAGCTGCACCTAATTAGTCACTTTGAAATAGGAACAGCGTTGTCTAGGAAAAGAGATGTGGTGGGAGCACTCTGGTTGTTCCAGGCTGCTAGATGGTTTGGCTAAGACTGTTAAAGTGAAGGTGTAAAATTAGAGCAGACTCTGTAAGAGAGATTTTGGTTTTGCTGGTGTCAAAACTGGCCTCCAGCAGTTACAGAAACCATAAGATGCAAAGTAGCAGGAAGTTACTATTGGCCTTTCCTTCCTGGATTGTGCAAAGTACAGCTCAGGCACGGCCCAAAACTGAGGCCCAAAAATATACGTGTATATATTTTACACACACTACACTTCAAGTACTAACCCCTTCATGCAACTAACTGTAGACTTAAGTAAAAAGCATTTGACTTTGCAAGTGATCTTTCTAAACTACCAATGGTCCTTAAATTTGGGTGTTTAAAAATTCTCAGTGTTGGCTCTACTACTTATGCTGAAGACAAGGTAAAACTCCTATTGCCTTCAAGGGAAGCTAAAGCAGCACTGGAGCTTAGATTAGCTTCTGGGATTAAGGATAACAAAAAGTCCTTCTTCAAGTATATAGGTTGCAAGAAGAAGTCTCCGGGTAACATTGGACCCCTACGGGGCAGGGCAGGGCAGGGCAGGGCAGGGCAGGGCAGGGCAGGGCAGGGCAGTTGGTGACGTACGCACAAGAGAAGGCAGAACTCTTCAACAAGTTCTTTGCCTCCGTGTTCCTGTCTGCTGACAATGGGGTGCTCTCGGGTGATAGCATAGAGAGTCCCCCAACAGTTAGTTCAGACCTAGTTAGGGACTACCTGGAGGGCTTAGATGTATCCAAGTTGGCGGGCCTGTATGACCTTCATCCGCGGGTGCTGAGGGAATTGGCTGGTGTCATTCCGGAGACATTGGCACGGCTGTTTGAGGACTCGTGGTGCTTGGGCCAAGTCCCTAAGGACTGTAAAAGGGCCAGTGTGGTCCCTATTTTCAAGAGGGGGGAGGAAGGAAGAGCCTGGCAACTACAGGCCAGT
>NW_017729034.1:38531736-38532594 GCF_001723915.1 Gavialis gangeticus | reverse complement strand
TCTGTCTAGGTCCCTTCCGACTCATTGATTCTATGATTATGTGATTCTATGATTCAGTGATGCCACAGTTAAGAAAATCTGGAATGTTTTTGCAAATCTGTAACAAACTGATTAAAATAACTTTTTCTTTTTCCCAGAGTCACATATACAGGAAAATTAGCTTAAGTATATATTAACGTGCTGTTTTTTTACCATATAAGGAGAATAAGGAGCAACTTATTGCCTTCCTAATCAAATCCTATGGGAAACAATCGTTACAATTTTCTTTTACACTATGTAATCTAAATCTTTAAGTTCAAGAACTGCATCTACTTCTTAAAAAATCAGGGCTGTGCCAGCAGATCATAAATAAACATTTATTATCATCCCTCCTGTTGTTATGTCCTTGATTCATTTCTCAGTCTCAGGCTTGCTAAATCGGGATAGAAAAATCTCACTGCTGTCAGGTTTTATTATTCATGTAGTAAAAAGGGGTGGGGGGAAGGGAATCATTTTCTTTTTTGCTAATGAAATACATGGAGAAATGGTTACTTTTTAAATTCTTCTAGGAGAACACTTATTTCAAAGGGAAAGGTATAAACGTGATCATATCTATGTGGGATTAAATGGGTTTTGGAGAAATAATAAAAATAATAAGCACTCTAATTAAATATGCTATATAAATCTAATTAAATGTATTATGTTATTTCCAATATTGTATTCCATTTTGAAATTACATTTGAATTTAAATTAATGTTTGCTGACCTGGTCCATGAAAGCTCACTTAAACTAAATGGCCCTCCAACCCAAATAATTGTCCACTCCTGCTGTAAGGACCTCACAAATTTTGGTTTAATATATCCATTCACAGAAAACCTA
>NW_017729034.1:38518144-38526736 GCF_001723915.1 Gavialis gangeticus | reverse complement strand
TAAATTAATGTTTGCTGACCTGGTCCATGAAAGCTCACTTAAACTAAATGGCCCTCCAACCCAAATAATTGTCCACTCCTGCTGTAAGGACCTCACAAATTTTGGTTTAATATATCCATTCACAGAAAACCTATTTGTAGCTGTCAGGAGTCAGGGCCACCAGCAGACAAAATTCCCTGTGGCTGGCCCTGGGTATGAGTGAAACTCAGCTGCCAGTGGCCTAACTACTCTCATCTGGCCTGCTTGTTTGCTTATGAGCAGCATCTTTTTCAGAACCCAGCAAACTACTCGACATGACAGAAGTTTCTCCGTCAAGCCTTGGGCTTTTGTGGCCTTGTTCTTAGTTTTCTGGTTCCTGTCTTTGATTTCTAATTTCCCAGTCCCTGTGTCCTGCCTCTTTGTTCCTAGTGTCCTAGGTCCTGTTTGTTTGTTTCTGGTTCTTTGTTCCCTGGGTCCTACTTATTAGCTTCCTGGCTTCACCCTTTCTTCTGGCTCCTGCCCGCTAAATCTGTGTACAGTACTAGACTCCAGCTTGGACCCCTTGTGCTTCCAAACTCTTGTTGGCTTCTTGATCCCTTCTTCTTCTAGACTTCAGTCTACACCCCTGGCCTCAAGAGGCAGCTGTTATGCTTAGCGTGGCAATTGGCCATGTTCTGGTCCTGGTTCTATACAAGTATAGCTGCTTTCACCAGGCCCCCTGGCCAGTGACTAGTCTGGATCCTTGCCTTTTATTCCTGACTCCTCCTTGGCTTGCAGTTGTACCCAGGGAGACTGCTTATGCCCCTGTCCCACCCTGGTGATATCATACCTTTTTATGTGTCAGATTGCCTTCAGTTCTATGGCCAGGTCATGGTACTTAGCTTTTGTCTGCTTATGCACTGTGGCAGGAGATCATCTAAGGGACTGGCATTATTAATGTCTTTCTTGACTTTCTAATTCACAATCATGGCATCTGGGCGATCATGACACAGTGAACTCTGTTGTAGTGGTTATATCTCAGAGTATGTTTTTTTGCCACTTTCCAGCACTGTTGGCAGCCAAAGTGATAGAACTGGTCACCTTTTTGTAGTAAGCCAATTGTGCTGTATGTTCAATATACTTAAGACTTGCAAAAAACCTTGCATTGCCCATGATATGCTGGATTATTTCACTGAGGAAGCTGCATAGTCTACATTTGTTGTCCATGTTGTTGTTCAAAATATATTTTTAATTGTTGCCTGTTGCAGTAGCTTGGTACACACACAAACCCCTCTGGTTCACCAAAATTCCCTCCATGGCTCAACAAAGCAGTTGAATGCTGATGATTCACTTGGTCCATGGGAAGCAGGTACGTGAACCTGCCAAGTAGTACCTTCTGATGCCAGTCTTTCATCTACTCTTTGAGCTGGCCTCTTACACTCTCAGTGCTTCTGTTTCCAGTGCTACGGTGTAATACTTTGATTGGCCCTGACAATTGCTTGGTGTAACAGCAAGTCCTTGCTAAAGAAAGTGTCTTCTCAAGCCTTCCACCTGACTATTGGAAAGCTGCTCAAAAGCATGAAGCAGATCCACAACCATGTCTAGCTTTCTCCTTGGAAGACACTCTTGTGAGTCAGCACTTGCTTTTTATTATACATTTAGCACTTCATGGTCACATAGAACATGAAGGTAAAGGAGATTTTTAAGCAGAGATTTGAAGAAGGATAGCCAGCCAAGAGTGAGGCCAGCAAACAGAGTAGCAACAACGAAAGTTGGTGTGAGGCTATTCTTAGGGAGGAAGGAACACCCTACCTTTTGATGTGAAGTAAATTTGTTTCTGGTGCTCGATGGCTTGTTTGTTTGCAGCTTTTTAGTTTGTAGGGTCTGTGGTTTGGTTGTATAGTTTGTAGAGCATCTGGGAGCTGTATGTTGTGAATTTCAGCACATTAATAATTCCACTAAACCTGTCCTTGGAGCTCATTACTACAAAGCGTATGCATTCTGTATCAAGGACTGCTATTCCTCATGTTTACTGTGAACTAGAACAAAAGCTAGTTTTTAACATTGTTTTTAAAATTCTAAGCTGATCACTGAGAAATACTGGAATGCTTTGAGTTTTTAATTTGAAAGCCTGAAATTATTGTGGAGATAAGGAAAGAATCTATGTATAGATTCCTCTTCTGATGTGTGTAGTGACTTCTGTTGACCTCATTGGAAATTAAGAGTACTGATCATCTTGCAGACAGCACTTGGAATTTTGCAAGATTATCCTGTTACTTAATTTAACCAAAAATAAACAAACTACATGATTACCAAACAGCATCCGTGGTGCTGTGATCTTTTATTTAATGGAATAACAAGTCATAGAGTATGGTTTGCATATGGAAGCTCCATATTATTTTTCATAAATATTCCTATAAAAATATTCAAGGCACCTAAAGTCTAGAATATTTTGGTTTATCCTTTAAGAGGGTTTCTCTAATTCTACCAGATAATTTATTTTTATAGTTTCTTTTCAACTCATAGAGAGTTGTAGATTTGTATTTTTCACAATATTGTTTTCTTCACTTTAACCTCCATGCTTTTATTAAGTATGACTGTTGGGCACTTAATTATGAAGACCCCAAGCCCAATGATCAGCCTCTGAACACAGGAAAACACATATCCATGTTTACCTACTTGGGCTAAATAAAATATGCTCTGGCTTAAAAGGAGTAGGTGTCTAATATTCATTTTAACACAAAGATATGTGGAAGGAGAGGCCTCTCATCAGAGGGTAATCATGGTAGATAGATGCTAACTATAATGCTTAAATAGAAGATATGGGTTGACCTAGGCAGAAGTTTTGAGGGCAGCCAGTGATTCAAGGGGTCATCAATAAAAAGCAGGATTTCCATGAAAGTTTCTAAAGAACTCCCCACACCATCCCTTCCCCTCCTTTTTTATTTTCTAAAGAGAATAAAAGGACGGTAATGGAGGCAGTAATGGAAGAGACCTGAAAAGGAGGATGTACCATCTTTCTGGAGTAAGGATAAGCGATAAGGATTAGAATTCAAAACTGTCTTGACGAATTAAAGAAACAGACTGTAATAACTATGGTAGAATTCAATAAGGAAAAATACCAAGTAGCAGATTTGGGTAGGAATTACGACTGAGCAGCCAAAATGGAGAATCACTGGGTAGTTCTGCAGAGAGAATCTAAGGGTCGCAATAGATTACCAGGGCTGTTGTTAAATATGATAATCCACACATTAACTCTAAGGAATATTAAATGGTATTAAAGTTAGCATGAGCTGTGAGCAGTCGCACATTAAATAAAAATTAATATTCTATTTCATGTGCACAGCTCTGATGTGCAGCTAGAGGGCTGGAAAGTTGGGGTGGGGCTAGGAGCTGTCATGTCTGCTCTGCGGTTGTCCAGTTCTCCAGCTCTTCAGGGGAACTCTGCTCACCTGCACCCCCTGCACTCCCCCACCCCCAGGGCAGTCCAGCAGCTCCCTACTCATTTGCTCCCCGAAGCTCCTTATTCATCTGCAGCTTCTCAGCTTTCTTTGGATCTCTGTCAGTCTGGGGTGGTGGAATTCTGGATGGAGGTGCTGGGGCCAGTGCATCCTGGGATACGGGAGTACTGCAGATTGTTGGCATTGGCCACATACAGCAGACTGACATTACTGTAACACAAGCTGCCCAATAGCAGCTGGAGATAATCCTTGTCCAAAGAGTCGTAACTTGGAGACACTCAGAGGGCACTTAGCTCATCTTTTCCTGCCTTAATACCTATGGGACATTTCCATCCTAAAAGCATTTAACATGTGGGAAAGAAAATATTAAATAACCTGCTAAGAAAACATGAAAAAGTCTCTATTACATAGGAGTCTCTAACCACAAGCAAGGCATGTCCAATCTCCTATGCAATGTTAAAGACTCAGATTGAAAATTGTGCGTAGTTTTGGGCAACACACTTCAAAAAGGTGTGTTGCCCAACTAAAGAGAGTTCAGAAGAGAGAGATGGAAGTGATCAGAGGTCTGAAACTGTGACCTAAAAGGAAAGAATGACAAGAAAAAAGAGCCCTTAGTTTGTTTAGTTCAGAGAAGAGAAGATTGCGGCAGAGAGGATAAAAGGCTTCATATAACAAGTTACTGCAAAAAGGAAGGTGCAAACTATTCTCTGAGGTCAGTGGGGACCGGACAAAAAGTAACAAGCCTGAATTGTAGCAAGGGAGATTTAGGTTGGATATCAGGAAATACTGTCTAACTGTAAGCACAGTTAAGCACTGGAATACATTATTTAAGAAGGTTGTGGAATCTCCATCATTAGAGGTTTTAAAGAGGATATTATGTATACATCCATCAGGAATGGCTTATGATCTTGCATTTGGATACAGTGATGGATTAGATGACTCCTAGAGATGTCTTCCACACATTACTGTCTATGAACCTACAATACATAGTGATTCAGCCTAGTCTCCTGGCTTATAGTATTGATACAGCCAAACATTCAAAAATACTAACAAGATTTTATTTTTGTTGCTTTTTTCTTTTTTATCTTCTGATTTTTTTAAGCCAGTAGAAGTCAGGTTTTTAAGATTTGCTCAGGAGGTCTAGAAACTTCCTTTTTTTTAAGATGAAAGCTAGGAGCTGATAGCACTGAGTTTGCAGGTGTCCTCTTGAAGTGCTGCTTCAGAAATGTAAATGAATTTATTGTTACTACATCCTAATAAGGCAGGGAGCAAGAGGAATTTAAGTAATTTGCTTTCAAGGGTTCCACAAGTAACATGACAAAGCCAGGCTTTGCACCCATGACATTTCATCGTCTGTGCTTAGGATAGAACAATCCCATGCACTCCCATACAGACTGGGCACTGACTGGCTATGCAGCAGCCTGCAGGGGTGGGGTATAATGGACAATAAGCTGATTATGAGCCAACAGTGACATTCTTGTAAAGAAGGCAAGGAGCTTACTGGGCTCCATTAGTAGTAGTGTTGCTAGCAGACTGAGGGAAGTAGTTTTTTCTTTCTATTTGGAACTGGTGAGGCCACATCTGGAGTACTGTGTCCAGTTTTGAGTTGCCCACTACAGAAAGTATGTGGACAAATTGGAGAGAGTCCAGTAGAGGGCAACAAAAGTGGTTAGTGGGCTGGGGCACATGGCTTACGAGGAGAGGCTGAGGGAACTGGGCTTATTTAGTTTGGAGAAGAGAAAACTAAAGTGGGGATTTAATAGCACCTGAAGGGTGATTCCAAAGAGGATGGAGCTGGACTCTTCTCAGATGACAGAACAAGAAGCAGTGGTCTCAAGTGCAGCAAGGGAAGTTTAGATTAGATATTAGGAAAAATGTTCTCACAAGGAGGGTTGTAAAATACTGGAACAGGTTACCCAGAGACGTGGTGGAATCTCCATCCTTAGAGGGTTTTAAGGCCCAACTAGACAAAGCCTTGGCTAGGATGATATAGCTGGGGATATCCTGCTCTGAGCAGGGGGTTGGACTAGATGACCTCCTGATGTCCCATCCAACCCTAATTGTCTATGATTCTAATATTCTCTACCCTGGATCACAACTTAAACTAATTGTCCTTTTTCTCCACCATTTCATCACAATACCTATTCACAATATTTCCCTTCCGCCTCCCCCACCCCAACTAAATCTGACTCACAGTCATCATTGATCATTGCAAGTAATTAATATAAACAGAATGGATTTTCTCCCAAAGTTAAATGTGCATCTAATGAGGCTTCTGAAGGATGACAGGAAAAGATGGGCAGACACATACAAGTCCTTAGGAAAGGGTAACATCTCCAGTCTGACTTGGGGCATATATGTCATGCTTAAAATGCCATCTGCTCAAAGTGGAATCAATATCCAGAAGCACGAACTGAGTTATTTGGCAGTTCAGTCAGAAGTCTGCCTATTAACTTGATTTACTGTACAGGGCAATTTGCATAGTTTTTCCATGATACTTTGTTTCAGCCCATTACATTTGACCAGACTTAACAGTAAAAGTTCCTGGGATTGTGGAAATGACATTAGTATTAGCATAAAATTGAAACTATAAAACATTTTTTTAAAGAGGGGAAAAGAAATAGAATCTCCAAATTAGATCCTTGCAATCTCATATGACACATTACGAGACATAGATTACAACACTTAGACTGGACATTTCCCCTGGGTGCAGTCTGCAAGGTAATTTTGAAATGGAGACTAGTTTTCTCTGGAAAACTCTGAATTACTTACAGCTGATTAAATAGCAAGTACTTTTATGACACTTGCACCTTGTAAAATAAGGCTAAAGTAAGATTCTGCCAGCAACTTACTATAATTGAAATGCACTGAGTGATCACTGACTGAATCTGGAAAATGTTTGTGATGCTGTCCAGTAGCATTGGTTTTTTTGTTCTGAATCTAGACAAGGATGTTAGGCAATGAGATATTTGATGGCTTGCTTGTCACTACTTACATAGGCTGAAGGGCTGGCTGCTCCTGCTGCAGTCATAAAGATCCAGGCCAGTACTGAGTAGGGATTGGTTGCTCAGCTCTCTTACTGGTCTTTGTAATAGGCCAGAAATATGGTGCTCTGCATACAGCCTAGGTTCAAAATCCAAAGGGGCTGTTATGATTAGTCTGATCTTTATATCACACTGTGAGATGTATGGAGAATAAACTGGATGAGCTGGAAGCTGCTGCCTGTGAAAAGAACTATGATCTGATTCACTTCATAGAGACAGATCTTATGATTGGAATATCAACATTGAGGGTTACACTCTGTTTTGGAAGGACAGGGTTGAAAGAAAAGGCGGTGGTGTTACCTTGTATGTCAAAAACACATGCATTTGTGCCCTGGTTCAGAAGAAAGAAAATAACAAAGCAGAAGGCATTTGGGTGAAGATGAAAGGTGAAAGATGTGGCACTGATATAAAGGTTGGGATTTATTATCGGTCACCTAATCAGGAAGAGGAGGTAGATGAGGCATTCAAGCAGGTGACAAACCAATCCAAACACTATGGGATACTGATGGGAGACTTCAATTTCTCAGGCACTTGCTGGAAGAACAATGCAGCCAAACATAAATGTCAAGCTGGTTCCTAACTTGTGTGGAGGACAACTTTCTGTTTCAGAAGGTGGAGGATACAACTAGAAGATCATCTATCTTGGATATTGTCAACAGGGAAGAATTGCTGGAGAATGTGAAGGTGATGGACAACTTGGGAGGAAGTTATCATGATATGATAGAATTCTAGACCCTGAGACAGGGAAAGCAAAATTAGGATATTAGTTTTCAAAATGGCAAATTTAATCTGTTTTAAGGAGTTAATAGGTGTGGTGTCATGGCAAGATAGAATGAAGGGCTGGGAGCTTCTAATGGGCACAGTATTGGAAGCCCAATAAGAAACTTTCCCAGTTATGATGGAATCACAAGAAGAATGGCAAGAGACCAATGTGGCTGTACAAGGAGCTTCTAAAATGCCTCAAATGCAAAAGGAAAACATAAAGGCAATGGAAGAATGGGTGTGTACTGGAAGGAAGCAAGGAAGTGTACTGGGAGATAGCAAGAACCTGAAGGAACAAAATCAGGAAGGCAAAGATAAAGAATGAGCTTTGCCTGGCAAAAGGGTCAAGAACATCAAGAAGAGGTTTTATAAATATGCTGACCAGAAAAGGAGGACCAAGGAAGCTTTTGGTTCTCTGTTAACAAGACAAGGGTAACTCCTAACTGAAGATGCAAAGGAGGCAGAGCTACTCAACAGCTACTTTGCCTCAGTCTTCACAGAAAAGTTAAGCTGCAGCTGGACACCTAATAGGGATTATCTGGCAAGCTGAGGGAGGAGATAACAAAAGACATGGTCAGAAAGCTTTTGTTGGGTCTGAATGAATTCAGGGCAGCAGGGCTGCATGAGCTTCATCCCAGGGCACTGAAGGAACTGGCAGGGGAGATGTGAAGAGCCCTTGGAAATGGTCTGCATGAAGTCATGGAAGATGGGTCAGGTTCCAGAGGATTGGAAAAGTGCCCGCTCTTTAACTTAGTGCCCGCTCTTTCAAAAAAGAGGAACTGGGGAACTACAGACCCGTTAACCTCACCTTTGTACCTGGGAAGTTACTGAAGCGTATTCTAAGGAAGGCCATTTGCAGGCATCTGGAGAAGGAACAGCTGATCACAAGCAGTCAGTGTGGATTTACAAAAACACATAATGTCAGACAAACCTGATTTCCTTCTTTGGCAAATTTAGTACTTGGGTGGATGAAGGGAATACTGTGGATATAGTGTATCTGGACTTCAGCATGGCTTTTGACAAGGTCCTGCATGACCTCATAAACAAATTAGAGAAATGTGCGATAGATAAAGGTATAATAAGGTGGATAGATAATAGGGCTGTGCAAAGCTTCGGGTGCTGATTTGATTTGGACGAGATTTGGCCTGATTCAGTGGCTGAATCTCTGAATCCAAATTGAATTAGGAGACCAATAAAAAGTTCTGAACTTATCTGAAGCCTCCAAATTGATTTGGAATAGATTAGGATATTTGGTGATCTCGGCAGTCATAGTTTCATAGTTGATAGGGTCAGAAGGGACCTGAGCAGATCATCAAGTCCCACCCCCTGCCACGGCAGGAAAGAGTACTGGGGTCAAACAACCCCAG
>NW_017729034.1:38515793-38517889 GCF_001723915.1 Gavialis gangeticus | reverse complement strand
TTCTCTTGTGGAGGCTGAACAGGTTCAGGTCCCTTAGCCTCTCCTTGTAGGGCCCGCACTGCTGCCCCCTGATCATGTGAGTGGCCCTCCTCTGGACCCTCTCCATGTTGTCGACATCCCTCCTGAAGTGCAGCGCCCAGAACTGGACGCAATACTCCAACTGCAGCCTGACCAGTGTTGCATAGAGGAGGAGTCCCTACTTGTCGCCTCAGGGAGCTGGACCTGGGCTCTATGCTGGTAAGTAGGGGGTGGAAGAAGGGGGCTGAAGGAGGTGGGAGGAGACTATGGGGGGATTCCTGCCAGGCCCCATACCTTGCCTGCTCCTCCAGCCCCCCAAGTGCCCTCTACCCAGTCTCCCAGGACTGTCAATGGCTTCCCTGTCCAGCCCCAGCCCCAGCATCCTGGCTCTTTTTATATATATATTAAAAACGCCCCACTGCCCCATGCTGCTTGTGGGGCTCTACCATAAACCCCCATCCCCTGCCTGCTTTTAGCCCTGTTAATGGCTACCCCACCTGGCCCCAGCACCCTGGCTCTTTTTTTTTTTAAAAAAAAGCTCCACACTCACCAGATGCTGAAGAAGTCATTGGGGCTTCTGCGGGCTCATGGCACACACAGTGTGGGGCAGTGGGGATCGCCTCCCTGCCTGGCAGGAGTCGGTGAGTGTGGGGCTTTTATTTTTTTTTTAAAGAGCCGGGATGCTGGGGCCAGGTGGGGCCAGCCATTGATGAGACTGGGAGAGTGGGTGGGGGATGGGTCCTGTTTGATTTGGAGATGTGGCCAATTTGGCAGCAGCTGAATCTTCAAATTAGATTCAGTGGAATCGATTTGGGACAGTGATTTGAATCACTGAATCAAACCACTGTCTCCCAAATCATCCAAATCTGAAGCGAATACTAGCCACTTCACAGAGGCCTGATAGATAACTGGTTCAATAGCCACAAGCAAGGGTAATTATTGACAGGTCCACATAAGAATGGCAGGAGGTTTTGAGTAGAGTCCCACAGGGGTCTGTTCTGGGCCTGGTGCTGTTCAATGTGTTCATTGACAATTTGGATGCTGACATAGAAACCTTTCTGAAGAAGTTTGCAGATGAAAAACTGGGAAGAATTGTGAACACATTGGAGAATGCAAGCTCAATTCAATAGGATCTTGACAGAATGGAAACTTGGGCTAGACCTAACAGGATGAAGGTCAGTGTGGACAACTGCAATGTGCTACACCTTGGAAGAAATAATCAAAAACACAAATATAAAATGGGGGGCATCTGACTAGATGGAAGCACTATGGAATAGGATTTGGGAGTCTTGGTAGATCACATACGCAATATGAGTCTACATTGTGATGCAGCTGCATAAAAGATTAATATAATTTTGGCTGTATCAGCAGAAGCATTAGGTGCAAGACATGGGAGGTGATGGTGCCTCTCTCTACTCAGCACTGGTGAGGCCTCATTTGGAGTATTGTGTGCAATTCTGGGCTCCACACCTTAATAAGGACATACAGAAGTTAGAGTCCAGAGTTGGGCAATATGGATGATAAAAGGCTTGGAAAGCAAGTCATACGAGGAGAGGCTGAAGGAGCTAGGTATGTTCAGTTTGCATAAAAGGCACTTAAAAGGGGACATGATAGGAGTCTTCAGATGCTTGAAGGGTTGCCATAAAAAAGAGGGAAAGCACCTTTTCTCTTGTGCTGCATAGGATAGGACATGGATCAATGGTTTGAAGTTGCAGCAAAGAAAGATTAGGTTAGATATCCAGAAAAACTTCTTCACTGCTAGAATTGTGAGGCAGTGGAATAGACTGCCTAGGGAAGTTGTGGACCCTCCATCACTGGACATGTTCAAGAAGAGGTTAGACAGCACCTGGTCAAGGATGATCTACATGTAGCTATGTCTACTTTCTGCTATGGGTATTTACTAATGGGTATGACTAATTTGTTTATGGGCTTTGTTGGTTGCCCCAGGCCCCTCTTTTGCTACATATGTTATAGGGTTTTTAAGACTCCCTCAGAGGCTTTGGGTGTTGGCTGCACTGTATCCAAGGCTGATAATTTGACTAGGGTGTGCCAATGTTCCTGCTGGGACCAAAGCTGGA
>NW_017729034.1:38493784-38510793 GCF_001723915.1 Gavialis gangeticus | reverse complement strand
CCTGCTGATACATGTGTTGGGTTTTTTTTAAGCCTTCCTCAGAAGCATTGTGTGTCAGCTGCAGCAAAGACAGGGGATTTTGACTCGGGTGTACTGGTGCTTCTGCTGGGACTTAAACCTGGAGGTTCCTGGCTAGAGGGTCTTGCCCCTCTGCTCAGGGTCAGACCAATTGCCATATTTGGGGTCAGGAAGGAATTTTACTCCATGGTACAGATTATGGGTGTTTTTGCCTTCATTTGTAGGAAGAAAGCAAAAAGGGAGGAGATGCATCTTTTGCGCATATATTGACAACCTTTTTGGAAGCCAGGAAGCAGGCTGGCATAATTTTCTTGCTTTGTCTATAGCAGTTTAGAGATTTAGGTCTGTGTTGTGTCAGGGTTGATGGTAGTGTTTAGATTATGGATTGTATAGAATAGTTTGGACAGGGAAGATCCTGCCTCAGGCATGGGGTTGGATTAGAAGACTTCTGGAGGTCTCTTCCAGTACTACTTCTCTACGATTCTATGATAAACAATTTCACTCACTGATTTTGCATTTAGCCTAATGCTTTGTGGATGAACTAGGCAGAGATTCAATCAGCTATTAGATAAAAGTGCCCAAAAGTCCCACTGAAACATATGAGTTATACAGATGTTGGGCAAGCTGGGTCAAACTGATGCAATCCCTCTTCTGGTAGAGTGCTGGATTTTTTCCCCCATTTCTTGCAGTGCTCTAAGATTCAAACCCAAGTCTCCAGAGAAATTTGTGGCCTATATGTAGAGCCTATAATGATTGGTTATCTGGTAGGGGTGCAATGATAGAGATTTTTTGGGCCAATACTAATGGTCGATTTTTTTAAATGAGGCATATCGGCCAATACCAATCTGATTGCCCATATGCAGTCGGGCAGCGTGGAGAGCAGCACTGTGCTGGTAAGTCTGTTGTGGGGGAAGAGGTGAGGGGGAAGGGAAGGGGTATGGGGAGCAGATTGAGGATCTTGTGTCAAGGGAGGTAGTGGAGCTGGGAAGGGGCAGGTCCAGGTGCTGCACAGCTGGGGTGAGGCACAGAACAGAGCTCCTGCCACTGTGTGCACTCCAGGAGGGCATGGGGGGCATGTGGGGCACGTGCCCCCAGACCTGCACATGGGGTGAGGGTGGGCTGCTGCTGCAGGCTGGGGCTGGGGTGGTGCCGGGCTCTTCCTGGCAGGGGGCTGGGCTTGGTGCACTCAGGGTGGAAGGCAGTGGGGCTGGGAGGTGGGGCTACTGGGGGGGGCCTGCAGCCACCTCAAAATTCACCGTAGTCCCCCCAACCTGACCCTCCCAGTGCTACTGCTGCCCACCCCAGGCGCAGTCTGGCCTAGCTTTATGGCTGGGAAGAGCATGGCACAGCCCCTTGGCCCCAAGCCTCAGTAGCAGCCCACCCTTGCTCTGTGTGCAGATCTGGGGGCACATGCCGCCCATACCCTCCTGCGATGCATGCAGTGGTGGGAGTCCCCACTGCCCCTTGTGCCCCCCGGACAAGTAGCTTGTGGCTTTGTCCTATGACTTACCCCAGCTATGCAGTACCTGCCCCTGCCCCAGCCCGACTCCCTCCCTCACCCCTGCGGCCTTGACCTACCCCTCCTCCCCACACCCCTTCCCTCACAACAGACTTACCAGCCAGCCCCAGCTGCTTTCCATGCTGCTGGGTTACACTTCTGGCTTCCTGTGTGCTGTGCTGTGGCTGTGCACATGCACAGGGCATTGATCAGCTACATTATCGGCCACATCAGCCACAAAAATCTGATTGCTGATACCATCAATTTTCTTTATATTGGTGTCCATCTGATATGGGACCGATGTATTGGTGCACCTCTACTATCTGGGTATAGTTGCTTCTGTGGATGTTTCGTGCTTCTGTTTCATAGCTATGGTAGTAGTAGAGTAATGTAACTGCTATAGTCCAGAAATTGTGCAACAGGCAAGGGCTTTTTTGGGTGACACATTACTGGGCTATCGCATAGCTCAGGAAAAGACAGGGAGGATTCTTGCTCTCAAAAAGGCTTTATTCCAACAACACACACACACATACTCATACAAAGATGGCTCACAACTTTATGTTGATGTCGTCATGTCAGCCCTCAGGAAGGGAGTTAATCCTTTCTACTACAATTATGAGATGTTATCTTTCAGGTGGGATGGTTGAGATAAACTCAGACAGGCTTTTAAATGCTTTCAGTGACTTGAATGCTTTACATTCAAAAGCTTGTCTGACTTTATCCCAGCTATGCAATTCATCCAATAAGATATTACCCCCCAAAAATCTTTGTCTTTCATAAATACCTAACAACATTCAAACTATCCCTAGATTGAGCCTTCTATGGTACCTGTGAGAAGGACTGGGAGGATTTAACCTGCTAGTACTATCTTGATTTCGAGAAAGACATGCACTTCCTCCTGGCTCTGCTGGAAGAAATGATTGACCTTGAGGACTGTAGTAACAACATCAACAACAACAAATGGGATGCTATGTAATAGTGCAAGGTCATACCCTAAGGCAGTGGTCTCCAAACGTTTTTGATTGTGCACCCCTATCTATATAAATAGAAGTTCTAATATTTTCTTCTGGCACCCCAATGGATCGTCTTGCATGCACCCCACTTTGGAGACCACTGGCCTAAGAGACTAATAACCTGAGTTAATTCTGTAAGATGGATCTCATATATTGCAAGTGGCTGAGAAGAATGATTTCAAGTTAGAAGACTGTTACAAGAACCACCATTGTGATTTGGCCATGAAAAAGGCAAATAGAATGTGAGGTATTTCCAGTAAAGACAAGAAAGTATCAATGCCACTGTGCAAATCAGTCCCTGGTGAGAGATGAGATGGAATATTATGAATGATTCTGATTGGTCATGTTCAAGAAAGTGGAACACAGAGATTTAAGGAGAAATCAAACTTTGCATTGCCTGCCCTATCTTTGCCCAAGGACTCCCAAGTATAACAAAACCGGCAACAATGCAGCATTTCTTTGCAGATTACCACCTCTCTGCTGAGCCACCCACTTGCTTTGTGCATGCCCACTCCCCTGAATTAAATGGAGTAGGTAGCTAAGAGGAGTCCTTAGCTTATGCCCACTGCTGCTCTCAAGTTCTTCTGAAAGGACGGCAGCGTTGGGACATGCACTTAGGACCTCTGTAACACTTGATTTCTGCAGAGTTCGAATGAGTTGGTGGTGCTCAATTTGTGGTGATGGCTTCCAGGTTCAGCAGCGAGTTGGTATAGATAGGCCATATGTGTAACACTGCCATCCCATGCCTTCTGCCATCATAATATATTATGGTTCTACTTCTAAATGTCACTTTTTATAAACAAAACAGAAAAGTTTGTGGCTGTGATGAGGACTGGAATGTAGAGTGATTCTTTACCAGAGACATTTCCCGCCTACTGTTCTCAAAGACAGGAGGGATAGCATGGCAGCGCACATATGAGCTGCAAATGTTGTGTAGTGTCAAAGGTTGAAATGTAGGTTCCTCCTTCCTCCACAATTAATCTCCATGCATTGGCTAATGCAGAAAGACAGGAAGGTTATGGTCCTTTGTGTTCCAAGGTATGTAGAGCTGCTGGTTGCTCTAACAATCACAGATATGAGAGGCAAAATGGGAGAGAAGTTCTTTGCATATTGCTGACTTTCATTGTGCTCCTAACTAGGCATCGCCTAAATCTGACCTACCATCACTAATTTACCTATATTGGTGTGAGAACTAGTGGATTGTGACTGCAAGCAGGGAGATGCAATGAAGAGGCATTACCTGTTTACCATGTCCAAGAGCTCAGCTTATTTATCAGTCATTTATTCATGTTCTATATTATCTAAGTTATACCTGCTGTTGTGGTTCAGCAGTAGAATCCTTGTTTGTCATGCAGGAGACATGGGCTCAATTCCTGGATGCCCGCATAGCTACAGCCATCGAGGCTCTGGACTCAGTCTGGCCTTTGGATTCTGTCTCAAGGTCTAAAGAGGTGATGGAAGGTCTGGGCAGCCTCCACTCTTGCCTAGGCATATGTCTCAAAGGTCCTGGAGACCTCTTGTGCATATGCCATGATCCAGAAGGACTGGTAGTTGACTGTTAGTACATCATTTTAGATGATGATACTATTTTAACATGTGGCAATAACCATAGGTGTTGGTTATCCTTTGGCTGGCTCCTTAGCAATATTTTTCCCTATTGTTAAATTACAGTATACGTTGGTGCATTGATTTGAATTACCCTACATTGGCTGCCACACTTCTGTTTATCAGTTTGTAAAGTGTATAAAGTCATATTCCTTATTCCAAATAATCAAAGAGATTTAATGACTAGTCATTATTCACCCAGGTGAAAATGTTCTGAATGCAGCCAGCTGAGGACAAAAAAAATCCTGTTTTCTGAATCGTTGTAAATATTGTTTTAATACATGAACCAAATGAACAGAACTGAATTTTGGACAAGAGGGCACTTAGAAAACCCATTGCTACCATAGGTGACTTGGCTAACCTGCTGTTTGTGAGGAACATTGTAACAAATGCAGTTTGACAGTATGGGCTTCCTGGAAATCAGATCAGGAGCCAGATCTTTGCTCTTTCCCTTAATGGTCTCAACATTAGCTTTGAATATTTTTTTTGAAATATTTATTAATGTTTATTTTGCATCATGTTATTAATCTCAACTCATGCCGCAGGATATACATGAGTATCTTTGTTCAGGATAACCATTTCTGTTTATCAGCAGCTAGTATTTTCAACATGGTTTTTTTTCTAGGAAAGGAAAGTTAATTGGGGAAAACACTCGGGGGAGAGTAGTTGTTAGAATTCCCAGAAATGCTTTTCTGGCAGATGAGATAGCATGCAAACTATTACGTCACTGCAAATGACATATGCACATAGTTTTTCTGCCTCTGAAATATTCACACTAGGTCATATTTGGAATGAACCTGGTATATACATCAAAGCGTAATGTTACTGTAGATTAAGTTATACATTCTTAGGTATGCAAAGCTTTGGACCTTAATCTGGATACAATTTTCATGTGGCAGACTGGCTGTTGGCAGCCCGGCTTGATGGCTTGAGCCGGATGGCTTAGACCAACTGGTGGGGCATTTCCCCTCCCCTCCAATCAGGAAAAGGCAGGAGGAAGGCTTGCCTTGTCCTGACCTAGGGTTGAGGTGAAGAAGAGCACCTGAGGGGGAACTAACCCCTCAGGCTTTCTCATTGGTCCATTTTTAATCTGGGGATGGGGCCTCCAGAACAGATAAAAGCCTGTGTGCCCAGCACATGGGCGGTTTTGACAATGGATGATGAAGAAGGGCTGCAGAAGAGCAGGTGCAGCTGACCAGCAGTGTGGAGCAGTTGCCTCAGAAGCGCCCTGAAGATGCCTTGGGTGAGCAGGAAGCAGCAGGCAGCTGTGTCCCTGCCCCACCATAGAGGAAGCCATGGTGTCAGTGTATGGGGTGGTACACAGAAAGCCAGGACTGTGGGTGGGACCTTGGTGGCTGCACAGGTCCCCAACCCTGCATGAGGCAGGAGCCCTCAGTGCGTGGATTGGTGCACAGAGCTGAGCAGAGCTGATGGGGCACTGCATGCTGCATGAGGCACTGTGGGTCCCTTCAGTGCACTGGGAGGTGCACAGGGGTCTCAGAGAGGCCTGGGGGCTGCATGAGGCAGCTTGGGGCTTCCTGCAGGGAGTGGCAACCAGATGGGCCGATCACCCTAGCGAGGGAGAATGTCCCGCATCCAAACCACAGATAGAGATGAGCCTAGCCCACCAAAGCTGCTGGGAGTCCTGAGTTACTGGGAAGGGGATTTCCACAGGGGAGGAGAGGCCCTCCACATTTTGGGTGAACAAAGGGAGGCCCCTGATGGGGAGGGGGACTATTCGCCCTTGGGTGCAGAGAGGAATCTAGGGCTCCCCATTTTTTAAAGGTAGTTTCATGGTTATGGGCTCCTCCTAGTCGGGTGACCTAGGAGAGGGTGATGGTGTTCCTTTAGGTAACAGGATCCTTTGCCGGGTACCATTTCTTCTTTGGGCACAGCTTCTGTGCCATTGTTGTGGTCTGGTTCCTTGTGTTGTTGGGATTCTTGCTGTAACCTTGCACCCTTTTTGTTGTATAATGAGAGGATTGTAATCTGTTCTATATCTGAAACCACTGTATTGGTTTATGTATGTGCATCTCATTTGATGTAACCTTATTGTATATGTTCAGTTATTGTCCCATCACTTCCAGATTTTCCTGTTGTTGATTTGTTGTCTAACCTGGGTTTTATCATTGTGTGTTCCTCTGCCTGCTGCCTGAAGGGTCCCATCAAAGGGCAGGGGCGGCATACTAACTGGAAGGCCACAGAGAGTTAAGGCCTGTGCCTGAGTTCTGGGTTGATAAGAGGAGGTGAGCTGGCCTGCAGCTAGGCAGTCACACTCCCACAGCATTACATGCACCCACTGACATCCCTTCAGTTGAAGAGGGGGTACCGGTCGTGTACCACCTAGGTTACATTCATATAAAACTTTTCTTTCCAGAGGAAAATGCATGTTGGATAACATTAAAATGTTTGAGCTTTTCATTTCAGGACCCTCCTGGATAAGCCCCGCCAGAGTATCAAAATGTTTTACTTTGATATTTATTAATGGAAACTAGGGGTGCACCAATAGAGATTTGGGGGGCCAGTACCAATAGCCAATATTAAAGGAGGCATATCAGCTGATACTGATCTGATATAGCTACCTCCAGGTAGCAAGTCCAGCGTGGTGGAAGGGGAAAGAAGGAGCATAGTGGGGGGCAGGTCAACACCTGCTGCGGTGCAGGAGGGGACAGGCACTGCCCAGGGGGCGCACAGGATGGAGGCGTGGCTTGGGCAGGGGGAGGCTCCCACGGCTGCTTGCACCCCAGGAGGGAAGTGGTGTGTGTCCCCCAGATCTGTGCAGCATGGGGCAGGCAGCAGCTGCAGGGTGGAGCCAGAGCCAGAACCAAGGCTGCATGGGGCTTTTCTTGCCAGAGGCTGGGCTCCAAGCCCAGTGCCACCAGAGCCCGCTCCAAGCCCAGCCTCTGGCAAGAATATACTTATATACTTATACTTTATACTAAGGGTCATAAGCCATAATGGTCACCCACTACTTTTGCTGTTTCTTGGCTTTACTGTTGGAACTCAGTCCATCCTAGGTTGAGCATAGCCATTACAAAATGGCTGAAGCCAGTATATCATTCAGCAGTAGAATTCCTGAGGAACAAATATCGAGGCAAACGTGTGTGCTTAAGCTACTCCCTTGGCTCCCATCTTCAGTTAATTCAGACTAGTGTTGAAAACATTGGCTCTAATCCATAAGGCATTTAAAGGATCAGGACCTCACATCTCAGAGACTGCCTTACCTTCCTTGGTCATCCTTCACCCTCAAGCCAATTACATTTCACCAGGACTGGCTACTGTTTGTTGCACTGGATGAAATTCTCTGTTATGCAGGGAACAAATTAGATTTACTGGGCTCTTATGAAGAGGCATATGGATATGTGATGTTTTACTTGTGTAATAAGTACTGTATTCCTTGTTTTCTGTCTTCCAAAGTCATACACCCTCAACCTCCTAGATTTTGTCCTTTTGAACTGTATTGAAGGATTCATCTACCAGCAGACAATTGATGACTCCATCTGGACCTTCAGATTTGTGTGCCTTACACTTGGCTCCTGATCACGGATCTCTATCCTGGTGCCTGTGACTGTTCTGAAAGTAACAGCAGCTGTTTTGGGCAGGCCCATCATTAGCCATAAACAGGGTGCGCTTACACTGTGATGGCAGCAAGGCACAGCCAGGATGCCACTCAACCCACCTACTCCTGCTTGTATGCATCAACCTAGACATTTCTTGGGGATGATCCTGTTCTATTTACACTATTCTATAAGCAATGGGGTTTATTGTGAAGAGAACTGGGATATTAGGCTGTAGTGGATATCTGACAATAGCACCTTGGATTCCTACAGTTAGGTGTGTTTGCTTTTAAGTTTACTTGTTGGATACAACTTTAGATTTCATGAGATGCTAAATTTCAGAGCAAAAACACACCGGGTGCATGAACATGTGCGCTTTACTGCAGAGTAGACTAATTAGCTCTGCAGTAAAGCATCCCTATCTACATTTGCACCGGGATTAGGGCACAGTAAACTGATTAACTCCACTGTAAGATAGTATTGTTGGTGACAGTATCTTACAGCGGAGTACGTAACAGCACTGAAATACTCATGAAGATGGTGACAGAGGTTGGCTCAGGCAAGAGGGTACTAATGTGCGGGGGCTGCCTGCTGCTTAGCCACCTGGCTCTGCACTCTCAGCACCTTCATGCCCCAGCCAACCCCTCCACTGCCTGATGCCACCACTCAGAGTTCAGGGCTGACCCATGTGTCTCCTGCCAACATGGGGGTTTCTCTGCTTCTGTTCAAATTGCTGCTGTCTGGGGTACATGTGTAGATGCTGCACCTGGGAGCAGTTTCCTCCAGCTTAAATGGCTCCAGAGTTTATTGTGTTGCGTTAATTGCGCAAGAAGACAGAGACAATGTTTGCCATTGTCGTCTCACATTTATGTAGCTAAGAACCGGATCCTGTTAATCCTTATGTGCATAATCCTTATTGGTTAATGGTTATCTGTCTGAGATGTACTATGAATTGATATAAAGACAAATGGGGAAGAATGCCCATGTATTCACAGAAATCACAAAAGATCCCAGACCACTACTAATTTAAGGCTTCATCAGACATTATTGTAATTTCTAGCTGCCAGTTCAGGTTGCTTTCTCAAAACATAATTTTGGCACTATAAAGCAGAATCCTAATCTTCTAATAGTGTGAGTAGCTGTCATTGTATAAAATGTTTATACATTGTCTTCATTAGCATGGAAAATAAAGGAGGTCATAATTAAGGTGTGTTTTTAGCAAAACAGGAGTTATAGCATCCTTGAGTTTGCTTCTCATGTCTGTAGTGGTCTGCGACTTTTTCTCAAGTGTTGCTCAGTTTCAGACATCAGGTACAGCATTGAATCAAGATGACATTTAAGATGGTACACTGAAGTTTTAACAAAATATTATTATTGAGGAAAGTGATGGAGAGCATTTTAGTTGATTTATTTGTAGCAGTAATGCTCAAAATGCCAGCTCACTGCATCCTTTCTTTCAGCAAATGCCCTCTGTCAGGCTATCATTGAATGACTTTGTATTTGTGCTACAAAACTAATCCATCACACTTGACTCACCCATGCAAACAGAATTGTACAGAATAAAAACTCTACAGAAGCTCTTGGGAGCATGTATGCATATATGTGCATGTAACTATGGACAAAAATACAAAAAAAAAAAAATCACATACTTGACATAATAAGGGTATCCTTTGTTACCTGTCAGCTCTGTGTTCTGGGGAACCCTTGAGCAGTACCAGCCTATCTGACTCATGAAGGACTCTCCCCCACTCCCCCCGCCCCCAACCTCTGCCTGAACCAGGACGGATCAGAAGAAGGACTTACAAAAGGCAATGAAGATGCAGTGGAAGATACACCTAAACCCCTCAGGACAGGATAACAATACGCTTGGTCTCATTTACATTGGAGATGGGACCAGGATGGCAACAACCCTGGTCTCATTTACATTGGAAATGAGACAGGCATGCACCTTCATTAGCATTCAGGATGGAGAACAGAGATTCCATGGCAAGGATCGCACTGAACTCTAGGACCAGAGAAGCAGGGGAGCACTGTATGGTGGGGGATCTCTGCTCCAAATGCTAATCAACCCACATCTACACACAGGCAGCTCAGCATTTATCAGACCAATTCTAGTAATGACTCCATTATTAGTACCCAAAACACTGAATCTACCTGTCTGAATTGTGAGCTTCCTCAGAGTAATGCCGCCCATAGCCAGGGGTGATCAGGTCCTATTATCCAGCATATGAGCCATTGTTTAACCATAAACAAACCTAGTGTTCTCCCTTGAGCCCCTGCAAAAACCCCTACCTCAGCTCCACTCTCTGTCCTGGTGCTTGGATCCAAAAGCTGCACCAGCTCCCTTCCTTTTCTGCCTGGAATACATTCAATGTGCATGCTGGGGGCTCTGCCTGTCATCAAACACCCAGGAACCTTGGAGTGGTGAGATCCCAACTCTCTCTCTCACTCTCTCTCTCCTTCTTTTGTTTAAGTCCACTTTCTAAACCTCAGACTTGGTTCAATCTCTCTCTCTCCTTCACTCTCTTACTCCAGGCACAGCTTTCTAACCATGACTTTTGCTGATCAAACTTGAGCAAGCCCACTTTATAAACCTCAGAATTGATTTAATTGCTCTTTCTCTCTCTTTTACTCCAGGCACAGCTTTCTAAACCTGACTTTTGCTGATCAAACTTGAGCTAGACTTCCCCAAATACCAAACTGAAACTGTGTAATACTGTAACTGTTTTGTTTGTTTTTCTTTGTATGGCTATTACTACTAGTGTCATCATAAGTTTCATATACCTGGAAATAAAATAATCTTCATAGTCAAGCTGGTTGCTATACTTTCTCTCTGAACCTTGTTTACTCTTCCTTCTCCTCTACCTCCACACCTGCTCTGTAGCAACACTTCTTTTACCTAAGCCAAAGATCCCTGCAAAGCCCAAGGATCTTGTGGGGTCTGCTTATCAATGGAGTTACTACTAGGACACTTATGACAAGAGATTGGGATGTGCTTAGTTTTGAGGTACATGAGGGTATCACCTGAAAGTGCTGATCAGACCCAGCCTGCTCAGACGTACTCTGTTAGCATGTGTGTGCGTCTAACAGCATATATTATTGTCCTGCTGAAATAAAGGGTGTGCTGAGCCAGGGCCCATGACAGTGTCAGCTTGGAAGTGCTGTATAACTCCGCCTGCTCAGAGATACCCTATTAACCTGTGTGTGTGTATGATGGTGTTTTATTGATTGTCCTGCTGTGCTGAGCTGTGGCATGTGAGGGGGTCAGCCTGTAAATGCTGACTGACCTAGCTGGCTCAGATGTACTCTATTCCTGTGCTGAGTTTGGGGTGCATGGGGGTATCAGCCTGGAAATACTGAGTAACCTGGCCTGACTTAGATGTGCTCTGTTAACCTGTATATGTGTATGTGTTTGATTGATTCGGTAGCTGGAGGAACCCAGCCCCATTGAAACTAAACACTGCAAGGTAGCTCCACTGGGGGTGAGGACTTGCAGAAGGGCGAGATGCAGCTCCATATAGAAACACAAGTGACACAAGCAGCACATTGATAGAATTACAGCGACCCCATAAATGTAACTGTAATAAATGAGCGTACCCCAAAGGGATGGGCAAATCTGGTAACACCTTAATTATATGAAATGATACAAAGATTTTACAGGTGTCCTTTTAAAGTTACATGCATAACTTACTTTTGGCATTAGCCTTTTTTAATAATGCTCCAATGTATACAGATGCAGATAAAGCAGAAAAAGCCATATAGATGTATGAAAAAGGCTTTGGAATTCTTGACTTCTGAGTTTTTAATTTCTCAGTCATAATGTTGTATTCACCTTGATTTTGTGTCTTATTTCTATAGTCACATTAAGCATGAAGGAAAAATCTGGAGCTATTCAACTCTAATAGTTCATATGGTGTGCTGATTTACTGCTACCTTTACTCCATGGCCAGTCCAATCAATATCAGTCAGATTACATCGTAAATTAGTTACAACTTGGTTCTATCCAGGATTCATAATCTGGCCCATTAACACAGGATCTTGCAAGTATTTTTAATTTCAGATAATCAGTGGGCATGTGAAGTTAATAAGATGCCACAAGTTCCTGAGTTCAGAACTAACTGACCGATAAGTCTGAGGCCCTCTCTATAGGTCACATTTATGCCATGATTAATGTATTAATCACAGCATGAATGGGAAAGGTGCTACATATATGACTGATTTAAGGTGCCATAAAATGGGTAACCAGATATAAAAAAAGTTGTACATATAGTATAGAACATTTTTATGGCTGGTTTGTAAGGTGTGGCTGGGGCTGACAATGAGTCATCTGATTATTAGTCCTGGGGCCAGGACTGCACATGGGGCTGACACTGCTGTAGGAGTAGTTCTGGCCCTATGATGCTCTGCCTGGGCTGCTGGACATGGAGAATCAGAGATTCCCAGCAGGGGCTTTAAACTGAGCTGCCAGGTATGGGGTTTTAACAGTCAGTTGATTGTAACCCCCAGCAAACAGCACTGGGTCTATCCAGCTAAAGCCAACAATTAGCTGATTCTTGGCTTTGGCCCAGACAGCTCTCAGTCTTGAACTGGACCAAGGGCTATCTGGGTTGGGTTGACAATCATCTCAAGCACCAGGACTTGGCCTGGCCCCAAAGCAGTCTGGGACCTGGCTGACAATCAACTGATTATCAGCTCTAGACTGCACCAGGGCTGGTTTGAGTCCCTGGTGTCATACAAGGGTAGGAGCTGACAGTGGGCTGATTGTCAGCCCAGCCCTGGACCTGTGGGCACTCATCTTTCAATTTGCTAGTGCAGAGGTAGCCCGGGTTAATAAATCAAGGCTCCTCCTGCTCTGGTAAGTAGAAAGGATGTGATTGGGATCTGATCCCTAATCCCAAAATTGTGCCTTCTGCCATGTATGCGTGGCACGGCAACAGGTTTGATTGTTGGGATTGGGAATCAGATCCCATGGCATCTTTAAATGAATGTGATTCAGGGGCCTAAGGCAGTTGTATAGGGTAGGAAGATGTCACATAATCCTGATCAGAACACAGTATTCATCAGCATGCTGCAACTCAGGTTTTCCAGATGTTTGGGTATCCCTCTACAGCACATACAGGATAGGGGAGAACAGAGCTGTTCAATGCACAAGAAGAAAACTACAATTTTAGTACATCCTGCCAACTTGGGCTCAACAATCTTTTTGCAGTGTTGTAGCTCCTTTGATCTTAGGGGTGTAGTTCTTGATTTACACTGCGTATGAAGGTGGAAGATCAGATGCAGTTTATTCTCCTTCCAAGATTTACTGTACTCTGATTTAAATAAGCAATGTGCCCCTATGACTGATTGTTTGAATAATGTAGATCATAATAGAAGAAAGCAGCCAACATGTTGGGCTTGGGGCAGATCCCTAGGGGGTGTAGTAGCACAGTCGTACCCTTCCTTTGGTTGTGCCACACCAGAGGTCTCAGCGTGGGGTCTGGCCAGAGACCTTACTTTTTCACAGGTCCAGAAGCCAGGGGTTGAGTGCCACTGCCACCATTTACTGCCTCTTTTCTCCTGCTGCTGAATTCGATGGGAAGAGGGAGGGAGGGTAATGGCAAATAGCAGCAGCTTTGCTCCCTGGGGGTCCAAAACCATGTGAAAGCAGGGGCTCTGCTCTGGTCAAAACTTGGTCCAATTAACTAGTGAACTCCGAGCTCAAGCAGCAGCCCACACTGCCCTGGCAGTATGCTCAGAGCTCTGTGTGCACAGCCAAAATGGTCAAGGGGTTTGCACCTCTTGCCCTGTTCCTGAATCTGTTACTGATTTAGTTAAATAGAGAAATAGCTTGGTTAAATCTGTAGCCTGTGTAATGGGTGGGGAGCTGCTCAGTAATAATTTATGAATACTGTACGTTTATCTGGCTAGTGGAACATACGCTGTATGAATATTCTGGATTACATTAATAATAAACTCTGAGGGAAGGATAACAGGAAGGACATAATAGCTCCTGATAAATCACCTATCCAATCACTTCAGGGTTGTTGAGGGATGATCCCCAAGCTGTTGTACGTCTGGGCTGGAACCAATTGACAACGTTTGTTTTGCTATGCATTGCTATAGCTGGGAACCCAAGTTGGAAGCCCAAGCTGAGACAGGGTCCTTCTGCATGTATGAAGAAGTTTGGCTCAAGTTTATAGATTAGATAGGTATGTGCAGACTATTGTTTTAAAATCCTTTTCCTCTAAATTCTTTGTTTACACTGAAATGCTACTTTGATCCAATTACTGTATTTATCCAGGATTCCCAAAGGGAAGAATTGGAGCTGAAATCCATTGGACCAACTGGGTAAGCACAGTTGATGCACAGGCCCAGCTGGGGCAGATCCTGCTCTAGACGCCAGCTGGACGTGATCAGGAAATTAGGCTGAGTTACCCCCAGGAAGAAGACCTCATCTGTACTGGCCTTCATAAGCTCAGAGTGTACAGCAGTCTGGGCCATCCATCCACCACTTTGCTGTGTCCCTGGCACGATTGGGACTCCTAACCCTGAACCAGACCCACAGCCAGGTGTTTAACTTCCTATGAGTGACCTTTGCCTCAGAGCTCCTGCCTTATTCCCTCATAACACAGGTGACCTACTCAGCCCACCCATGCCCTACTCCATTACACCAGGATATAGGAGCCCAAAACCCAGGGGCGAATGGCATCATTTCACTCCAAGAAGGGTAAACTTATGAGGCCTGAACAACTATAAACACTATCATAATGGACTGAACAGCCAGCAAGTTATTGGCCTAGGCAGAGGAATTGCTGGGTGAAATATATGGCTGAGTTCTGCCAGACATTCGAGTAGACTATCATGATGGCAAGATGTGACTTTTTCATCTATAAATCAGGGTTGATTGTCAGATCCTTGCATTGTACCAGAACATGGGTTCTTGCAAGAAAGGCAAGTTAGTGGGTCTGTAATAGTCTGCAGAGGAGACTGATGAGATTTTTAATTGTATGAAGACTGTTGGTTCTATTGATGGATGGTTACTATGCAAATTTAGCAGTCAGTTTACATTTGACTGGAAAATATAGTCACTTTTTTATGTGCAGAGAACTATTATAAAAACAACTTAGCTATGAAAATATAGCAATTCCAAATTAATTTAAAATGTGGACATGGAGGAACCTCTCCTTTTTAACCTCTGGATATTTGCATACCATTTTGAAGGGGAACTATACTTAACTTGCTTTTAAACAAAGAAAAAGAAATGCACTATTCTGCAAATGAATGGACATGAAGAGATCACATTTCAAATTACAGTCAGTAACTGGAGGGGGTGTTGCTATATTTACTGAAATAACATTGTCGAGAGAGAGAAAAGAGCAAATAACTGCATTTTTTATTTTGATATAAAACATTTTGGAGAATTATTTTTTAGCTGCAGAAAACTGAAATTGCCAGCATGGATGAGTGATAGTATGGCTATATAGATCAAGATGACACTTTTACTTGGATTTAATAAATATAGGTCAATAGAAACTTTATTTTTAATGTAATATTTTTCATATATCCTGTTATTATTTGAGAGGGATTAATATTTGCAGACTACAATATAGCAATGTAAACATTTTTGTTCTTGTCTGGGCTAGGAAGAAATGAACTATTATGATCTAATCTGCCTCGGTTCCTACTTTGTGTTTTATAGGCTTGTAGAGGGGTGGATCAGGCCATAAATCATCTCCTGTTCTTTCTTTTATGTATATACTCTCTGTGTGTGCGTATGTGTGTATACATGTTGGTCTGTTTAGGTAGTTGGGGCTGTATTGCTGCTTCTATACAATGACACTTCTCAGTCACGGGAAGTATGGAAAAGCTGTGCAGTACCTGAAGTCAATGGAGATATTCTGGCTAATGTAGCAAGACTTCCCTTAGGGTTCAGAGGTGGGAGATGCAAGTTGGAACAGGTGTGCCCTTTTGCCAGAGTACAGCATACACAACCCCTTTGGCAACACCATTTGCAGATGCAAACTGAAACGGTGGTGATGGGAGAGAGAGGGAAAGCTTTTTGTAGCCTTGTTCACTTTTGATTAGTTAAGTACTGCCTCTTATGCTTGGCTGATGCATTTAGGGCAAGAACTGTAGCTGACTCCTTTATGGTTGCACAAAGTAGTGGATGCTTCTTCTTCTTTCTTGTTTCCTGGCTGAGCAGTTCTGCAGGGCCAACCAAATTGGCCCTTAGTCTTAGAACGCCATTTCATATCATAAGTAGGCAAATGGATGTGGAACATATATTCTCACAGGCTAGCCAAAAGATTTTGTAAGGAGTGGAGATAGGCATGATTTATTTTTCTAGACAAAAGTACATTCTGAAAATGGTCCTTCATTTTTTTTTTTTCAGACCTACTGCTCTGACAGTGAGAGTTTTATCAATACAAGGAATATGGCAATGGATCCTCCAATTGTACATTCACAATAAATCAACTAGGATTTGGAAGTTAAGCTTCACAGAAGACATTATATCATTGGGAGACAAACAAACACCTATGTCTAATCATCTACTCCTTTGAGGGGGACTGTTTGTTGTTTTCAATTAGCATGGTATTAACATAAAGAAAACATTTTCCTTTTTCACTAAATTCACACCAAACCTAATAAAACATGGCACACACCTGTGTCCACAATGGGAAGTCTACATCAGCTTGTATTAGGGTGATGAAGTCCTTTGGGCAAAAAACATATTGTAGGAACAAAGCCAATCTGAATACATGCAGTCCATTTATAATTCAAGAGGAAGAATAAAGTGAATAGATAAGAACTGCTTGGTGCACTTCTTTCATACAAATTTCCTTTTAGCCTTGCTGTCCATAGAGATGGGGTATTCCTGCAAATGGAAAGAGAAATTCACTTCCAGTCCATGCTCCTATCAGGGATAATAGTGCATTATGGTAGAGAACAGGCATTTGACCCCAAAAAGGGCAGACTCTGGGATATATATGGGTTTTGGGGAATGTGTTAGATGTCAAAGGCATAGATTTCATAGACATTAGGGCTTTAAGGGACCTTGGAATATCATCGAGTCCAGCCCCCTGCCCCAGAGGCAGGAAGTCAGCAGGGGTCATAGGATTCCATAAGATAAACATCCAAATGTCTCTTGAAGGTGTTCAGAGTAGGTGCTTGAACCACCTCTGGCGGCAGTCTATTCCAAACCTTGGGGGCTCGGACAGTAAAGACGTTCTTCCTTATGTCCAGCCTGAACCAGTCGCGGAGGAGGTTGTGACCATTCGACCTCGTCATCCCTTGGGGTGCTCTGGTGAACAAACGTTCCCCCAGATCCTGGTGAAC
>NW_017729034.1:38488421-38488784 GCF_001723915.1 Gavialis gangeticus | reverse complement strand
ATTTTTCAGTGTTAAACACCATCAGGTTCTCATCCGCCCATTTGCGGAGCCTGTCCAGGTCAGCCTGGATCACCCGCGTGCCTTCTGGTGTGGATGCTTTACCCCAAAGTTTGGTGTCATCAGTGAACTTGGCCAGTCCGCTTCTGATGCCAGTGTCCACATCATTAATGAAGATGTTGAATAATATAGTCCCAAGGACAGAGCCTTGAGGGACCCCACTGGTCTCAGCTAAACCAGAGGGACTTCCGTCAACCACCACCCTCTGGGTCTGACCATGGAGTCAATTCTCCAGCCAGCAGACCGTGGTGAAGCCGAGGTCACAGTTGGCCAGTTTTGCTAAAAGGTGATCATGGGATACCAGAT
>NW_017729034.1:38475223-38488251 GCF_001723915.1 Gavialis gangeticus | reverse complement strand
TCTTTTCCAGGATAGAGGTCAGGCTGATGGGCCTGTAGTTTGCTGGATCCACTTTCCTCCCTTTCTTGAAGATAGGCACCACATTGGCCTTCTTCCAATCATCAGGCACCAAGAGTTCTTGAAGACCTGTGCCAGGGGCTGGGCTATGATGCTTTCCAGCTCCTTGAGTACCCTGGGGTGTAAGCTGTCAGGGCCAGCTGACTTGAAGGTATCAAGCCTCTCAAGGTGTTCCTTCACAAGGTCAGCATTGATGAAGGGTAAGGCATCTCCCTCACCCAGGCCTTCGTATCTCATAAGGGGCAGGGGCATCCCTTGGGACTGGTGAAAGACCGATGCAAAATACCCATTTAGCAAGTTGGCTTTTTCCTGGGTATCCGTTGTCAGCTGTCCCATCTGGTTTAGCAGGGGTTCAGTGTTGCCCTTGCTTTTTCTCTGGCTCCCCACGTATCTAAAAGAGGAATTTTTATTGTCTTTGATACTTGTAGCCAGTTGGAGGTCAGTCACAGCCTTTGCTTTTCTGGTTCGCTATCTGCAGGTTCGGACCAGTGCAGAATATTCCTTCTTGGAGGTGGATCCCATCCTCCATCCTTTGTAGGCCTTTCTTTTCAGATGCAGGAGATCTGTTAGTTCCCTGCAGAGCCAAGGGAGCCACTGTGCCCTTTTGCTGTCTTTCCTCTGAGATGGGACAGACTTTACTTGTGCATCCAGGATTATTCCCTTGAGGAGCAACCACTCTTCATGAACTCCCCTCCCCTTTGGGTTGTGGTCCCTTAGGGCCTCACTGACAAGCTACCTATGCATTGCTTCTTGGCTTCAGCCCTAGTTCATGGAAGGGTGACTTTCTTTTTGTTTGGGCAGAAACAATTCATACTCTTCATTGAGGTACTTTACACTATTCAATGCTGAGTTTGGCCAGGATTGACTCAAACCTTGACTTCAGGTCATGTGGCAAACAGTTGTCTTTCTAGCTCCTCTTTCCATCTATGCCAACTCTGTTATGGACTAGGCAGTGGTTCTCAACCTTTTTTGTACCAGGATCCATTTGTAAACATAGATGGCCAGTCCCGACCCAGTCCCCCTCACTCCCAGCCCACTGCTTCCTGCCCCCAGGCCCTAGTTTCCCAATATATGGGGAAGGGAGTGGATGTGTGGGGTGTGGGGAGAGGGGGCTGTATGGGGCAGGGAGGGTTTTGGGCATGGGGGTGGGTGGGCAAGCAGCCCCTTGCAGCTGGAATTCTGACAGTGCAGTGGAAAAGCCATTGTTTTCCATGTTTTTCTCCTTTAAAAGAGAATCCATTTTTAACATTTATTGATCCACTTTTAAAGTTTGTTCTCAACCCTTTCGTATATTCTTGCAAACCACTTTTGGTTCATGATCCATGGGTTGAGAAACACTGGACTAGAGGGTGAGAGAACATTCTGCAGAGTGAGCAGTGTAACCTAGTCCCCCAAGTCTAGTCTGGTAGGTTGTGCTGTCCTCTGGCAGCAGGAGTAGAGGGTAACCTTAGGTCCTGTATCTTTTCTTAAAACCAGGGGTTTGACAAAACAAATGGTCTGAAAATTGAAAGGTTAGTATTATTTGGAGTCCGTTTAAGAATCTTCGTATGTGGGAGGTACTTGGTTTTTTCAAACTCAATTCAGGCTCTTACTACAGTGGAATATCTGTTAGAATTTCAGGAAAAAGACAACTGCATTTTGCAGGTGTGAGATTCCACATTTAAGAAATATATTTAAACATCAAGGTCTGGAATAGCTTTGAAAAGGGGTATCAAATTTGTACTTGGGCATTCAATCCTGAAGGACCAGAAGAATTGTGCCTACTCACAGAATGACCCCAGAATGCACTACAAAAGATAATAAACAACAGCCTGAAATTGCTCTTTACAAATTAGGGAAATTCCTTTGATGAGAAGGAAGTGTAATGTGTTGACATTGTTGTGGGCCAGTGTAATCCTCCTTTGATATCCTGTCACTGGGACACATCATACTCTCTGAAATCTCCCAGACAGGGACTGAAAGCAGTACATATTCTGTTAAAATAGACCATATTTTCTGGAAGGAGGGGCCTAATTTGGAGTGACAAAGTCTATCTTTCCCCTGTACCCCTACAGAAGATAGGATTCTGCAGTGTGCACTTGATGCCAAGAAGGCTAACAGCCTACTGGGCTGCATTAGTAGGAGTGCTGCCAGCAGATCAATGGAAGTGATTATTCTGCTCTATTCTGCACTGGTGAAGCCACACTAGAGTGCTGTGTCCAGTTTTGGCCCCCCCCCCCACTATAAAAAGCATGTAGACAAGTTGGAGAGAGTAAAGCAGAGAACAACAAAAATGGTTCGGGGGCTGGGGCACATGGCTTATGAGGAGAGGCTGAGGGAACTGGGCTTATTTAGTCTGGAGAAGAGAAAACTAAAGTGGGGATTTGATAACAGTCTTCAACTACCTGAAGAATAGTTCCAACGAGGATGGAGCTAGACTGTTCTTAGTGGTGATAGATGACAGAACAAGGAGCAATGGTCTCAAGTTGCTGCAAGGGAGGTTTAAGCTGGATATTAGGAAAAGCTTTCTCACTAGGATGTTGGCAAAGCACTGGAACAGGTTACCTAAAGGTGGAATAATTTCCAACCTTGGAGGTTTTAAAGAACTGGCTTGACAAAGGCCTGGCTGGAATGATCTAGTTGGGGGTGGTCCTGCTTTGAGCAGGGGGTTGGACTAAAGACCCCGTGAGATCCCTTCTAACCCTCATTTTCTATTATTCTAAAATGATTTTTATGCATCTAGAGCTTTGAGGTGTCATTTTCAGGCACAGAGGTCAGTCCAGAGAAACATTATCCACTTCCATGCATACCAGGTTTTTCCAGTAATAGCTATTGATTATGTCATGCAAGATTCTTTTGCACTCTAAATTCCTATCTGAAGAGTATGTGTGACTGAGGAGTGGTTACTAGCACAGCTGCACTGGCACCCAATATGGGACTGATGAGTAGCATACAGCCTAATGCTTCAGGATATAAATAGATGTTGCCAAATGAAGCGGATCAGCTGAGACAGGATGCACAGATGATCTCCTTCATTGGGTGAAATGCACATTGCCCATTGTCCTGCCTGTTAATCCTGCGGGGCAACAGGTGATGTGTTCCACCCTTGCAAAGATGTGTGCCAATGAATTTCTGGGGTACATCTCTGTAAGTGGGGAAAGCTGGTTTTGGTGCAATCCCAGGGCTGAGACTGTCATGCAGCTGACTGATGGTCATAGCCCTGGGACTGCATGGGAGCATTGAACGGGGGCTACCAGCCCTGAGACCACACTGGAGCAAACTGGACACTCTGGTGTGATCCCAGGATTGGGATAGCCAATAAGCTGATTGGTGGTCTTAGCCTCTGACCACGCTAGGGCAAGCTGGGCACCCCAGTGCAGTTTGGGGTTAGGACTGCACCAGAGTGTCAACAGGTGCTCAGGGAATCCAAAATGGAGAACTGAGGCAGGTTTTCCTAAGGCTTTGACATCCTGATCCTGTACATCTCAGGAATGGGAATTCCCAGGGCACACAACTGGGTCCCTGAAGCCTGAGGGGTGCCTGTACTAGGTGGCTGGAGAACACAACACTCCCCCATCATAAACCTAACAGATATCTACTTCAATAAAGCAGTAGGCCTGTGCGAGTCAGCAGCGATCTGATCCGACTTTGGATCCGGCTGCTTTGGATGGCCAAGATCTGATCCAGAGCTCCAGACCAGGTTTCTGCCTCGATCCCCGCAAAGCGGCCCTGAAGCTTTGGAGCTACCTTGGAGATCCGGCCGTAGGGTATAATGGGGAATCAATGAAATATCTATAACATTGTTGTTTTTTGTCCAGTTTGGATGAAACTTGCAGGGATGGTAGCCTCTGCTGGAGCATGGAAACTGCCAAGCTTCAAGAAGATTGGTGCAGGGGTTTGGGGGGAACTGTACCCCAAATTCTTGAAAGCCAAGCTCATGTCATGGCTGTGTGCTACAACACAGGGGGGTGAAAACTGCAGGGCTGGTAGCTCTTACTGAGACCACAAAGCCTGCCAAGTTTCAAGGAGATAGGTGCAGGGGCTTGGGGGAAACAGCACCTCAAGCTGTGGACAAGCAAAACTGGTGCCATGGGTGACCCTGCGTGTATTAAGGCCCAGCGGGGTGACAGCTGCAGGGATGGTGGCCCCTGCTGTGACGCCTGCCAGCTGTGGAGGAGATTGGTGTGTGTGTGGGGGGGTGCTTTGAGGCCCTGCACCCCTAGCTGCTGCTCACGCCAAGACTGTGTCTGTCTTGGGGCAGTTGATTGTCTGTATTGAGTCTTTCCTTTCCTTAGCTTGGTTTTGTAGGTGCTAATTGCTGCTCATTAAGTCATTATGTAGTAGCTAGGTCCTGTGTATTGAGCAGGTCCCTGGTCCATGATTGATTGATTGGTAACACAGCAGCTTAGCAGCCAGGCCTGCAGCAGTGTCTCCCCTCCCCGCCCCAAGACAGACAAGTCAGTCCTACAAGGACCCATGGCACCAGTTTTGCTTGTCTGCAGCTTGAGGGGCAATTCCCCCCAAATCCCTGCACCGATCTTGAAACTTGGCAGGCTTTGTGGTCTCAGTAAGAGCTACCAGCCCTGCAGTTTTGACCCCCCGTGTTGTAACACACAGATGTGACAGAAGTTTTGCTTTCAAGAATCTGGGGTACAGCTGCCCCTAAACCCCTGCACCGATCTTCTTTAAACTTGGTAGGATTTATCCTCTCTGCAGAGTCTACCACCCCTGAAAATGTCATCCAGATTGGACAAAAAACAATGAAGTTATAGATATTTTATTGTTTCCCCATGATACCCTATGGCTGGATCTCTGAGCCGGCTCCGAAGCTCTTTGGGAGCTCTGAACCGCTTCGGGAAGCTGAACGAGGCCAGTGCTTCGATCCGGATGTGATGCTTTGGACCCCGAAGTGTCCAAAGCTTCTCTGGATCCGAAGCTCTGTCCAAAGCCTCACACAGCCCTATAAAGCAGCAAAAATTGATACTACCTGTCAGAGGCACATTTTTTGAGCATTTGTGGCATGACAAGAGGTATGGATATCTGTTTGGCCTTTATGATGCATTAAAAATGTTTATGGTGGTGCAGAGCTGACATCTGTCTCCACCCTATGTAAATGTTCTGCTCTCCATGGACACCATGAGATGCTCAGATGTTGGAGATCTTGTTGCTGAGAGGGTCAAACACTACTGTGGAAGGTTTGATTTGCCCAGAAACAAAGATAACTGAATGCTCTGTAAACCTTCCTTTAAATTAAGGCTATTTGGGTTACCAAATCAAATTAGCCTTTACAATAGAATTCCTTCTAGAATGCTGAACCTCGAACGCTGAGCTGTACTTAATGGATTATGGTCTACTCTTCTGCTTTTAATACACAAAAGCACCTTGAAAATGTTTGCCTTTGCCAAACAGATTTTTTTTTCTTGTTTTTGTGTAACAGTGGAGGAAATCAAAGATTACATTAGAAGTGACAAAACAGAGAAAGAGATAGAGAATGAGGGATTGCTCTTTTAAATGGGGTAGAAGGAGGATGTGCAAAAGATGACCTCATTTGTTAGGTGAGTGATTTTCAACCTTCTTGGACATAGGGCACCCCTCCATAATTTTTTGTGAACTGAGTGGCCCAGTTTCAAACACTAATTTATATATTACAGTGCTTAATTTCTTGCAAAGGGGCAAGAGGAGTTGGGGATCAGCCAGGCAGGGATAAGCCTGACCCTGGGCTTTATCTGCTTTATCTCTTCATAACTCTTGGCATCCTTTAAAGGATTTCTGTGGTGCTATGGCACCCTGGTTGAGAATTACTGGCTTAAACAAACCTCAGGTCTTTATAACTTTCCTGTCCTTTTTGTCATACTGGCAGAATTCTTAAAAGTCAGCAAGTTTTCATGCAAGCTGATATCCTAGGGGACAACTGATTTATTCCCATGTTTTTTTCCATCCTTTGAGAGAAAGATCAGACTGTTCAGTTTGGCTGTTTCATAATTCACTCTGGGCTTGTTGCAGAAAAAAAAGGGGCCTCACACTTTGAAGATGTCAGTGGCTGTTTGTTAACCCTGTTGAGCTGTCAGTAACAGCAGGAGTTGTGCATTCCATGTAACAACGAGAAAATAAAACTTTTTTTTTTTAAAAGGAGACTCCCAGCATGAAGAATTCCCACCTCTAAGTAGCCTTCCTTATTATTGAGCTCACCCCTGGGAAATTTAGATCACGGATGTTGTGGCCACTTGTGCCAGCTGATTTATTGGCTGAAGCTCAGAATTCTTGGCACTTGCCTTGCTTCATACTGGGGAAAAAAAGAAATCCAAACTGGTCAAAGTAAAAATCATCAAAATCATCAGAGTGAAGTTGTCATAGAATTTTCATAGAACCCTCTTTTCAGAATCACAAGGCCTGGCAATTATGAACTGTACCCTGTGACATCTTTACCCATTATGATCTGATAAAAGATGTCACAGATCAGTTGGAGAATGTCAGAAATACGCATTCTCTGGATTAGGGCAACATTTCATTTAAGTGGCTTTTAAAAAGTTATGATAAAAATAGGGGCATGAAGATCAGCCCATTATATATCTACCTCTATTTTGGGACAGGTGATTAGAAAACATGAATATCACTTAGCAGCACTTCCCTCATTCTTTAGGAAGTTAATGAAACTCTCTGAATGATGAGACTATTTTGCTACTTAATTATAAAGGTGTGCCTGATTACCATAAGTGCGAGACATGAGCACACCAGTGGAAGTCTCATATTATTAACAATTATATTACAATGTCATATGATTCATTATTATGGGCCCGTTTAATATTGGATAACAGGAGGGCAATATATAATTCCAGCTGGCCTCAAAAGCTAGAAATTCCTATCTCAATGTAACCCACTATCCTACTTCATATGGGGGTGGCACTGTATTTTGCATTTCCAATATTTGGTGATCATTTTCACCTAACTTACAGATGGAAGACCAACCTACTCCTGTTAAGGTCATTGAGATCAAGCTGAATGGAATGATGGAGAAGGCTCAAAGATGTAAACCCCACATATAAAGAAAATCCTGTATTTGGGAAATTTAGAATCTGGCTACTAATACAAGCTTTGTGGCTCTAGCCCATGTTTCTCATAGGTGTGGAGAAGAGGGACCAGACATATAGAAGTGGAAAAGGAGAGGGAAACTGATTCTGTGCAGAGAGAGAAGAGGGGGCAGGGGGGGGACAGAGAAAAGAGAAAAAGTGACCCAAAAGGGTGGGCATGTCCCTGAATGTTGTGACTATTATTTTGTAAAGGCAAAACTCCTTTAAAATGTCTGAGACAATTTGATAGGGCAAACGGAAAAAAAATCACTCTATTTAAATGGAAATCCACATTCTTTTTTCACCGTCATCTGTTCACCCCTTTGTATGCTGTTTGATCAGATATCCTGAAGATGCCTGCCCCTGATGCCTAGAAATCAAGCTGCACACCATAAGACAGAAGTCTCTTGATTTCAGCAAATCCTGGTGGAACTAGAAGGGCCTTGAATAGCCTCTGACTTCTGCAGCTGCTGGTTGTGTGAAGAGGCCAGATCATCAATTCTTTCCACCCTAACCAAGTCAGGAAGGAGAACATGTAATAGTTTTTTTTCCTAAGGTATCCTGTAATATTAGACTATTGCTTTTATGGGGTGAAAAATGAATTAATAGAAAATAGGAGAAAAGCAGGGCTCTTTTGGGTCAACGCCTGTTTTCTGTTTGGCAGCAGGTTTTCCATTTGAGGGGCTGCTGTACATGTGTCACCAACTGCCCTAAAGCTGTTGAGTTGGTTTTCAGCTGTTCTTAGCCATTGTTTAAAGGTCTTTTTTGTTGTTGCTTAAGTGCTCAGGGCTTTAAAGTAATAAATGGAAAGGTGATATTGTGCTTTCTGGAGAGTTGCTGTGTGGCAGAGATGGGAGAGTAGGATAATTAATGTTTAACCTCCTCCTGAGAAAGGTCCTGGAAACTCATTGCAAAGTTACAAGCCCCTCTAGATGGCAGCTGCTTGGAGGGACTGAGCCAAAAAGCAAAGATGCTCTCCTCATACTAATAAACACTACTGCATGGGTAGGCATTGTACATAAAGCAATTCATCACTAAATGTGAGAAAAGGAATGAATGTTACTGTTTCCCACCTTACTGGACAATGGATGAGCTTCTTTGATGTATCTTTTTATTAAAACTCTGCTCACTTGGCAGAAATAAGATCAGGAAATAAGTGAGAGAGGCCAAGGAGGAAAGTTATGCATTTGAAAATACACATTCTACATGGTTGAGATTAAAGCAGCAAAGTTTTGACTTTAAGAGGAGGAAAGATGGTCTTGTGGCTGAAGCAGAATACTGAAAATGGAGAGATGTGGTGTCTGGCCCCAGCTATCCTTTAGATTTTCTGCATGACTTTGGGAAAGTTGATTAACACTCTGTGCATCAGTTCCTTATTTTGTGTAACAGGGATAATACTGCTTGTGTCCCTCCCCACAGAGTGATTCTAAATCCAAATAGCAGACAAGGTTCTTTGGGTGAATCTGATGTTTTTTTATTAGACGGACCTAAATAGTTGGAAATGTTTTTATTAGCATGCTTTTGGGTTTAAAAGACCCTTTGTCAGGCTGTGGAAGCCTCTGCAGTTGGTGTGTGCTCTTCCTGGATGGAATGAATAGAGGGAATCAACTATTCCTTCCATCCAGGAAGAGCACATACCAACTGCAGAGGCTTCCTCAGCCTGACGAAGGGGTTTTAAACCTGAAAGCTTGCTAAGACATTTTTTTCCCAGCTATTTAGGTTGGTCTAATACAATATATCAGATTCACCCAAAGAACCTTGTCTGCCTATGTCCTTAGACCAACACGGCTACAACCTACACCCCTCTAAATCCAAATAGTCGATGCAGTCATGTTTACTGCTCTATCTCAGAATCATGCTGATTGAAGGAAATCCATTCAAGGATATGAGAGTAGGTTCTGAATGCTATTAAGCAATATCAAAGCAAACACTTTGCAATTTTCTTTTCAATTCAGTACATGAAGACTGTAAACAGAAATTGTGCCTGTTATATCACCTGGGTTTGCAGACCACAAAACAATACCTCAGAAAGATATAAACTGTCCTAGTCAGCCCTGTATACACTATCAATACACTCTGCCTTGGAAAACTGCTGGTGCACTTCTCTAGCCCAGCTGGACCCCTGTAAGAAAATCTCTAGTTGGTATACTCATCTGTTCCCATCTCAACAAGAGAGCAAGGGTCTGAAGCACAGGAAGATTTTTAGCCTCCTAACTGCAAGCAGGAATCCAGCTTGCTTTCACTAAATATTTCACAGATTCGCAGAGGTTTAGGGCTGGAAGGGCTCTTCATGTTTTTATTTTTTGCAATTGGTTCTCTCCGTTTTCATGTACTGAAATGTAAAGACAATTGCAAAGTGTTTGCTTTGACATTGCTTGATAGCATCCTTAAATTTCAAAACCTACTCTTATATCCTTGAATGGATTTCCTTCAACCAGCACCACTCTGAAAGAGAACGGTAAACATAACTGCATCAGCTTTTAGAACTAGATTTCACAAACACCAACACTTGTGAGCCTTCCCATGCAGTTGGTGCTCTTGTCTCAAGTGAAAAATATGCACTCTTGACAGCCAGTTGCTCCTCATGAAAGAATAAATATAGAGGGAATAGAAGAAATGGACTCTGAATTATTGGATTGTTCTTGGGATGCGGCCCTCCTGTTCAAAGTCTGACTGCACTCCCACCTATTTCCCGGGGAAGTGAGGGACTTGCACACTGGAATCAGCAACACAAGCAACATCGCATCAGGCCCTCGGTTATCTTGTTTTTGTCTGTCCTATGATTTTTTTCCTTTTCCTCCACAGGATGTCATGGGTTTTTTAACAATTTCCTTAGCAAATGGTGTACAAGCACTACAGTAAAGCATCCATGTTATTCCCGTGGGACAGGAATTCCCCACAACAGCTTTTGAAACATCAAAATGTTTTGTGCTTTTATATGTAGTTCTGATCCCTTGCTTTAGGCTTAACAATGATGTGGCCATTGGTGCCTGCATTACTTGGGAACAAAGACTATCCCTTTCTACCCTACATGGCAAACAACTATAATCTGGCTGCACAGCACTGAGGAGTCCAGTGAAGGTAGGCTGGGGTCCATGGCTTTAGTACTGCAAGCTGCCAGGCTTGAGTCTGATTGCAATAGGGAATGCATCTCTATTTGCTTCTGAACACAAAAAAAGAGCAACTCCATACAAACTAGGGCTCTGAAATGACTTTTAGTTTAGATTAAGGAGAAACAAGAGGAGACATCTCTTGGTTGTAACAGGTAAGAAGCACACTGAGAAAAAGTAGTTTAGTGCTTTGTGCATTTAGGAAGAAAACTTAGGAATTTAAAGGAATCATGTAGAGAAAACCCAGGCATCACACTTTCATAGCTACGCACACTGCATTTAGACCCCTGCTTACTGTGGAGTAGCAGCAGGACTTCTGAGGTAGAAATGCTGGCTGTACCTTTTAAAAGATGTAGCAGGTGCCTCTGGCCAGATTACTCTCTCGGTGCCTGAAGGCATTATGCTTTACACAGCGTAATGCTTCCCTTCATAGCTCTTAGGTGCTGAAAGAGCTCCCTCCTCTTTGAGCTTTCCTGACTCTAAAATCCATAATTTACCCCTAGGGTATTAAAGCTCTGAAACTGGCTGTGGAGTTATGATTCTTAGAGGAGTGAGGCAAAAAATGGCTGTTATGAGCATTTACACTTATAGAGAGCTTTTCAGTGCCAGTACCCCACTCCCACTCTCAAGCTTTTCCATCTCTATAATTAGCCTTGGGGACTTGCAAGTAAGTTTTGAGAGAGCTTTTAAGAAGTGGATTCCTACTGCTGCTTTTAAATGTCAAAGTTTTGTGTTTAACTCTTGGGAAACTAGCCGCCAGGGAATGACAAGCTTCCATTGCATTTTAGGCTCTGATGGAGATTGTAGTGTCAGGAGGAAATAAAATCTCTGGCTGTGTGAGAGCCCAGCCAGCCCAGGACATCTGCCTGGAGGAAGACTTGACTGGTGCTGTTTCCCACCAGCTGGTATGAAGCATGAATGCTCTTTTCAGGCTGCTTGCTGCCGACTGTGTACTTCTGCAGGTGAGGGGGTGAGGACAAGTGGTGTACAGGAAGAAGAAAAGAGTGAGAGTTTCTGACTCAGAGTTCAAGGCATTTTTATGCAAGGAGAGGACCCACTATGACAACTGGGAATGTGATGGTTTGGAGTGGGGTCTCTTCCAGTGGTCATCCAGAGTCCAGAGAAGAGCCACGCTCATGATCAGAGGTCAGGAAAACAGACCTTACGACGATGGGCTGAGAGCCATGGGGCTCTTTAGTCTGGAAAAGCGCAGGCTCAGGGGTGATCTGATGGCCACCTATAAATTTATCAGGGGTGACCACCAGTATCTGGGGGAACATTTGTTCACCAGAGCGCTCCAAGGGATGATGAGGTCAAACGGTTATAAACTACTGCAAGACCGTTTCAGGCTGGACGTAAGGAAGAATTTCTTTACTGTCCGAGCCCCCAAGGTCTGGAACAGCCTGCCATCGGAGGTGGTTCAAGCACCTACATTGAACATCTTCAAGAGCAAATTGAATGCTTATCTTGCTGGGATCCTATGACCCCAGCTGACTTCCTGCCCTTTGGGCAGGGGGCTGGACTCGATGATCTTCCGAGGTCCCTTCCAGTCCTAATGTCTAAAAAATGTCTAAAAATATCATTTCTACAACTGAAAGAAATTAGAAAAAATCAATCTGTTTTCTGAGTGGTTTTGTTTATATACTTTTGACCTTACTTCAACACAGTGATGCTGACTAGACACAGGTGGGCCCAAATCCTGTAGAACAGGGGTGGGCAAAATACAGCCCATGGGCTGGATGTGGTTCACAGAGGGTCTTTGTCTGGCCTGTGGCGGTTCCCTCAGTCCTGCCTGGCCCAGTCACTGCCCGTCTATGGTGTGTCCCATTGCCCCTGGTCATGCAGCAGGGCTGGGGTGGCTCCACAGCCGGTCTGCCTTTCTAGGCAGACCAGCCAATGGCAGCTTTTTCCATCTGCTGCTGCTGCTGGCCCCAACCCTGTAGTACCGGTGGGGACTCACACCACAGCCCCATCCTGGCGCGCCCCACACCTGCTCCAGGCTCACCTGCTCATGCCAAATGGTGATAGCAGCAGTGTCTGCTGGGCAGAAACTGTTACTCAGTGTGGGGAAAAAGCAGTCCCATCCCTTCGCCACTGCCAGGTGCTCTCTGTTGCAGCCACCTGGAGCCCATGCCTGAGCTGCCTTGTGGTTCCACTGCCAACACCGCTGCCTCTGGGCTGCCCCACAGGGCAGCAGTGGCAGCACGGAGTAGCCACAGGGCAACCCAGCATGGGCTCTGGGCAACTGTAGCAAGAAGTCCTGGGCAGTGGCAAGGGGGAGTGGCCATTTTTTCCCTGCACTGAGCAGCAGTTTCTGCCCAGCTGGCATAGTTGCTGCCACTGTTTAACATGAGCAGGCGAGTCCAGAGCAGGTGTGGGGTGCGCTGGGTTGGAGCAATGGCATCGGTTCCAGTTGATCTGCTCTCACCAGGGTGAATCCAGAGCAGGCACAGGGCAGGACTGGGGCTGTGCGCTGTTGGCAGTGGCAGGGAGGCACCACAAGTGCACTCCAGGCTGTTGCAGGGTGGGGGCAGGTGCTGATTGCCTCAGGGGGGCATACACTGGGGGTTCCCATGCACACCCCCCATAACCATATGTGGAAAGGCTGACAGATATGGGACTGCTCAGCCTAGAAAAGAGAAGACTTCAGGGGGATTTGGTGGCAGCTTATAAATATATCAGGGGAGAGCATCAGTTGTTAGGTGAACAACTATTTGTCAAAGTGCCCCAGGGGAAAACCAGGAGTTTATGACCATTGCTTCTAGAAGAAGGTCTCAGACTGGATATAAGGAAAAACTTCTTCACGGTTTGTGTG
>NW_017729034.1:38473919-38474683 GCF_001723915.1 Gavialis gangeticus | reverse complement strand
CCACAATATACAAGAGTAAGACTTCATTTTGAGCTATTATATAATCACCTCTATATACACACACAACACAAACACACACAAATCAGGACAAAGATATTAAAAAAAAATTAAAATATCTTATTGTGGATGTTTGATTTTTAGCATATAATTTGTCTTTTTTCCAGTTACAAAATGGCAAACCCCCTTCCCAGACAGAGTACTTCTGGGGCACAGGGAGGGACTTCTGGTGGCAAAGGTCACAGGTAAGGTGGTGGGACTTCCGGTCCCAAGATGGCACCCAAGGGGAGGGGCACCTGTCAAGGGGTGGGGGTACCCTTGCAGCCCTTGACAGTTTGCTCAGACTTGTTAAGCAGCCCTCCCATTGAAATAATCACCAGCCCCTGCTGTAGAAGCTTCATGGAATTCACTGGGTCTCCATTAAAGATTGTTAGACTGATGGGAGCCCAAGGTAGGGGGTAAGAGCTTCCTTACTTCCTTCCTTCCTCCCATGTACTGGATGATTTATATTAACTCCATCTAGTGGGGCTTCCCAAGGCAGGTGGTTGATCTGGTTGCTTACCCCAGTTCTGGTCTCCATACAGAGTCAGGGTCATAGCCAATTTCCATTTTTATTTATGTGGATCTCAAGCAGCAGTAGGTGAGAAAAAAGGCATTTAAGATGTAGGAATATCTGCTTGCAAAACTGGCAGTGGAGACTTGGGAATAGTTGGCCACTTGGAGCTACTTTAACTCCTTTTAAAGAAAACTAACTACTTACAGTAGTT
>NW_017729034.1:38453365-38468919 GCF_001723915.1 Gavialis gangeticus | reverse complement strand
CTTCCTTCCTCCCATGTACTGGATGATTTATATTAACTCCATCTAGTGGGGCTTCCCAAGGCAGGTGGTTGATCTGGTTGCTTACCCCAGTTCTGGTCTCCATACAGAGTCAGGGTCATAGCCAATTTCCATTTTTATTTATGTGGATCTCAAGCAGCAGTAGGTGAGAAAAAAGGCATTTAAGATGTAGGAATATCTGCTTGCAAAACTGGCAGTGGAGACTTGGGAATAGTTGGCCACTTGGAGCTACTTTAACTCCTTTTAAAGAAAACTAACTACTTACAGTAGTTTCAGTTTAAATTTGGTTAAAATGGCTTCTTTTGTCCCTGAGGAATTTTGATAATGGTGGGTAGGTGTGAAGCTGGTGGTAAGCTATGATTCACTGGTTTCTCTGTTTGGGCAAAACTTGTTGTCCAGCTCTATAACAGGTTTGCAGCATGATAAATTTTAACTTTACAATCACTAAGCTCTGGAAATGGTGGTGCATGTAAAAAACACAAACTCCATAAATCATCCAGCATCTCCTTTTCAGCAAGCATTAGAAAGAAATTAGTTGAAGCCTGCAGTTAGGTCAAATGCTGGCCTGGTGATTGAAGAGATATGTCGTTTCTGCTAAATCCTTCAAATGCATCGCTCAGAATGTACAAGCGCACAGACCATGGTTTGTAAGCTATAATAAATAAACCTTAGCAAAAAATCTGGCCGAGGAGTTGCTTTAATGCCTTATTGCTTCCATCATCATCTCTCAGTGTTTTCATCTATTCTTATTATTTAATTCAGAAGACTTAATCAGGATTCAGCATGATTCAAAAACTCCCGAGTCTGGCTGACGGCAGGGGATACTTTTATAATGGTATCTGCGATATTTGTGTATTCGAAATAATAGAATAATTTGGATTAATTTCCCTATTGTTTCTATGGCAGAGTTCAGTATCTTCTTCAATTGTCTCTGAGAAGTAATTAACATTTTTTAAATTTGATTTTGTTTAAATCAGTGTGGGGTAAATATTGACTGCTTTCAATGCGTCCCATAAGGACTGAAAAAGGTAAAACAACTTCAAGGTCATAAAAGTCACATGCCAATATAAAAGTGGGCAGGATTTTGACTTGGAATGTATCCACAGGGAATAAGAACCCCCCACTGCACCTCTGCAAAGGTTACTGCATACTGCTCTAGGCATTTAGGTGTGAACTGGAGCTGTACACCTGTTTCCATGCCACTGAAAAAGGTGAAGAGAACAGAGTCAGGAATTGGCTCTGTATCCCAGAGGATTGCTACTGAAGTACTGTGATTTTCAGGGCAAGTGCAGCTTGTTTTCTTTTCCTGGCTCAGGATTTTGCCTAGAGAAATCAAACAGGAATTTTTTTTTCTTTGACTTTTAACAGCCATAGCTAATGTTAGCTTATCAGTGTATGGGTTATGCCTGCCTCCTTTCCACTTTTTTTTTTTTTTTTTTTTTTAACCCCCTAACTTATTTTTGGTTTTTCGGGTTTGGGGTTTGCCCTCCCCCTTTTCCCTTTTTTTTTTTTTTTTTTTTTGCAAATTATACCAACTTTGTTTCCCCTTCCCTGTTATCCCTTTAATCCCCACAAGTCCTCTCTGAAACTAGTTCAACCTCAGTGACTTCTGAACTGCACACAGATGGTTATTTTTGTTATTACCCCAAGCAGCCTAGGAAGCAGAGGCAGCAATTATATAGCAGTTTGTGTCCGATTGTTTTCATATTTTTTAGCAGTGGTGAACACACACACGCGCTTACTTACATGCATTCTTTAAATTGAACTACTTTGGTGGGAGGCAGACAATCTTCAGCACATGCTTAAGAGTTTTGTTAGATTGCATCTTAAGAAAGGGTCTTGGATATTAGCCTGTGAATACTGAAGTGAGACTTGGGGCCTGATCCATCAGCTTCTGTATCTGAGATTTATGAAATAACTTGGAATGTAGCAAAATGAAAATCTGTTCCGTTTGTAAATTTTTAGCAAAGAATGGCCAAAAGCAAAACTAGAGATGACAACAAAAAGTAACCACTTCTTTGGAAAGAGATTATCTTTTAAAGTATTGTGGAAATATTTTCAACATTGTCACCCGAATTAAATCTTACTGAAGTTAAAGTCCAGTATTTCAAACCTTTCCTCCTTATAGGGGATTAAAATATATTGTAAATGGAAAACGTAAGTTAAACCTTGCTTCTGAAGTTAGTTACAACTCCTCCATACAAGCGTGCATGAATAGTTCTTTCAGTTGGCACATTCCATTGGAAACAGATGTATTAAAATAATCATCCCAACTAAAATTGTAAGAATAAATTATATTGTTAAAAGATTTGTAAAAAACTAAAGTAATTTTTGTCTATTTAGTTGCAATAAGAGATCAGGAAAGCAGCATAGAATGAACAATAAAGGGGAATTTATGCTGTCAAATAGCAATTTATATCTGTTGACTGCTGTGAATAAGCTTAGAGACAATATCTGCAATGTCGTAAATGGTCTTTTTATAGCTAGGTGGGTGCCATTAATTCATTCTTTAGGGTACTGGAATACGCTGTTTTGAATCTGTTCCTAAGAAATCATCCAGATCAAGCAGGTGTGTTGTTTTCCAGGATGACAATTATTTGCATTCCTCATATGTAAATATTTTTTTTTATAATCAGTTGATATTTTATTAGTTTGCAATTGCCGTGGCATCTACTGTATATTTATCTTGTCAAATTTAGTAGAACAGTTATTGTGCATTAATTAAACGTTCTAAGTTTATGGCTGACAGCTGGAAGCAGAGTGCTCTGAGGGCTGGGAACAGGCTGGGTACGGGCACACATTTGGCATTTGTGGAAAGGATTCTGGCAACTAGAAGGTGAATCATTTTCATGGGAAGATTAAATGAACCATCAGTGAAAAGGTTGGCTAGATTAGCTAGAAGACAAGTCACTCAAGGGAGAGAACTGGCAGTTGAGGGGCAAGTCAGATGGGTCTGGACAGTAGGAAGTGGCAGGTAAATGGCAGGAGCACATTCCTGGAGGAGGAGGAGATAAACCTAGTTAAGACTATATGAAGCACAAACAGAGATGAGTTTAGAACCTTGCTCAGGGTAGGTCTTGCCTGATGTATCAGATCCTGTACCAGATTACCATGGTGTTGAGGATGGTTTAATAATACCCAAATAGCTGCCAAAAGCAGGAATCACAATGTAGGACGAAGGGTCATGTTAGTGTTGCAAGAGAGACTATATGAGGAAAGGTCAGCAGAGTTAAGAATATATAAGTGGGTAACAGAGCTGCGCGAAGCTTTAGTTGGTGATTCAATTTGGAGGAGATTTGGCCCGATTTGGTGGCCTAATCTCTGAATCCAAATCGAAAAAGGGAACCAATTTAAAGGTCCGAATTCATTCGAATCTCTCTGAATCTTCGGAAAAGATTCGGAGAGCTTTGATGATTTGGGCAGTCCCCAGTGGCTGCAGCAGGGAGTTGCAGCTGACTCCGAGCTGGTAAGTACTAGGGGCAAGAGAGGGGGGGCTGGGGGAGAGGACCATAGGGAGACCCTTGCCAGCCCCCCCGCACCCCTAGCCACCCCTGGCTGCTCCCGCCTGCCCTAGCTCCCGGTACGTTAAGAAAAAGCCTTGGTACTGACCAGGTGCTGCTGGGCGTGGGGAGGTGATCCCCGCTTCCCCCCACTGAATGGGGGGGCTCTGCCCTGGGCCCCCTGAAACCCCCCTCGCTCCCCCAGCCCCCACCATGGGTGCCCTGCCTGGGTCGGCTCTGGCTCTTTAAGAAAAAAAAGCCTAGAAGAAAAACCCCGGGACTCTGCGCTCCTGTAGCGGCCTCGGCTTGTGCAGAGCGCCCCCTGTGTGGTGCAGGGCAGCAGGGATCGCACCCCCGCCTGGCAGGAGCGGTGAGTCTGTAGGTTTTTTCATTTTTTTTTCCTTAAAGGGCTGGAGCTGGCCTGGGTGGGGCACCCATGGGGGGCTGGAGGAGCAAGGGTCCCGGGGGAGCAGCATGGGGCAGTGGGGATCTCCCCCCCACCCAGCAGCACCCGCTGAGCCAGGGCTTTTTTCCTCCAAGTGCCAGGAGCTGAGGCAGCCATTGCCAGGCAGGGACAGAGGCAGGGGATGAGCCTGGCTGATTCAGAGATTTGGCAGGAGCTGAATTGCTGAATCAGATTCGGCCGAATTGAATTGGGACAGTGATTTGAATCACCAAATCGAATCACTGTCCCCTGAAAATTGGATGAATCTGAATCTGAAGTGAATACTACCTGCTTTGCACAGGCCTAGTGGGTAATACACCTTGATCTGGAATTTTCTGGTGCAAATCCCTTGACATAGTAATGGTTGGTATTTTATGCAATACCAGTTCTTTAGGTTAGGTAGGCTGGATTCTCCTGCATGTAATCAATGAAGCATTCTAACAGTTTTATTAAGTTAATGCATTCAACCAAGTAGACCTCAAAGTTTGGATTTAAAACAGCGTCCAAAAAAATACAGGCTCAGTTCCTATTGAAAGCAAGTGGTGCCAAGTGTCTGACTCTCTCTGAAAGCTTCTTTTGAAAATTTTAGCCCAAATGAGTTAGTGGCGATATTAAAAAGATAACTCAAGTATTTACGTCATGTAACTTACATTTATTAAATTAAAACTGAAGTGATAGCATATCCCAGAAATTTCCTAAATATTACTCTAAAACTTGAGAGACAATATAATCCAAATTGCTTCATGATAGTAGGTTATAAAAAGATTTATTTTGTGCCATGTCTGATCAGGATGTTTGCTTTATGTTTTATAGTGATTTGTGTTGATGGGTAAAGCTCCAGACATGGGGATATTTGGCTCAGGTACGTACTCACAGTTTCAATTCGATTCTGAAGCTTATCTGAATGAACCAAACATCTTGCTTTTGACAAACTGGGTTAAAAACAACCTTTCTTGCAAGAATTCTAGTATGCCCAGTGAAAAAAGGAATATTTCAAAGTCATATTGTGCTATGCTGCTGCTGGTTTAAAACTTAGGCAAACTTAAAAATGTAGGCTTTATACTTCAAGGGTTCACCATACTGTGAAAATGAGAGCAATGGCTATTGCTACAGAAATAAATACTTAGCTTTCTGAACGTTTGTCTTATTAAAGTAGCATCAAAGACTTGTATTTCCGTTCATTTTTGTGTTATGAAATGGAAACACAGGTTCAAGGCTTTCTTTCAAACATTTGTGGCAACTCTTCTGCGTGCGTGTGTGTGTGTGTGTGTATGTTCTCTCTCTCTCTCTAAATGCTGCGTAAGTGTCTCAGCAAACAATACTTTGGAGTTACAAATGATTTTTTATTGCTGGACTAATAGGCTGGTAAAAATATTCTGATCAGTTATCCAGTCTTCACATTTGGTTGTCTGATAAAATACGGTTTTCCCAGTTGTGCTCTCACTCTCTTGAGGTAATTAAGATAAAACATTGCAGTTGTGATCATTTATTTGCAATTCATTAGTACTACTGAAATGTTGAGGTCTGCACAGTTCTTAAAGGATGAGGCCTGATTCTTAACTGCCTTGCAGCTTGCACCTTTCCCCATGAAGGTGAGTTCAGAAGGGGTGTGCTACCAAATTAGAGTGGTTTTATTTACAGCCAGTTTGCTTTCAGTACAACTCAAATGATTTTTACTACAGAAAGAATACTTACCGAGGAGTAAGATCTGTAGTGTGCAAGATTCGTTCTGAGACAAAATGAGTATGGGTGATATGACCTGCTGTAGGTTTAGCAACTGAATTTAGACAAACAACTTAACCTGATGAGATGCCTTTTTTCAGAATAGGATGCATACCAGTCTCTTAGCATCTGTGATAACTATGTTGCTGTGTTAGTCCTTAAAATAAAGATGGTTTAATTTCTCTCTGAATCGGAATGCCTCCAACAAAGGGCATATTCAGATTTGGACAGCTAGTCCCCAAGTTTGGGGAGGTTAATTTCCAGTTTATTTACTAGGCCCATTACAGAGTTACCAAATTCAAACTAGACTAGAAGTTTGGATCTAGGTCTATAGGTCAAGTCCTTTTATTTGTTAAAATGGTGTTACTGGGTAGTACACTCTTAGATAAATTGCCCAGTGCCTGCCTCCTGCAGCAATGCTATTCAGTGAAGCTCTCTCTAAGGCTAAGTACAGATGTTCAAAAGGTCTGAGGCAGATTCATACCAACTTTTGCCGCTTTTTCATAGACATTAGGGCTGGAAGGGACCTTGTGAGATCATCAGGTCCAGCTCCCTGCCCAAGGGGTAGGAAGTCAGTTGGGGTCAGGTGATCCCAGCAAGATAATTATCCAAATGCTTCTTGAACATGTCCAGAGTAGGTCCTTGTACCACTTTGGCAGGGCCAAGTCTTTTCCAGCCTCTGGAGACTTGGACAGTAAAGAAGTTTTTCCTTAAGTCCAGTCTAAAATGGTCTTCCAGCAGTTTGTGACTGTTGGATCTTGTCTTCCCTTGGGGTGCCCTGGTGAACAGATGTTCCCCCAGATCCTGATGCATACCCTTGGTAAACTTATAGGCTGCCACCAAGTCTCCCCTGAGCCTGCACTTTTCCAAGCTGAAGAGTCCCATGCCTCTCAGCCTCTCCTCATAAGGTCTGCTTTCTTGACCAGACCTTATTTTTAGGCCATAGCCTTTCTAAGCACCCTAGATTGGTTCAGGAGTAAGCAGAATCCATGTTTACCTTTAGGGTAGGGGAGAAACACAGAGGTGGCCTGCACTGGCCAATGCCAGCAGGCTGGGGGGCTTGAGCAGGCTGCTGGAATTGCCAAGCCCGGCTGACTAGCTGGCCACCCGTGATGGGTCAGCATGGCCCCAGCCCTGCCCCGCCACCAGCTGTCAGCAATGGCTTGTGTGGGGAGGGGCAGAATGGAGCTTCCCCACTGCATTGACCCCTGGCCCTCCCAGCTATGCTGGCTTGCGTCTGGGTGGGCCAGCACTGGGGCCACGTGGCTATCTGGCAGGCTGGGAACTGGGGGCAGGGGTGGGGAAGCAGAGCACTCCACCACAAAGTCCCCCCTCCCCCCAAGCTTGCTGGCTCAGGTCTAGGGAGGGCCTGAGCTGGGGCCATGCAGTGGGGGGCTCCACTCTCCCACCCCCTCACCCCTGGTTCCCATGGCTCCTGTCTACAGCTGTCAGCAGCAGCCGGGTGGGGGCCTAGAGAAACAGGGTCCCCCACCATGTGGTCTCCCTGCCATTGTGCTAGCTCTGGGCCTGAACAGCTGTCTGCCAGGCCAGGAACCAGGGGTGGAGCAGGTGTGGAGCAGAGCCCCCTGCCTTCATGGAGAGAATCTGCGCTGGGCCAGGCAGCAAGGAAGAAGGGGAGTGCTGCCATGCACTCCCCCCAGCTATGCTGGCTGGGAGGGAGGCAGAGGCAGGGGAGGCTTCGCTTCCTCCTCCTCCCACCCAGCCTGGCTAGCAGGCTCAGACAGGACACGGGGCTGATCTGGGGGACCAGAGGCTTTGCTGCCTCAGCTCTATGAGGCCCCTGGGGATGGGGCTGGCTCAGTGCTTGGCCGGAGCAGACAAGCATGGGCTGAGGCTAGCCTGTTTGCCCTGCAAGGGGGGTGGGGGGGCGTGTAGCGGGAGGCTACAAAGGCTGGTGGGGAGGGGGGATGGTTCCTGATACTACATTATGCTTGCTGTATCAAATATATTACACAGTCTCTTATCTGGAGTTTTCAAATCTGTGGACCAAAAGATTCACATTAAAGCAGATCAAGAGGCTGTAGCACCTTTTGTCTTTAATCTTCTTACTCCTGTGCACCTATATATTACATTTTTCCAACCATAAAAAAAAACAGTATTTTGCTGTTCCTCATTTAATCTTGTAATCTTTCACCTGAGAGAGAGAGACAAGAAATCCTGTGATGAACAAAGAGCATGTTAACATTTTGAAGCTTATAGTCTGACTTATTGTGAGTTTCCTTTTTCAGTTTTTGCAGTTAATGGTGTGGAAAAAAAACTTTTCAAGACTGAGTGAATAACAGGCTGCATGATCTTTTTATATCAGTTGTATAATGCAAGGCATAAGGGTTACTCTGAGAAATGTCTCGTTCAGCTAACTCTTTTGGCTAATTGGAGGGGCAGTGAATCAGGTCAATCTTGCCTTTAAAGGACTGAAAAGAGCAACACAGTCCTTCTAATATCTAGACTGATCAGAAAGTGTTACAACAAAGGCTTATGGAGTTTGAGGTAGCTGGAGAGCAGAGTAAAGCTTGCTGGTATGTCAGAAAATGTATTACAACAGAGCTGTATAATGAGGATGGAGGGTACTGTAGTTACAGTCCTTTGCTGTCTCCCTACCTTCCAATATTATTTCACAGAGGATACTAGCACAGCTGGAAATTTATAACAGAATTGTAATGTGAAACTATGAGTCCCGTTCCATAACTCACCCCTTGCCATAGGCAATTGTATCAACTTGACACTTGTTCTTAAAGTGTTTGGGCTGATTAAAACTGCTCAACAGAGCTCCTTCCTGAATTGTAACACCATAAAGATGCTGACTGCAGTACTGGAACTCTTTATTGAAGAAGGCCCTTTCAAGTCAGCTTAAAATGGAACAAAAATGGAAGTGTTAACTATTTTGTATTCTCCAAGTAGTACAATTGCTTTTTGAGAGGGAATGAAAAACACAACCCATTTCAAAGTCTGTTCAGAACAACATAGCACATTTAGATGCAGAAGCTCTATAGCAGAAGATATATAAGATACAAAAGCTGAACAAGGGTGTTTGTGTCCAAAAACGTGCAATAAACAATTTTTCCAACTGTTTAGTTGGTTTAATAAAGAGGTATCATGTTTATGCAGAGCACCTTGTCTGCCTAGGACTCCATTTTTAAGTTCTTTACTTCCTGGCAGTACAAAGTGTATGTGAGTCCCTTGCAGTGGACATACTAAATCTCTCAGAAGGTTTTGAACCTGGGTACTATTACTAGAGCTTATGTATCCTGTTGAATGGATGTAGGGATTTACCAACACTAGAAAGCACTTTCCTGTCATGCCCAAGTTAAGAAGAATGCACAATGAATTCATGGATCATAATTACATTTTAAAAAACTGTGATACGGCAGATGTGAGGGTTCGGTTGGGACACAGGTGGCAGGGCCTGCAGATAGTCCCTAAAGGGCAACCAGGAGGTTAGGTAGGTGGGGGTACAGGTTACCTGGGCATCAGGTCAGGGTCTGGATCAGCAGAGCGGAGAATGCAGGACCAAGTTCCAGGACAGCCTAGAGAGAGATCTGAGAGATGTAGTCCAGGGTGCCAGGAGAATCAGAGAGCCAGGTGCCAACTTTCAGGGAAGATCCAGAGTCAGGGTCAGGGAAAGCCAAAGCTGAGAAGGGAACTAGGGAGAGCAGTGAACATCAGGCTTGCTAGAGCAAACTGAGGCTGTTGTCAAGGCCTGCCTGCAGCCTGATGTTGAAGTTCACCTTAGAAGGGCTGAGTGGCACTTTCAGCAGTCAATCCAGTTACAGAGAACTGGGGCAGTCACATTAGCCTTGAATCAAGGTCAGGTGTAGAAGCTAAAAAGCTCAGCTGGTCCAGGCCTGACTAACCAGAGACCCTGACAGCAGACAGTTATAAAAAAAAAAGGATATGGAGGGGAGACTAAAAGTGATGATGGCATCACTTACCCATTTTGGCTAGATCAATAAGTGGAGCTTGACTATAGATTCGAACTGCCCCAAAGTGGCTGTTTGTTTGGAAGGGAGTCATCCAATTTTTCAGTTTGGTTGTGTCCATGATTACAAGAAAAGGTGAAACATTTCTAATAACTCCCTTTCTACCTCTTGTCACTTTGTTCTACACTGTTGTGATAGTTAGACAAATAGCATTGTTAGGATAATGTCAATGGGTAAAATTTTCAACCATGGCCCAGGGTTATGTTTACATGGCAGACTTGTCATTTCAGTACCCTCATGGTTGAAGGCAGAGAAGGTGTGACAGGGTATGTATTAGATTGCACATGCCCTGTAAATAAACTCTTCCTCTAAAGCAACTACTACTTGCCACTGTCAGAGACAGGATACTGAGCTAGCTGTTTTGGCTCTCAAACATATTATACTTCTCTGGGCAGATTGCTTCTTAAACTGGAAGCATTGTAGGCATGTGCATGCTAATTTGAAGGACCTAATTAATCTGGGGTTCTTTGTTAACTCTGCCAGTGTGCCAGTTAGCCTACTTGAAGTGGTGTGTAGACCCAGCTGTCCTCCTGGTTAGGAACAGTGTGCTGCTGTCGTAGGTGGTAAGTTTACTGTATAGTCAAGGCCAAAATGGCTTGGGCCCTTTGGAAAGCTGCACTTGATTCATTTATCCCTGATAAACTGATCTGCAGATAATGTAATGGGAAGTGACGGTATTTGTTTTTAATATTGTAACTGGAACTGTAATTCAGAAGAGAGTTATGTACTTCACAGAATCAAGAAAAGATACCATTGCTGTCCCAAAGAACAAAGTACAATAATGTAGGGCTATAAAGAACTGTAAACAATAGATGTTTTTGTTAAGACATAGGGTAATGGTTCTTTTATTAAAGAAATAAAAAAAATGTGTTTATGTATCTTTTTAACTCATAGGGGGCACAAGACTTTTATACAAGATTTTATATCTTGTATAGAAAACTGCTGGACCATAAGACAAAAGAGAGCCATTTGAGTTAGTTACATAATATTGGTGGTAGAGTGAACTGAATGGGTTTCATTTTATGAAAGAGAGATTACTAGCAGCACTGTTAAATAAAAAAGCTCTATCATACTGAAATTACTTATGCATACTTTTGCTATTGAGGAAAGTCTGTTAAAAGGGTAGCCTAGCTCAGTTAATTTCTCATAGGGAAATAACACACATTACTTGGATATCTGGCTGGTGCATGTCCATTATATTTACAGTTATACTGATATATGTAGTCTGTATAAACACCCCTTCCTTCTGTCTCTCATGTGTGTGCTCTTTCTCTCTAGATATATATGTATAGATGCTTGTACATATAAATATAGGCATATTATTATGCACAATATAAATAAATTACTTATGTTACATATATATATGGTAGTGTTAGAGTGATTGTATAGCTGCCATGGTCCAGGAATTATGGAAAAAGCAAGGATTTCTTAGGGTGATATCTTTCATTGGACCAACTGCATAGTTGGGATAGATTTAGACAAGCTTTTGAATGCAAGACATTCTTCATCAGATCTGAGCAGTAAAAGCCAGCACAGCACATATAATGAAGCCATGTATTGCTGTGCTGGCTTTTACTGCTCAGACCTGATGAAAAATGTCTTGCATTCAAAAGCTTGTCTAAATCTATCCCAACTATGTAGATGGTTCAATAAAAGATATCACCCTAAGAAGTCCTTGTCTCGCACGCATGTGCGCACACACACATACCCACACACACACAACAAGCACTGATACACCGATCAAGATAGAAACATTGCTCACTCACAAGTCAAGACTATCACTGGAAACACTGGAGGTTGCTATATTGTTTATGTAGTATAAGACAGATTGAGAGGAAAAACTTCTTCACCCTGGTCAGGGTGTCCAGACTGTGGAATAAGCTCCCTCCAGAGGTGGTGCAATCACCTGCCCTGGAAATCTTCAAGAGGAGACTAGATGGTCATTTTGCTGGGGTCACCTGACCCCCAGTTGTCTTTCTTGCTTGGTGCAGGGGGCTGGACCCAATGATCCTCCAAGGTCCCTTCTGGCCTTACCATCTATGAATCTATGAATAAGATCTCAGTTTGCATAATAGTTGCAGCTTCATTGCCTTCAAAAGTTGAAGATTACTTGATAAAGGCTTTTTGTCAGTATAACATTTGAAATGACTTTATTATGCTAAGGGACTATTTATATAGGTCGTGCCAGATGAGTGTACATAAGAGCTTTCTGTCAACTCATGCCACTAGGTATTCTGGTGTATGTGAAATGCTATTTCAGGAATGTTTAGAAATTTTGAAAAAAAATATTGGGACCATTTTTGTGCCTCCCTGTAAAGCCAAGCTCTTCATTTAATCATAATCAGTTCCTTGACATAAGGATGACAGCCTTCCAGCAAATAAGGAAATCACTGGTGAGCCCTTAGGACTGAGGAGGCTGTAGCAAGATCTATGTATTTGACCGCAGTCATGGCAAATAGTTTCAGGAGGAAGTAGATTCTAGTGATTTTGGGTCACAGCTTTTTTTCCTTTGTTTTTTTTGTTTAATCTGCCTCCATAGTGAGGTGAGTTTGCTCAAAATGATCAATGCCTTTTTGTACATCACAGTGCTATTAGGGAATAACTGAAAGGAAAGACAGAAGGGGGTGGGCAGGAGAAATGTGTATGTGTGGGTGTGGAAGGAAAGGAAGTCCTATTGGCTAGCCCCTATACAAACACAGAGTAAGAGACAATACCTGCATTCATTTTGCAGCCTGAATTATACCAGATGCAAAAAACATCTGTTACCATCATCTTCCTCATGCTTCTTCTGTTCGTAACAGGAACAGCTGGTTATGCAGACTGGCTTTGAGCACCAAGAGGTGGGTAGAGCCATGTGCTACTGGATTTAGCTCTCTTGTCTCATTAAGGGGCATAAAAAGAAGGTGATGTTAATGGTAAGCCAGGAGTCCATGCTGGTCAGCTCCCTGACTGTGATGAAATATATAGAGCCTATAAAGCAGCAGCCCAGAAAATATTAAGGGAGGTTCTAATTACACCCCCCCCAGATGTTACCAAGCTGCGAATTAGAAACCAGCTGCTACATAGACAAGGTCAGGAAGCATGGGGATGATAGGTAGAGAGCTGGTAGGGAGTTTGCAGTGGCTTTGTTGATATGAAAAGTTCAATGTGGAAAGGACTGCCAAAGAGAAGAGGTAGTAGGATGAGGTGAAGGATAAGAAGTGGTCATTTTCTACTGCTTAGCTTAGGCTTCCTGACCTGGAGCCACAAGGAGAGTAGGAGCCTTGGCTGCTGTTTTGCCTTTTGCTGCTCGCTTTAAGAAGGGAAAGAGGTAGTCCTGAAGGTAAAGTGAGGCCCAGGGCTGGGAATACAACTGTATGGGTGTGTGACTGAACTTTCTATTACCCTATAGGTAAGATAAGACAAAACACTAGGCTAGATCCAGTATGGATCTAGTGTGATCCAGTATGGCACTTCTTGTGTTCTTATGAATCTAAATATATGATCTGGCCACATTGTAATCTAAATTACAATGAGATGCTTGCCCTCTGTGCCAGTCTGTAGGAAAAAAAAAGATCTTCCAACTCATGTCTGATCTCATAAAGTTGCCCTGAACATACACCAGCACAACCTATTCTAGCAATCTGCATGTTGACAGTGAAATGCTGACACATCCTATCTTCAGGGCATCTCATAAATAAGGCTATTTCAGCTTTGCTGAGAGAATAATGGAACTATTAGCAACAATCAGCATCTGTTTATAAAGGACTAATCTTGCCAGACAAACAACGTTACAGTTTTAGATAAAACTACAAAATGAGAAGCTGGAGGGGATGCAGGAAATTATAATAATATTTGGATTTTACAACAGGTTTTGATAAATATCTCATAAAATCTAACCTGCAAGATTAATTTAAATTGAAGTGGCTTTCAGTCAGTACTATTGTTAGGAGCAAGCACTTTTTGAAAATTTCTGAACAAAGGGTAAAGATTACTTTCTCTGTACCTAGCTATTTATGAGCATGAAGAGGTGTAAGTTAGTTCCAGTCTTTATTAACATTTCCCTTAATGAACAGGAGACAGAACATTCAGTACTCATAGTAATAATTATTATTGCTGTGTTGATGATACATAACCGTGGGGCAGAATGGAATTCTTCTTGTCAAACATAAATTGATGTATGTGTTTTAAATATGTCTGTTGTCTTAACATTGTCAAAAAGTACTTCGTTATGAAATCTTGTAATTAATTACTTGGAAGTGGGAGTAAGGATAATGTTGATGAAATTCACAGATAATATTAAATTGGAAGGTGTTGCACACAGCAGTGAAGATAGGAGGGGGGAAATGCAAAGTGGGGTAAAATGAGTATAAGTTAACCAAATGACGTTGTAAAAGTGCAAACAAACACCTGAGGAAAAATAATCTGAAATGCAAATAATAATGAATGTGGGGGAGAGATCTGTAAATGAAAAAGGCCAAAAGAGGTCTGGAGCCATTATCTGAAAGCAAATCAATATGATTTTCCAGTCACCCATGGCAGTAAAGAGAGTTCCAATTTTAAACTAAAGTGTAGTAATGGTGAAATACAGGTTTCCCTTGATTTATGCAGGTTCTTTATATGCGAATTCGCTCTTATGCGATGAGCATATTTAGACTCATAATTTGTTATATGCGAGGTAAATTCACTCATGTGATTGGCATAGATGCCCCCCCACTCAAGCAGCTAAATCTGTGGGAGGAGGGGAAAGGGCTGTGGCCCCACTCACCCCAGCCCTGGCTGGAATGGCCCCGGGAACGGCTGGTGCCAGGTGCCTGCAGCCGCTGGGCTGCACTGTGCTCCTGTCCCCCCATGCCTGGGCTGTGGCTGCCCCACTCACCCCAGCCCCTGGGCTGTGTCGTGCCATGGTGCAGGCAGCTAGTGTCAGCTGCTCTTGGGGCTTCTCCAGCACAGGCTGGGGTGAGTGCAGACAAGCAGAGCCCTGGGTGATGTGGGGTGCAGCACTCACCCTAGCCCTGGCTGCAGCAGCCCCAGGAGCAGCCGACACCAGCTGCCTGCACCAAGGCACAGCACAGCCCAGGAGCAGAGGTGAGTGGGGACAGGTGGAGCACGGTGCAGCCTAGTGGCTGCAGGCAGCTGGTGCCAGCTGCTCCCAGGGCCACTGCAGCTGGGGCTGGGGTGAGTGCCACTCTGTTTCCTCTGCTTTGCTGTCTTGTGCAGCCCCAGGAGCAGCACCCCTGCCCCTTCCCTAGTCCCAGCCTCCCTCACTGCCATGGGAACCGATCCCTATTTGTTACATTGTAAAGTGGGTTTGCTTTATGCAAATTTGATTTATGCGCCATTCTCCAGGAATACATGTACAGCATAAACTGAGGTTAAACCTGTAATAGTAAATTGATACTAGCCTGGATCTAGAGTATTATGACCAGAGGTCTTCTGGCATTTTCAGAGTCAGGGCTTTAGCCCTTTCAGTGTTCTTCATGAAAGATTTTTTCACTTTCATAATTTTTATTTTTGTCCTTTGAACTCTCTTCTATAGCAATACTTTTTAGTGTTAAAGAGAAGCTGTACTAGGTGTGGTAGAAAGGGCAGTCAGGGCAGAGTACAGGGCAGTACAGGGCAATCCTGTACTAATACAGGATTTTGAGGAAAGGCAGCTAAGGCTTTAACTGAAAAACACAAAAAGGCCTAAATTATGGGCTGATACAAGAATTACTGGGTGAAATTTAATAGCCTGTGTTATTTAGAAAGCCAGGTTGGAAGGTAATAATGGTCCCTTCTGATCTTGATATTTCTGAACTGTTGAAACTAGCTAGGGTGTCAGGGTTGGATACATCTACAATGATACCTGGAAACCTTGTCAGTCCCTGCCCTCAGGTGGCCAGAGAATAA
>NW_017729034.1:38435723-38448365 GCF_001723915.1 Gavialis gangeticus | reverse complement strand
ACTGGGACCTATTGATCTTGATATTTCTGAACTGTTGAAACTAGCTAGGGTGTCAGGGTTGGATACATCTACAATGATACCTGGAAACCTTGTCAGTCCCTGCCCTCAGGTGGCCAGAGAATAAAAAAAATATATTTCTTTTTTCTGTTTAATGGAAAACCAGTCTCTCTGAATGTTGTATGAAGATGGGCTCCCCCACGGACCTGTGCAGCTGCTAACATTTTAATGGTGTTTCTGCATCAGAATGCTCTGCAAGAGTCAGTAGTAGGAAAGGGAAGAGATCTTGTCTCTTAGGCAGTTCTGCCAACAGCAAGCATCTGAAAATCATGGGCCAGCTCCTCCCAATCCCTGTACAAATAAAGGAGGGGCTGAACTCATGCACCTTAAAACAATTCTAACCTTTGGTTTTTTTGTTTGCTTTCTCATTTTAATCTACCAGGCACAGGCATACTCAAGTCACATTCTTGTCATTTTCTCTGCCATCATGAAGTCTAGAAACCTTTTCTTTTAAATTTAAAAGATAAGAGTCTCACCTATTCTTGTTTCTTCAGGAGTTTCCTGAAGAAAACACCAAATATTGTGTCACTTGTTAGTTGTGAAGTCTAGCAAAGCTGCCCTGTTAGATAAAATCCTTCTAGTCCCTTAATTGCTGTGTGGTTAAGGGAGATGTTTCTCTTGTCTGGGCCCCTAGAAGCAGATGATGTTTGTGATTAATCACCGAAATGGGAGGGACATTATTGGGTTGAAGATGTCCCCAGTGATGCTCTCCTCTGCATGGCTAAGTCTGGGGCAGGGCCTGGTAAGGAGTCCTTGATCATTCCCGTTTCCTGGCCTGGATGGGGATGGTCTGTCTCCTTAAGGAGGAGCAACCAGCCCTATCTATGGAGTGCTTCTGCAGGGTATTTGGCTAATGATGGAGTGTCCTACTGGGATCTCTCTCAGAAGAAAAGGTGGAGAGAGGAAGAGAGAAAAGAGGGTGGGTGGGTAGGAGGCTGAGGAAACAAGCAGTGAGGAAGCTGCAAGGAGGAGCCAGGCTGTCCTGCAGGGGAAGAAGCGTGAGTGGAAGGTGGCCCTTCTAACATCCAGAGAGGACACAAGATTTTGGTTTGTGTGAATTATTTTGTGAGTGGATGAAGTTTCCTTGGTGAAAAATAAACTGTTCAAGGAACTAATAGTAGACCTAACTGGCTTGCAAAAAGGCATCAGCATAAAGGACCTGCTTATAGTTCACTTACAGGTACATCATGAAAGGACTTCAATGCCCCTGTCCCTGTCCCAGGCACATGATTCATGCCCTTTTCCAGTCTGCATGGGCTGTTGGAAGGATCACGTCATACGAAGATACAGGTGAGTATTGTCCCTTGTGTTGAGCCAGCATGCTTTTTATTTTTTTATTATGGAACACTCTTCAGATCCAGCACCATCTGAAGGAGGCTCCAGGAGAATAAGCTTGAGAAGCCTGTCTTTGCAAAATTTAAATAGACAGGGCCACCATTAATCTCACAGAGGAATTGCTTTTTCTTACAGGTTGCTTGACTGGGTTTAGCAGCCCCCAAGGAGACTGCCTATTCTTTCTGTGGGCCAGCCTGACCTTGCTATTAAGGACCCTTTTTCGCTCCTTGTCACAGAAGCCTTTGCCACTGAATTTGGTCACTGTCCCGTGGTGAACAGCAGCATCAGTTTAGATTGAGTAGAACAGATCATCACAGCGAAATGTAAAAAGAGACAACTGGCAATCAAGACCATTGCTGCAGACTGCTGGGTTCTCTTACATGTTGCTGAGGTTAAGAATGGCTAGTCTTAATTGTGCTGCATTTTTAAAGAGATCCTTCTGTGTTTTCAAGAGCTTTTAATCAGCTGTGCTTTGCTTTTCCATAGAAGGTCCTTCAGTGTTTGGTAATCTTTAGTAATTTCAAAGACTTGAGAAGGTCAAAATAAAGTTTCTTTGTACCTTGGAAGACAGAGTGATACAAAGCAAAAGGAGCTCTTATATTAAAAGAAGGATTTTTGTGTGACTATCAGCCTGCTCCAGCATCCTCCAGTACATACTTATTTGGTTCCCATTACCAAAGTATCTGAGTCCTCATAACACTTTATTTTATCAACCCTGAGTTAGGGCAATGCTATTCTTCCTATTTTATATATGAGGATTCAGAGTACAAAGACTGAATGACTTGGCCAAGGTCACACCAGAAGTTTGTGGAAGGAACCTAAGAAATCTAATTGCTGAATTCTTTTATCTTGTTTCATGCTATCACTGACAGAGTATCACATTACACATGTCTGCTCACACAAATGACTGTCCTTTATCTGAATATCTTTTTTAGAAATCTGATGTGGAGCGATTGAGTCCTGTTGAAGATATTAATTGAGAATTTCAGCTCCTGCTGCCATGAAATTGATGAATAAAATTTGATCTTTGCAATCCTTATTCTAGCTGAGGAGTGCCTACTCATGGTAATTTTACATCAGTATCACAGTTAAATCATTCTCAAGTTAAATCATTCTGATTAAAACCCTCCAACCCTCCAATGCCTTGTTTGCATCCTCTCTCTAGTTTTTAAAACACATTAACAGTAAATTGTGAACCCTAAGATAGGCCAAACAAATATTACAATCAGAGATGGCATAAGACTTATAAAAAGCACGTCATAGATAATTGTATTTAAACCCCCCCCCCCAAACCCTAGAATCTCATCATTATAGCTATAAAATTGAAAGTGGGACTGCAATCTGCGTTCATCTCCATGATCTATATGTAATGATGTGGCTGAAAAGAATGCTGCAGTGTTCAGGGACAAATATTTAAGACTGATTTGATGAGATTGCTTTATAGCTGGGCTTTTTGCCAAGCCAGTTTCAAGATTTTGCTTGGAAAATTAGCTTGTGTTTAGAAACAAAATTAAAATGTGGTGTGCTGTAGCAGACTGTATGTCATACAATTAATACAATGGCAAAGAAGTGGCATGCAAATGAATAGAAATACGAGTTCCAGAGGGTCATTAATAAACACTGATATTTAAAAGAAAAAAGGATCCCTAGAGCTGTTTGATTATTGCTGTGTGAATGGAGCATTTCCTCACTCTTTCCAGATCTTTTAAACAGGAATTAGAGGTTTGTTGAATGCTATACAGCCAGCAAAAAGAACTGCCAGTAAACATGGTCACAAACTAACATCTGGAGAGGGTTTTCCAACACAATATGATTTACTTTCTTGTCTGTGATAGTAGGCACTGAAATCATTAGTTTGTTCATGCTTAGATTATAGGAATAATATAAGTATGAAAATAAAAAGAATTAGAAACAGCTATTACACTGCAGTCTTTCCCTCTTCCCTCTTTCCCATTCATCAATGGCAATGGGACTGACTGAAATCTTGCCTCTCACTCAGTTTCTATGTCTAATATTTGCCAAATTTTCAACCCTGACTCTTTGGCCTGTATAGATGGTGTATGGGCTTCAATTGTCACCCACCCAGGTACTAGCCAGGCTTAGCACAATTTGGCTTTTTAAGATAAGGCATATTTAGTCCAATGGCCACACCAAACCTCCAGTGCTGCATATTTATTTCTTCATTTATGCAGTCAGTTATGAAATTTGCATAGGTTCCAAGTAAACAGGAATCTTGTTTAATTTACTGTGTACAGAAGTGACTGCTTGCATGGAAACGTGTCAATCTGATGCTGCAGGTAAAAAAAAAATGTATTTTAGCATGTCACTATGGTGACTTTATTACATCAGTTTTGGGGATAGAGTGGGGATATAGTGATTCCCCATCCCCAGTGCTAGATTGTGCCCGGCGTGGGAGGGAGCCCAGCTGGGCTCCTTCCCCATCCCCCATGCTAGATCATGCCCAGCTCTTCTGTTCTGTTCTGTCGAAACAGAAAGGCTGTTTCGACGCTATTTTGATGTTTCGCTGGGGATGGAGAGTCAGGTCAGCTAGATTGCTCTGGGGGTGGGAGACAGCTCAGCGGGATCTTGTGCTGGGGATGGGAAGTCAGCCCAGATGGATTGACTTCCCAACCCCAGCCTATGGTTGAAACATCTTGTTTTGAGGCTATTTCAATGGCCTTTGTTTCATTCTGATAGTACTGTTTTGACTTTGAAATTAGTCAAAACAGTGTCGAAATGAAACGGCCCGTGAAATTTCACACAGCCCTAGTAACCACTGATATTTGAGTACTGTGGACTTCATTTTTTTCTGCTGTACTGATACCATGTTTAAAAGTTGCAACTTAATTGCTTGATTTCACACTCTCTAAAATCTTAGACTTTTTATTACAAATTCAAATATAGTAGACAAGTACAGTAATTAGTGCTTCATTCATTCTGTAATTTAAAATTATTTAAAAGTTGTACATCTACCAAGCCATAGTAAGTGGAGTCTACAACCGATTTATGTTTAATTAACATACCAGAACTAGCTTGCTATAAGTCTGAATGCCCATTTGATGAGCATAGTCTGAAGTATTGCTAAGTCTTGGGTGCTGCTAGTCTGTGAACATATATATTCTTAATAATAATAAACATAAAGTGCCAGATCCTATTGTATCTATCAGTTATCAGTGTGAAGCTTAAGTGTCTAGGTGTTGAAAAACTGTTACTGCAGAAGGTGGTAAGGATTCCAACCATTTTGTTTCCTAAGAGAAGTGTTTTAGCATAACAAGAGAGACTGAAAGGTGGAGATTTTTTGTTGTTTGTACTAGATTGTTTCTGGAGATATGAATAAAGAACCTAGAGTTATATTTTCACTTTGCCTGGGGACCTTGTGTAAGTGTCAGAGAAGGTAACTATAATATAACTATGTTACAACTATGTAACTGGTTGTAGCACATTAATCTGTGTAGACTTGAAAATTGTGCTGGGGCTATAAATTCCACTGTCCCCTTCCAAAAATGACACTGATGAGGAGCTGTCTTTGGGAGCCCAAGTAGTTTTGTACCAGTAGAGAGGGCTATTCTGAATAGTGGCAAGTCTCTGCTGACCTATTTTGGCCAATTTCTACCCAATCATTAGGGTTCTGATAGGGTTTTTAGGGCTGTTCTAGTAAAGTATAGCAGTTCTTGATAATAGGGCAGGTTGGAAAATAGTTATTTTTCTTTTTATGAAAAATTATAAGGTTGGGAAAAAATGTTTTTGTTCTGATGTGGAATGAAAGCTTGGTTTTGCAATTTTTTTCCCCAAAGGCATCTAAAATGCTCAGTTCCAAAAAAAAGCCTGGCAGCTAGGGCAGTCTCCTGAGATGTGGGAAACCCAGGTTCAAGCTGCTGTTTTGCCTCATTATGAGTAGGTACTTGAACCAGGGTTTCCACAGCCTAGTTGCTCTCTCTCTGAGTGCATCTACATGAGATGCTACATTGCTGTCTACACTGACACTATGGCAATGTAGTATCAGTGGGCATGAACCGTGATGCCAACACTACTATGCAATAGCAGGGTCAGAAACGACCCGTGCACTGCCAGGACTGCACAGTAACAACTGTGCAGTGGGGTGCATGTGTAGATGTGCCCAGTCTCTGCTCCAAGGAAAAGTGACATAAATAGTATTTTGGTGCTCTATAATATCTTGGGTGCCCTGGACAGTAGAGGTATACCTGGTAGGAGGGAGCTGGAATGGAAGTAGGGGGACTGGGCTCTGGCTGCTGTGGGTTCTGACTGTGTGGAGTGGGAGGAAGCAGCCAGCAGCCAGGGGTTGCAAGAAGGGGTGCTACTGAAAATCATGCCAAGAAATGATATAAAACTCCAAATTTGGTGGTAACCAGCAAGAAGATTAGCCTTCTGCCTGCAGGCTACCTTGTCCTTCTCTCAGCCCTCTCCAGAGCCAGAAGTCCCTCTGCCTTCACTCCCTCCCTGCTGCCTGAGGCCATATCTGCTGAAGTCTTGAGCCCCCTACCACCATTGTGGTACCCCTGATTAGTCAGTGCCAGGAGTTCATGACCCTCTTGTCCACTGCTAATTACACTACTGCCATTGATACACTGAGGAAAACTTCCAGACCATGATGGATCTTTTCACAGATGCCTACCAAACTTTGGGCCTCTCTCTCAGCATTGAGAGCACTTAAGTGATCTATCAGCTTGCTCCAGGCCATGAATGTAATCTCCCTCTTCCCCAAATTACCATTGAGGGGAAAAACTCTAGAGGTAGTTCAGTACTTCCCCTACCTCAGTAACCACTTCTCTCAGAGAATGAATATTGAGAAGGAGATCCAACACAGGATCCAGTGTGCAAGTGCCTCCTTTGGGAAATTGCTTTGGCATATCTTTATTCATTGTGATCTCCAGAAAGATGTCAAGACCCAGGTCTATAATGTAGTTGTCATTGCCACCCTCCTCTATGGATGAGAAATGTAGGTGACCTGCCATTGTCCTCTCAAGAACCTAGAGGATATTACCAGTGGAGCCTCCAGAAAATCCTGCATATCAAATGGGAAGATCACTGCACAAATGCCAGCATCCTTGCTGAAGCCAATGTTACCTGCATTCAGATGGTGATCCTCAAGCACCAACTTCACTGGATGAGACATTGTGTGCAGATGGCTGTCTCTTGACTCCCCAAACAAGTGCTCTAATCCTATCTTAGTAATAGCCTGAGATCTTGTGGTGGCCAGAGGAAATACTACAAGGAAACATTGAAGGCATACCTCAAGAACTGGGGAGAGCTAGCTCCTAACTGACTCCAGTGGCACTGAAACCTCAACCAAGCGACAGCCCATTTTGAGATAAAGCATCTTGCTCTCAAAGCAGAGAAGTAAGAGTGGAGGAAAGAAAAGGAGAGAAATCCCAACCTACACCCTGCTCTTCCCTGTGGAAAGACCTGCAACTTCTGTGGATGGATCTGTGGCTAAAGGATTGGACTCTTAAGTCACCTCAAGACCCATCAATTTGCCATGGTAGAGATAATCTTCGAATTGAGGGATTGCCAACAACCACCAATGAGCCTATAATTATATATGTAAAGTGGAATTGGAGAAATTCAGAAGGACCAGTAGATGTTCTTGGGTGGATCTCTTTCTCTCTTCCCTCTGGCTTTACCTGTGGCAAACTGGAGTGCTTTTTGATGTTTTGGGATATAATGCATGGTAGTTGTGCAAAAGGGTTATGCATGCAGTTTTAAAAATAGGTTAGACTGGGGTGTTCCACCACAGGCCCATAGCACCATTTCATCTTGCCTGAGGGGCTCCTTACAGGTTCAGAAATTTGGCAGCAGGAGAGCAATGGTACCATTTCTCCACTGCCAAATGTCTGGCCCCATGGGGAGATGTGGACTCTGCTCACTGGATCCAGCTCTTAACCCCAGCATGCAATCAAGGCTGAGTGAGGGTGGTGCTGGGCTCCAGAGCCCAATCCCAGTGTGGGGGGCTGGGTAGGGGCAATGCTGGTCCCCTGGGATCAAGCCTTGGTGGTAGGGGGTGGTACTGGCCACCCAAGACCTAATCCCAGCACACAGGGGAGGGGGAGTTGAAGGGATGGTTCTGCTTCCCTGAGACCCCATCCCAGCATACTGGGGGAGTTAGGAGGGTGTTCCTCCCCCCACCCCCCGACCCAATCCCAGCATCTGGGAAGTGGGAGGATGCAGTGCCAGGCCCCCAGGAACCAATCTTGGTGTTCAGGGTTAGGAAGAGGGTGGTGCCTGGCCTAATGGCCCAATATCAGCCACAGATGGCACAATCTGGCCCATAGACTGGCTTCACACCAGCCATCTGGCCCACAGTGTTGAGCACCACTGACTTAGACAAACACTTGACAGGGCTGATTTTGATAGGGGTGATCCTGCCTTGAGCAGGGGGTTGGACTGCATGATCTCCCGAGGTCCCCTCTAGCTCTACTTTTCTGTGATTCTTTATTGTTTTCCTTGTTTGGACCAGAAATTGCATCCTGAGTCTGGGTTGCATTTTTACTGAAATTGGAATGTCTTTGTGAAACCTTTAGGTTTTGACTAAAGAATTTTTCTTTGATGGGAGGGAGACTCTGGCGGAGAGGAGGGGAGCCGGGGGCTTTGTTGAAATATTTTTTTAAAATTTGGGTCAACATTGCAGGGAGTGGGAGGCCTGCTTAAATGGAGGCTGCTGACTGAATTCTATTTCTTGGTGCCATCCACATATGTATATGGATTCTTGGCTGTTACTGAGTCTTTAACAAGGGCTAAGAATTTGTCCCATAATGTTTTGTCCACAATTTTTTATAGTTAGCTCTCTGTGGCAGTGACACATTTGCCAGGAAAAAAACACCCCATTGAATTCACCGTTACTTGACTATTTTGGTAAGGGACAGCAAAATGCATTACATTTGTGGGTAAAGTTAAAAGGCAGAGTGAGCTTGAAGGGATGAAAGAGAGAGAATTGTTTTTTTTATTAAACCACAGTTTCTCAGTAAACCTGACCAAGATGCAATGTATTCTTCAAAGTGGTATCTGGAGAACAGGCAAAACTTTAACTTGAACAACTTATCTCTTATCTGTTTTTCCTACCCCTTACCTCTTTCATGATATATTGATTTCACTTATAGAAAATGGTATAACAGTTCCTTACATGCAATTTCCTGGTCATCAGTTAATGATTCAAGTTTACCCATGAGGCTGACACTTTGACATTTAGAGGAATGGGGAAAAATAAGAACATATTAGGAGACTGACAGTCTGATTTTTCTTTGTTCACTTATTGTATAGGAAAAAAAAAGAAATCAAATGAATGGAATCCGTTCATTACTGAGCAGATCTGGTAAAAATTCTGCAAAACTTCTGCACTGCAAAACTCATTTATAAGCTTAATTCATTTCAAGGCTTTTATAATCTTGCATTGGCTTCTCCGATATGCCATGGTGGCAGAGTTTTCCCCCTCCCCCCTAAATCTACCTCTTTCATATTCTCTTCTAAACATGCAGACAGACGTGTATTTGAAAATTGCTATTACTCATAAAATTATAGGTGATAGAACTGCATAAGCATGTTTATCATTCCAGTGACCAGAATTGTGCAAATAAGAGCTGTCAGCATCTGTATTATAAACTTCAGTTTTCATGTGTTTAGAACAAGTATTTTAAGTAACATCTGGACTCAAACTACACTTAAAAGTAATCAGAAATATATAGTTTATTTTTACTTGTAAAATGGCATTGATCTTTTAAGATCTAAAGTGTCTTTGCATTTTTACTACAGTTATTTTAGATGCTTCTGTTTTGAGCAAATTTAATTATTAATTTTCTACCAGGGTTATTCTTGAAGAGCTATCAGAAACTTCAGCTACTTCAAAATGTTGCAGTTGCCTCCTGAACAGTGCAAGTCATTTCAAACACTCTATTTTTGTGCTCTCTGTTCTATGCCTGGTACCAGTTCTTTCTGTCTCAAGGTAATATAGCTTAAATGAAAATAACTGTATTTGGTCCAAGAGTTAAGAGTTGGTTCTGGGAGACTGGAGAATCCTCACCTGTGGAACTTGCTCTTTTGTTTTGATATGTTGGAGTCTGAATTTGCTGTTTTTCAGCGTACACTAGGAAGTCCATCTGTTTTTTCAAATGTTTGCTTGAGGAAGAAAAATGGGTACAGCTGGTAGGGAATTTTTGATGTAATCCTTGAAAAATTATTTGTCAAAAGTACATCTACTAGTGGGAAAGGGTCTGGTTAATGAATTTCCTCAAAATACATTATAGTGGAATGTGTGTTTCAGCAATGTCATCATGAGGTGTCACTGTTGACAATTTTTCAAAAGTTCTAGATTTTCATTTTGAAATTACTTTGTTTCAAAATTCAACTTATTACATATTTAAGACATTAAAAGGAAAAGATAACAATTGAAACAAAATGTTTTGAAATTTTCAGAACAAAATGTTTCAATTTGGTGCAAAGAGAACATTTTTGTTTGACTTGTGAAGGTTAGTGAAAATGCTAGAGTCTGATTTTTCTTTCTGATTTGGGTTAGGGGAAACATTTTTGAAATAGCAAACATACTTGTGGGGACAGGAAAACCTTTTCCCACCAAGCCCTAATGGTTTCTGTTGATTGGGTCCTGTTGTCATCTATAGATTTCTATATACTTGGGAAGGTTCCTATACACTTTACTAGTTTTGCCAACACTGGTCCAGCTCCACTAGTACTGAGACCCCTTCTAGACAGCTATTAGTTACTGTCATCTTAGTAGGGTAGAATTATAGGAGGGCTAGAAGCCACAGATGCCACTCCCTGCTACCGTGTTATCTGTCCTAGGGCCTCCATCTCAGAAATATCATTGGACATGGAGAAGTAGGAACATAGGACTGGAAAGGTTGCGCTGGGTCACTGAGTCCTTTGTCCTCCTGTCTCGGATACCACGTCACATGGTCTCTTAAGCTGAGCAAGCTAGATTTTAAGACATAGTTAGGGCTTTTCCCATCAAATCTTTTTGGAAGACTGTTTCAGAAACTTATGCTTCTGATAGTTTGAAACTAAATATTAATTTCCCATCTAAATTTATTCATGAGAAGTTTATGACCATTTCTTCTTATGCAGCATTGTCCTTTAACTTAAAAGCTCTTCTCCCTCCTTGGTGTTTAACTCCCTGATATATTTATATTTAATCTCAGCCTTTGTTCTGTTAGGCTAAAAAATCTGAGCTCTTTTAATGCTGTTCCATAAGATAGGATCACCATTCTCTGCACCTGCTCCATTTCATAATTTTTAAACATGGCTGCCTATAACTGTAACCAGAATTCATGATTAGGTCTTAGCAGTGCCTTGTACAGTGACATTGATATTCCTCTGTCTCTGCTGGAAACACCTTGCCTGATTCAGTGTAGGATTTAATTCTTCTTTTTTTAATGGCTGCATCACATTGGCCTCCCTTAATTCCAACTAATGTACCTCCAACAGAAAATCATGTAATTATTTCCTAGCTGTGATATTTTACACTTTATATTACAGTATTTCACCATACTTATAATACTTCATTCCTCAAGAACATTCAAATTCAGAGTCTATTCAACCTATTAGACTTTTAAGTAGATTTAGGAGCCTCAATGTGGTCTTATTCCAGCTTGTTCCAGTCTGTGAAAAACTGTTAATATTAAAGTTGGGTGGGTCCTCTTTGCTGCTGTTTGGGACTCAGTCTTAAGGGCAGGGTCATGGTATGTTACGCAAGCAGATGCAGTAATGGAAATTCAGGGACTTGAACAGGGTGGAATAAAATCATCCTTAAGTCTACTTAGATACCTAATAGGTGGAATAGAATCTGGCTCTCAGTTCTTCCTGTTTTTGTATTCTGGTTCTTTGCCGCATTGATGATACACCATCAGCTGTGTGCCATTAGCAAATTTCATTAGTGCACCCTTATTTTTTGTGCCATAGTCAATAATGAAGATATTAACAAGATAGGTCCCAAGAATGATCTGCAATGAACTATACTTGTCACCTCTCTTTAACTAGTTCACCTTTCAACTCTGTGATTGTTTCCTTATTAGTTAGTTCCTGACTCCCCTTACATTGTTACCATTATCCCAGTGGTGCCACATGGAAAATTCCCATGCTTCACCGAAATTTAGATATATGAGACCTATTGCAGTTCCTCTGTGTGGCAAATCAGACTGGTTTGGTATGAACACCATTAACACTGACACCACATATTCCATTCTTGTTTCTTTGACATACTGATGCTCTGTTTCCTTACGTTCCTCTCTTCTTCTGTTGCCTCTTCTTCACCAATGTGGTCATCATCATTGGCATTCTTCAATCCATATGTAATCTGCTTAATTCCCACTGAGGCATCCCTGATGCTTCCGTTGTTTTCATTCTTGTTTTTAGGACATCTCTTCCAGTGAGACAGCCAAAGGACCCACAGAAGAGTCCTTAAATTGTTATAATGTATCTGTTATCTATGTAGAAGGCAGGATACCTTGCATTCTGCCTGACTTCAGACTAACATGACTAACTAACTTTCTTGGTTATCTATAAACATTTCTGTTATTACATACAATGATAAATCTTTCATTTGAGGGGGAAATAGCATAGATACCATGTTTACTTGAATCTAAGATGACCCCCCCATTAATCAGATTCCACAGAAGGAAAAAAAATAATTTGGTATTTTTTTATAAACAGACCTACTGACAAAAACTATAGTAATAACAGTAAGTCGTAAATTATAGGGATACACCAATACATCAGTCCCATATTGATGTGGCTGATAATGTTGCCAATAAGTGCCCCGTGCAGGGGTTCAAACACAGCGCAGCATGCAGGTGGCCAGCAGCTTATCTCAGCAGCATGGAGAGTAGCAGTGTCTGGCTGGTAAGCCCGTTTTGAGGGAAGGGGTGTATGTGGGGAGGAGATCGAGGCCCCAGGGGTGAGGCAGGGGCAGGGCCAGGCACTACACAGCCAGGGCAGAGCAGGTAGGGGATGGAGCTGTGAGCGGCTTGTCTGTGGAGCATGTGGGGCAGCTCCTGCCACTGCATCCACCCTGCGAGGGCATGGGGGCGGGTGTGCTGGATCTGCATGTGGGGTGAGGGCAGGCTGCTGCTGCAGGCTGGGGCTGTGGGTGGCACTGGAATCTTCCCAGGTGGGTTGGGCTGTGCTGGGCTGTGCTTGGGGTGGGCAGTGGTGGTGCTGGGCAGGGGGTTACAGTGAGTTTTGGGGTAGCTGCAACTCCCCCCTCCCCATAGTTCTGCTCCCAGCGCC
>NW_017729034.1:38420580-38430723 GCF_001723915.1 Gavialis gangeticus | reverse complement strand
AGACAGGTCAGTCCTGCCATCTGCAGCAGACAGTACAGCCCAGCCCAGCCCAGCCCAGCCCAGCCCAGCCCAGCCCAACCCAGCCCAGCTCAACCCAGCCCATCCCAAGCCCCCACTGGGAAGAGCCCAGCCCATCCCCAACCTGCAGCAGCAACCTGCCCACTCTGCACACAGATCTGGGGGCACACCCCCACATGCCCTCCCAGGGTGCGTGGAGTGGCAGGACCCATCCCACTCCATGCCCCCTGGATAAGCCACTCACGGCTCCATCCCCTGCTCTGCTCTGGCAGTGCTGCGCCTGCCCCAGCCCCAGTTCCAGCCCCAGCCCCACTCCCTCCCTCATCATGGGGGCCTTGATTTGCCCCCTTCATGTCCTTTTCCTCCCCCCTTACCCCTTGCCCCACAACAGACTCACTAGCCCAACGTCACTGTCCATGCTGCTTGGTTACATATTGGAATCGGATCGGTATCAGCTGATATGGCTTGCTAAAAATCAGCGATCAGTATTGGCCCCAAAAATCTCTATCGGTGCACCCCTATTAAATTCAACATTAGCTTCAATTCAACTTAAACGCAACTTAACTTAATCTATATTAGGTTCCATTCAGAACCTAGTAGTGCTAGTCCTTTCTGAAATCCTACAATTTAGGACTGCTCACTTTCACATGCAACCTCATTCTCACATACTTCACAGTTCTCATCTTCCCACAAAATATTGCCTTCAATTCCCTCCATGGCATTGGATATATAGCACTTTTTGGAAACTTTAGTAATGGATATTGAAGATATTCTCCCCAAGTCATAATCCATTGGCAAAGCAGTGCTATGGATGGCTTCTTAACCTTTGCACCAGATATAAGTACATAGTTCTCTGTGAGGGTGTGGCTGGAGGGGGTGGGTTGTGTGGGTGGGGTAGATGTGTGCATGTGTATGGGGGCTGTCTGTGTGCTAGGAGCTGCCCAGAAGCTGGCTGGGGTGGGGGGAAGCAGGGGACGGGGCAGTGGGTGCATGCAGCAGAGCCTGCCCAGGCGGTGTGGAACAGGTGCAGGTGCAGACTGCCCCTGCAGTTCCCCATATGAGGCCAAGTCAATTCCATTCCTGTCTGGGGAAGCCCACACTGCACTCCTGCCCACACCTACCAACTACTGTCCCAGTCCTAGCCAGAGTGCACAGCACTGCTGCTGCAGCCACCTGGCATCATGAGCAGTCCCCTGTGGGCAGCTGAGTGGGTGGAAGGCAGCCGGGAGCTGGAGATGGAGCTGGAGCCCGTATTGACAAGGTTTTCCCCCCCATTCTTATAATCAAGTCAATACCGTTACTGTGGCTTGTAGAACACCCTTCTTTTTCTCTAAAGCTCTGGATGACCTTTAGTTATGTCCTTGACCAATGAAGGCAGTCCCTATGGTGCCTATTTCAACAGAGCCATCTCCCTTGCTCAGAGTGTCATTTTTATAATTTGATGTAAAATAAAGTCAAAATGCTGGTTTCTGAGAAATTTGCATATATGGAAATAAAACACAGAAGCAGAATACTCCCATGCATGTCTTCTATAAATTATAGGAGGAAGGCTATGGCAATGGAAGAACACCACTGAGCTCCAGCTTTAATGCTAAGCTGTGTGTAGGCAGCATCAATGAACTTTATATTTATTTGTCAATAATATTCATAACTGCAGAGGTTTTCAGGGTTAAATGGTGGGATGGATCTGCTAAACAACAGGCAAATCTAGGATTTTGAAAAGGGGGGGTGCAGGTAGTGCCTTATCACCTGACAATACCCATTTTTCTTCAATTAAAAATAAAGTAGAAGCTTTAGTAATATGCTAGGGGCCTAGGGCTATATTATTCAGTTGCAAAAACAAATATATACTGTGGGGGAGCTGGATGCCAAATATATACTGAGGAAAGCACCTGATGCTAGGGCCCCCCAGCTTGGTCACAGACAGAATTGCTCCCTACACCCCCACACAAATCCCCCAGACACTCCACTATGGCCCCAAAGTGCCCCTCACTGCCTTCATGCATTGCCCCTGCCTTATCACATGCCTTCTGGCTCCACTCTGTCTCCTGTTATCCCACATAACCCTGTGTTAAGCCCCGTCCCATTGTGCCCGAAACCCACTGGACTTCACCTTTCCCTGTATTTCCCACTGAGTCCTATACTGCCCCTTCACTACTCCCACCAATCCTCTACCCCTGCACAGACTTGTCCCCATCATGTCCCACCATGCGTGACCTCTCACCACCCCTCTCACACTCAGGTGAACTCTCCTTGAGCATTTAAATCTCACTGCAACCCTGGGACCCTCCTCACCCACAATCTCTCTTCCTCCCAACTCCATCACACTCCATTTCGCACCTACAGTCCCTGTCACCCCTCAGCCCCAATCCCATTAGCCCCTTACACCTTCCTTCCCCCAAAATGCCCCAATACCTCCTCATCCCAACCTCTTTACCCCACAAGTGTCCCTTTCTCCCCACCCCTGAAGGCCCCTTGGTGCCCATGACCTTCCATCCAGCCTCTCATGGCCCCTCGCCATAAGATAGGGCTATAACTGCACCCCAACTGCTTCTTCCCTCTTCACAGCATGCCAATAGCTGTTCTCCATTGCTGTCCACAATCAACGTACAAAAGCAAACAGCTGGGGGTTAGGGGAGGACTTGCTTCAGCCTCTGGCAGCACCCCATACAAGGAGAGAGAAACTGCGACTGGTTCCACTTCCCACAGCCTCCATTATGCGCTGCAATGAATAATCCAGGAAAGGGGCACTGTGCTAATTTAGCTCTTTGCAATGCTCTGCTGCCTCTGACTACTGAGCCACCATACAGCTCAGGTTTTCAGCTCTGCCCCTTCCCTCCCCATCTCTAATTTGTTGTGGGTTCAAATCCCCTAGGAGCAAAGCCATCCAGTACAGGTTCCTAGGTAGCAACACACCTTGACTGGACATTCTGGGGAGTAGGAAGAGAAACATTACCAGGAATATGTAACAGTCAGGATAATTGTAGAAGTAAAAGCTAGCTTAATCAGTAGAAGATCAAGGGTTTTTCTACTGTTTGTCCATCTGTGTTTGCCTCCAGTCTCATTCCAGTGATGGAGATTCAGTCAAGTTCAGGACTTCTTAAGTTTTTAATGGACTTTATGGACAATAATTTTTACCCTTTTTTATAGACTGTCTGTATATTTATGGACAGTTGCCAGTCTTGACTGGCAAGTGCCCTAAGTTGTACCTCTTACTATATGCATCTTTGATGGGAAAATGGCATGGCAGAGACTTAGCTTGACTATGCCTCCATCCTACTTCCCCTTCTCTGTTTCAACTCTGGTGTACCTCATGAGTTGGGGGCTGCTGCAGAGTATATACCCCTGGTGTATGATGGCCTAGCCAGCAAACTGCAAAATGCCAAAATGGGGCTCAAGTATCTCTCTCAATTCATAATAAATGCAAGAAAACCTGTATCCATGATAAAAACTTGGGGAACACTTTATCACAGGCAAGGGCAGTTGTCTAGCTTAACATTATGAAAATGGAAATACAAGAGGTAGTAAATCACTCCAAGGAGTTCTCTCCTAGCTCTGCTAGCAGTCTGAACAGAGATTCCTGGCATCCTCACTTTCACACTTGAACCAGCAGAATGTCATAGAATGTAACTGCAGCATGAGGACCTGACTGTACCAGATTGCACAGGGAGTGGAGAGGATCCAAGGCTACAATGCGTCTTACATCATGCAAAGGACAGGTAAAAAAGGAGGGCAAAGACCTTACAGAGTTGCTGCCATGGCTAGTAATAAGCTGGATGTGAAAGATGGGGCAACACTTTTACCATCCTTCCAGCAGGCCTAAGTGGTTGTGGGGCACATGTGCATCACACTATTACTTGTTGGTTCAGGTATCTGTATTCTGCTTTGTGTTGCATGGCTCCTGCCTGAGGCATGAGGCATCTTGGAGGTCCCTTGTGGGTCATGCATAACTTTGTAACTCCCAGTGGAGGTCTCATGCTATAATCTGAATAGTGTTGGAGTCTTACTTTAGCCACGATAGTTCGGGAGGGGCTCATCTACATGAGATGCTTAATGCGCAGAAGAGTAATTCTACTGAACATTAGCGTGGTGAGCAAAGCCTGTGCTAATGCACATTAGATTTAGTCTAATGTGTAATAACATCATAAAAAAGGTTCATCTATGCTAATGTGCAGTAGTGCTGATTACGGTACATTTAGTTAGTATCTGTCATTATTAGACTTAATGTGCCATAATTATGGTGTATTAATGAACATGCAGATGTGCTGAGGTATATGAGAGGCAATTATTTTTTGTGATATCTTTTATTGGACCAACTATATGGTGGGCCAAGCTTTTGGGCATCAAATACCCTTCCTGTGTTTTATGGAAAAATGGGCTAGTTTTATTTAGGGTTTGCATTACTCTCCAACTCTTGGGGGAGTCTATGGCAGCAACAGCTGGAAGGAGCCACTTCCACCTGTGCTATTAGAAAGGTTTGGGTTGGGCCAGGGGCTCTCGTTTCTTATAGGGGCACTTGTATCTCATGGGGGGCTCTCATTTCTTATGGGGGAGCTCAGTGCCCCTGACCCCCTGTATTTTGAACCCTGGTTTTATGTAACTTTGGAATCATTGCCCATGAATAATTATTACAGATTTCTTAGTGTTTTTTGTGTATACATTAGATTAGAGAGAAGAGAGTTCAAAAGTCAGGCACATAACAGCCACAGGGCATTTTCACGTAGAATGACATATATGACCGTGGAGGGGAAGGGAGATACAAGTGATGTCTGTCCCAAGATGTCTAATCTTCTTGTGCTCTTTCACTCTGCAAAGCAGCTACAGCACAGTAAACCAGTTTTGATGTCAAGGCCTGCATGTAGCTTTTCCTTGATAAATGGTATTATTGGAATGATGTCATGTTAACATTATATATAACAACATAGCTTTGGGGCAGCAATCAATTAAGAGAACTTGGTAACTTTTTGAAAGGATTGAGAGATTAGTAGCTTGCAGTGCCTCACTCAAAACAAGCTCTCAATTTTGTTTAATTAAATTGAGGAAAAGAGCATTCAGAGGCAGGTCAGCCCACAAAAGATCAATTGTTAAGGTCTGTGATTGAAATCAGGCTTAGATTGCTTATCTTTTTAAAACCTGGCAAGTGCTCATTACTTATTTTTGGAATTCAGGATTTTCAAGGAAAATGTATTACAGTACGTTTAGAACTTCACCTTCTTAACGTACCACTCTGCTCGTTTTCAATAAGATTGATGGTATGTACATGAAAAGAAACAGAAATAGCAGAAAGGATCAGTATGCTAAAACCTATCTACTACTTACTAGGTGTCAGAGGCCACATCTACATGAGACGCTGACTGCGCAGTAGATTGTTACGTGGCATGAAGTGAGACGCAACGCTACTGCTCAGTGGTAACAAGCTATTGCTCAGTCAGTGTCACCAAAAAGCTGTGCAGGGATGCTAATGTGCAATAACTCTGGTTACTGTGCCATCATTTAGTACTTGTGTATGCAAGTACTAAATGATTGTGCAGTAACGACTGCACAGTCAGTGTCTCATGTAAACATGGACAGAGCGCACTGCAAACTTGTGTGCTCCGCACCTTTTATATTGAAAAATGCACTACCTTCTTTTTCAGGGCCCTGAGAGATGCTCATCCAGGGTGTAAGATGTAAGAAAGATGTTATATTATTCCTCTAAGTATGTTATACTATTCTCCCTTCAAATAAAGGATTTATTTTATATGTAATAATAGAAATATTCATGGATAACAGCTGAATTATGAAACCTTAAGGCTTCTTCACACTCTTGTACATGTGCAAAGTCTTTGCAAAGTCTGCAGGGCTAATATACATATTATAAGGTCCATATGCACCCAGTCAGGACCAAAAGTTTGCATTAGAATCATGGGCACTTCATACAATGTTTTTTGTCATCTCATCCAGCAGGTTTTATTAACTAATGAGTCCAATGATTGCATGCATAATTCACCTCCCATTGATTTCAATGAGTGACGAATTGGGGCCTTAAATATGCCTGCCCCAAGTTACCTATATCCCCAGTTTAATCATAGATAACCAGAGGCTAGATCCTGTATCACTGATTTCAGTTGGAACAGAACCAGAACCATGGTCTTCTCCCCATAAAATTCAAATGGAAACAGCAGGTGCTTCAGTTTTTTAAACCCATCTATCAACTGTCTCTTCTGATTTGTCTCTGTTTATGGAGAAAAAGAAAATCTACATTGTTCAAAAATCAAATACATGATAACCAGATTGATTTGGTTTGGGTGAACTTAAAATGTTGAGTCAAAATTAGGTTTATTAGGCATCCCCAGGAAGCTAGTTTTAACTGTAGTTATGTACAGGCTAGGATCTTTGCACAATGATACAGTGATAAATGGCAAAGCACTGGCTTGTAAGGAGTTGTCCAGTGGTGCCACAATGATAAGTGTTAGGTTTAGTTTCTTTTAACAACTTTATTAATAATCAGTATGGGGAAGTAAACAACATATTAATTAAATGTACAGATGGTGATAAATTTAGAGGTGTTGCAAACAGAGGCAGATAAGAAAATAAAGCCAAAGAAGCCAGATTACACCTGTAAAAAATGGGTGTGAGGTAAAAGTCATTGGAAATGTAGCCATTCATTGGGAGGAAAACACTTTATTTATTGGTGCAGAAACATTAAATCATGGGACGACTTCTTAACATAGCCCCAAAGGTAAGAGTGTGAGCTTTGCTTTGTATTTGTGCCATAGGCTATCTCGCATTGACTCAGCTGTGACTGGGTACTTCATCATTTGGGATGAGGAGTCAAACATGTGCCTCTGGTTACACTGCTCTTTTGGTGCTGTTAACCACAGAAAACAGTGGTCCTTAGCCATGCTGGACACATCTACATGAGATGCTGACTGCACAGTAGCTCATTACTACTGAGCAGTAGTGCATTACTATGGTGAAGTAGCATTGCGTGGCATGAAGTGTGACAAGCTACTGTGCAGTCAGTGTCACCAAAAACTTGTGGGGACACTACTGTGCAGTAACTTCACTTACTGTGCAGTCATTTTGTACTTGTGTATGCAAGTACTAAATGGCTGTGCAATAACAACTGTGCAGTCAGAGTCTTGTGTAGACGCAGCCACTATCTTGAAGGGCTGTGAAGCTCAGGTAGACCTTTGACTTGAGTAAGATGTAGGCCTAAGAGCTGACCCATTTTTTCCTCTTATTGAAGAAAGATGCATTTTTGATCTCTCATTTTCAGAATGGAAAAGTACTGTAATTTAGAGCCAGTGAAAGGGAATTAAATATTGGATGATGCGAATTAAGAGAATGAACAACAATTACAAGGTGCAACCCACGTATGTCTTAGGCCTCACTCAGTCAAAGGCTCACTACCACTAGTTCCACTGAGGGCATATACCATCATTCCTTACAGGACTGAGGCAATAGAAAAGTGCTATGATAGTATATTTGAGCACGTGAGCATTAAATTTAGTCAGCTAATTAAAAATAACAAAAATAATTGATTAAGTGATGGTGAAATTAATCAAGTGTTTGCTACTTATTACTGAAACATTTATAGAACTGAATAAATATTGGATAAAGTCATTTATGAATAATTTATATGACAAAATGCTAAAATTCATTAGATACATTATTGGCCATGAATAATTCTAACAACTTTAGCGATCATGTAATTAAAACAGTGTGGTAATGTATACATATAAGGAAGTAGAACTAAAGTGTGTTCAGCTTTAACTTTGGAATTCCTTGTATTTTCAGGGCTTAATCGTATAGCATTTTCATTAGTCTATACTTTCTTTAGCTTTCTTAAGGGGAGGAAGAAAGATTAGGAGAAAGCTACATAGAAGTAACACCAATCTCCAGACCTTTCAAGCTACATTGGCATGGAAAAGGTTTCAGATGGAACCTCCCAGTTCTCTGGTGTGAGGCTACTTGCTATTACCATTACTAGAAATCATTCAGGAATAGAATCATAGAAGATAGAAAGTTAGGGTTGGAAGGGACCTCAAGAGATCATCTTGTCCAACCCCCTGCTCAAAGCAGGAGCATCCCCAACTACATTATCTCAGCCAAAGCTCTGTCTAGTTGGGTCTTAAGAACCTCCAAGCATGGAGATTCCACAACCTCTCTGGGTAACCTGTTCCAGTGTTTTACTACCCTACTAGTTAGAAAGTTTTTCCTAATATCTAACCTAAACTTCCCTTGTTGCAACTTGAGACCATTGCTTCTTGTTCTGTTATCTGCCACCATTGGGCGGGTCCACACATGCAAGCATGTGCGCTTGCAGCAGCTCAAATAGAAGTGGTGCAAATTTGAGATGGGGCTTTTTGCCTCAGACCCATGCCTGGACAAGCACTTTGGTGTGGAGCAAATTGTACCACTTGGGGCAAAATAACCCTGACTGACTCCTCCTGGATCTTCAGCCAGGGGCAACTAGAGCCTGGGGCCAGCACCTGTGCTGCCCCAGCAGTATAAAAAGCTGCCCTGTCCTGCCCCCATCAGTACAGAAAGCTGCCCTGTCAAGTAGCTCAGGCTACACACTCTCAGGAGCTTCTGGGGCGCAGCCAATTGATACCTGGGGACACTATCCCTTGTGTCAGCTGGACTGCTGAAGCAGTCCTGAGAGTTTTCTGCACCCTTTACCCACTGTAGCAGTCTGGCAGTGGGGGCTGCTGCCTGGCTGTGACCTGCTGCATACCTGCCAGACCCGGATGGGGACTACAGAGCCAGTAGAGGCATCTGCCCCTCTGGGCCAGCTGCCAGTCGGCTGTAGTTACAGGGCTGGCCTTTGTGCGGCACTACTGCCATGTGTGCCCCCTGCCTGGCCATCTGGGCAGCTATTTCCCAGAAGATGTTCCGGGTGTGGTGGCCTACTTTGAACTGTCAAAACATGTCCTCCTGACCCTACTTGGCCAGGAAGTCAGCCACTTCCAGTTGGGTGCAAAGTGCTAGCTCTGAGCAGGCTCCTCTGCCTGGGTCCTGCCACTTGCCTTCCTAGCAGGAATTCTGGTGTTGCCTATTGGAAAACTGAAAAATCCCTGATAAAAAAATCCCCAAAGTCACTCTGTAAAATACCCCCAAATCCATGTTCCTCCACAGGTAAAATAAAAGACCACTATATATATAGAGAGAGAGAGTGAGAGACGCACAGAGACAGTGATCAGTTGGGCAATGTTTTATTGATATATCTACAGTGTTAAAGCTATTTGGAAGCCTACCAGTGTCTCTATCATCATAATAAAGTGAATTCTACATACCTATATGTTTTGGTGTTTGCCTTTGGTTTTCTTATCATAGAGCAGTTAGAGCTCCTTGTGACCCCTTCACTAACCAGGATGTGGGGTCATCTGCCCTGCAGCCACAGGTCCTGTCAGCAGGTCTTATCTTGTCTGGCAGCTGGGCATGCAGGGTGTGTGCTGGGGGAATGTGGGGTTTGCAGAAGGGGGTGGAGGGATGTGGGTGACTGTGGAGGGATGTGGGGGGCCATGGGGTATGTGGGTAGTTGTGGGTGGATTGTGGAGGGACTGAGCAGGGGGGGGCTGCTCAGGAGGGGTGGGTCCCCTGCCCCCCACAGGGTGCAGCCCCTCGCACAGCTCATGGACTGCCCCCCAACAGGGCTTACAGTCCCCTCAACAGGGGCCACATCGGCCCCGCAGAGGCTACCCTCCTGAAGGGCCCACATGCCCCACACCCTGCTTTCTTCCCCAGCCCCCTGGATTGCTGCCCCACCTGGCCCCATCCCCTGCTGGATCCTACAACCCCCCCTATGGCTGTCCCACCTAGCCTCACCCCCCAGTTGCACCCCCAGCTCTCCAATGGCTGTCCCACCTGGCCCTAGTCTCCCAGCAGTTAAAATAAAAAAAAAAGCCTTGTACTCACCGGTACAGCAGGGGCTGTGAGGACTCTGGTCTGCAGGGCATTGTGCAGCTCCAGCTGGGGCCACTGTGGCTGTCACCTGGGCCCTGTTCTGCTGGGGAGCTCTTCCACAAGGCCCCAGTGACCCTGACGGCAGCTGCTATTGCCTGTGAATGCAGGCTTTTTTTTTTTAATTGCTGGGATGTTGGGGTTGGGCGGGATAGCGATCAGAGGGCTTGGGGGGTG
>NW_017729034.1:38413180-38415033 GCF_001723915.1 Gavialis gangeticus | reverse complement strand
TGGCATGCTGCCTGCCCTGTACAAGCAGGCAGCATGCTCCAGCACCAGGGCGAGGGCCAGCCATAGAGATGCTCCGGCTAGCTACCAGAGCATCTCTGTGGAGGACCCAGCCTCCAGTTGCTTCAGGGCACAGTCCAGGACCATGCCGTGCCTCATTTTTTATCTCTGCAGTTTTTTTGACCCCTGGATATCCAGTCGTCTAATTTTGCCCCACACTGAAAATTTGCTGTGCGGGGAACATTTTTTTGGTCCCACGCATGTCTCTTGCAGCATCTCAAAAGGCTCTGAGATGCTGCAAGAGACATGGGCACACACACCTGGGCTTGCCCATTGAGAACAGTCTAGCTCTGTCCTCTTTGGAACCACCCTTCAGGTAGCTGAAAGCTGCTATCAAATCCCGCCAGAGTCTTGTTTTCTGCAGACTATATAAGCCCAGTTCCCTCAGCCTTTCCACATAAGGCATGTACCCCAGTCCTCTAACCATTTTTGTTGTCCTCCACTGGATTCTCTTCAATTTTTCCACATCCTTTCTGTAGTGGGGGGCCCAAAACTGGACACAGTACTCCAGATGTGGCCTCACCAGTGCTGAATAGAGGGGAAGAATCACTTCCTTTGATCTGCTGGCAATGCTCCTACCAGTTCAGCCCAGTATGCTGTTTGGCAACAAAGGCATACTGTTAAGGCCAAAAGCTACTCTTGCTAAATATTGCTTGAGACTTTGGCTCTCCTCTGCTCAGGGCCAGGGCTTCTGTGTTCCCTCTCTGCATGTTTGATTGCAGCCTGCTGGGCAAAAAACAGCAGTTTAGCTCCCCTGTATCAGTTGCAATCCGTTTTAATAAGGATTATTCTGCATAAGTGTCTATTTTGACCATACTAGCCATGTCTACATGAGACACTGACTGCACAGTAGCTCATTACTACTGTACAGTAGTCTTCTGGTACCAAGCATGGCATGATGTTACTGTGCAGTAGTAACTAGCTACTGCACTGTCAGTGTCACCAGAAACGCTGTTCAGGGACGCTACTACACAGTAATACTGGTTGCTGTGTAGTCATTTGGTACTTGTGTATGCAAGTACTAAATGACTGTGCAGTAACAACTGTGCAGTCAGTGTCTTGGATAGACGTAGCCACTGATTCCTTTTTGTCTTCTGGGACTGCCATAGAGAAACCCTCCATATGTCCATTAGCAGATATCTGGTGCAGTTCCTCTTCCCCACCTCTGCCTTCCTCCCTCCAACCCCATATGTAGGGCTTGTACAGTGGGGCAGGCCTTGTGTTAGCCTTGAATTTCTAATCCGTGATTCCTCCATGAAGCTCAAGTAGGTTTAGGATTTGGCAAAATGCATTCACTTATTTATAAGACTTTTCTGGATGCCACAATATATAATGTTATAGACCAAATTATCCCCTGGCTTTGGTGGAATTATACTTAATAATTATAGTTATTCAATCTGGGTTGAATTACAGCACACCATACCCCACCCTGAACTATACAGTTGGCCCAATAAAAGATATCATCCCCAAACAATACTTACTTCTCATCTCATTCCTCCAAACTGATGAAGATTTTCTCACTAAGGCCCCCAAATGCAAATACACTTTATATATCCTCAAGGGGCTCTGGCTTTTGGAATCCAGTGAAGCAGCTGAAGTTCCCCAGAAATAATGATCCTATTTTTCATTAAGTTCTTTGAGAAAAGTTCAGTCATTTGGAATTCTTTCATCCTTATGATGTATGCCTCTGAACTTAACTCTCAATATTTCCTTCATTCATTAGTTAATTCCAGATTATGAAAACAGTTTATTTTACAGGATATATCCTCCCTCCCCCTGACTCTTTTTTTTTTTTT
>NW_017729034.1:38408375-38412987 GCF_001723915.1 Gavialis gangeticus | reverse complement strand
CCCCCTGACTCTTTTTTTTTTTTTTGGAGTCTCTCAACAAAATGCCATCAGTGGAAATTCTGGTTATGCCTTTTCTGATACTTGGTTCCTTGATCCACAGTAATGATCTATTATCTGCTAATTCATTGCTACCAAGGATATGACTCCTTCACAGATCTTCTGGAAAGCTTTTTGGCTTTCCTTTTTTGATCCCAAGGTTTTTAAAATTACACAATGGTATAGGATAGGTGAGAAAATATTTCAGCTTTCCTGCTTGGAAAGCAACAACACAAATGCTATCTACAGGCTTATGTTATATAATATCAGTACTTGACATTTCACTGGTGTTTCATTTTATATGCCTCTGTTTCTCCCTTGCCTATTAGGAGCTGATGGAGAGGTTGCTTTATTTATTAATCAGGTTATTTATGTTGGTCTTAGGTGCTTGATGGGTGCTTTTTCACTGTTTTGTTAAAAAAAACTGACTGAGTACTGGATGCAGTAATGACGTTTTGACTTTTCTGCACCTAGTTATGGAAGCTAAGAGGAAAAATTACCTTGGTTTAAGAATCCAAATGTGTCATTGTGTATTTGAGGCTGGTTCATTCTGGCCCTTTCCCTACTGTCCAAAGTGGCTAAAGAATGTGGTGTAGCTTCTTTTCCAGTGTGGTGTTTACTGCTATAGTAAATGGTATAGACACAAAGAGAGGTAATGGTAAGACCTTGGAACACACAGGTAAAGTCAACAGGCCAAATTTTCAGCTTGTATAAATGGAAGTTGCTCCCGTGTCCAGAGATCTATGCTTATATGCTGTATTTATAGATCTGATCCAACATATATAGCTTTGCCCATTTCACTAGAATATATTTTCTATTGCAACTTAAACCTATCAGTGTCAGTCTTGTCATTCTAACCCTCTTGTTTTGAAGCTTATAGTTTGAAGCTTCAGGCAAGATGCAGTCAAGTTCCTTTCCAGAGGCAGGGTGTGAGTGAATGGCTTTTTGTGGATTAGAGCCCAGAATCTTCTAGCTCTGAATATCAGACAACTTTACTGCAGAACCATCTGCAGTGCATGCAGCTGGGAAGACTGACAGGCACGATTATGTTTAAGAAAAGTTTTAAGACAAGGAAGGTAGAATTTTCTGTTGTAGCAGATTTCATGCAACAATCTGGATTTTACAAGGTTTAGTGACAGCATCCCAAATTTGCTTCTCATAGCCCTGTATTTTAAGCCAGCATTTCAGTATATTATGCTGCCAAGTTCTTTGATTCTATGCACCTACTGATCTTTCAGAAGAAGCTGCAATGGAAATGATACAGGCTGTCCTCAGACTTAGGACACAACTGGCTCCTGAAAACTGCATCTTAAGTCAAAACATTGTAACTTGGAACAAATTTTCCCATAGGAAAGAATGTTATAAATGGGGGATTGGTTCCTGAACCAAGGCCCGATACCCTATTTTCACCAAAAATAACCCAGAATTTTGTACTCTGTTAATTATAGATGAATAATATAGCTACATTAATGTATTTATATTGTAAATAGCAATCATATTGATTTGGAGGGACTTCTTTGAGGTGACTTTGCTGGACTTTTTGAAAAGCTCTTGGTTGGACTTTTTGAAGGGTTCTTGGTTGGAGCCTTCTCAGGAGACTTGGCTACAGGTTTTTCTGGAGTCTTGTCTGCTTTCTTAAAGAAAGTGTCCAAGGAAGTTTGGGCAGATGTTCTCCAGGGAGATGGGCGATGCAGCGAACTTGTTCGCTGGCATGGCATTACATCGGATCAAGCGTTGTAAAGTTGAAACTGACATCAGAAAGTTAAAACAGTGTCAATTTATAAATGTTGTAAGTGCAAAACATTGTTACTCAACACATAAATTGAGGACTGTATCTTTATCCTTTTAAAAAAGAAAAGTTGAACTCCTTTGGCTTTGGGCTCTAGGATTTAGATTGTATGTCTGCCTGATTTTATTACGTGTACGCTCGCACCCTCGCTCACTCACTAGCCTTGTTTCTCTGAAATTTTCCAGTATTTTAATAGCTCATTCAGAGGTAGGGGAGTGGCACCTTAAAGATGCATGAGAATCATGAACTTACATAGACAACAACATACTTCACCAGATACTACATTTAGGGCTTTTTTTTTGCTCTTCTTCTCTAGCATGGGATTACTAGGGTCATCTAAGCATATATTAACTGAATAACTTCTCTACCACTGCAGTGGAAGGTCATTGTTTGTGCCTTTGTTTACCTGTGGCATATTGTAGGATTTCTGGTTTGGTTTTTAATGTGTGCTTTGGTGCTACAACGTACGTGAGAGATTGGAATGGAGGATTTTGGGGCTTTTTGCATAACTGTTTTCCTGCTAGTGTAGGAAACTGCATCTGGAGGTCTTAGAAGCCATTTCCAGTTTTGTATTCCTATACTTTTTCTATAATTGAAATGAATATGAAAAATAAACTTTTACTCCGAGGCAAATGTGAACACCTTGCTGTTAAGTACATCTTTTTTTATACAGGAGTTTTCTGTTTTGCAACTCACAGTATCTTGAACCTGTAATAAAGTCATAAGGCTGTATTGTTTTGTGTTTCTATGGAAACTCTTATGAGGTTAAAAGTCTAACCTTATAGGTCAGATACCCGACTAATGCTGTGCTTTCATGTTTCTCCAAGAAAATGCTTCTCAATACAGAGCTAGCATTGCTACCTCTATGTTATTAATTCCAAGGCCCTTCTTAGTGAAAGGGGAAGGTGGAGAAGATGTGGAGGAAGCTGGCCAGAGTGATCCATAATTATTTATTATGGGAGCCATTATCTTTTGGTATAAATTAAGATATAGACAGATGTTACATTTGCAGTGCTACAAAAAAAAAGCCCCGCAGTTGTCTGTAGCAGCACAAAAATGGCCCAAGCACTACAGAAAAGTACCTGTTTGAAACAGGAGCTTCTCTGTAGCATTATGTTTTGTAACATGTTATAAGATGCCACAAGCTACATCTGTTTAGTTACATGTAATGCTACAGGAATCTTTTGGGCCCCCAGCACCCCACAGTGCTCTGCTCAAGAAGGGAGGAGGCAGAACAGCTGACTCTCTGACAGTTTGCCTAGCTGCAGCAAGCTGTTAAAGAGCCCTGAAGGGGGCCTGCTACTGTCACTGTTGGGGGTTGGGGGTGGCAGTGGGAAGAACTGTCACTGCCACTGCAGGAACACCGGAAAGAGCCCCTGCTCCCCTCAACAGCCACGACAGCTTTTCCTGCTGCCACAGGCCACAGTGGAAGGGCCTCTGCTCACTAACAGGCTTCTGGAAAAAGCAGCTTGTCAGTTATTGGGTTCACCGATAAGCTCTCCTGGGGATAGGGATTGCAAAAGGACAACCCCCTGTGTGTGGCTGGGGAGCATGCCTTTGACATGACTTTGTAGTGCTCCTGCCAGGAGGCTGCAATGTCTGTACACTCCCATGTCACTCGATTTTTATAGCACTACAACTTGGGGAGGTGCTTGGTAGTGCTACCAATAAACCTTTGTCCACAAAGTTAGAGAAATCTTGAGGTTTCAGGCATTCCTGATCCCCTCCTCAGATCTGAGCTGCGTTCTGTCAGACCCACAGATCCAGCACTACGACTTCAAGTCAGGGAGAAGTGAAGGGGAAAAGTAGTAAAACAACCCCCCCAAAACCAAACCAAACCAAACCAAACCAAACCAAACCCCAGAAGAATTTTTTTAAAGGCCTTGAAGGGAAGGACTGAAGCTTGGACAGAAATGTCTTTAATAATTAGCAGAGGGGACAAAGAAACCCTGCAAACTATCTGCAAGGTCCATGAACTACATGTGCCCCCGGCGGCTGGCGAGGCATGGTGGCGGGAGCGTGGCAGCGGTAAGTTGGGATCTCCTACAGATGCCACCAGTGCTGTCAGCAGTGGGGGGTGGGGGGGGTGGGAAGAGTGGCAAGCACCGACCAGGGGTTGGTGGCCACCGGCAGACACCACTGGTAGTGTCGGCAGCAGCTAGGAGCAATTGCTGACTGGCTGCAGACACCGCTGGTGGTGTTGGCAGTGAGGGGCGAGGTGTTGAGCAGCGACCACCCACAGGCGTTACTGACACTGTCAGTGATACCTTTTTGTAGGGGGTGCACGTGCACCTGCATGCACCCCATACACATCGCCAGTGGGCCAAGGTCAATAGACTTCTGTTTTAATGAGAGCCTGTTCATGTCCAGGAAAGTTCATCTTTAAGGAAAGAGTTTGTTTTCTTGGATAGAGACAGTGGTGACATTAATTATTTATCATCTTTTTATGAGATAATATATCATTACTAGAAGTCATGAGGTACTTACAAAATCCATTGTTCCTGAAAAATGACTGTTAAATACTTTGGAGAATAAGTTGTGTACTTGGAAGACATATATGCTGTCATCCTAATGCATGTTTATGACACACATCTTTTCTTGCTTTACAAACAGAGTAAGCAGTGCTTGGATTTTCTGTTTCTCTTCGAAGTTTTTTTCATTGTCTAAATAGTGCAGACCACTTTGGGTGAGCAGGACATCTCCTGATCATATGCCTAGTCTGCAGATGTGTAACAAGCTCATTGTGTGCCCAGGGAAGGGGTAGGGGTAGGTATATTGACCACTGTA
>NW_017729034.1:38398139-38403375 GCF_001723915.1 Gavialis gangeticus | reverse complement strand
TATGACACACATCTTTTCTTGCTTTACAAACAGAGTAAGCAGTGCTTGGATTTTCTGTTTCTCTTCGAAGTTTTTTTCATTGTCTAAATAGTGCAGACCACTTTGGGTGAGCAGGACATCTCCTGATCATATGCCTAGTCTGCAGATGTGTAACAAGCTCATTGTGTGCCCAGGGAAGGGGTAGGGGTAGGTATATTGACCACTGTATGGGGGGTGGTGGAGATAAGGGGGTGGAGGAGGGGAAAATAAATCTTACCTTTCCAGATTTTCTGCACAGGGATTGAAACTTTTAGTGCTGCTGCTGCTGCTGTGACTGCTGCTGCCTTCTCTGTACAGAGAGCCCAGGCAGCTGTGGCAGAGAGAGAGTCTGGCACAGGAGCCCTGTGTTGTAGGCTCCCTAGGAGCTGCCCCTGGGGCCCTGTTTGCTCCCCCGCTTCCCAGATATGCTACTGAACAGCTGTACCTGCTGTGAGAGGTGCAGAAAATGAGGGTTGGAAGGGCCCTCATGGCGCCATCTAGTCCAACCCTCAGTTCAAAGCAGCACCATCCCCAACTAGATCATCCCAGCCAAGGCTTTGTCTACTGAGGTCTTAAAAACCTCCAAGGATGGAGATTCCACCACCTCTCTGGGTAACCTGTTCCAGTGCTTTACTAAGCATCCCGCTTCCACTTGCCCTCCCACCCCCACAGCTGGGTGCAGGGCTGCTCATATGGCCAGGCAGGGACAGCGCAGAACTGTCCTGGGGCGGGGGGCATAGTTTCTGATGCCCCTCATAATCAGTGCCCAGGGCTAGTGCCCCACTTATCCTGCTCTAGTTAAATTACTGCTAATCCATGGCATAGCTGTTTAGTAAGAGTATAAGTTCAAATGTGGTTAGTGATTTTAATATTGCATTTCCTTGGTGTATATTTTGAGACACCTTAAAGGAGCCTGTTTTTTTCTGGAGGTACTGAATGCTGACCTTCTGGAAATATGGGCCCTTTAAGGGATATAAAGTTGGCCCAGAGATCAGGCCCCCAAAATAGGTATTCACTTTTGAAAATTTTGGACATCATTATGTATACCATATTTGCTTTGTCCATCAGTTAGCAGTCATAAAATATACCACAATGATTGAATCAAAGTTGCAAGTACAGTTAAAAGTTTGGTGAGGGTCAAGAGCAAAAATGCAGGAGACAGGCAACCACCTGAAAGGGGCATCAAATGCTGCAAACAGGCTGGACTTGGCTGTGTCCAGTGTTGTCTGCTTTGGTAATCATTACACACTCAGAAATGATACAGCAGGACATTTGATTTCACAACTGTATGATAGCTTTCATGAAATATTTAACTACCATGTCTGATAAATTATCTCTCTCCCTCTGCATAATACAATCTAAAAGAATGGCATCTTTAATTATTTACATAGTACAGCTGATGCCATTTCTCTCAAAGTGTTCCCCAACAGTTAGTTCTGTTTGTCATCAGGAGAGAGTTTAAAAGTCAGAAAATAGCAAGACAGCAAAATCATAAGCTGTCTCCTATTTTTTTTTTTTTTTTGCTTTGATATATCCTGGAAAAAGAAGGGGGAAGATTTAGGCTGAGAAACCAAGTTAAAACAATGTGGGGCCTGCAATAGTGACTGGTTCATGGAGTGTGGGTTTAAAAGTCCTTGGAAATGCCTGCCTCCAAAACCAGAATAAGCCATGCCACCTGCTAGAACCTCCATAAACAAGCCCCACAGAGCCCTCTCATGGCAGCTTAAGTAGGATGGGAGGTAGAAATGATTGGTGTGGTTCAGAGAACCTCTCAAGCAGCAATGGCTGTAGGGTAAACAGTGCTGGAGGGCTTAATCTAGTGGTTTTCATTCTGTGGTCTGTGGACCCGTGGGGGTCCACATTTTATGTCTAAAGGGTCTATGAAAGATGACTATGATCAATCAAAAGTATGTGAATGCCCACACTTACTATTCAAGGGATCCACATCTCCCATAATGCTACATTGTTGGAGTGTCAGTGTGATTGCCAATGGTGTGCCTTGCACCAGCAGGGAAGGCAGAGGAAGTGCAAGCAGCTTCCAAGGCTACAGGCAAAGGGGTACTATTTGCCATTCAGAAAAGAAAGAACACACTCTGTACAATAGCAGCTTGTATAGCTGTACAATAGCAGATCTCTGTACAATAGTAGCTACAGAGTTTGTGCATGTCAGGGAGGGGGGTTGTGTATGTCACGGAGGGAGGTTGGCCATCCCTTCCCTCCTGAACATTTCTGCACCTCAGAGATGTGATGCAAAGCTGTGCGTCACAGTGCAGACATACCACACAGTGGGTGCAGCTACACATGCATATTTACTGCTCAGTAACCTAAGTTACTGTGCGTTATGGATGCGTGTCTACACATGTGCACCCATACTGCACAATAAATATGGTGCATTATGGTGATGTGGGTGTAAATTTACTCCTGATTAGTTCCTGTGCAGTAATGAATATGTAGACGCATTATTGAGCAGTAACGTGGAAACCTCCCAGCTCTGGGTCTGCCCAGCCACTAGGGGGCCAGTCAGATCCCAGATCCTAGACCTAGGGCTCCTGCCCAACCTGCTCTCTGGCAACCTCTAGCTGCAGGGTAGAAAAGCCTATGGCCATCTTGTTCTGTGGAGCACACACTCCAGCAGCTTGCAGGAGGCAGTGATCACTGGTGGAGCCCAGCAGACAACGTGTAGGCACCTGCAGGCTGTTTGCCAGGTTTGTCCTGCTCTTGAGCTGCTGCCTGGCCACCAGTGAGTACTGCAAAGGGCTGCAGTTTGCTGCACCCCTTGTCCAGCCCTGTAATCCCAAGGCCAGCACCATGGCCAGCAGTAGCATAGGCTGCTAGTTGCCAGGGGCAGGGGCAGGGCAGGGGTGATATGGTGAGGCAGGGTGGGCAGGGATGGAGCTGCTGTGTGTTGGCCCTGTGCTGGGCACATGGCTCCTGGGAAGGGGATAAGTCCTTAAGATGGGTGCCACGTGCTGGCAGCTGCCTCTGGCCTCAGCATGGCTGCCAAGTGGTGGCAGCCATGTCATCAGCAGTCCTTTGAAGTTGAGGATGATGTCTGTCAGGCTTGCTGGGTCCTCAGGTGACTGAGGAGCCCAATTCTGGATGCACACATTATTTGGCAATGGGGGCATGTTGTTGCATGAGGGAGTGGAATTCACAGCCCTGGTTTGGTTGCTTTCTCCTTCCTCCGCTGCCACTGTTCCGCCTTGGTATCAAGTCTTTGGGCCTCGAAGTGGTGTGCGCCTTGATGGACCAGGTGGTGCCACACCACCATGGCAGCCATGTAGCTGGAGGCTGGAGCTCCCTTGGTGGCTACAGGAGCACATGGCAGGCTGCTCTGACTTGGGACTAAATCTAGTCTGAGGTCACCTGCATGTGTAGATGCTGACCTATTTTTGCTTACTGCACAGTAAATTTAATGTGACGTAAATGGACATGTAGTTGCGCCCAGTGTGTCCCAGAACTCAGGGAGCTACTACAAGCCCACCCAGATGAAATCTCTAGTTTTGTCACTGAGTCAAATAGGGGTTAAAGCTCTTCTATCTTCCCTTGAAATCCCTTGCCTTCCTCCAGCCAGGTAGCCCACTGAAGTAATGCATGAGAGGAGAAGAAATGGAGGCTGTGTCTGCTGGGTCCACCTGCTGTCTAGGATCCTGCTTTCTCACCCCAGCCAGTGAATGGAGCACCCTCTAACTGTTCCTTCTCCTTGAGGCAGCTGACTGCTGTCCCTCCAGCAGCTGAGCTGTCTTACTGGTGTGAAGGGATTGGAAGACTTCCTCTCTGACATCATAGCAGCGGGCAGGGTATTTTTCCTATTTGGAAAACACCTTGGTATTCATTAACCCCTATTTAATTAACAAATACACCTAATTGTTGACCCCATTTTGCACAGTGAGGATCAGAGAGAAGTTCAGGGTGAGGTTTCTGGAATTTTTAAAACTATTATGAGCTGGACCCTCACCAGGTATTGTATTATCTCTGAAATTAGGTGAGCATCATGTACACTGTAAACCAGCTGGATTATCTGGGCCTCTTTGATTTATCTCCTTTTTTTTAAAAAAAAGGAAAAGAAAACACTGAAAGCCTTTTTAATGAGCACCATAAAACACGTAAGAGGAATTTAATATTAAAGATATGAGTGAAATCTGTTTTGCAATTCCATCACTCTGCTTAGATTCCAAACTGACATGCACCTTTGATAAATGTCATTTTAATATGGCAAACACATCAAGAGGTTGATTTTACTTATCACATCATTGCACTTTTGACTTTGCAAAATTAACAGGCATTATTGTATGCACTGTTGCAATGTAGTTCAGTTCTATGCTCCTCTAGGTAATATATTCTACTAGGATGTAACACTCATGAAGAGTTTGTTTTCTTTGATAGGAGAACTGGAATTATGGCTGCAGAGCAAGATTATTGTTTCGTTACATGCAGGAGGGTATTTCTTTTAGAGACGTAGGTGATACCTGTTATGCATTGGAGGTTAGAACATTGCTCCTAGCATCAAGCCAGAAGGAAGGGTCTGATTCTTCTCCTAGTTACAGTGGTGCAAATCAGGAGTTGCTCATATCAATTGCATTCCAATCTTGTGAGAGGAGATTAAGACACAACCTATTCATGTAAATAAAGTGAATGCCTTCTTAACTGTTTAATATGCTCTGATTCAATTTCTGCCCAAATATGTAACTAGTGACATGGTGCCTGACTCTCAGAGGTGTCAAACACTTCCTGAGATCGCACAATGCTCATTTAACTACAACCGCTACAAGAGTAAAACCCATGGGGTGCGTCCAGACGAGCTCACACGTGCCTCTTGCCCCACCTCAAATCCCTTTGAGGCAGGGCAACAGGCATGTGTGGGAACGAAAAAATGTTCCCAGCGCTGCAAACTTGCAGCATGGGGAGAAAATTAGACCCCTGGATATCCAGGGGTCTAAAAAAACCCTGAAGTTTAAAAAAGCAGAGCATGGCATGGTCTTGGACTGTGCCCTGAGGCAACTGGAGGCTGGGTCCTCCATGGAGACGCTCTGGCTGTCAGAGCATCTCTATGGTTGGCCCCTCAACCTGGTGGTAAAACATGTGGCTGGCCAGGCAGCATGTTTCAGCACCAGGGCTCTGGTGCTGGTGAGTAAGCGGTCGGGGGGGCTGGAGGAGGGGGGAGGGAACCATGGGGGGATCTGCTCCAGGCCCCATCCTCTGCCTGCTCCTCCAGCCC
>NW_017729034.1:38396272-38397853 GCF_001723915.1 Gavialis gangeticus | reverse complement strand
CTGGCAGCTGGCCCAGAGGGGCAGATGCCTCTACTGGCTGTGGAGTCCCCATCCGGGTCTGGCAGGTGTGCAGCAGGTCACAGCTGGGCAGCAGCCCCCACTGCCAGACTGCTGCAGTGGGTAGAGGGTGCAGGGAACTCTCAGGGCAGAGTCTAGCTGGCACAAGGGGTAGTGTCCCCAGGTACCAATTGACTGGGCCCCAGAAGCTTCTGAGAGCTAGTAGCCCTGAGCTACTTGCTAGGGTGGCTTTTTATACTGCTGGGGCCAGGACAGGGCATCTTGTTATACTGCTGGGGCCAGCACAGGTGCTGGCTCCAGGCTCTAGCTGCCCCTGACTGAGGATCCAGGAGGAGCCAGGCCAGGTTATTTTGCCCCAAGTGGCACAATTTGCTCCACAACAAAGTGCATGTCCAAGCATGTGCACTGAAGCAAAAAGCCCCGCTCAGATTTGCCCTGCGTCTACTTGAGCTGCTGCAAATGCACATGCTTGCATGTGTGGATGCGCCCCTTCCAGCATCTGCAGCCAGAGCATCTCTGTGGAGGACCCAGCCTCCAGTTGCCTCAGGGCACAGTCTGGGACTGTGTCCTGCCCCACTTTTTAAAAATCCATTCTTTTTGAACCCTGGATTTTCAGGGGTCTAATTTTCTCCCCGTGCTGTAAATTTGTAGTGCGGAGAACATTTTTTAATTCCTACAAGTGCCCAGTTGCACTCCCACATGTGTCTCTTGCCCCATCTCAAAGGGGTTTGAGATGGGGCAAGAGGCACGTGCACACTCGTCTGGACACACCCATAGAGTGCATTGCAAAAGCCAAGGTGTAGCAATGGTTAATGGAAATATTTGCTACTAATAAGAGAGATGGGTACTTGTCCATTTTTTTTTTTACTTAGTGAATCTTGGTAGGATATTCTTTCAGCGTGGGCTAACTCTTAGCACAACAGGCAATCTAGGCTTCAGTGACTGAAAGGAGTAGAGTTAAGGTTAGCAGCTTGATTTACATTATTAGCTGCCAGGGCCCATAGATTTAGACTAAAAATCATTTCTCAAGTGCACATGCACTGTGACATGCTTCAAATGGAGCTCTACCTTCTTTTGAGCCTAATGTTTAGGGATTACAAACCCAAAAGCATAGAAGCATGAGGGATAAAGAAAGATTGTGTAGCTTTGGGCTCAGTTGGGTGAAAGCAGAGAATACTCTGAATGTTCCTTGGTGTTAAAGGTATCCTTACCCAACTGATCTAGTTTTTTTCTGTGTGCCCTAATAAGCCTTTAAAAATCACCTTATACATGTAGAAGTATGTGGGTCAACACACAGCATCAGTTTGGCACTAATTACATGAGAAGATACATTGCCACGGTAATGAGCTACCGCGACGTAGTTCATTGCTGCGGCAATGTAGCATAAGCAGGCATTAACCATGATGCTGCTGCTGCTACTGTGCAGTAGGGTAAGAAATGACCTGTGCGGTGCTGGGATTGTGCAATACCAGCAGTTACTGTACAGTCATTTAGTACTTGCTAAATGACTGTACAGGAGGAAGAAACCAGGAGGAAGAAACGCCAGGTCCTAGTCATCGGGGA
>NW_017729034.1:38396004-38396261 GCF_001723915.1 Gavialis gangeticus | reverse complement strand
CTTCCGACCCTAAATCTATGAAACTATGAAACTATGAAGTACTAGACGACTGTACAGTAACAAATCCAGAAGTGCCGGTGAATCCAGAAATGGCCAGGAAATCCTTCTGGTCCACTTCTGGGTCAGCCCAGGAGCATGCTTAGGGGTCCCCCTGCACCTCCATCGCTTGGCTCCCTCCAGGTGCCCCCCCAGACCCAGGAGGCACTAGTTACCATGCCTGGGGGAGCACGGGGGGGTGGCGGGAGCTCACTCTCCGG
>NW_017729034.1:38373038-38391004 GCF_001723915.1 Gavialis gangeticus | reverse complement strand
TCGCTTGGCTCCCTCCAGGTGCCCCCCCAGACCCAGGAGGCACTAGTTACCATGCCTGGGGGAGCACGGGGGGGTGGCGGGAGCTCACTCTCCGGCAGACCTGGAAGTGGACCAGAAGTGCTTCTGGTTCACTTCTGGGTTTCCTGCCAAGTGCGCTGGGAAGTCCCCTGCGCTCCTGTGGGACTCTCCATCTGCCCCAGCATTGCAGCATTCATGAGCCACCTGGTACTTTGAGGTATGTAGAAAAAACATTTAAAGCTGTGTCTATGTCTGAATCTCCAAATCTTTCCAAAAGTCTCCAAATTGATTCGGAAGGTTCCGATTCAATTAAGAGAGATTAAAGGGTCTCTTGATTTGATTCAGATTCAGAGATTTGGCCTCCAAATTGGGCCGAATCTCCGCTGAATTGAATCAGGGACCAAAGCTTTGCACAGCCCTACTGCACAGTCAGGCACACATGTAGATGCACCCACTGACAACTCGGGGTAACAGCACTGCTGGCAGAAGAACTGATCTTTATTTCATAGCCCTTGTATGTAACACGAATCAAGGTTACAAAAGGTTATAACACTTGAGACCTGGCAATGTTCAGTGGCCACTGTTACAATCTGTTCTGTCTGGAATGACTGTGCCCAACATACTGGCACCACTCTAATAATTAAAAGTGAAGGTAACAAAGTTCTCATGCTGTCTAGCAGCTTGCCCATATCTCTCTGTAGCATGTATGGAGATCTCGCTATCCACAGAACCATCTATCATGTATTCAACTGACAGTGATAAATGGTGTACTGCTTGGAGAACTATTGGAGGCATAATTTACAGAAGCACATTCTGGAATTTACTGAGACAACTTGCAGAACCAAGCGTGAACATTATTAAAAGGCAGATTTGCTAATGACTACAAGCACATCCTACCATATTAACTCCTACAAGTAATAACCCTAAATATAGTAAAGCAGCACTACATAACAATGTTTGAAAGTTCAGTAAAAATCAACTAAGCCAGAATACACATGGGATTCAGAGGTATCTGAAGGCCATGAAGGAGAAAGTAAAATGCCATTGAATTCTGGTTTCAGGGTATGTATCTACTTTACCCAAAATAATTTCTACCACTTAATTTACTTCCCAGTTAACTAGATATTGTTTTGTTATTTGTTGTTTGCCAAATTATTAAAAACCCATTACTACTTCCTTATTAATATAAACTATTTAAAATTCAGAATGAAACATGTAAGAGAAGTTGAACACTTGTATCCATAAAAGAATCTCTGGCAGCATGTTATAATCCCCATTAGCCTGTTTACAATTTATTCAAAAATATAAGTGGTTACTTGTTTAGCTTAGAGTTTTTACTAACTTATTTATTTTAAGCTGGTTGCATTTGTGTATGCAATGTAGAAACAAATTCTCAATTCTGTGTGCTGCAAAGAGTGTTAGACGCCTTTTTTGAGTTAGGAGATTTTTGCAGGTGTTTTTACTCTATGTGTTTGCTCAGGCCACTGTGATTTTCAGAAATTTCTCTAACTTGTATTATACTATTTAATGTAGCAGTGCTTTGGAGCCAAATTACTGTAATCCCTGCTTTTTGGCTATGTTTATCTGTAACTACCAGTGGAGAACAGAACAGCAATAGCAAAGACCATTTTGTTGCATGTGTTGAAGTATATCATCTGTAGAGCTATTGCACGATGAACTTTCAACAACACGCTGTCATGCACCTCCATAAAAATTGTGAGTTCAAATCTCTGCATATGGTACTGAACATTCAGCCTTCTGTATCCTTCACTTTCATCACACCCACATTAGTGATTCTCATTTTTGACCCTGCCATCTTAAATTTGGCGGCATAAAGGAAGTGGCACAATCGTGATGCTCCTCATCGTCTCCACCATAGCCGGAGTGTAGTGCAAAGGTGTTTGGGGTCATGTCCAGCATGAGTTGCACTCCCAGAAGTTTTTAGCTACTCTAGTATTATAAAAAGAATGAAGTCTGAACCTCAAAGCTGCTTTAAATTACACCAGGGCCCCAGAATATTCAGAAGATATAGGAGCAATCAAGGTGCCTCCTCATCATTTATGCATCCTCTTCCAATCGTGCAGTCAGTGCCAGAATAAACAAAAAGGGAATTGGGACCAACGTTGACTTGCATTTATGCAAAGTGCTGTTTAAACTGTTGTACAGCTTTGAGTTTGGACTCCAGTGAGCCTGGAGTATGAATCTTGAAAACGGTTCCTATTCACAAGTTGTTCTTTATCTCCTCAGACAGGATAGGGTAGACACTTTAAACAGATTTGGGGGGAAAAGAGTTTCACCACATGCGCCTATGAAGAGTGACATTGTGAAAATAACATCCTTTAAATCAACAACTTGCTTGTTCTTCAGAGTCCCACATATTCTTTTGAAGTATGGGACTATGTTTCATATCCCTATTAGCACTGAAAATCATAGGACTAAATTAGGAACCTAGTTACATTTGTGCATCTCTATTAGACCCAGATGGTTAATTCTGGGCAACTCCATTCCACATACTTGATTTTGCACAAATTTAATGAAGGTTAGGGAGAACTGTGCACGGGGGTTGCACACATCACTGAAAATAGTATTTGGCCTTCCGATTTTTATGTTGCTGGTCCTGATGAATGGGAGGCAAGGAACCCAGCTTGCATTTCAGCTCTGAGCGTGGTTTTGCAGGGCTGATAGTTTGGTTTTTTCCCACTTGTAAGCTGACTACAGTTGATACAGAGTTACTGAGAGACGATAAACTTTTAATCTCACAGTGTCATTTTTAGTCATGGTCAAGAAGGACAACGCTTTCATTTTGTCTGGGCTGACACTGGTGACAGTGAGACTTAGATCAACCCCTTTGAATGTGCAGTGAAACTCTTTTCTGAACTAGTTTAGTTTTGCTGTAGCTTGGACAGGGCGTTGTTTACAACTTGTACTTTTCTTTCTCTGGCTTTAAACAGAAACTTTTGCCACAGACTTCCATTACCATCAGTAGCTATTGAGAGCAGACTCTTTTCCTGCCTGATCATTTTGCACAACTCTTGATCTTGATTTGTGGCCTCTGGGAATTCCCATAATGTAGTTACAATAAAACAGTGATTTCTTTTTTGCATTCCATGAGCACTGCAGAGCTGCAAGGGAAAAAGAAAGATAAGAGCAAAGTCTTCTTCTCAGTCCCATTTTACATCTGAAGAATGGAACCAGTTACAAAAAGATACATTTCCACAGGTGCCGAAGGATGCAGATAAGCACCTATGCTCAGATCCTCAAAGACATTTAGATGTCTAACCCCCAGTGAAAATTTTGGAAACAATGTGAGTGAGGCATTTAAACATGTCTGTATACTTAATTACTTTTGAGAATTCCACTAGGTGCCTATCTGAATCTTAGGTGCCCACATTTAAAAAAAATGCAGCCTTAACTGACTTGCTCAATGTCATACGATAAATCTGTGGCAGGGAGAGGACCTGAAGTTAGACTTTCTGAGTTCCAGTCCTGTATCTTGCCACAATTAGCATCATTTTGGTGATGATGATAGCATCACAATCTTTATGCAAACAGAATGACCTCAGTTGCATTCGCCTGAGTCAGCTGGCATGGCTAATTTCTCTAGGTTGCTTAATTTCTTCACTTCAGAAAGCATCATTATCTTTGAAACTGTAATGCTACTATAATATTAACAGAATAGAACATGTTGGCATTCAGCTGTTGCTTTCATTACCAATTTGTTTTAATTGGTTTCACACTGCTCTACCTTTCCTTTTGTGCTGCACTACTTTTAGCCTTTTATTCCCCATGAGAATTCTTGTAATGATGCAATCATTTTGGAGTAGAAAATTGATGGCCTGCAATAACTCACAAGTATGTAGGCAGCTGGTTGGGAAATGTTTGAAAACTTGGCATGTTCTGTGATTGACCTTAAACATTTGGGGTTTTTTATTACTCACTCAATTTAAGCTTTTTAACCTAGACTTAAAGACAAAGCTAAGAGAAGTCACATTTGCTCGAGGACCTCTGACAATATGGATTGCTTTAAAATTCCTTTTCATTCAAGTATTATTAAAATCAAGATTGGTATAAAGGACTTGGAATTAAGGACATTTGGCATCAGGGACATAATGGAGGCAGGGAAAAATCCTTTTATAATATAAGTGGTGATGGAGAAGATATTTTGTATGTAGACAGTGTCACTAATTAACAACTGTGTGGTGGCCCAGGATGGGACTGAGTTCAGAGGAAGACAAACATCCAGATGGTGGGCGCTAGTCCAGAAGTGCAGGGCATCAGACTGTGTTACAAGGTGATTGCAAAGTGAGACTGAGACTCAGTGAAATTTCAATGAGTAGTAGACTGACTGAAACTTCAGAGGATGATAATAAATTAGCTGCACTGATAGGTCTAGATTTACATTTAAATTAGATACATGTGAAATTTAAATTAGGTACCTGTGAAAATTTGGTCATAGGTTTTTTGTCCATTTCTCTTTATTATTTAGTTGTGCCCCCATTAGTTTGTGGTCTGAAAGCTGCCTGGGAGAGGTTTCTTTATTGAAAAAAGAAAAGGGAAAGCCATCTTTGGGCGAGACTGTTTGCTAATTTGGCCTAGTGAATTAAGCATTTTGCAGAACATGGATGACACATGGCACCTGCCTGGAAAAATTACAGTCTGAGGGTTAAATTGTGCTTAATCCTTATTCCATCATGTAGGGGGTCTGACAGAAATCACAGTCTCTGCACTCTTGTGAGTCTGTTTCCCTGGGTGCGGTTTTTTTGAAAAAAGTGATGCCTTTCCCAAGCAGTGGAATCACTCAGATGGGCAGTAGAGCTGCATGGAAGGAGAGGATATATGCAGCACCTTTAAAAGGATTATGGATAACTCACTTTCTAGAATGGACAGGAACATAAGAACAATTTACTGTAGGGTAAAAGCAGATGGGGCTTTATCACATGTCAGCTGCTTCCTAGTCACTGCCTGTGTGACTGCTCTTACCCTGCAGTAAATGGAAGCTGTACCATGGTAACTTACCTCTCTTTCTTTGAAGGCTACACTGCTGTGGGTTAGCTTCCACTTACTGTTAACTAAGAGCATACACTGGGTCAACTATTACAGAGCTGCTGATGCACAGTAAATTCACATCCTCTTTCTGTTTGTGATAAATTATTCAGATACTCATACCCTGTAGCTCTTTGTTGCCCCCTTGCTCAGACTGTATCTTAAGAATATGATTTATGCTGCTGGGCTTACTTCACCCTTACTAATATTGAGTAATATAAGTGACCCATTGAATTCATCAGCACTGCTCAGGAAGTCAGGTACTATTCAACTAAAAGAAAGCCAGAGGAATTGGGCTCTAGGTAGCTTGTACATAACACAAGGTTGTACCAGTATAAGTCTCTATAAACACTGCAGTTCTGATGATAGTGTTTCACACAGTCTGTGGTCTGGAAGAGCAGGGTGTGAATTACGGGGGAGTTTGGGATGGAGTGACTGAGCCGCCCCGTAAGAGATGAGAGCCCCCCTGTAAGATTTGAAAATCATAACTGGGGATGGGGGGGTGGGGAGGGTCTCTGATTGGGTTGCTCCTTCCAATGAACCGGTTTAACTTTTTTTGCAACCCCTCCCCAAAAGTCAAAGTGTAATTCAAATCCTGTGGAAGAGTACTAACAACTTATGCGGTCACCTTGGATATACCATAACTAGTGACTGTAGAATATAAATATTGTTCTATGAGGTCCCTTTGAAGCTATTAGGATGTGAAATTTGCCATGGACTACAGGTAGACAGACCTCAATTTGTTTCTTCATGGTTGTACTGGAGGGTCTGTTGGTGACTGGTAATAAATTGCTTTATTTATAAGTGCATTATAGTCACCAATTGTAAGCACTGAGTACTGGGGGTGTGCAAAGCGGACAGTATTCAGTTTGGATTTGGCCTGATTCAGGGGATAGTGATTTGATTAGCTGATTTGGATCACTGTGCTGGTTCGGTTCAGCCAAATCTGAATCTGAAGATTCAATTCTGATTTGGAAAATCAGCGATTCTGCTGTAGATGCAGATCTGTTTTTTCCAGTCTTCTAGTCCACTTCTGGGTCCACCACTGAGCATGCGGGGGATGCCCCCAATGCATCCCTGGCTCAGTGATCAGCTGCAGGGGGACCCCAGGTGCCCCCCAGACCCAGGAGGCACCAGTCACTAAGTTGGGGGGGCGGAATCCCCCCCACCGTGTGCTTCACAGAGGATCCAGAAGTAGACTGGAAGTACTTCTGGTTCACTTCTGGGTCCACCACCAAGCATGCAGGGGACCCCCCCCCGTGCTCCTGTGGGACGCTCCATCCACCCCAGCATCTCAGCATTCACAAGCCATGTCTGGACCTCAAGGTATGTAGAAAAAACATATAAAGCTATGTCTATGGCCGAATAGTCGAATCTCTATGAATCTCTCCAAATTGATTCGGAGGCTTCCGATTCGATTTAGACAGATTAATGGGTCTCATACTTCGATTTGGATTCAGAGATTCAGCTGCTGAATCAGGCTGAATCCCCTCCGAATCGAATCAGCGACCAAAGCTTCGTACACTCCTACTGAGTACAAACCAAAATCTTGGCTTGAAACTCTGGATGCAGAATTGTACTTTATAGTTCCTTTGATAGGAAAAATAAATGGATGTGGCAGATCCCCCCACACCTTGTTTCCAGCCATTGTAGTTAAAAATACTATTTGAATGTTCCCCAGATTTAAGATCTTTATAGTCAGGGTTCAGAATATAACCCTCATGGGTATTAATGTAGATCCAGGCTGTTGACTCAGGACCATCTAAACCAAAGCTGCCATTTATAGACATGAGAATAATTCATAATACTGTACATTGTTTAATGCAAATATTCTTTTTCAGTGAGGATTATCATAAGCAGATCCCGTTTTTCAAACAACAAATAAATGTGAGAAATTAACTGACAGGTTTTAAAACAGGAGCTTAAAATTTACTTTCTGCAAACATCCTTGTACTTAAGATACAATTAATGTTCAGTGAAAGGAAAAAGAAAAAGATGCAGATATAACCAAAGAGAATTAATTAAAAAATTAATTGAATGTTAATGGGAAATATTTTACCCAATTAAGCCAGCTCTAGTGAGTAAGTTTCAGTACGTGGGTCTGCTAACTACTTGAATGAAACTTCTATTTCCCACTCTGAAAAAGATTTTACCTTTCTGGAAAGTGTAAAGAGCAATATTATCAGTGCCTTTCTCTCTTTTTCTTTCTCTGGGATTTAGCTTGTGTTGTGGGGCACATAGCTGTAGGCGGTAAAAAGACCACAAAGGTGCCAAATATTTTAGTAATATTTGGCATAGCAGTGATAACGAAAAATGTCCTGCTACGATATTTCAGAATAAATTGTCATGAATCAATGCACTTTTCATTTCAGTATACTCTTACTGTAGTAATTCATTGCATTTTTTTGTAGCAACTGGCAAGTTTCCATTTTTGTGTGTGATGACAGCAATGCAGCAATCAGACATGGAGCTGATGACAACAAAAAATAATTATGAACTGAAAGACTCTTTAATATTTATAAAGATCATGGATTAAAGTGTGAGGTAGGAAAGATCAGTAGAAAAACTCCAGGACTACAGGTTAGGAAAGACAGACCTCAAATCCAAAGAAAAACAAAATCTAAGTAGTATTTTCTTAGGCAATTCTGTCAATTTCTAGTGCATAAGGTTCTAGTGGAAATGATTATGATTTTTTTAAAGAACTCTCTTTTAACAAGAGGAAGTGAGAATAATATAGTGCCTAATTAATAAATTATTCTAAGAGAGTTTAGAGTCAATCTTAATCTTTGTAATTAGCACCTTCTTTCATTGATGCTATAAGGATACCAGTTCAAAGTAAGTTTAGACTTCTTAGACTTCCCTTTCTCCCCACTGACACCATACAACTCAAGAGCACCTCCGTTGAAGTGAGGGGAATGACACTCATTCAAAACTGGTATTAAAGAGGGAAGAGTCAAGACAATTGATTCTTAATTCTGGCCTGCCTGGAATCTTTATGCCAGGCATTTACTCTTTCCTTTATATACAGAACGGATGTACATATTTGATATAAAAATGCTTCCAAATCAGAACGGAGGAAGCATTTTGCATTCACTATGCAGTGCATTATAAAACTACACAACATACAAAGCAGTGGAGAATCAGGCTTGTACAAACATGTAGAAAATTAGGCCTGTTTCCATGTAATTTCTAATTTAGCGTATGTCTACAGTAGTGACTGCAGTCTATGGTAGACCTACCCACACTAGTTTACAGCTGGGTAGGCTGGCTATTGGTATCAGCCTAATCTCAGAGTCTAGTGATGGCTACTGGCCTGAGTATTTATTCAGGTTCGTGGATTTTTTTCCCCAGCAAGTGCTGGGTTTTGTGACACCCTGCCTAGACTGCTAGTGGTACTCAAGCAGGATAGTTAAAAGCAGTGACTGCAATGCAGAAGTATCTTTAGACTCTCCCAATTTTCCATCTCCAACATATCTCTGGATTTGACCTACAAAACCTGAACAGGGAAATTGGTACAGTATAACCTCATAAATCTGGCATGCTCAGGACTGAGCACCTGCCAGGTATTTGAAAATGCTGTATTTCTGAAATGTAAGTAAATTGCAGGGGTGGGGGTGGGGGGAAGGAGGGTTTCTGGGGGAGGGATAGTGGTGGCTGGTTGCTGCCCAGCTGGCCGGATGCGGAGAGGGAAACCTGCATGCGGTGGCTGCTGCTGCATCCACCAGTCTGCTCTACATGCAACTGCAGCTCCGGGACCCGTCTCCGCTACTCCAGGACCAGTTGCTGAAGTGCTGGATTTCTGAGAATTCCAGATTTTTAAAACCCGGATGTATGAGGTTATACTGTATAATGTTTTGCCAATAGGCTAGAAAAGAGGAGTGAAGAAAACACCCAGAAGATGTTACAATATGTGTGTTTATAATACTACCAACTTTACTTTATCATAGGCATCTTAACCTCTTCTGGTTTCTTGCTCTGTTACGTTGCTTTGATTTATATATGCTTACTGATGAGTAAGGAGTCTCTGTATGTTTGAAGGATTAGGACTCCACCATTGTCAACAACAGAGTAATGCACACTGAGCAACCTTTCAGATTACTACAATAACAACTAGCTTCACACCAACCCAACCAAGATGCAGGTCACAGCTTTTCACTTATGCCAGAGAGAAGCCAAGTGGAAATTAAACACCACTTGGGATTGAATCCCCCCACTGATTAATCACCGGTTACTTGGGGGCTACACTGAACCAAACACTTATCTTCAAAGCACATGTAGAGAAAGACAAAAGGGAAAGTCAGTGCGTGAAGCAACATATTTCAAAAGTTTAACACCTCAAAATGGGGAGTGAACCCATCTACATTATGAACCACTGCTATTGCCTTGTGTTCTTCCACTGCAGAGTATCCATGTCCAGTATGAAAATAATCAGTTCATGCCAAGAAACTAGACCCAGTTCTAAACAACAGCTGTTGTAAATAACAGGCTGTTTAAACCCAACATTACAGGATAGCCTGTAATTACTGTCTGGCATTGTACCACCTGATGTCAGAAGAAACCAGCAAGCCAAAAAGAAAGATCAAGCCAGATGGAAGACCCCAGGCATCCACTCTATGCTCACACAGAAGTAACTAAACAGCTAAAAGCATGATAGTTTTGTGATCAGTGTTGCCCCATTGGACACGACAGCTAACAGGGCTTGACTGGGGTTATGGAAGGAAAGATTATGCACAATCAGGTGCTCTGAAATGGAACTGGAACCCTAGGAGGACAGTCCCAGAGGGGCTGATATAGGTTGGCCAACATTGTGCTGCCTGAATTGCCTGCACATGCAAACTGGAAGATCAAAAACAAACATGATCAAATGGGGCTACTCTAACGACATGAATATATGTGAGTGCGGTGAAGTACACTTTGGAGCACCTGCTTGTTTTGCGACTCATTGATGAGACATGTAAGAAGGAAGATTTAGCTACAGCAATGGAAAGAACCCTTGCATGTGCACAATTCTGTAAAAAAAACATTAATTAAAGACAAGGACATAAGAAGAAGAAGAAGAAGAGGGATTAGGAGTCTACAAGAATCTGAGAGTACAGGTCTTTAAGGAAGAGCAGCTTCTATATCACCTCTAAATGTGGCCAGGAGACTTTCAGGGGGGCACTTCCTCTCCCTAATGCACAAGATAATTTACATTTTCAGGGGCACAGATGATTTTAGGAGGGTGAAACGTGGGTGTGCTGGGGTGGGGAGGAAGAATGAAAGGGACTTTTTCCCTTTGGACACAGAGAACCCAAGTTTGGGCAGGAGCCTTATGATGGTTGTTTTGCAGAAAGTAACATATTTTGTTGCTGCTGATTTTGCTTTTATTCTGCTGGAAAAATGCTGTTGGTTTTTTTCTAGCTGAAAATTTCCAGTATTTTACTTCTGCTGAATCAGTCTGCTGCTTAAAATTGCCTTTTAAAATTTTGAACCCTTAGCACCTGTGAAGGTAAGGAACAAACTACTTGAACATTCTCTTTGTTCAAGAAGCAGATTTCTAATGATGAACTAATTATTCTGAGGTTGGATGAACCTCTTAATTAACTAAAATCTGCTAATGGGAATGGAATTACAAAACTGAGACTGACCTTTCAGCTCTTTTGTTACTTAAAGTACATGAGACATGTGCGGCCTATACTACAAATTATTTGTGAGGTGGCATTGTTGCCAGGTTCATGATTAATAAAGTTTTCATTTTTTCATCTAAAGTCAATGGCCTCCTTTGTTTGATTTGATTTTCATTGAAATCCCTTGCCTCCAGTAACAAAAGATGCCTGATTTAGGAATGACATTTGCTAGAAAAGCCTAGCATCGGGTGATTCAGTGTGTCCATTAATAGTTTTTACTTTATGCTCAGGGAGTACTCTTCAATTTAGTTTACCTCATACTGTGTTTGGCCTGATTTCCTATTGCAAAGCAAAACGTTTGCCCTGGATTCATCAGAGGCCTTTAAAACATGAACAGGGAGGAAAAACTCATTAAGGTCAAAAGCAAGAGTAATGAGTTTGAGAAAATGGGAACTTTTAAATCCTTCACTCTTGAATTCATGCCAGCAGTTTTTAAAAGCAGCCTTTTATATTGTCCTTTCTGAGATGTTTTAATTATTTTTTTTTCAGATAAACCAGATATAAAGCAAAAAGGGGGGAAAAGGTGTAAGGGTAGAATTCTAGCCTTTTCACTTAAATGATTTTCTTTCTTTACAAATATATGTTACAATACCGTCTGGACAAAGGAAATGTAAGAGATATGATATATCCAGATTTCAGTAAAATATTTGATATGGTGACCCATGGGAAGCCACTAGTTCAGCTGGAGAATTAGCACAGGAAGTATCAGATGAATAAGAAATTGGTGAAAAGGGAATGGGAGTCATCAGTGTTCAAAGTGAGCTGTTGTCTGAAGGCAGGGAAGTAGTGGTGCTCATCAGGGATTGTTCTTGGGATTTGTCTTCTTTACTGTTTTCAGTATTGCCAATGGCACGAGAAGTACATAGGAGCATGGGAAAGTAGGGCTGAAAGAAATCTCACAAGTTCAGCCCCCTACTCAAGGCACGATTGTGTGTGACTAAACTATCTCAGCCAAGTGTCTAATCTTCTCCTGAAAATTCCTAAAACAGAGGATGTGCACCTTCCCCACATCCCACCATCTCCGAGATGAGGGGAAGTTGCCCATTGCTCTCACCACCCCAGCAAGGCCTCCCTGACGCCTATATCCTCCAGCAGACTGGAATTAAAATGCCAGTAGGCCAACCCCAGACACCTGGGTCCCAGTGTGGCCAGGGCCCAGACAAGGTGGTGATCACTGAAAGGGGTCAGCTGGACATGGGAGGAGTGGGCCTGGGCAAAGTGTGGCAATGACACATTAATTCAGTCCAACTGGGAGTGGCAGCCTGCTTCTCCCCCACCCTTAAGTAGGTGAAGATGTGGGGAGGGCTGTCAGGGGGACAGTTACATCAGATGTCCACCAGGGAGTGGATCAGGATACCCCAAGAATGCCCACAGTGGCCTGGTTCTGCTCCCTACCTGACCAGTCCCGCACATCCAGGGTGATGTTAAAGTCCCCGCTAAGGGCCTGGCACTCACAACGGTTGAGGGTGCCGCTGTAAGTGGCTGCCTCTCAGGAAAAAATTCACCAACTCTGGGTCCTTTGCAGGAGTGTACACATTCAGAAGGTTCAGGGCCAGCCCCTGCACTTGGACCCAGAGGTGCAGCAGGTGACCCAGTACTACCTCAATGTCCTGGAGAAACTTTGGCTGCAGGCCTGGGGAAAACAGGGTGGCTACCCCAGAAGAGGTGGCCGAGAGGTGACTAAATAAGACCCTGCCTCCCACTCCAGCTGCCAGTCAGGCTTATCAGCTGGAGTCGTCAGGGTATAAGAATACCATAAGGTACCCCCCTCCTAAAGGAAGGAAAGCACCTGGCATCTCTGGTGACCCTTCCTGTAGATGTGGATGTTGAGGGTCATAATCTTTAATGACCTCATGTCTGGGGGGTGCAGTAGATGGTTTGGCAGGGGCCTTGCATGCCTCAACACCCGGCGTGTGGTCCACCAGCTTGTGCAGCACTCTCTCATTAGCATATAGGGCATCTATGAAATTGCGGGCCTAGCTACAGATCTGGGTGTTACAGCACTTGGGCCCCCTGCTTTCCCCCACCACCAGCTTTGCAGTGTCGAGGATGCTATCAATATATTCCCAATTGTCCAAGGTGAGCTGCACCTTCCTGGTGGACTGCTGGGTATACTTGTGGTCAACATATGCAAGCAGCTTACCCCTGGTGACTGACAGGACCAAGAGGTCTACAGGCTTCATGGAGCCTGCTGGTTCTCAGGCATCCTCCTCTTGGTCCTGGGGCTCAGTGGGCTCTTTAGGCACTGCCTGAACCCCCTGGTCCATTAAGACCTTGGACTCTGGGTGGGTTTGGGAGATCTCTGTAGCCCCTTGGGATGGGGCTGGGGATAAGGGCGGGGGTGGGACTCCCTCAAGATTGCAGGGAAGAGCTGGAACCCTGGGGGTTTTGCACAGGGTCTCTGACAAGATTGGCCTGTTGGTCGGGGGACCCCACCTCAACCCCCTCTCATGTGGGACCATGGGGTGGGCTGGTAGCAAGATTTTTCTGGGAGAGTCGGGAGGAGACCCGTCAGGCACCGGGATGGCATTGGTGCCTGCCTTAGGGTCTTGGGAGAGAGGACATCCACAGATGCATCTCGAGCAGGTCCAAGGAGGTGATCCTCCCCCTCTATGCAGCACTGGTCAGGCTGCAGTTGGAGTACTGCGTCCAGTTCTGGGCACTGCACTTCAAGAGGGATGTGGACAGCATGGAGAGGGTCCAGAGGAGGGCCACTGGTATGATCAGGGGACAGCAGGGCAGGCCCTATGAGGAGAGGCTACGGGACCTGAACCTGTTCAGCCTCCAAAAGAGACGGCTGAGGGGGGATCTAGTGGCCTGTTATAAACTAGTCATGGGGGACCAGCAGGCATTGGGGGAGTCCCTGTTCCCCCGAGCACTGCCAGGAGTGACCAGGAATAACGGTCACAAGCTGGCGGAGGGTAGGTTTAGGCTAGATATCAGGAGGCGCTACTTCACGGTCAGGGCGGCTAGGATCTGGAACCAACTTCCAAGAGAAGTGGTGCAGGCTCCTACCCTGGGGGTTTTCAAGAGGAGGTTAGATGAACACCTTGCTGGGGTCGTTTGACCCCACTACTCTTTCCTGCCGTGGCAGGGGGTCAGACTAGATGATCTACTCAGGTCCCTTCCGACCCTAGAAACTATGAAACTATGACTTCCCTCTCCCAGTACTCACCGGGGTGAGCCCCTGGGCCCCTGTCTCCCTCAGATCTTTGGAGTGGGAGGGCTTCACTGCTGGACCTACTGTGGGGTTGGCTGAACCCTCAGCCTTGGTGCCCATGGTCTCAGGGGGCAGGTCTTGGCCAGTGGAGTGGGGGGCCTCCTCCATGGGCTTCTGTTCAGGACTGGCCAGCAGCCCTAAAGCCTCCTTAACCGGGATTACCCATTTTATCTTTCCTGGGGGTGTGGTATTGGGTGCAGCTGGGAGGCTCCTGAAAGCTGGGCTGCTCTTTCTCCCTGTGTAGTAGTCCTGGGAGGCAGGGGGGGCAGGGTCCTCCACCTCGGGCATTCCATTTGGATTTGTGCCCTGAGAGAACCTGCACCCACTCAGCCATGGGGTGGTCCTTGGGTGGACAAACTCCAGTAGGAGAAGGTGGGGGTTGGGGTGGGGCAATTTCAGCAGGGGCATGGCTAGGGGTGGGGGGACCCTGCTTCCTCTCCTCGACTGCTGCCTCCCTCCCTGGGACTCCGCCAAACTTGGTTGGGGGCAGGGTCCCCTGAGCTCATGGGGGGGCTGGGTGTTGTGGCTGTGGTGCCAGTAGGGCCTAGCAGGGGGTGGGGGTGCAGGGCAGGTGGCAGGGACACGCAACTGCCAGCTGGATCATGACCTGGTGGCGGAAAGAGCGCATGTGGTGGAGGCCGGGATCCCAGCACCCCAATGGGAGGGGCACCACCAAAGAGATAACCCTTTCCAGGGTTTGGAGCTGGGGGAGCAGGGTCCAGTTGGGGATATACGATGGGAAGGAGCTGAGGGCCACCTGGGTCCCTAGATTTTCTAGGGGCCCAAGGAGTATGTATTCATTCTCTACTATGAGCCCCCTCTCCACTGCCTTTTGTGTGGTGGCCCCAAGGCAAGGAAAAAAACCCCTTGCCATGATCCGCCACGTTCTTGGGGGCTCTCACCACCTGAGCCAGGGCCTGCACCCAGGTCTTAAAGTGCAGGTCCTCCTACTTGAGTAGTTGGCACTTCACCCTATGCAGCACATAGGGAAGGGAAGCTGCAGCACTGAGGAAGCATGGCTCTGCCAGCAGCTCACTCTGATCCTGCTCATGTGGGGCAGGGGAGCATGTGTGGATGGAGAGAGAAGGGTGTGTGTGAAGGAGCTTTGCTGCTCACAAAGCCCTGCCAGGAATGGAGGAAAAGACAGGAGGGGGGAGAAGCAGCATGCACTGGTAGGCAGGTGAGAGAGAAGCAACAGCAGCAGAAGCCAGTGCAGGCTCGGCTGCAGCGCATCTGGGCAGGTGTGGGACAGAGACTAAGAGAGCTCGTGATGTCAGGCTCGACTCCCTGGTACCCCTCCCCTCTCGCAGGGGCTTTTCTTGCTGCCGGCAGAGGCAGCTGCTTTCCTGCCCTTTGCAGTGTGCTGCAAGCGAGGCAAGCAGTGCTGATCCCCTTCCCCTCCCCTGCCCATGGAGGGGCTGGGCTGAGCCACATTGCAAAGAGCAGGCAGGGGGAAGCCCCCACTTGCACACACCCAGCTCACCCACACCCCACACACCTGGTGTGCTAGTGGGCTGGGCTGGGCCAGCTACATTCAGCATGTACAAGGCCTGGGTCTCACAGTGGCTGGCTGTGGCTGCAGTTGGGCCACAGCCCAGGGAGTGGGTGAGGGGGAAGGCGTGCGGCAACTCTTCTGGCGCCCCTCCACAAACCCACCCACAGACCACACATCCGCCCTGCCCCTCTCCAAACCTCTGACATCCCTCTGCCACTCACCATACTCCCAAGATTTCCCTGCCTCTTCCCATATGTATCCACACCGTCAAACCCCCATGTCCCTGCTTACCCATGACAGCATCCGGGTCCCAATCTTTCTGCTTTCCTCAGCATGTTAAGGGTTCATGCCTCGTGTGCTGGGGCAGCAGGAGCACCACAGAGATGCTCTGGCCAGACACCAGAGCATCTCTGTGGAGGACTGGCTCCCGGGTTACCTCAGGGCACGGTTGGGGACTGTGTCCTGTCCCACTTTTTTCTCCTGAGTTTTATTTTGGTACCTGAATTTCCAGGTACCAAATTCTGAGCCCACACTGCAAATATGCAGTGCGGGGAACATTTTTTTGTTCCTGGCATGCATCTTGTGGCATCTCAAAGGAGTTTGAGGCACCGCAAGAGCCATGTGCATGCTCGTCTGGATGCACCCCTAGAATGCATCCCATCTGGCTCTGCCAACTTGAAAGCATCCAGCTTCTCTACATAATCCCTTACCTTTGCTTTTCCTGCTCTAAGCAGTTTGTCTTCTTCCCTATCTTTGCTGCCAACTGCTTTCAACATCTAGTAGCTGCCCCCAATTGCAAAGACTGAAGTAGAAAAGGCATTAAATACTTCAGCCTTGTCTGTATTAGATTGACTTCTGCGTGCTGTAAGGAACTTATGGCATCTTTGGTTTTCCTCTTACTCTTGACACACTTATAAAATCTGTTTTTATGCCTTTTATGTCCCTTGACAGTTGCATTGCAAATTGTGCCTTGGCCTTCCTAATTTCCCCTGTACACCCATATGATACTCGTATACTCTTCCCTAGTACTATGACCAAGTTTTCCCTTTTTGTATGATTCTTTTTGAGTTTCAACTCATTGAAGAGATCCCTGTGTAGCCAGGCTGGTCTCCTATTGCACTTTCCATTCTTCTGTTGTTTTGGGATAAAACCATGCCTTTTGCTAATGCCATAAAGTTGATGGCACTGTAAATAAAAAGAAGAACCAAAATATCAGACATAAAGACTAAATTGTCCTTGAGGACTGGAGTAGTACTAGTGTAATGAAATGTAATAGTACAGTATGCAAAAATGAGGTCAGAGAAAGCTCAAAATCACTATCTATATATGAATCAGGGTTGTAATCACTAGAGAGTGACAGTAACTCTTTCAGAAAATATTGTCACAGGAACAAATGGGTATGATAACCTAGTATTGAATAAATTTAGGCTGGAAATTAGAAGGTTTCCATCACATTGGTAAGATTCTGGAAAAGCCACATAGTAGGAGTAACAGGGTTAAAAAGCCTAACCAATTTTAATGTGGAGCTTTAGAAGCTTATGGAAAGGATTAGAGTTGTCTGTGATAGCATCAGAAGAACTGATGACACATGAATTTCCTTCCAGTCCCATGTTCCTAGGTCATTTAAAGAGCGACATGGAGCTTGAAGTGAAGAAGGATATACTATGCAAGACTCTCAAAACAATTTTAGAAGCTCTACTCCTCAGAAGTTTCTAAAAGAACTGGGCTTATTATTAACTATCCTGTGTTATCATATGATGCTTCTTATTGCTACAACAAGGCAATGCATATGTGGAAATGCATGAATTTTAATCAATTTTGCATAAATGATTCAATAACCCAACAGTAAATGACTATGAGAAGATTCTTTATTTAGTGTCCAGACTGAGGTGTACTGTCAAAGAAGGAAAAAACAAGTCCTTAATGATTAACTGGAAAAGTCAAGTACAGGTTTCCCTCACTTAATGCTGTACATGCATTCCTGGAAAACAGCACATAACTCGAATTCACATAAAGGGAACCCACTTTACAATGTAACAAATAGGGATAAGTTCCAAGACCTCAACTGTACTGAGCCGCAGACCCATTTCTACCACTTTTACACAACGCTTTTGGTACTCTCCAACAGCAGAAAGTACACACAAGCACAGGGCACTATCATCATGGGGATGGCAACTACAGAAACACGTGTCACAGACAACGAGCAAGGAGCACAGATCCACACAGGATCACAGACTATATTTCTGTGCTTGTCACTCCCACAGTGCACCATACAAAGCAGCTGACTGCAGGCTTCCACCACACAGTTCTCATAAGAGTGAATTTACCTCCCATGTAACTAATTGTTGGTCTAAAAAGGGTCATTGCATAAGAACGAATTTGCACATACAGAACACGGGGAAACCTGTATGGGAAATTCAGACCCAAAGGTCAGTTAGGTAATAGTTTTAATCCCATCAGTGAAGGTCCAAAATTCTAGCAATTATAGAATATCTTCTTTTTTAATACGATAAGATATGTGCAT
>NW_017729034.1:38363673-38368038 GCF_001723915.1 Gavialis gangeticus | reverse complement strand
ACCCCTGATAAACTTATAGGTGGCCATCAGATCACCCCTGAGCCTGCACTTTTCCAGGCTAACGAGCCCCATAGCTCTCAGCCTGTCGTTGTAAGGTCTGTTTTCCTGACCTCTGATCATGTGCGTGGCTCTTCTCTGGACTCTCTCAAGCTTCTCCACATCCTTTTTGAATTGTGGAGCCCAAAACTGGACGCAGTACTCCAGCTGCAGCCTCACCAAGGCTGAGTACAGCAGGAGAATGATGTCCTGGGATTTGCTTGAGAAGGATCTATGGATGCAAGCCAGCGTTTTCCTCGCTTTACTAGCCGCAGCATCACACTGAAGGCTCATGTTCATCTTGTGGTCAACCATGACCCCCAAGTCCCTTTCATCGGTAGTGCTAACCAGCGTAGCACTACTGAGCCTATAAGCATGGTGCAGGTTTTTCCTCCCAAGCTGGAGAACCTTGCATTTTTCGGTGTTGAACACCATCAGGTTCTCGTCCGCCCATTACTTGAGTCTGTCCAGATCACTGGAAATTGAATCACTGTTCTCCAAACCAGCTGAATCTGAATCAAATACTTTCCTATTTGCACAGGCCTACCACATACTGCACATTTAGATGTTCTTTGCACTGCAAGGGAGAGCTGCCTGTGTGTGCGCTACTTCACTTTTTTTCCCCGGCTGTTTTTTTTATTTTATTTTTTTTACTCTTGGATATCCAGGGGACAAAAAAAAAAAATATCCCCATGGATTTTTTTGCTTCAAAAGAGTGGAGTAGCGTATGCACAGGCGGCATGCGCCACTCAAAAATGGAGCCAGGCTGCCTGGAGCTGTGCTGCGGCTGCTGGCCAGGCGCCGTGTGGCAGAATCACCGCTGCTGCAGCCCCAGGGGGCCCCCAGGAACCCAGGTAAGGCTGCTGGGGCCAGCACAGTGCAGGCCCCAGCCTCCCCTATCCCACCCAGGATGACTCGCCACATACCAAAGCGTGCATGGCATGGGCGCTCCCTGGGGACAAGTAGTGGCAGTGCAAGGTGTGCCACCACTACTTGTCCCCAGGGAACTAAACATCCAGGCTCATCTGGACAAGGCCAGTGTCTGCATGCTTCTCTTCCAGCAAAGAAAAATCAGCTTCCCTGCTTAAAACACATTCCCCAATTTTGGAGGGCTGATTTGGGGAGAAAAAGAAGTAGGTAAGTATGGTAGCAAGCCCACTCAAAACAAGAGGCAAAAAATACACACAACTACAAGAAGCTTTAAAAAATGTGATTCAGTCACCACGTGTTACATTTTCTATTACTGTTATTGATGATCTCAACATTTCTAATGGCAATAATTTAGAACAGTACAAAATGAAAATATTAAGTTTGTGTGAACCCAGGAAAATGTTAAGTGTAAAAGGACAACCATTTTTTGTTATACTTCAGAATTTATTTGTACATGTTTTTGAAAAATTCTAGAGCAAAGTTTGATACTCCTCAGCATGAATCTTACCTGTTCTTTGCAGAAGAGACAATGAGGGAAAGTAAGAAAATGCAAATGCTTTTTCTCAGATAGCGCCTATTCCCCTTAACAGAAGTTACAGTCAGTTATCAGTAGCCTAGTAATACAGCTCCATCTTAGGTTTTTAATATACAAGTTCTGTAAACACTATTCCAAAATTCAGAAGATACCAATTAGTTTATTCATAATATTTTTAAAATTTTTGCTTTTAAGTTCAGTGCAGCACACAGAGAAGTGTACCAGGGTGTATAGCCGGTTATATTGAACATTAACATTAAAGTCAGTCACAAGATCTTTTTATGTGTGGTTCTTTTGGTGTTTGCAGGTCTCACTTATTGTGTAGTAATAATTTTCATTTGTCTAGGAGCCAGACCTTAAGTACAACAAGGGGCCTGAGAATCAAACTATAGTCTTTCTGATCTTTAGTACAAGAGGCCTGTAGTATTCAGCTATATAACTCATTAGATACATACAGTACGGAAATGTTAAGTATGACTTAAACGTGTATGGTAGATGTCAGTATTCACTACAGTTGTTCTTCACACACAGATAGTGATATGTAAGTTCAAGTCAGGGATTTTCATTGCATCTTTCAAAGCAGATTTTGCTGATGTGTTCTGTTTGACCCAGACCCCTCTGTCTGAAGAGCCCTAAAAATGTATTTAAGTTTATTCTGGTCTAACCTGAATTTTTCAGGATGTTGAACCACTGAGAGACTCCACAGTGATGGCACTGCTGATGCAACCATAATGAGGCTACTGCTGCTCCTCATTAGCCCAAAGAAACATTTCAACTTACCACTCATTAGGTTTTACTTCTCAACAGAAGTTTTCTTTAAAAATGTTGCTCCTAACTGACATGTCATGTGCCACAACAGTAGTTCTGACAGAATTAAAATGAACAGAATCCTCAGTGAAACTCGGTCCATTAACTGACCAGCCCAGATTTTTTTGCAACATTGCCAACTTCTTGCTTTTCTTTTCTTTTCTTTTTTTTTCTTTTCTTTTCTTTTCCTTTCCTCTAGTGATTGTCATCTTTTTTACTCCTGATTTATTTTAACAGAGAAACCAGTTGGTTTAGCTCAGTTTTCTGTTTTTAGAATTTGATATCAGAGAAGTCAACATATTCAGGGCTAAGTCTGTTTACTATTTCAGCATCTAAATTAATTGTGACCCCTTTCAATTCTCTTTATGTGTGACAATATTCTTATAATGTGCTAAGGTTTTTTTTTCTGATGCATTACAGTTTGTAATGACAACCTGGAACTGATACATTCATCTTACTTGGGTAGCTTTAGAAGGAGCAAATGCAGGCCTTGTATCCTTGCTTTCTTTATATGTGGTCTCATTGCAATCCATTTAGGATTACATTCTAATTCCACATTAATACAAAGGATCACTCTTTACTAGGTGATTCCAGCTTTAAAGCACTATTTCTGGGTTTGCTTATATGGTCTCTGTTGCCATACTGTCTCTCAGTCTTTAATATATTTATACTCAGAACAGCTCTGTGAGGTAGGGAAGTGCTAATATTCCTATATTGTGGATGGAGAACAGAGATCAAAAAAATGGCTTGTCCAAAGTTATTCAAGAAGTCTGTGAAGAAGCAGGGAATTGGAACTTGCTTCCTATGACTTAGGATAGACCCTAAAAGCAAGGCCATCCTTCCTTTCTAGGATGCAAAAGGTGCATCAGGAAATGTCATGAAGTAATGCAAAACTCTAGAACTCTTGGTTTAGAGATAATACCTTTTATTAAACCAATTAAGAAATCACCAAAAAAAATTATCTTTTTCTGAAAGCTTTCAGGCACACACATCCTTCCTCAGGCTCAGGGAAATGTTCCCAGGTTTTCTCTTGAGCTGGATACTACACAGCCAGTGTAAGGGAGCTGAAATCTAAGGATTTAAGACTCATTATTTTATAGCTACTTTTTTCCAAATAAGTTTATATTCCTGCATTTATATGTGTTTTTTCCTCAGGTAAAAATACAACCATCCTATTGTTTCTACAAACAAATGAACACTTTGAAAGTGCAGCTTTACTGGGTCCCTAAATTGGAGGGTAACGGGGGGTCAAATTCTCATTTTGAACTTATGTAAATCAGAAACAGCCCCTTTGAAAACCATGGAGTTGCAGGTGCATGGAAGCAGTACAAATGCAGGAAGAATGACATGTTCAATCACATGTTTTGGAATGAAATGAGGCATGACCATATATCATCCTACATCTGTAGGATGTTGCTTAGTTACGAATTCATATGTTCTTGAGTAGGGGTTGAACTATGTGATTTCTCATGATCCTTTCCAGCCCTGTTTTTCTATTAATCTCTGTTTAACCCTTTAACTTCCTGCCAACTGCCATATGAAACTTTCAACTTTAGCTTGAATTTTTACGACAGGAAGAATGAGTCTGAAACCTGAATACCAATAAAATGGACTGGATAGGAAAGATGGAAATTTGTAAACTCCTTCTAAATGGGATTATTTCTGGCATGTTCCAACAAATTGCAATGTAATTCCTATATGGTCACAAGAAAAGTGTAACCCGGATCCTGTAATTCTGCAGTAGAAGTAAAATAAGTTGAAATATGAATCCTTCTGAACTGACACTTGTTCTTCGTCCATGCCATAGGTGATATTTTAAAACTAAAGCTCCCACATAAACAAACTATCAACGATTCAATAAAACACTGGAGGAACAAGTGTGTATTTTAATGCTGGGACCACTGGTATGAAATTACTTGTTAGCCTCCTAAGAACTGCATCTAACACATTTTTGGGTACTTGAGAAATATTATTACTCATGTTGCATAAATTGCTGATTTTATCCCCTGGAGGCTAGTCCAATTCACCTCTAGAAGAGAGTCACACTTTCAGGCTGG
>NW_017729034.1:38361683-38363318 GCF_001723915.1 Gavialis gangeticus | reverse complement strand
TGTTACATTTTGATTGGTCATTTCAAACCAAAACCTGAGCAACCTATAAGGCATACGTAGTGGGCCATCCTGTACCATGTGGGTGGAAAGTTACAGAATGCAGGGGTTAATACTAAAACAAGGAACAAAGAAACATAGAGAAAAGTATCTATTTTCGCTACACTCATATATATGCAATTCCAGTAGAGCAGGAGGCCATCAGTCAATTCATCTGTGAGTTTAGATGCCATGCGAACAGTTATAAGGCAGGATTTCCCAAGGCATCCTGTCACTGCACCATCACATTTAACTGGAAAACATAATGACTTATCTAGTGAAAGACAACAATTTCTTTTATACCTTTTAGGTAACATACTTTATTTGTGTTTTTTAAAACACATGGTGTTCATTAAGTATAGACAGCATTTAACACTGTAAAACATACTGGTTGGTCATGGTCAACCTCAGGATTGTAAAAGAGGCCCAGAGTTGCCAAATGTCTGTAAATTTTCATAGTAAAAAAACAAGCTAAAAATCCCTGTCCATAAAGTCCATAAAAAATAAAGACACCTGTAAAAAAATAAACTTTAATTAGAGCGGCTCTTGGAGCCGCTCTAATTAAAGGGCTGCCCCTCCACAGCCCTGGAGCACATGTACAAGTGCCCTAAGGTTTCATAGCACGTACTGAAATGAGTTTGCTGGTAACAAGTGATTGGAAACCAGTCTATACTCATAACAGGACAGAACTTTAGTGCACACAGACTGGTTTAAAAATGGTGGAACCCAGGCTAAAGTTTTGCCTCCCTCCCACCAAAGGGCAAATGTGGGTTTTGTTCACTACTGATCTAAACTATGCCACTTACAGAAAACCACGTAACTTAAATCAATTCTGTCTCAGGCTTTTTGAATGTCTGTACCTAGCCCAAGTGATTTTTATTAAGTGTTGCACTTAACTGTGGTTTTGTAAAGTGACAGTGCATTACCTTATGGGAGCTGCTGGTGCAACCAGAATTTTTAAAGATTTCAGTTCTCTTTTACTGGATAAGTAAAGAGAAATATTATGTGTAAAAACAAGAAAGGCCCAAAGCAAGGAAATGAGCAAAGATTTTATTAACACTGGAAGGGTTGAGCACTAAAAAGGAAAATAACTTGGATTTCAAGAAGCTGTTATAGCCTGTTTAATGAACATGCTGTATCATTCAAAAAGCACCTGATGTCTCATGGAAAACTTTGGAAACTTCTGATTCTGTTTGTCATGCATTTTGTTTTCCTTGCTTGTTTCTCTTACTAGAGATATTAGAATAAGAATAAAACTCTTACAGTTATTGTTTGGGTTTTAGTTCAGTTCTTTCCCCCTGTAACCCAGATGCTACACAGAAAGGTACCTCCTCTCTAATTGTAGGGATGTCAGTGGGTGTAGGTATGCTGTGGGAGACAGGGCTGTGTGAGGCTTTGGACTGCACTTCAGATCCGGAGAAGATTTGGATGCTTCGGATGCCGAAGCAGCATGTCCAGATTGAAGCGCTGACTTTAGGCTTTCCAAAGCCATTTGGAGCTTCTGAACCGCTTTGGAAAAGCTTCAGATGCTTCAGAGGGCTGAAAGAGAAAGTTAGAAGAAGGAGGGGGAGTGGGGGGGGGGGGGCGAAGACTGTCATG
>NW_017729034.1:38360392-38361536 GCF_001723915.1 Gavialis gangeticus | reverse complement strand
CGATAGTGTCTGGGGGAGGGACCTAGAAACAGCATAAAAGCCACTGTTTGCAGGTATGCTGTGCCTTTTGTAAGCTTGTTCTGTCTTGGGAACTGCGTGAGAAAGGTACCATAGCAGAAAGGCAGGCAGGCAGCTTGGCCTGGCTTGCTTTAGTCAGTAGGTGAACTTGCCTGCTCCTTTTTGTTGTCAGAAAGGATTGGGTAGGATTTAGCTTAGCTTAGCTTAACTTAGCATCTCTTACTACTATTCAATTAATTTATTTCAATTTATATTTGCTCTTTTTTGTTGTTGCAAACTTTGAAAAAAGAAAGCTGTGTTTTCTCTGCCAGCGTGATCCATCACTGTGCAGGGAGGCACACAGATTGCGCGCACGCGCACACACGCACATACACACATAATATAGAAGAAGAAAAATCAGATATTCATAGGAGAAGAAAGACAGCACACAATTTTTACATAGCTTGTAACACTTGTTACTGAAGCAAATAATCAAAGAAGAGTCCTGTGCATGCATGCAACAGAGGGAATAAAACACACAACACAAAAGGAGTGACACACACACACAGACCTTTTGCAGCAGAGGAAAGATTAATATGAAGTGTTCTGGAAAGGCAGTTGCCAGGTCTTCTGGCAGGGGAGGGAGAGGGGGTAAGGGGAGAGCTAGAGCTGCAAGTCCCCGCCCCCCCCACCAAACATAGGTGCATTCTTTTCCCAAGCAGCCATGTCATTTGTGCTGCCAGTGGAAACAAGGAGGTGTGAGCAGTGTCTGCACCTAACATCTCTGCACCTGAATCACCTCCCTTCAGTCCAGAAGTGGGCACCAGCAGTTGAATCACTGTCTCCTCTACACCAGTTACAGCTCTCAGTGTGAGCCTGCCACTGCCAGAGGAGGAGCTGGAGCTGGAACCAGAGATGCTGAGCGTGCTGACTCAAGCAATTCTGGGGACTGAGGGGGAATCAGAGTGTGCTCCACACCCCGTAAATTTCCCCTAAACCCAGGTCTCCTCCAGAAAGCAGCACCTCAGAGGAGGCAGAGGTTGTGGAGGCAGGTGGCTCAGATGATGCAGCTCCTCCTGCTGTTGAGCCTCAGCCTGCTGAGTGGGATAAGGCAGGATACTCACCCTCAACCCAGAAGCAGGTGAGT
>NW_017729034.1:38354569-38355392 GCF_001723915.1 Gavialis gangeticus | reverse complement strand
TGATCTAAACTATGCCACTTACAGAAAACCACGTAACTTAAATCAATTCTGTCTCAGGCTTTTTGAATGTCTGTACCTAGCCCAAGTGATTTTTATTAAGTGTTGCACTTAACTGTGGTTTTGTAAAGTGACAGTGCATTACCTTATGGGAGCTGCTGGTGCAACCAGAATTTTTAAAGATTTCAGTTCTCTTTTACTGGATAAGTAAAGAGAAATATTATGTGTAAAAACAAGAAAGGCCCAAAGCAAGGAAATGAGCAAAGATTTTATTAACACTGGAAGGGTTGAGCACTAAAAAGGAAAATAACTTGGATTTCAAGAAGCTGTTATAGCCTGTTTAATGAACATGCTGTATCATTCAAAAAGCACCTGATGTCTCATGGAAAACTTTGGAAACTTCTGATTCTGTTTGTCATGCATTTTGTTTTCCTTGCTTGTTTCTCTTACTAGAGATATTAGAATAAGAATAAAACTCTTACAGTTATTGTTTGGGTTTTAGTTCAGTTCTTTCCCCCTGTAACCCAGATGCTACACAGAAAGGTACCTCCTCTCTAATTGTAGGGATGTCAGTGGGTGTAGGTATGCTGTGGGAGACAGGGCTGTGTGAGGCTTTGGACTGCACTTCAGATCCGGAGAAGATTTGGATGCTTCGGATGCCGAAGCAGCATGTCCAGATTGAAGCGCTGACTTTAGGCTTTCCAAAGCCATTTGGAGCTTCTGAACCGCTTTGGAAAAGCTTCAGATGCTTCAGAGGGCTGAAAGAGAAAGTTAGAAGAAGGAGGGGGAGTGGGGGGGGGGGGGCGAAGACTGTCATGTCTAGGTG
>NW_017729034.1:38339920-38353391 GCF_001723915.1 Gavialis gangeticus | reverse complement strand
CTCCTCTACACCAGTTACAGCTCTCAGTGTGAGCCTGCCACTGCCAGAGGAGGAGCTGGAGCTGGAACCAGAGATGCTGAGCGTGCTGACTCAAGCAATTCTGGGGACTGAGGGGGAATCAGAGTGTGCTCCACACCCCGTAAATTTCCCCTAAACCCAGGTCTCCTCCAGAAAGCAGCACCTCAGAGGAGGCAGAGGTTGTGGAGGCAGGTGGCTCAGATGATGCAGCTCCTCCTGCTGTTGAGCCTCAGCCTGCTGAGTGGGATAAGGCAGGATACTCACCCTCAACCCAGAAGCAGGTGAGTAGTGTAGTGTGGGATCATTTTGAGCTGGCAGATGATCCCAGGTTTGCCATCTGCCAGCACTGCTGAAGGCACATCAGCTGTGGCAAGGATATGAGGCACTTTTCCACCATGGTGATGTTGCTGCATCTGGGGAGGCAGCACCCCCTTGCCCTTCTTCCTGCTCAGCCTGACACCGGTGCGAGCATGCTGAAAGGGAAGTCCCCTGCTCACTCGAAAGCCCCCTTCCCCACAAAGCAGAGGCAGACCACCCTGGAGCAGTGGGGGAAAGGTGGACAGAAAGTGGGGCATGTTCCCAAGGCACGTGAGATCACCTAGAGCATTGGGGAGATGCTTGCTGTGGATAGCCAGTCCTTCTCCCTAGCTGAGTGGCCAGGGTTCAGGCAGTTCGTAGCACTTCTGGCCCCATCTTACAAAGTGCCCGCATACACAACCTTTAGCAGGACAGTGGTTCCCTCCCTGTATGAGGCATGCAGGGAGCACTTGAGGGAGGAGCTGCACAAGGCAGGGCCCGCAGGTAGCCTTGTACTTCACCTCTGACATCTGGAGCAGCCGGGTGGCGATTACGCCTACCTCTCACTAGAAGCCATGAGATGGCCTTGCTTGGGGAGGTTGGGATCAGTGGCTCCCTGAACAGAGCTGAGTGGGGTACCATCTCCCAGATCTTGGTGGTCCTCAAACCCTTCCTTGAGGCCACCGAGACCCTTAGTGTTGGCAATGCCCTCCTCAGCCAGGTGATCCCCCTAGTGAGGGAACTGGAGAACTAAATGAAGAAGTTCCAGGGGATCAATGTTCCTGGCTGGGGCAGGCCACTGTCACCATACATGCAGGCACTAACGAGGCAAATGAAGGAGGGCATCAGGAGATGGTTGGATCCCTTGCAGTCCAGTATGGGCCATGATGGCGGGCATGTGCGACCCGAAGGTGAAGGGGAGCACGTGCACTGGCAGCACCAAAACCCTTGATCACTGGACGGAGGTGCTGGTCAACGAAGTCAGGGAGGCCAAAGTGCAGAGGTAAGGGGATGTGGAAGAGGGGGATCCACTTTCCCCTGCCACCACTTTCAGCACCATCACAGGCGCCAGCACCAGCACCAGCACCAACACCAGCCAGTCTCCTCCATGCCAATGTGGGCCATGGACATGGATTCAATGCTGGGGTCCAAACGCACCAGACCCCAGCCTTGGGCAGGTAGTGCCGAGGCTTTGGTGGCTACCTATCTCACTGAGGATGTGGAGCCATTGGACTGCAACCCCTAGCCCTACTGGGCAAGCTGCAGCCAGATGTGGTAGGATCTGGCCACGGTTGCTCAGCAGCACCTGTACTGTCCACCAACCAGTGATCCAAGTGAGAGGGTGTTCAGCATTGCTGGGGATGTTGTAACATTGCACCGCACCTGCTTGGATGCTGCTTTGGTGGAGCAGCTGGTGTTCCTAAAGGTGAACTTCCCACTAGTGGGGTTCCCCAAGCTCCACCTGCAGATGGACTGAGTGCCACCCTCCTCACTCTGTCTGCACCAATTTCCTTTTTTGAGTCTTTTAAAAGCTGAGTAATGCCCTGCTTTCAGCTGGAGGGGGCACTAACTGCATCACCAGCCAGCAGGGGAAGAACATGTCCCTGCTGAGCTCATTCCCCTGCCAGGATGAACTTGGAGGTATGGGATTGGGGCTATGAGGAAGGAGGAGGCCCCAGGTCCTGGGCATGAGCACTAAAACTGCTTCCTGCCAGGGTAGGGAGGCCTGGTGGGACGGCTGGCAGTGTGGCAGCCCCGTAAATGCCAGAACCAACCATCCCTTGGTGAAAGGTGGGTAGGAGGTGCCCTAACCTCCAGCTAATGCACACACACACACACAGAGTCCTGGCTGGGGAAAGCCCAGACCTGTTATGTCTTTGACAGGCCTGATGCTTGCTGGTTGCTGTGCAGTTGTGAGGCTCCTGGTGAGCTCAGCTTAGCTGCCTGGGATGTCAGCTTTTTCATTGAAAACCCCTTTGTCAGCCTGATGAAGTACCTGCAGTTGGTCTTTGATGGAAGGAATAGTAAAAAAGCCAGAGGCTGCCCTGGCCCACAATGCAGGCAAGAAAGCCAGTCAGTGAAAATGGAAATGGAGGTGTCGGGGGGGAGGGACAGGCTGGGGTGGAGAGAGGGGGGGAAGGGGATGTAGTAGTGCAGGTAAAAGTGCAGAGATGCCTGGGGTGTCAGATGTCCAGCCAGTCGCAGTGTTCCAGAACTCCATTGTGTATGTGTGTGTCCATGAGTTTCTGTACCTACTACCTAGGAGGCTGATGAAGTGCAGCTCAAAGGCCCATATATGAAAAGTTGTTTGTTCACATTGTAATTTGTTCTCTCTCAGGATCAGGCCTGAGAGACTGGAGGCAGAGTGTTTTTTTGGTGAGTAATGTGCCCCCACAGGTAGCTGGGTTTTGTTGTCTTTGATCGATTCTGGTGTGCAGTTTGTGGGGGTACTGGAGATAGTTGGCAGGTTTTGTGTTTTGAGCTGTAGGAAGTTGGCTTCAGTTCTGGTGATGAGGTTAGGTGCTTGTTTGAATGTACAAACCACTTTTCAGACTCAATATACACAGTGGAATTCTGGCACACTGCGACCTGCAGGATGTCTGACACCCCAGGCACTTTTACCTTCGCTGCTACATCCCCCTTTTCCCCCTACCCCCAACCCCAGCCTGTCTCTCACCCCCTTACACCTCCATTTCCATTTTCACTGACTGGTTTTCTTGCCTGCATTGTGTGCCAGGCCAGCCTCTGGCTTCTTTACTATTCCTTCCATCCAGGACCAACTGCAGGTACTTCCTCATCGTTAGAAAGAGGTTTTTAACCCTAAAGCTTCCTAAGATATATTTTTAAGTACTCCTTTTTTTTCATAATAAACATATAGACATAAAAACACAAGACAAGCCATCACACACCATGAGTAACATCATATGTCCAACACAACACAACATCTTTACTTCTTGCTGTCAGTTCCTGTGACAGTTCCGTTTGGGTACCTTTGATGCTGCTGCTGATGCTCTTGGTGTTGAGCCAGCTAAGTTATTTTACCTGCTGTCATGTAAAGAGGTGGACTGGACCTGAGGCTGTAGGGGAGGAGGAGGCCTCACTGAGGCACACTGCCGTGTTGTGCAGAGGCCCCAGTGCCAGGAAGGGCACACCTTAACACACATACAGTGTCACCCACCCACATCACGAGTTTTTCCTGTTAGCAGCCAGAGGTGCAGGGCCCCAGAAGCCAGATTCTCCCAGTGAGACATACACACAGTTGGCAGGCTGTGTGAATATATATATTCTAATATTATAAAAGCCTTAGTCTGTCTGTCCATAAAGCTTTATTTGCATTCTGATTGGTTGTCTGAAACACCCAATCAGAGTGCTCCAACAGCATTCCGGACAAGAGGTGGTGGAGGGGATGAAGTGGCCGGGGGGGGGGGTCGGGAGAGGCAATATAGCAGGCTTACTTTTTCAGAGCTTGGGTTGAGTTCCAGGATCGAGGGTCTGCTGTTTGATTGGTGGAGCCCACCCACCAATCCGGAGGCAGCCCAAGGGAAGCAATGCCTCTCTCTTTTCCGAAGGGAGGGGGCAAAAAGCAACTGGACCTGAATTGAAACTGTGCCAGCCACGTCCAAAGAAATATGGGGGTTGAGCCCCTGAAGAGTATAAAAGGGGAGCGTGCTCAGCAGGCTGGAGAGAGATGATGCGGGACAGCCTGTAAGGGCTCAGCTACCATGAAAGAGAGAAAGCCCTGGGCTGCCCAGTGCGGGCACCAGGCCAATGAGGAGAGCCAAAGGTGCTGCTGGAGAGAGGCTCTTGTGGGATCAGCCTCCAGGGGACAAGCCCTGGCTGCTTCAGACTGGAAGCATGAATTGCTGGGGAAGCAGACCCCACAGTGGAGGTGGGCATGGGACGGGAGGGTCTGCTGCCTCCACCCTCCATTGTGGGAGGGGTGTGTCCACATCCCAGGGCCCTAAAGGGGAGGGGCTCCAAGGAAACCCCTTGGGGAGGTACTGAGTGCACTCCCTATTTTGGGTGATTGTTGTTGTGTCAAGGTCTGAAGGGAGGGGGCAAAAAGCAACTGGGGGCAAAAGCTATGGGTATTCTTTAAGGAAGTTTATATGATGTATATGTTGTTAATGTGTTAATATATATATTTTTAGTTACTTGGTAGGTTTAGGAAATATTATTAACTATTTGGGTTCTATAAGTGGAGTCCCCATATCTGCCTATCATGTTGTAACTTTAACTATCTTGTTCAATGTATTAATTATTATATATGTTGTAAGTTATAGGGTTTATGTGAATTGTGGGATATTATATGTAGTGTCATATGCTAAGCTTTATTGTAAATATTTTATATTTTATTTTAGGTATATATTATAGTAATAAATTGTATATAGTTAAGCCAGGTCTCGGCCTGGCTCTGTAGAGAGGAGAGGGAACTGCTCTAGTAGCCGGCCCCTCCATCAGCACCCTGCTTGACCCCCACCACTGTCATTGGAGGACAGGGCACCCCCCCGGGTATACCTGAGGTACAGCAATTTGGAACTTGCTCTTAGAATATTTTGGTGACTTAATTATTACTTCTTGCATCCTTTTTCTTCTATCCCTCCTTCTTTTCTTCCTCTTTACCTTGCCCTTTTATTGCTCATTGTTTGTGACAGATAAGTATATTCTTCAGGTTGATGTGTATAGTTGATATATATGTATTTCTGAGGTTTGTGTTGCATTAAAAAAATCAATGAATAAATCCCCCCTGAACAGCAAGTTAGAAACAGGCTTCTGTTTACCTAAGTAAGCCAAGACTGGTATGTGCAGTAACATGAGTATCATGAATGACTGCGTAGCAGAGTGACTTTTTTGAAGCCAGAAACTTCTTGTAAGGTGGGGGAGGTGGGGCGGGGGGCAGAATTTGTAGAGGCCATGCTTGACATCTTATGGAATTAAAGTTTTTGTATTTAACCAGAGAACTTGTTTCTTTGAATAAATTTGTTGTTTACTTTTAGGGAAACAGAGATCTCTCTTGAAGCTAATGGAGACCTGATTTGACAGAGGTTGCAACAAACAAGAGGTAAGAAATTTTGTGGGTGATATTTCTTTATTGGACCAACTGTATGGTTGCGATGAAGTTAGACAAGCTTTTGAATGCCAGGTGTTCTTCACCAGGTGTGAGAAAAGAAGCAAGCACAGCAATGTTTAAAACAGTGGCTAGGGTTGTGAAACTGGAAGGGAGAAATTCCCAGTGGCAGCAGATAAACAATTAGCAAAAGACAAGAAGCCTGATTAATGGGAGATTCCGGTTTTTCAAAAGGGTGGAGGGTCATTATTACCTATAGTGTGAAGGATTTCAGGAATTGGGTAGATAATATATTACAACAGGCACAACATTTGCACTAGGGATCAAGGTATCATCTTTTGTAAAGATTTATGAGGATGAAGATGGTGTAAGACTTCAGACTAGTGCTTGGAAAAGGATGCTTACTAGCTCACCTAAGCATCAGCTGCTGTAATTTGGAGCAGATTCAATGCCTTTTGAAGCTTCTTTCTAGTAATTTTAATGGATTTTGGATTAAGCTTTCTCTGAGGAATATATCTACTGTAGAGGCTGCTGTCTAATGTGAAGATAGCCCAACTAACTCAGGTATTAGAAGTTGTACATGCTAATTTGCCCTGTTTAGAAACATACTTCAAGTTAGACTGAGTATCTCTGCTCTACAGTAGAGACATCCTGAGGATCAGTTTGACATTGGCAGTGAGAAAGGGATCTTGTGGGATGGGAATGCTAATGAAAACACTGAATCAAAAAGTTTGAGGTGATTAGTGGTAGTACTAATGAAAGGGTGTTAAAGGCAACATTAATGCCAGTGCTAGGAGAAGAGAGTAGTTGGTGGGGTCATGGTGCCGGTGGCAAAAAACAGTTTTCAGTGGTGTTTTGCAATTTGGTAGGGTGTCATCTAGAAGAAATCTGCTGTCTGGAACAAAGCAGTACTGGGCTTCTGGGGAAACACATCATGTTAGCTGAAAGTCTATTATGCGAAGAGGTGAAATCAATAAACTATACACCAGTGTTGTTGCTCTGCCTGCCAAGTCATATTTCCACATTTCAGTGTCCACAGTGTAACAGGGTATTTGTGAGATGCAGTTGTTGTATCCTTTCACCTCTTTGCCACCAATTTAAGAATTTTTTTATTCTTGGTTCATAGAATTTGAGAGAGAATATAGTCTATCTGTTTCTGTCTGGCAAAGGAAATAGAGCACAGCTTGCTGTCAGCTCTTTGATGAGAAAACTCATGTGCAGTACACTTGTATGAAATAATGGGCTTCTTTTTGTGTAAGACTGTCTAGTGGTGCTTGCTGATTGCTAGTTAACCAATTCAGAAAACCATTGTGTTTCTGACATTGACTGATAGTGTTCTTCTTGGCATATAGCACATCCAAATGACCTTTGAATGGAAAGGTTTTCACAATGGACAAATAGTCAGGTCATAATTTTATGTGGAGGACGTAACCAGGACTATTTCAGAGTAGAATACCTCTCCAAAATTTCCCTTGAGGTGTAAATGGATGATAACATTGTGCATACTGTGATTTATTTAGGATAATTCTATTAATGGTAGAATTTAGACAGCTCAAATGGTGAGATTCACTTCTTCTGGATCTGACAGCAGTCGTTTACAGTAATTAAAAATATCTCTGCCTGGTCTGTTTTAAAAGTGTTACTAGATATGGTGGTGAAGAAGCTCAATGTCAGGAATTCCAGTGCTTCTTCTATCCTGTCTTAATTGCTCAACTGCCAACATGGCCAGCATGTCAAGTGAAAGAGAGTGACTTGGTCATTCATACGTGCCATTTTAGGAAGCAGTCAAAAACACTCCTAGTTTTTCTGTCAGCTAAGGCATCTGTGGCAATCCTTGGCCCAAAGGTGATATACTGCCTTACCAAAAATCCATTTCTTCAAAGTCTTTATATGGTCTTAGCTGTTTCCTACTGAAGAAAGATTTTCCCCTCCCTCCCTTTCAGAAACAAACATATCAGTAAACTTGTTGGTTTATTTCTCACTTCAGTTGCCATCCATGGAATTGCTTCAGAAATTTCAACTGGGATTATTATCACTAAGGGACTTTTTAATATCTGCTGGCAGCCACAGAAAACTACAGTGCAGTAGAAGCAATATCCTGTTCTTGCTGCAGGCAGAATATGCACTGCTGCTTGTTGTGTGATCTCTGATGTATTCTGGATCTGGATCTCATGGCTCCAAACTGTGGCTGAATCACCTTTTTTTGTTCTGTTTTTTTGGTGAATTGTTTGTTTGATAAAAAATATGGGGTTTTAGTCAGTCAAAAACTATTTGTGAATTTGAGTGACTAGCTTTCAGCTAAAATTCTGGGCCTAAATTTCACAAAACTAGCGAGGAAGAGAGGCTGTTACCCTTTCCTTATAAACCACTGGATATAGCATTCACCTAAGATGTGGAAATTCCCAATACACTTCTTCCCTATCTGAAGGAACCTGGAATCTGGAACCTGTGTCTTCTACCTTCTGGAAGAGCACCCCAACTAAAAGGTAATGCTGGGTGGAGGCATTCATTACACCTGCTTTTAGTGCTGACCCATTTTGTGTAAAATGTGTAAACACTCATAGGGCCAAAGACAGAACAAGTGAACATGAGCATGATTCTTGCACACATGCTCTCTGTTTGGCTCAAATAGTTATTAAATATTTTAGAAAAACTGAAACAGCATCAACAGGAAAGCCTGAGAGCACTCAATTTTCATTTCCATTGCTTTGTCTTCTGTTAAAAAGTCCCTGCATGGAGACATTTCAAATTGAACAGAAATGAACATTTACCAGGGTTTTGGGTGATTTTTGGTGAGGGAACAATTAAAATACATTTTCAGTTTAAACCCAATCACTTTCCCCCCCAGTAATACCACCAATCCCCTCAAAAATCAGTTATTTATTCATGTATTTCTACTGCCGTAATCCCCATCACCATCTTCTCCCCAGAAGAACAATGAAAGTACTTCTCAATCCTGAACAAAGATAAGAAGTTTTCCAAGTTTTCCCTGTGTTAGCAGACTGTTCCATAGGTGGGATTAAGTTAATGGGCTATATATTTGCAGATCATGCAGAACTGCACTTTATTGGGTGTTTGATTCATATTCTCTACCTTGGGGGCTTAAATAATCTAATAGGAGCATGATATATTTTTTGGCAGCTTCCATTCAGAATAGACCTGCTTCCAGGTTGTAATATGTTGCTGAATTTAGTTTACATTTGCAGGCAAAGTATTCTAGAAACAGTGATTTTTTTTTCTATTTCATTTCCCTTTTCTTTAGGTCTAGAATGTTGTACTATAAAGATCTATACATTTTTAACTAGACATTGAACCTTTCCATCATGTAGGTGTTTATTAATGTTATTTCACCATTAATCCATTTTGTAATATTTTATTCCAAAACCTTTACTGATTTTTGGATCATGGCAAATAATTCATTTTTACGGTGTCCAAAGTATACTAAGGAATTCACCAAAGAAACAAAATGAAGTGTTCCGTACTGGAAAGAGTTTACAATATTTTAAATTTAGACTTTCAAATAATTAGTAAAAACAGATTAAAAGGAGTAGAGTGTGCAGGAATTAAAGAAGGTAAACTGAAAACATGAATATGAAGAGCTCAAGTGCATCATTTGAAAGAAGAAAAGGCACTTGCATTGCTTTGGTTTGTGCTATCCTGGTTCTTGGGTATGGATGGTGGGACCAGCCCAGCTAGGTAACATAAAACATTTAAGTTACTGCAAGGAGAAAATAGATCTAAAATATCTCTAAAAAAAGTATATTTATACATACATGTGACCGGCCTCTGGCTCACTTACTGCTGCGTGGACATCTACATGGCTGGGCTGGGGGTGAGCCAGCTGGCACTACATGGCTGGAAGGTGCGCCACCAATTGGTCCGGTGCCAAAAGGTTCTGGGCTTAAAAGAAGCCCAGAAGTGGAGCCTGGGGAGAGAGATGGAGCCAGAAGCTCTCCCTGTGGCCAGAAGTGATGCAGTGCAGCTGGTCCAGTTCAGCAATCTGGGAGGTACAGCATGAGCTAAAGGCATTGAAGGAATGCCAAGGGAGCACCCAGAGGCAGATTCCTCAGTTGGCAGGGAGCTGGTAACTCTCCCTGGGGCCAAAATCACCAGAAAAGGGGAAAAGAGGGTGAAGCCCAGGTTGCCCAGGCAGACCCAGACACTGGCTTCAAAACCAGCTGGATTGCTGCAGCTTGTGAGTTGGGTGGCTGCGACCCCCATAACGCCACAACACACCTGTGGGACTTATCACCGGAGCATGCAGGTCAGCTGGGGCTGGGAGAAGGTGGCACAGTGGGTGCAGCTGAAGCCTCCAAAAGGGAGAAGCTGGCATGGGAACTTGTTAGCTGTACACACTCCCAGCAAATCTGCATGGAACCAGAGTGCCCCAGCAGGGGACTCACAGTTCCATGAGCAGCCAGTGGGTGCATAAGGATGTACCCTGTGATATTATAGTACCTGGCTGGGTAGAACATGATCCCAGAAGCAGGCTCAGAAGAGGAGCATCCTTTAGTGGATTGCCCATGAGAGATGGATGCCCATCCCCACATACTGAAAGAAAGCACTTGGTGTGGGGGCATCCCTGTTGTGCCCATTGCCACATCCTGTGGAGGTAGTTCAGCCTCTTGACACTTGACAAGACTGAAATGGTCCCTTAGGCCTACCAGACCTAGTTGCCTTGACATAGGTGGTGGGCTAGAGTGCATTCATAGAGGTAGCATATGTCACAAGCCATGTTATTGTGGAACCTGCTTTCTGTAGAGAAAAGGGTCTGATGTAGCTTGTATTTATTTAAGGGTCTGATGATAAAGGCTTGTTGTGGATAAAAGGGTTTGTTATGGCACATTGCACCCATATCTGGAGCAGATGACTCCTGATACCAAGAAGAGAGGAAAAACAGGATAAAAGTGAAGCCATAATTCAGGTTGCTGATGAAAAAAAGAAAGTTGCCTAATTGATAGCTATGTGACTAAAGGACTATAAATATTACCACCTGCGGAAGGAAGGATTCCTTTTTCTTCTCCATCTTCTTCCCCAACCCCACCGATACCTGAGTATTAAAGACATCTGATTTCCCTTCAAGGAACCAGCCTGCTCTTAAATGCCTGGCCAGCTCTTGAGACGTGTATTATTAGGAGTGGTAATATGCAACTACTTGCTTGCTAAGATTATATCTATATGCATGCTTGTACTTAATACTTTATAGTTCTCAATAATACTGATTTATTAAAGAATTTATTGGGTTCTTGTTTGGAGAAATAAATAGGCTCTCATTTGGAGAAAAACTAAAGCATACTTTAAGGCAAGATGGACCCTGCTGTTTGCTCTCTCTCCATTTAGGAGGAGAACCAGATACCCCATGGTTCTTAGGGCACCAATCCAAGCTATTTTGGGTTGAATTATTGTTTTGTTGTAGGTTTGCCAAGTCTACAGGGTTACAGCCAGATCTCATGCAGTCATCCCTGGTCCCAGGCCTCAGTGCAGCAGGGGAGGACCCTGTCGCCACATCAACCGCTTCATCCAAGTGAATCTGTATACCTGAGTGGAATGGGGTGAGGTGTAGGGGAGGAAGAGCCCCACAGAAGACACAACAACCAAGTTGCCTGAGGCACAGAAGAACTACTGAACATCATGTCTGGAAGTAAAGTCTGCTGAACAGCAAGCTGTGGTGGATGAGTAGCCCTGACGCAGCATAGCCAAGGCAGTGAGACATCCATCAATTGACACGATGGTTCTGAGCCTGTCACAATAGACCTTAATAATTCTAAAAACTCCTTTTCCCTTTTAGTAGTAAGGTTTATCTTTCTTCTGATTTGGTTTAACTTTCTTGCCAATAAATATGTATGTTTATACATACATACATTTAATCCATTCTTAAGCAGTATTTTGTTTCCAGGATGATAAGATGGCAAGCTGTGATATGCATGTTTCTCTAGAGGAACAAAGAGATTATAATGAGTCATTATTATAATTTGTGCATATCTCTGTTGCTGCTGGTGGTGTAACTTTGCAGACAGACATCCCACCCACTGTGTATTCTTCCTAGTTTCAATATGATGAATGGCTAAAGTTACTGGACATTCAACAGTAGCTCAGGCATCCCACAATGCATTAGTAATAACTGTTCTTGAAGATGAAGAAGCTTTAACTGAAGCATACAATCAGTAGTCTACATGTGAAGAAACAAATCAGAAAACCACTGTTCCATGAGCAGAGGATTGAAAGAGCTGCATAAGTAAATTGACAGGGACTATTCATTCCGGTCTGGAAAGCATGAATAGGATTTTTGATGAAGCTTAATTTTCTTCTAGCTCTTCAGTAATGGATAAGCCATTTGAAATAAAAATAGAACTGTTATAGAGCAGTGTGCTTCTTGTTGTTTATTTGAAAAAAGTATGACCCCCTCACTAACGACAGAAAAACAAGTTAGATCCTGGGTCACAATTTCACTTGCATAAAAGTGGGGTAATTCCTCTGACTATACTGCAGTTACTTCAGATTTACAGTGATGAAACTGAGGTTAGTATTTGATCCAATAATTTTAACTACTCACTTGAATGCTTCCGAATAGCAGAAACTGCAAACTCTGACACACTGCTGAGCTGTAGATTTGAAAATTATTTGTAGTTGTTTAAATAAACTTCCAGTAGATGAAATTTTAATTGAAAAGATGTATTTCATTAGGCAATGTCATGCATCATTATTGTTGCCAAATGAACTTCAGAGGCATTGGATGCTCTTTTCACTCACTGAAATTTATCTCACCTTTGAAGAGAATGCACTGTTTGAATGATTTCTTCTGTCCAATGTGCAATTCAGTTTGTTTAAAACCATTAAATGAGAGTGCTAGGAAACTTCTTCACTATCAAGTGTCATAAATAAAAATCAGATGCTTGGAAGAAAACCTTAACTTTGGGAGTGTGTTTGTATGTTAGTGAATTGGCTTATCCGGGACAATCTTTGACCAGAGAAAATCTTTTGTTTTATTTCATGGGTAAATTCAGTATCCTCACTCACCCATCACTAAGGATGGTTGTTATTATAGCTAATTGAAAAGAATGTTTATAAACTTTAGTCCATCTTCTAAACTTCTGTTCCATTAGAATACATGTGTTTTATTAGTTGTTAGTGAATGTGTGCACAAACAAATTTGACTTTGCTTAGGTTTTAGAGGTATTGTTGGCTCTTATATCCCTGCATACATTTTCAGTATATTATTTGTTAGTCATTGTACACCCTGAATTTTCCTCATTTCGCTAAATTAAGTGTCATGGACTGGAAACAATACCATGTGACACATCTAGATGTATGACTTGAAAACTAGATAGTCAAAATGAACAATTTTCAAATGCAATCTGTTGACATAAAATAATTGAAACACATATGCAGAGAAGTACTATGGCTCAATAGCTAGCTGGGAGGAAATATCAAGTGGAGTTCCCCAGGGGTCTGTCCTGGGTCCCTTATCATTTAACTTCTTCATAAATGACCTGGATGATGGGCTTGAGTGCATGCTTAGTAAATTTTTGCATGACACCAAGTTGGGTGGAATTGTGAATACTCAGGAGTGTTACCTCTCAGCTCCATGTTTTTGGGGAACCCTAACACAGGATGCAGACTGTCTGACTCACAAAGAATCCCCCCCGCCACCTAAACAGAAACTGATTAAGATGCAGTGAGAGACACACCTAAAACCCTCCAGATAAGGGTGACAAGAGTGAAACAACTGCCCTAGGTCTCATTTGCATCCGAGATGGAACCAGATGACCATTCATTTACATGAGAGATGGAGAACAGAAAGCTTGAAGCAGAGACTGCAGTGAATTCTGGGATCAGAGAAGCAGGGGAGCACTGCATGATGGGGAATCTGTGCTCCAAATGCTAATCAACCCACACACCCAGCTCAGCATTTATCAGACCAGTTCTAATCTGGATTTACAAAGGACTTTGCCCCCTTTCCCCCACACACACCTCTAAGCAGAAGTAAGTGTAATAGGCATCTCTGGCCGTACATTCCCCGGTCCCACTATGGGAGGTCTATTTAAACTTAATTGGCTAAAACTCGGTTGCTGGGTTAGGGAATGCTGA
>NW_017729034.1:38334710-38334920 GCF_001723915.1 Gavialis gangeticus | reverse complement strand
TTTTTCTTTGCATGTCTATTACTACTAGTGCCATTATATATTTCATATACGTAGCAATAAATAACTTTTATAGTCAAACTGGTGGTAACTGGGTATGTTTTTCCTTCTGTACTTCTGCTTCCCCACTTGCTCTGCAGCAACGCTTCTTTTACCTAAGCTAAAGATCCCTGTGAAGCCCAAAAATATTGTGGAAATGCTCATCAAGAGGAT
>NW_017729034.1:38305091-38329710 GCF_001723915.1 Gavialis gangeticus | reverse complement strand
CAACCCGGCAAGGTCAGGCGTGTCACGTTAATCTGTGTGTGTTTGTGTGTATGACTGATCTGGGGACTGGAGGAACCCAGCCTCACTGAAACTGAGTCCTGCAAGATAGCTTCATTGGGGGTGAGGTCTTGCAGAAGGGAGAGATACAGCTCCGTATAGAAACACAAGTAACACAAGCAGCACATAAATAGAATTACCAAGACCCTAGAAACATTGCCTTAATAAATGAGCACACCCCAAAGTAATCGGCAAATTTGGTAACAGGAAGGCAGGACTAGGATCCAGAATGACCTGGGTAGACTAGAGAAATGGTTCACAATCAGCCAGATGAAATTCAGCAAGGACTAATGCTAAGTTCTGCATTTGGGATGGAATAACTGCATGCACAAATACAGAATGGAGAATAGAATGACTGGCTTGGTTGCAGCGCTGCAGAGAAGGACCTGAGGGTTATAGTGGAGCATAAGTTGAATAGAATCTAACAGTGTGCTCTTGCTGCAAAAAAGGCCAACTTCATCCTGCGTTGTATTAACAGAAACGTTACTCTTGCAAATCAATGGAAGTGATACTTCCACTCTATTCAGCACAGGTGAGGCCTCACATGGAGTACTGTGTCCAGTATTGGGTCCCACACTTCAAGAAAGATGTGGACAGTTTAGAAATAGCCCAGCACAGGTCAGCAAAAATGATGAGGGGCCTGGGAGGCAAGGCTTATGAGGAAAGGTTTATTTAGCTTGGAGAAGAGAAGACTGAAGGGGGATTTGATAACAGCCTTCAAATACCTGAAAGGTGATTATAGAGGGGATGCACATAAGCTTTTCTCTGTGGCTGTAAGGGACAGGCCTAGAAGCAATTGCCTCAAGTTGCAGCAGGGGAAATTTAGGCTGGAGATTAGGAGGATTTTTGTGACTATGGGGTGGTCAGGCATTGGAACAGGCTGCCTAGAGGAGTTGTGGATTCTCCATTCTTGGACACTTCAAAAGCAGGTTAGACAGACACTTGGTTGGGATGGTTTACTCAGGGATGATTCTGCCTTGCGCAGGGACCTGGGCCAAATGATCTTGTAAGGTCCTTTCCAACCCTATTTTCCTATCATCTTAAAGAAATGAGGATTGCAAGTGAGGAGAGAGAATATATTTGGCTAATTTTTTTGAACCAATAATTTGACCAAGTTTAGTTTAGATGGTGATAGATAAGAATATACAGTTATAGACAGGATTTCCCTCTGTAAGGAACTTGCACAAGTATTTGAATGAACAGGAATATATTTATCTCCTTCTGCTGCTATTATACCAGATGAGAGATGAGATAAGTGACACTATATGGATCATGCCAAGATAAAATCAAAACGTCATTCAGATTAACACTTGCAAAACTCACAGCAAGAATATGCATGAAAGGCAATCAAGAGAAGCATACAAAATCTGTTTAGGAGACAGTGGGTGCAGCTACACATGCAAATAATTTAGGAGCAATTTACTCTAAAGTACTCTAGAATAAACTCTTCAGGGTATCTGGCTACATACGCAGAAATGCAGGAGCAGATTTGCTGTTCCTAGCAACTGACTGTTCCCACTCCCTGTGTTTGCCCAGGACCCCTGTAGCAGCCAGGGGGAGCTGTAGCCCTCCTCCCTATTGCTGGGTGCTAGCCCAGGGGCTGGCAGGGAGCATGGTGCCAGGAGACAGCTGTCTCCTGATGGGGGCTGGGATATTGCACCCTGCCCCCAAGAACTGCCTGCTGCTGGGGTGGGCTGTGCCACCAGAGCCCGGGTGGGAACAATGTCCCCCCTGCCCTGGCAGCAGGGAGCTCCCAGCCCCCACTCTGCCATCACGGGGCCCGGGCTGAAAGATCCTTATCTTCCAGTGCCAGCTCCATGATTGCAGGGCCTGGGCTAGGAGATCCTTATCTTCCAGCACTGGCCCTGCAACTGTGGGGCTTGGGCTGGGAGATGAGGCTCTCCAACCCTGGGCCCCACAATTGTGGAGTGGGGGCTGGGAGATAAGGATCTCTCAGCTCCCATTCCCCAATCATAAAGCAGGAGCTGGGAGCAATCTCTGTCCCCCTGCTGCCTGCCTGACCAAGAGCACATTTGCTCTCAGTCACTTGGCTGTATGTGCACTATTGTATACTGTAGTAAGTAATCGAGAGTAAATTTGCTACTTGCATCTGCAGTTAGCAAATTTACTCATGATTAGAGTAAATTACTGTTCAGCAAACATCTGCATGTGTAGACGGTAACACTTACTGCACAGTAATTAGCTCTAATCTTGAGTAGTGTTTTGTGGTGGTGCACCTAGTTGCTCATTTCCATATCAATATATTTTGGACCAGTATTTGATACTATTGAATGGAACTGGATGGCCTAAACCAGTGTCCTTTAATGTCAATGAAAAGATTCTCATGAAATCTAATGGATGTTCATAGAATCATAGAATCATTGGGCTAGAAGGGACCCCAAAGGATCCAGCCCCCTGCACGAGCAGGAAAGACATCTGGGGTCAGGTGACCCCAGCCAGGTGTCTGTCCAGTCTTCTCTTGAAGACCTCTAGGGTAGATGATTGCACTACCTCAGGGTGAGCTTGTTCCACAGTTTGGACACCCTAGTTGTGAAGAAGTTTTTCCTAATGTTCAGCCTGAAATTATCGTCCAGGAGTTTGTGGCCATTGTTTCTAGTTTTCCCCCAGGGCATGGTGATGCATGCCTCTGATATAGCGGTAAGCTGCAATCAGGTCCCTTCTCAGCCTTCTTTTCTTTAGGCTGAAGAGTCCAAGATCCCTCAGCCTCTCCTTGTATGGCTTGCATTGCAAGTCCCTGATCATACGGGTGGCCCTCCTCTTGACCCTCTTGAGCTTTAGCGTGTTCTTGTTGTTGTGTGGTACCCAAAACTGGACACAATACTCCAGCTGCAGCTGCACCGATGTTGAGTAAAGCAGGAGAATCCCTTTGGATTTACTGGAGATGCATCAATTGATGCATGCCAGAGTTTTATTGGTCATAGCAGCTACTGCATCTCGTTGCCAGCTCATATTCATGCTGGGGTCTATTGTTACCCCCAGATCACTTTCATTTGTAGTGCTGGTCAGGTTAGCAATGCCCAGCCTGTAGGTGTGCTGGGGGTTCTTCCTTCCCAGATGCAGCACTTTGCATTTCTCTATGATGAACCTCATCTGGTTCCATTCTGCCCAACATGCCAGCCTGTTTAGGTCTGCTTGTATCTGCAGCCTATCTGTGGGTGTGTCTGCAGAACCCCATATTATGGTGTCATCTGTGAACTTGGCCAATAGGCTTTTCACCCCTCATCCAGGTTGTTGATGAAGATACTGAACAGCACTGGGCCGATTACTGACCCCTGGGGTACGCTGTTGCCCACATCTCACCAGGATGACATTGATCCATTCATTTGGACTCTCTGCATTGTACCCCGCAGCTAGTTTCACACCCACTTTATGGTCCTGCAGTTGAGCCTGATGTCTTCCAGTTTTCTGATCAGTACCTCATGGGATACCAGGTCAAAGGCTTTCTGGAAGTTGAGGTATATGATGTCAACTGCCTTTCTCTCATCCAGGTGACAAATCACCTGATCATGGATAGAAATGAGGTTGGTCAGACAAGACCTGCCCATGATGAAGCCATGCTGGCTGTCATTCAGTATCATGCCTTCTGCAAGTTTGTCACATATAGCCTCTTTGATGAATGTTTCTAGGATTTTCACTGGAATAGAAGTTAAGCTAATTGGCCTGTAGTTTCCTGGGTCTTTACACTTCCCCTTCTTGAAGATGGGAACAACACTGGTCCTCTTCCAGTCTTCTGGGATTTCTCCAGAGGCCCATGATTTTTGAAAGACCTTTGCCAGGGACTCTGTGATTACTTCGGCCAACTTTTGCAGCACTCTTGGGTAGAATTCATCCAGTCCTGCTGATTTATATACATCTAATTTATTTAGTCATTGTTCTATGGCAATGGTGGGAATGGTGTCAATCTCACCCTGCTCATTCTGTGCCTTACCTGGCATGTTGTTCCCCTGGGTCTTGTGAAAGACCAAGGCAAAGTAGTCATTTAGGAGTTCTGTTTTTTCCTGAGTGGTAGTGACCAATTATGTTGAGGCATTGAGCAGCAGCCCCACACTCCCATTAGTTTTCCTTTTACTCCCTATGTAGCTAAAGAAGGACTTCTTGTTGTCCTTGATTCTTGTAGCTAGTTTTAGTTCAGTTTCTGCCTTAGCTTGCCTAACCTGGTCTTTGCAAGTGCAGGCCATTGTCAAGTAGTCTTCCTTAGAGGCTGTCCCAAGCTTCCATTGTTTGTACGCCTCTTTCTTTTTCTGTAGGAGGGCTGCAACTTCCCTGCTTAGCCAAGAGGGTTTTTGACTCTTCTGCTACTTTTTCTCTGTAAGGGAATGACTTTTCTCTGAGCCTTAAGGATTGTATCCTTAAGGAACGACCATTCTTCTCATGCTCCCTTTACCTGTAGTCCTTGGTCTCTCAGGGCATTCTCTACAAGTGACCTGAGCTTATTAAAATTTGTGTTTTTGAAGTCTAAGACTTTGAGCTTGGTATCTGTTTTGTCAGCCTTGCGATGGACCGTGAATGTTGTGTCAACCTTTACTATATTAGCTATCAAACTGATTTCAGTGGCACTACTTGTAGAGTTAGAATTTTATGTGCATCACATAGGATAGAGAGCTAGTGAATAAGTCCATCATGTTGGGTGTTAGTATCAAGCAGTTTGTTACTTTTTTGCAGTGCTTTGGTGAGTATAATGCTTTCTCTGAATTTCCATTAAGATTTGTAAATAATACTTTGATTTAGCAGCTTATTTAAACATATGTCTAATCTCAAGAAAGTAAGAAGCTCCTTTGATCTTGCTAAACTGGGCCTTCCATCACTGGAGCCAAATCCTAAGCTCAGACAAAGAACGACCCAAAACACAGCAGAAGCTTTGCACTTTTGTTGCAGTATATGAGAATCAGAGAGGCTACTTTTGTCCCTGTATACTATGGAACTATATTTCATGATTGCTGTCTCTACAGTTAAAGTATGTGCTGTCCTAAATTTTTCAGATCTGTCTAAATTTTAGTGCAGTATTTTTTGCTGAGATACCAAATTTTCCTTACGTTATTGAAGTTGAAGCACTCCAAAATGACTCTGAGTCTATGCAGTGGCAGAACTCTGGGGGACTAAGGGACTGGAGAGTAGAGATCCTTGCATGCCTTTTGCACCCAAATGTCCCAGTTGCCTCTGAGGAAGGGAGGAGAGTACCCATTGGCAATCTGCCTACCCATTGACACTGTGGGCTTGGTCAGTTTCATTTTGGAAAGTCTCATCTGTTACAGAAGTGGCACTGTCACCCTGGGGAGTTGGGAATAGACACCTACTATCTCCTCACCCAGCAGTCTCTGGGCAGTGCTGTCCCTTCTCTTCTGCTCAAGGCTGAAGGTTGTGGCTTACCTGGACATACTTTATACCCTCTTCTTGCTTATCTGCCAGCTGTCAAGCATCAGTGTGGTCGCATAGGGTCCCAAGGCCAAGGTCCTGAAAAGTCGCCACTGCTCTCCACCCTCTGCAACAAGCCCAGGGCTGATGCCATATAAACCATCAAAGAGGACAGCCCTACATATGACCAACTGCAGACTGCATACCAGTACTTCTGGGCTCAGGAGATGAGCACTGTGTACTGGCTGCTGTGGACACACTCCAAAAGGTCTTTGCCACTATTCTAGTATGGACTACAGGGATGTGGGGGGTCCAGCAAAGGGTGGCTTGACTTTGCACCTGGATGCAAATAGATGAGGTACCATGTCAGCCAGGTCCTGTGACCCTAGAGTAATAGATTTTCTTGTATTACAGAGGGAGGGAGCTGCTTGTAGCAGTTGTGACGTGGACAGTGGAGAAGATGTGGGATTCCAGAAGACTAATTAGCTCCCCACACTGTACACTACAAGAAGGTGCAAACAAAATATAGGATCATAGGAAAGTTGGGTTGGAAGGGACTGCACAAGGTCATCTAGTCCAGCCCGTTGCTGAAGGCAAGAACGTTCTTGACTAACCCATCCCAGCCAATTGTCTGTTTAACCTGCTCTTGAAAATTTCCAACTTTCCTAGGTAGCCTGTTCCAATGCTTGACCCTCTTAGAAAGTTCTTCCTAATCTTCAGCCTTAGTTTCCTCTGAAGTGCTTGCATGAAGTACAACATAAAGTGCTTCAATGTCATTTCTGTTTGATTTAAAAGTTGTTTCTGCTTTTGAGGCAGAACTGCCCTATTTGAAGTGCCACATAGGCTATATGTCTCTCCTCTCATTTGGAGCACTTTGGGTATGAAAAGAAGTATAAATCAGAGCATTTAATGTTGTTTTGTCACTGCAGACCCCAACATATACGTGAGGTGACTTTCCTGCATAAACCAGTCTTGAGGTTATAAGTAAAATTAATATACTATAGGTCTTTATCAGAAAGAGGGGTTCCTACAAACCAGAAGTGGAAAAGGTGTTTTGTTCTGGTTTTGCTACCTGGTTGTCAAGGAGAAGTGATGGATTTAGTAAAATCCAAAGACTTTATGCTATTTTGAAAATCACAAGGACAAATACATTTAATGAAAGTCAAGATCAAAGCTAGTCACAGTCTTGACTAGCTTCCTCAAATCTCTCTTTTCTCTTTACTATCATCTCCCTACCTGCCTTACTTCAGCCAGAAGGATTGTGTTGTTTTTTTAAATTTGGGTTTATCTCTCTTGCAAGCACTGTGAAATCTGTGAGGCGCTATTGGTCCCCTCATCTGGGTAATTGCTTAGGTAGTATGAATTTTACTCAATTTTATACTCAATGGGCAAAAACAAATTGGTATTTTAATGTGAAAACAAAAGCTATTTAACAATTTAGACTGGTAAGGTCTCAATTAAGGAGGGGTGAGCATTTAAAAAAGGAAATGGAAAGTTGACCAATTGGCAAATTTATAGGGTTACATTCCAATCTTCAGTTGGCTGAGCGGAGAAGGAAAGCCCTGAAGAGCCACAGAAACCAATTCCCCACTTGTGTTTGGACTGATTTATTTCTCATGAAAAATCCTGTCAGATAATGTTAAGGCAGCATTATAAAACTTCAGCCCCATTTCATATTTTCCACAGGGACAAAAAAAACCCCTAAGGAGAATATTCTTTAGGATTTGTTGCATGTTCCTTGATGAGTACGGCCACCTTTACTTGTCCTGCCCATAACTGGGCTCTACAGTAGAATGTGCTAGGAATAAAACATATTTTGAGAAGTAGGAATATGGCTTGATACCCTACAAGAGATAGCACCAAATCAGTTAAGCACATCTGTTTACAGTTGAAAGCAAACAACAGAGACATTCTCATAAGATTTCCAAAGAGCAGAAATGACCCGTTAGACTACATAACATTTGGATAAGTAATCATAGGATTATTTGTACTTCAATTAGATTAACAGGAGAACTTGGCAATCACATCTCTGGAGAGTGTTCTGGGAAAACTAACTAATTGGCAGTTGTCTGAAGTAAATTGCTTGATATTGGTCAATGGTAAATTATGATCATGTTAATTTAATTGCAGTTTTGTCAATGGTATAATTAGCATTGCTATCAAAGCAATGAATCAGTTTATTGGAAAAAAGCAACGCAGACAAAGCATTATAACATTAAATTCCCAGTTGCGATGACACAGAATGCAATTCTGCATAATAATAGTGTTGGCTTACCCCTTGCAATACAGGAATCGTTGTTTCCAAGTGCAGTAGAGACAACCAAAAGTGGCAACTTTCTGAGGTGTGATTAGTCAATAAGGCAGAAGCAGATGTGCGTCACCATGGTATTTGTTTTCTTCCCCTAGACTAGCTTCCATGGCCAAACTAGTCCAAAACACTTGCTATTGACCAAATAGTAAGAAGCTACTCTAAGTATTCTCATGGAGATAAGTGAGATTTTTCATGGTACTGTAACAATTATATTTAAAGGATCAGGCCTTGAGAATGTGTATTAGCAGTCTGCCGGTACTCAATGGGCACATCTACACATGACCAGCAGCTACTTTGCCATCGTGATGTGGTCCCCCAGTATAGCGTACCGCTACAGTGAAGTAGCTGCTAAAAATAACCGAGCACCGTACATACGGTGCAGTAACAATGTCACCATAGCGACACATGTAGATGCGCCCAATAAATACTGTGATCTCATTATCCATGTTTGTGTGGCTGCTTCTGGTTTTGCCTCAAAAAGCTATTTATATGCCATGTACATCTGCCCCGGTTTAAATAGCTGCCAGATATACTAAAAAAAATAAAGAAAACAAATCAAAACACTTTTTCTCCTCAAAATAGAGCATGTGTGCTGAAACCCAGAGGCCCTTGAAATTCTTTGTTTGCTCTTGATCTGGTTTAACGGGAGTAAAGCTGTATGCTTGCAGTTCCCATGATATTTTGGTTCAGCTGCTTTGGGGCACCTTTACTGAAAAAAATCACAGTAAGGGGCAGGTCCTTGGCCCTTTTGAATTCGCTTGGCATTGCTAGATCAGAAGAAAAATAAGGGCTGTATCAGTAGACCAGCTAAGAATTCCTCTCATACAGTGCCATCATCCTCCATTGATCCAGAGATATCAGAGCCTATGTGGTGATAACTACATATGCAGCCCCCAGTGGGAACAGAATAGATCAAGAAGAAGGTGTGTTGCTGTAGCACCCTGGCATTACGTGGCTGACACAATCTAGAGGATCTTTATTCCAGGGATCAAGAAGCTACAAAAACTCTCTCTTACCTACCCTTCCCCATTTCCTGAGCTGTACTAAGCACTAAATGGTGAGTGTTAAATAAGGTCTGCCCCCACCCATGATCTAATCTGAAAAAAACTATTAGATTTTCTTCCTTAGCATATAATGAAAGCTAATCTGTTTAGCTTTTTCCACATTTCCACTAGCCTCATAATCATTTTGTTGCTCTCACTCTAATTTCTCAGTAGCTTTCTGGCAATGAAGTTTAAGTATAGTTGTTATACTTAACACGTGTTAAGCATGCAGAAAGTGCTTTAAAGCTGTAACAGAACAGATATTCAAGGCACTTAAAGTGTTTTAAACATGGTAGATACTGCTCTAAGTTAATCTTTGATGGATGTGGTATTTGACTAAAGCACTTTTTGTATGTCTGTACCATATCCATTGCACTTCAAAGTAGGTTGCATTCTGCCACCATCCCAGGGACCCCTTGCTGTGTGGCTTCCTAGCCTTGACTGGTGCTCATTTGCTCTGGCTGAGCATTGGCTTAACCCACCCTTGGCTGTCACAGAGAGGAGACAAAAGGCTCTGTTACCTCCCTGTGCAGCTGCACAGAGGGGTGGGAAAACAGAGCCTCTCTGACACATGGACCACCCCCTGCAAGCTTGCAGGCTTGAGCCTTGGTGGGGGTGGGCTCGGTCCTTGTGGCAGAGAGGCTCTGTTCTTCCCCCCCTACCCTGCTTCAGTTCCAAGCAAGGTGAAAAGCCAAGCTGTACAGCCCCACGCTGCAGCTTCTGTTTGTAGCTGTTAAGAGGCTGGCGTGATGGGGTGGGGAGAAGGTAGCCCCCTGCCATGAGCCCCCCACCACAGGTTGTTGACTGGAGTCTTGGGTAGGGGGTGGGCTGGGCTGGCTTCACATGCCCCACTCCATCTTCCCAAGCCTCCTGACAACAACAGCGAGAAGCTGAACTGCAGAGCGGCTTGGCTGGCTTTTTTGCCATGCCAGGAACTGTGGCCGGGGGCGGGGGGGCAGGGGAGGAAGGAGCCCCTGCTGCCAGGAGGTCTTCCCCCTAAAGCTTGCTGGCTAGGCTCTTGTTGGGGGCAGGCTATGTCTGTGTAACAGGAGGGCTCCTCCCTGCCCCCCCCACCCAAGCACAGAGAAAAGCTGGCCAGGCAGCCCCATGCGGCAGCTTCTGGCTGCAGCTGTCCAAAGGTTTGTGTGGGGAGGGAGGGAGCCCCCCTACTGCACAGACCCATTCTGGTCCACCCACGAGACCCCAACAAGCAAGCTATGGTGTGTCCCCTCACAGCAAGGGGGGTTCCCTCCCCACCCAGCCCTAGGTACTGGTGTACTAAAAAGCCACCCGGGTAGCCCTGTACTGTAGCTTCTGGTTGCCCTTGACAGGAGGCTTGGGGTGGACGGTGGGGGAAGAAAGCCTCTCTGCCATGCAGACCTGACTTGACTTGCTCCCTCTGAGACCCCAGCCAGCAAGCTGTGTGTGTGTGTGGGGTGGGGGGGGGGAGTCTCCCTTTCCCTTGCTCCAGTCTCTTGGCAGCTGCAGCCAGGATCTGTAGCACAGAGCTGCCTGGCTGGTAGGGCTCCATTCCCCCCTTTTCCCCACCCCAGCCACTGCTGACAGTCTCCATCTAGCTCTGGCAGCCTCCTCGGTGGTGTGCGGGAGTGCCCCCTACCTGGTGGCCTTGGCCAGTGCAGGCAGACACCAAGCCCTACTCCTCCCACTTGCCCCACCGAATGGCAAATGTCTGTTCAGTTTATTTGCACTCTAACTTCTAGCACTTTAAGTAAAGTGCAATGAAGTGCTTCTGCCAGGGGCTTTTTGAATGTCTGTACTTAGTCAAAATGCTCAGATCTAAAATTGCAGGCGTTTGCCCACCAACTATAAGCAGAACTATTACCTTCCCATCCTGGGACATGATGTTTTAGATTTGTTTCTAATACAAAAAAACCTGTCAGGCATACGCACATTGCAGGATTTCAAAGCTATATAGGTTTTACTTTGCTATTGTTATTTTGCCTTTTTCTTGTGTTTTTATTTAATTACATGATGAACTAGTTCATAGAAAACAGGATGTCTTTAAAAAATAAGTGCATGCTACAGTTGAAGTTCTTGTATACTGCCTTTTAGGGGCTTGCAATCTGAAACTCAGCCATTAGCTAGGCAGACATCTATTCCCAAGTACGGTTTCATAGTGTCATTCTAAAATGGAGCTCACTTCTTAACCCTTTATTAAAGCAGAGGAAGGGGGATAAAGTTTCTTTAGCTTCAATGGAAATTCTGTCTGAGTATGTAGTGCAGGATTTCCCTCATTATTCTTAAGTGTTCCAACCAAAGTACTCATCAAATATAATGAGGAGTTATAGCTGAACTACATTTCATAGAAGAAAAAAGACTATAGATTAGTTCTTATAATCTAAAGCAAAGATATGCAGCTATAACTCATATTTCAATTTAATCTCACAAAAAGGAATCAGACTCAAGCATTTGCAAAGAAAACCTAACATTTAACAAAAGCTGGTAGCTGACTTTTCACTGATCAAAAGAGCCAGCATGATTTAACACATCAGCTGGGAAAAAGGAAGCAATAAAATACTAATACCTTTTAAACTTAAAGTCATACAAATAATGTATCGGTTACTGTCATTTCAACATGCACTGTGCAAAAAATTAAGTGGCAGAAATGGGAACTGAGAGAAATGTTCACTTTCTTTCTCTTACCTAAAAATCTGGTCACACTCTTTCAGACTGGAAATAGTAAGTGGAAGAATAAGTAGATGGAAGGGGTGGATCCAGAGGGATGCAGTGGTGTGGCTACACCTTTTGGACCGCACCATACCAAGGGTAACTCTGGGGACTCCACACCCCACCTCTCCCCTCCCCTGCCTAAGGTTGCTGTTTTCCCTGCTGTCCTAGTGGCAGGGAAGTGTTAAAGTTGCTCCTGCCTGCTCCAGTCAGGCTGCATGGGAGCTGGGCTCAGATGGGAACCGCGATAGCAGCAGTGACATGATCTGGGGGTGGGTCCCCCCACCCTGCCTAGTCCACCCAGGAATAGGGGTAGGAAGTGGGAACGCCACCACCTATTGTTGCTGCTGCTGTCTCTGTTGCTGTTCCTAGTTGAGCCCAGTCCCCATACAGTCTGGCTGGAGTGGGATTTGAAGCTTTCTTGATGCTAGGGCAGTGAGGAAAGCAGCAGCAGTAGGGAAATGGTCTTATTCTACAAGTTGCTGGGGAAGATGGGGGGGATAATGTGGGGAAAGGGGGAAGACAGGGGAGAGGACTTTCCTTTGAGCATAGAGGGGAAGGGGAGTGTCTTATGCGCTTTGGGGATTTAAAAATATCCCCAGAGACTTGCATGATGTAGTCTGCCTGCACTGGTGGGTGGGGGGGTGGGGAGGCTGGGAATGGGGGGTGAGCATGGGTGGCTGCTCTTGTATCCACCCTGGGCAGATAATGACATTGTTTTTAATAGACTGTGAAGTTGAAGGCTATTGCTATCACTGACTGAAACAATAGCACAGCAGGGAAACTCAAATTGTTTTTTTTCTGAAGAAATGTATATTTTAAAATGAAACATTTTACAGACATATAGGGGGTGTTGTATTATTGACATATAGGTTCTGCTCAATTTTATCTAGCCCACAAAATGAAACTCAGAATATGAAGATTCCTTCTAGTCCCCTCCCAGAATGACTAAGGTGACTGAAAGAGACCACCCAGGTGCCTTCCTCTACTGAACAAATTCTTAATTGATCCAAAATAGGTACCTTTTGTGGGGGAAAAAACTGAACTGCTATGGAATTCTTTTGACACAAATGGTAACTGTCAAGAGCATTAATGGTAAATTGAAAATCAATAAATCAGCAGAGATTTTGCACATGGAGGCTCTATAATTGTTAGCAGCAGTGTTTAAGTAACTGACGGATATTTCTCTTTTCCAGAAAAAAAATTCTTTGTTAATTCTGTCACCTCCCTGTTCATCTCATTTTTTTCTCTTCCAAACAATTACATGCTAATTTAGTCTCTCCTCAAATTGCCTCTTAATTGAATGTTGTTAATCTACATGAGATTTAGTGTATTTAAATCAGGCTTCTATCCACTTACACTTCTTTCTGTCTCTTGACTTTCCTTTTCTTGTCTTTCCTTACCAGCTAGTAACTATCTTTTGTCATTTCTACCATTTGAGTTTCTGTGATTATCATTATTGTTCCTCAGCTATTTAGCACCCCAGCAAGCCAAAGGTCTGGACAAACAACTAAGAACATTGGATGATGGAAGTTTGAATAATCAAAAGAGCTATTTCCTGATGCCCCGCAAAGTCTCCTAACTGGCTCCCTTGATTATAGATAGCTCATAAGCTTCCCCAAGGAAGCTCTGCATGAAATACTAAAGAAAGGGGAGAGCTAGAGCTTGTCTAGACTGCAGTGACAATGCAGTACAGATATAACATAGCAGTCTAGCCATGGCAGCATAGTACTCTGTGCAAGGTAAGTAACTTGGGCAGGCTTTGCTGCCCATGCTGATTTTACTCCTAAGCTACCACAACTAGATGGCTACTAACAGCACAGGTAACTAGTGTAAAAATAGCTTCACTGCGGGTACAGTTCCACTGTGATGTGGTGTAGGAAGACCCCCAGTGGATCTCCTTTAGGACATAGGAATTTCCATGCCAGTTCCAGGTATAGTGGCCCATATGGATCAGCAACTTATTTCTGACAGTGGTCAGAAACAGAGGAGAGCACAAGAAAACTTGTAGTTCATAATTCTGGAATAACCTGCTCAATGAGATATTTTCATATGAGCTATTTTCAAGTCCACCTAATGCATCAAACCGTAAGAGTTTATTTTGCTTATGTATTTATTTGATCAATTTAGATAATGACAGATGTTTCAATAGGTTTTTTTAATAGTTTATTTTTTATTTCTGCTAAGCTCTTGACTTCAGTAATATTTTTGACAGAATGTTTCCATATGTTAGTTTTCAATTATTGTTCCTTTGTGCCCTTGCATTATCAGAAAAGGTTAGCAAGAGTCTGAATAATCTTTTCTATAATGATTATTTGTCACACCTGTATCCTCTTATTCAAGGCCTCTGGAAACTAAACATTGCCAGTTGTGTCAATACTTCCTCACAGAGAGGTCTCCTTCATGCTTCTGATTTTTTAAATGTCCTTTATCTGCCCTTCTCCATTTCTGAGAACTTCTCCAGAACTGAGCATGGCATTTGGATCCAGGTGTATTGATTAGTTTATATAAAGATACAAAAAGCCCTTTGTTAAATGGTTTATATGCATAGTGCACCTGAAACAAATCTACGAAAGGAAAAGGTAAGTCACTATTAACCTCTACTTCTCTAGCAAGATGCACATATTTTGCCATTGCTACCATCACTATGTACAAGAGACAATTGGGGTAGATCCAGAGGGGATGCGGTGACACAGTTGCACCCCTCTTCCAACAGTGTAGCTTGGCAACTTTTGTACCTTGCAGCCCAAGATGATGGAGTCCCTAGTAGAGTTCAGAACATGTCACAGGTGCACCAGCTGGGGACTTTTTTTTAAGTCCCTGAAGCAGGTAAGAATTGGACTCCCCTGCCTCTCAATATCACCTCCCATTCCCTCTATGCTCAGCACCACCTCTCCTTTCCTCAACCCTCTCCCCAGAACTTATGCCTCTGGGTGAAAAAAGAGACGATCCATCCATGCCATTCCTTGGCTTACCCAGGGGCAGGAGGAGCACCAGAGTTATTCTTGTCTTACTCTACCTGGGGCTGCATAGAGCGACTGTGCAGGGAACTGAGCTCAGGTGGCAGCAGAGAGAGATGAGTTTTCCTTCTTGCCTGATCCCCTAGGTGTTCCCCACCAGCCTGGGGGTAGGCTTAGGGAGGTGGAACCCACCTGCCACCACAGTTCCCAGCTGAACCCAGCTTCCCATGCAGCTACTCCCCATAGCCCTGGCTGGAGTAGGCCAGAACAGAGGTAGCATTAGGCGGGTCTTGCCTTCCTGTGCCCAGAGGCACCCGTACAGAGGGCAAGGTGGAGAATAGGAGTGGAAGTGGTACTGGCCACAAAGAGGAAGATTGGGGGTGCTGAGAGTGGGGTGAGAGGGCTTCTTACCTGTTTGTGGACTTAAAAAAAATCTCCAGCTCTTGTTCCCATAGCATGGTTTGCCCGCTTTTGTTGGGAGAGGGAGGGTGAGGGAGAGGGGAAAGGGGTGCAGCCACCTCTGCAGAACCAGTCATTGCTTTTGCATCCCCTACTTCAGAATTGTGGCTCTAGCTGTGGAGATAATATGCTACATCCTGGAGGCTCCAAGCTTCAAAGGTTATGAAAACCCAAGCATATTCAAAGGAGGACTAAATAAAAGAAAACTAAAATACATGTTGCCTGCCTGCACATGTGGGTGGGAAGAAAGCATCTGGAAACTTGGAAATGCATGAGGCATATTTGGTTGTAATTGGAAAGTCATTGAAAATCTTTTCAGGATTTTTTTAAATTTTCACATTTACTAAATACTTTGTTATTTATATAACTAAATGAATCCAGCAACTATTTGAAGGTCCCTTTTCAGCTATTGACCACTTGGACTGGAAATGGTTGAATTTCAGGGTAACTAAGCTTTCTGACTTCAGTTTGCAGCTGGAAAAATTTGAAAGGGGCAGAAACTATGACAATAATCCATTTATTCTCTGCAGACAAAATTATACAAGCTGGGGCATGCTGCCATGTTCATTTTTGCTGTTAAAAAACCCCAAACAAACCAAAACCAAAAAGCTAGCATTACACTTGTTGACACTGTTAGTTCAACATACTCATGAACTCAGCATATGCATGAACTAGTACTTTCAATGAACTTCATCAAGGCTGACACAAGGAACTGGCTGAGTGATGTGAGTAAGTGCAGTGCATGTGGTACTATAAACTACGAAATATCAGGCCAGGCTTAATAAGATGTCTTTTGAAATTCAACAGCAGAAGTCTCACTTACTAGGTAACTACTGGCACATCAGGCTCCCAGGATGATAGCAACCAACCCACAATTCAAAAAACAGGGTTGCAATTACTGTCAAAGGCTAGGAACAGACATTGAAGAAGCCTGAGCCTGAATTGATTCAATCTTTGCAGGTTAGTCTAACCTGGCTAGGCTGAATCAATTTGTACCTGTAAAGACATCCCAGAAATGTAGGCACATGCCTGCAGTGGCTCAGGCTAGAAGCTGGGGGGTGCTAGAACAGCTCTCCCTTCCCTTCCACAGTGCTGAGCGGAGGGGGGGGGGCATGGCCAGGCCCCTGCAGGACCTCTGATTATGGAGGTCTGCCTGCATGGTCCCAGGCTTTTCCCTGCTGGCTGCTCCAGGGGTCGGAGTGTTGGCAGACCCCAGGCCCCTGCTAGTACTTTGAGGCAAGAGGGGTTGGGGTGCAGTGCATGCATCTGTAGCCCGGGTACATCCAGGGGGTATGCCCTGTCCTCCGATGACAGTGGTGGTGGTCAGGCAGGGTGCTGTGGAAGGGGTCAGCTAGTAGAGTGGCTTCCTCCCCTCTCTATAAAGCTAGGCCAAAAACAACTACTTAACTATGTACAATTTATTACAAGAATAAATATAGACACTTAATATAAAACATAGGCTATTTACAAGACATAACATATAATACTGTATATAATATTCCACAATTCACATGTAATACCAAATATGAACCAAATAACTTACAATCTATACAACACAATTAACACATAGGGATATTAATCTATATAAACCAAATAAATTAGCAATTAAAAATTATAAATTAACGATAATATTTCTTTAAACCTTCACAAATAATGATACCAATATACACATTGAGGTATTAAAACACATAAACCATTTAAGCCCCCTTAAAGAATACCCCTAGCTGCTTCCAGGGTGGACTCTACATGTGCTGACCTGTACGCTTTGTGGAGCCTAAACAGGCTTGAGCTGCTCCCAGGGCCAGCTCCCCATGCACCGACCCACACACCACTGAAACTCAGGTGGGGTCCTGAGGATAGCCGTCTCTGAAACTCCTCTCTCCTTGCCATCCCTCACCATCTCTCTCCAGCCTGCCGAGCATGCTCCCCTTTTATATTCTTCTGGGGCTTCACCCTGGAAGTTCTTTGGATCTGGCTGGCACAGTTCTGATTCAGGTCCAGCTGCTCCTTGACCCCTCCCTTTGGAAAAGGGTGTAGTATTGCTTCTCTTTGCTGTCTCCAGATTGATGGATGAGCTCTACCAATCAAACAGCAGACCCTCATGCTTGGGACTCTACCCAAGCCCTGAAAAAGGTACACACCTGTTGACGATACGGAGCTTTTCAATCTCCCTCTCCCTGCTTCTTTATATTGTCTGCAGCAAACTGACAGGTGAGCAAGCCAGCAGGGGGCGAACAGTAATTATCACTTCATCAGCAAAATAATAGCCTCTTTCCATTAGTTCAAACTCTTCTTAAACAGCTTACTGGCTGACCTGTTGATTTGCTCCAAATTGCCCTAAGCAGTCTCTGTTTTGTCTTCCTGTCCCAGTGAAATTGGAGAGAGACACACAGAGACACTTCTCAGCATTAGCTAACATATTACATGCCTAGAGTCTGTGGGGTTGGGGTCCGTACTGTGGGAGATAGGAGGGAGGGGGGGATCCCTGCTTAAGCAGCAAGCAGTGAGGGGAGGTAGGGCAGGGGGAAGCCGGGCAGACCCTTCTGTGCCTGCAGTTTCTACTGGAGCTCCAGCCAGGGAGCAGAGGGGAGGAGCCAGCCTTGCTGTGGAGCAGAGTCCCTCCCAGCCCAGAGAGCATGCCGGGATGCTGGAGGAGTCTGGTTATCTTAAACCAGGAAGAGGTCTGGGACAGAGATTACATAAATCGGTTTGACCCAAATCAGCTAAGTCTGATACTACATTCATCCAGGTTTGTCTCAAACTGGTTTCAGCCATTTTCAAACTGGTTTATGTGAACTGAACTTTTGTTCTGTCACAGGTTTAAACCAGTTTCTGATCACTTAAACTGGTTTATGTGTAATGTTTGTCCATAGCCTTAGGGTGTAGTTAAAATCAGTATCATGTTGCCAAGAATATCTCACCCCTACCACTGATGCTCAGAACTGACTGGTAGATCAGAATGAAGGTCTGCAAATTCAAAGTGAGTGTAAAATGCCTACCAAGTCTGTATCGTACTATTTCACACCCACCCTGCATCTACTCAGCAGTGGTATGAATGATTATACATGATGCCATACAGCAGAAAACAAAGCCTTCAATCTTTCCCTATAGCAGTTCTGTATCATAAAACATATTTCCTTTAAATTAAACAACATTTCTCTTTCTAAAAATCAGACTATGTTGCTTCCCTTGGACAAAATCTTGAAAACTTATATAGTCAAATACTGTGTATTTACATCTCCTTTACAAAAAGCTCAATGGAAATACTGTTAGAGGTGGGTGTACAGACATTAAGAAAATCATGCTAATATGCTATACACAAATTTTAGAACATAAGTTGGATTTTGTTAGACATAGCACCAGACTCTTCCTAATTTCTGATCTTTCTAGGGGGAAAAAGAAGCCTGATTCATTCAAAGAGCGAAAAAAGCATATTAAAACAGGGAAAAATAGGTATGAAACAAAACACATTTTGTTGTCATAGCAACTCAAATCCTAAAAAGGATGCCAAAAAATAATTATTAAATAAGATGCTGCATGAGTTGTTATGGCAACTATACATTTGTACAAAAAAGACACCGTTTTTCCATACAATGCTGCATGAAAAATTATCCTCATTACATTATTTTTAAAATGACATACGTACCAGAAAAGGAACTGGTATAACCAGTACAAAATGAAATCAGGCCCCTGTTATCCAACCAGCTATATTTATCTCAGGCTCCACCATTTTCTAAAGAGAACTCCTGCCACCAATCATGTCATACATCTCCACACAAGCAATTAAATCCCATTATTACAGCCAGCTCCTGTCAGAGACAATACCTATGAGGTTGTGTGCTTCCTCAACCCCCACTGACTTTAGCAGGATAAGAGGGTACTCAGCAACTTGTAGAATAAGGCCATTTGTCTCCAAACCACAAAAGGAAAATGTTAGACACTAACACTACTATATACAGAATGAAGAGTCTCAAATGTCACCAGAGGCTTCATTTTTCAATACAAAGGAGGATGTCTTGGCATATTTATTTATGGGTTTGATTAATTGATTGATTGATTTAATCTGCTATGAAAAGGAAAAACTAAACAAAGTGGCAGACCTGAAGGGTAATTTTTACACACTCCACAAAGATAAGAATAAGGCGGGCCTGGCAATGTTATGGTTCTGGCCTTAGCCCCTTGCTTCTCTGCTAGCAGGTAGTAAAAGGAAGGAAGGAAAAAGCATCTCTTTGTTGTTTTTTTGTTTGGTTGGGGGGTTTTTTTGCAGTTGGTAGAAAGCTGGCCTATGATCCAAAAGGTTAACTAAATGGAGGCAGCAGGCTAGTAGGGCTGATTAATTTTTTTTACCTAAACTATTTTTAGGTACTACTGGACATACACTTTGGTGGAATCATTTGATCTCAGCAGTATTTCTGCCCAGAGCAGGTGGGGGGTTGGACTCGATGATCTTTCAACGTCCCTTCCAGCCCTTAATTTCTATGATTCTATGATTTTCCTTGAAAACTGAATTTGCAGAGAAGGAACTTTCCCAAGACACAGTTTCTCCTCATTAAGAGTGGAGGTCATAGGGGACCATGGGAAATGTAGCCTGACCTGGGAGTCTAGCCCAGGAGTGGGCAAAATGCAGCCCGGGGGCCAGATGCGGCCCACCAGGCCATTCTATCTGGCCTGTGGGGCCCCTAAAAAATTTAGAAAATTAATATTTAGCTGCCCTGGCCTGCCTGTCATGAGGCCCTCGATGGCTTGCCAAAACTCAGTAAGCAGCCCTCTACCCAAAATAATTGCCTGCCCCTGATCTAGCCTGTAGGAAAGAAGGGGAGTTTGAGGCACTGGAGCAGGCAGCTGCTCATCTATTTCTGAAACAAAATATTTTGTTTTTTGATTTCTTGCTAAAATGTCAGGAATTTCTAGAAGAGGTAAGAAATCCTTTTCTGAACAGCAATGATTCCATCCTGATCACAGGGGTTTATGCTGACTAGAAGTGCAGCTTGCATTTCTGGATATGCTGAACCTGCATTTTGAAGAGAGGGGCAGAGACCCCCCAAAAATGGTCTTAAATGTTAACTTCCACTGAAAATATCTGTGAAGAACAGCAGAGAGAGGTTAAGTGTCAAGGGCTGAAGGTTTGTCCCTGGGATAGGAGTGAGCCAGGATTTTATCCAAATGAAAAATAATTTTAGACCCCCAACAGTTCCAAGTTCATCACATCCCTTGTAACTGCATTTTATTTTTTTTCAGTACATGCAGACTACTGAGTTTTTAGTAGAAACTCTGAAAGCAGGAACATATAATTATTTCTTTGTCTACTTACTATTGTCTGAAGTGACTATTTTAGAGGCATGATTGAGCTGATTGTATTGATTGGTTTGTGCTGACTGGAAAAAATGAATTTATAGAAAAAGCTAAATAATATGCTAAAACCTTTAAAAGAAACGTAGGTTACAGAGATCATGTGTGAACATATCACAGCTGTGACAATTCTTATCTTTCAAAACTTCTCTTCCAGAAGAATTGGAGGAATGAGGGAATCAGTTAAGCGGCTGTGAAGAGATGTATCTGCACTTTACTTTCCTCTATCCTTTCTGTTTGTGCATTTCTTATATATCCCTTATATAGCATGGCTCAGAGTGAGGGAGAAAGTACCATACAGGTTTGCCTATTTGGTGAATACTTTTTGCTGGCCAACAAAACTTGACCTCTTATTTATTGATTCAAGTTTGATTGCTGTCCCCCAGCATCTAGCCTGCTTTGTGGCCTTCCCTACCCCTCCCTTTCTGGGAGGTGCACTAGCACTTGGCCTGCACTCAGCTACTCCACCAGGCCCTGCCTCTGGGCAGTCCCAGGGTCAAGCAATCACAGCCCCTCTCCCCAGTGCCACCTCCTGCTTCCAGCCACCTATCACTCACAGGCAGGCAGCAGGGAGCAGTGAGGCATCTGTGTTCTTTGCATGAGTCCCAGGACCTGGGCACTTGAGTCTCTAGGCTTTGCCCCACACCCCCAACTCCCTGTCATAAAGTACCCCACAATGTAGACACAGATGCAACACCAACACCAGGAAAACCCCTACGCTTGGGCACAGCCCCATGGACCCCGACCCTGGCATCTGCACACCCAGCTGGGGTCCCCCGTAGCCCCACACTTGGGCACAGACCCTGACCCTGGCACCCACAAACCTAGTCAAGGGTCCCCATGCCCCTACACTCAGGCACAACCCCACAGACTACAACCCTGGCACCTGCACACCACGTCTCAGAGACCAGAGCCAAGCACCCTGTGACCTGGACCACAGCATAACCCCCCTCCTAATCAGGAGCTGGTGCAGGCAGCTTGTCTCTGGTGGGTCAGGGTTGTGGGGGAGGGGGCACAGAACATCAAGACTGGGCCTTCACAGAGGCAACCTAGTGACCTCCATGACTTGGCCACTGCTGGCGGGGGGGGGAGGGCACTGCTTGGTCACCTGGGCCATGTGTACCCAAGGTGCTGCAAGGCTTTTTTTGGCTCACAACTACAGGGTTCCAGAGCACTAAGGCTGGTGGGGGAGGGACTGAGAATCCAAGCCAAGGCAAGCAGATAGATGTCCCTGGAAACTTCAGGGGCAGAGGAGGTGTGGCCAGCTGCCTCAGTGTTGCAGGTAGAGGATACTGGAAATTTCCAGGCTGGGACATGGGGCATTGCTAGAATCATGGGGGTGTCTGCTGGAAGCCCCTGGAAAGTTCAAGGTTATGGGGATTGCCTGGCCAGTGGATCCCCAGTCACTCTGAAGCAGGGTCTGCACCCAGCTGCAGTGAGAGGAAGATCCACACCCTGGGACCTGAACCTATGTGCACTCATTGTCTCTTCCATCCATCCATGCAACTGTTCTCCTCCTTGCAGCCTGACCCTCACCCACCTGTGGACACCAAGACCCCTTGGGCACCACAGTAGATCATGGAAGAACCTGTCCTGTCCTACTCCAGTAGTCAAGCCTGGTCACATAACTAGAGCCATGGGGGAATGAGGGGTCTTGTTGCCATGTGGGGTGAGCAGGAGACCCAGGAACAGCTCTGCAAAGGGCACTGCAACAGGGATGTGTTCAAGCGCTTTGCCCAACAGTTGCATGCACGAGTCCATGACAGGGACTTGGTGCTTGGTGTGTGGCTTGAACATTGAGGGTAGCCTGGGCGACAGTGACCATGAGCTCATCAAGTTCACTGTCCGCTGCAAGGTTGACAAATCAACTAGCAGGATTGAAGTCCTGGCCTTCAAAAATGCGGACTTCAGCAGGCTCGGGGCATTAGTAGGGAAGGCAATGTGGGACCAAGGACGGAAGCCGAATGGGAGGCACAAAGTGTGGTCGTTCCTCAAGGACATGATCCTCAAAGCACAGAAGAAAACCATTCCCATGAAGAGGAAAGGTAGCAGAAGGGCTGGCAAACCCTCCTGGTTCAATAGAGACATTGTGGTCCTCTTGAAAAAGAGAAAAGAGGTGTACATACACTAGATGCTAGGGACAGTCCTCAAGGAGGACAATACAACAGTGGTCCGCACTTGTAGGGAAATGATAAGGAAAGCTAAGGCAGCAACTGAGTTTAAATTAGCTGAGGGAGTCCAAGACAATAAGTGCTTGGACCGGTGCTTTTCAGCATCTTTATCAATGATTTGGATGTGGGGGTGAAAAGCTCACTGGCCAAGTTTGCAGATGACACCAAGTTATGAGGGAGTGTGGTCATGCCAGAAGATATGTTGCAGATACAGGCAGACCTGGACAGGCTGGAGAGTTGAGTGGACCGGAACCAGATGAAGTTCAGCACTCAGAAGTCTAAGATGCTCCATCTGGGGGCAAACAATCCCCAGCATACCTACAGGCTTGGTGGTGACAATTTGACTTGCACCATGGTCGAAAGAGACCTAGGGGTAGTGACTGACCATCACATGGACACAAGCTGGCAGTGTGATACTGTGGCCAGCAGGACAAACAACACACTGGCATGCATTAACTGTTGCATCTCATGCAAAACTAAGATAGTGATACTCCCACTGTACTTCACACTGGTGGGATCGCAGCTGGAGTACTGCATCCAGTTCTGGGTGCCGCACTTCAACAAGGACGTGGAAAAGCTTGAGAAGGTCTAGAGAAGAGCCATCCGTACGATCAGAGACTTGCAAGACAAGTCATATGAGGAGAGGCTGAGGGACTTGGGCATCTTCAGCCTACAGAAGAGAAGGCTGAGAGGGGTCTTGGTAGCGGCTTACTGCTACATCAGGGGAGTACATCAAGAACTCAGTGAACACCTGTTCACCAGGGCACCCCTGAGGAAGACCAGGAGCAATGAATCCAAAGTTCTGGAAAGCTGCCGGAGGCTCAATTCCAGGAAAAACTCCTTCACAGTCAGGGTGTCCAGACTGTGGAATAAACTCCCTCCAGTGGTGGTGCACTCCCTCACCTACCATGGAAATCTTCAAAAGTAGACTGGACACTCACCTTGCTGGGGTCACTTGACCCCAGTTTTTTCCTGCCAGCTGTCTTTTCCAGGCGGGCTGGACCTGATGATCTACAGGGTCCCTTCCAGCCCCAAACAATCTATAAATCTATGAACCTAGGCAGTGCTGGGCTCAGAAAGGATGAGAATTCAGTACAAGCACGTGCATGATGCTAATAAAACATCCAGGGCCAAGAGGCAGAGCATGCCCTTCTATGAGGAGCTGCCATTCTTCCTTGCTATGGACAGTGTCATTGCCACCTCACACACATTTGGAACCATGGAGGGACAGAGGTTGTTGCAGGCAGGGACTACACCACAGCAGGAAGTGTAGGAAGATTCTGTGATGATGGGACTGAGAACTGGGTGTGCCGACATAGGTCACTGATGGCCAGGGGGCACAGGGTCTTTAGCCTACTGCTGCTAGTCCCTGATTCATTGCAGGATCTAGGAGTGAAGGTAAACCTGCAGCTGGACCTGAGCTCCCTTGACATTTTTTCAGTCATTGTTGAGCGCACAGACCATGATGTGCAGGACCAAGAGAAATGCTGCAATACTATGGGCATCCCGCCCAGGAACTGGACCCTAAGGCCATGCCCTCCACCTCATGGGAGTCCCTCCCCTCCCTTCCCCCAGTCCTTGACCTCATGGATTGCAGCTGAACACCCATCCCCAGGGAAACCATTTCTGACACAGCTGCTATGGGTGTGCTGCTTTTACTTTTCCAACACCTCCTTGCTGCCTTTGTTCTAGAGATATAGAGCACCCTGTAGCCTCCCGACTACAAGCTGAGCATCTGCTGCTGCAGCACCACCCACATCACCCATGCCCAGCCTTCCTCCCACTTCTGGTAAAGACTCTGGCACCAAGTGAGGATGCCCTCATGTCCAGGATGGGATGGTTCTACCCTGCTCCAAGCTGTTGTGCCCTGCATGCCTACACCCTTGACCAGTTCCACGACATCATTCATAGAAAGCACCAAATAGCTTAGAGCAGTGGTTCTTTCTGGACTCAAGACATCCATCATAGGACTCAAGGCACCCCTCCATAACTTTTGTGAACTGAGTGGGGCCCAATTTCAAGACCTAATGTATATATTACAGTGCTTATGTCCTTGCAGAAAGGTTGGGCAGTGGAATGGGGAATATTGCAGGCAGGGGCAAGCCCGAGCCTGTGCTTAACTGACTAATTTATCTGCCTATCTCCTCACAATTTGCTTATCTCCTCACATTTCAGGGCACCTGCCAAAGGATCTGGCAGGACCCCAGG
>NW_017729034.1:38257385-38300091 GCF_001723915.1 Gavialis gangeticus | reverse complement strand
TTGTCCTGCCTATCTCCTCACAATTTGCTTATCTCCTCACATTTCAGGGCACCTGCCAAAGGATCTGGCAGGACCCCAGGGTACCCTGGCACCCTAGTTGTGAATCACAGGCCTAGATAGTACCTACCAACAAAAAAAAAGGCAGGTTATGGATGCAAATGAAGATGCTTGAGGATAGAAAAGCGATTATTTGCATTTATTTAATTTGAAAACTCTTTAGTTATCTTATACAACTTATAGTGATGTAGAAATCTGTAGCTGCTGGACCTACCCTTAGAGACATAGAAGGTGGTACAGGACAGAAAATGGAATTTGCAGGGGGCTGCTACAAACATTTGCTGTGGTGATTTGAAAAAAAATGGTGGGACATCACAAATAAATGCTTTGCCTTGTAGTATTCTGTAATCTCTATAGTATGGTAAGAGGCTTATAAAAGAGCATTGTGAACATGTGGATTTGTTTGATCATGACTCATTTAGTCAGATGAGTCAAGGGCCAGTGATGGGGAAGTGTCAGCTGCTTTCAGTCTTCTGAATAGCTTTGCGTTTAGGTTATTGAAAAGATGTTTGATTGCTGCTAGATATTTTTCTGTTGGATTGTTTAATGATACTGTTTTCACTTCAGTCAGGTCTGGCAACAATAGTCTCTTAAAAGTGTTTTCCATTTGTCTCTGATTGAGTGCTCTTCATTACATAGGATTTGACAAAGCTGCAAATAACGTGCTAGAGGTTTTTTTTTTGTTGAAAATCTGTATGTATTCATTTAATGGTGCTTCATTGTATTGTCACAGAGGTCTCAGATTTTGTTGTTACCATTTTGAAGAAGCTAAACTTTTTTTATCCTTCCACACAAGAAAAAAAAGTAATACAAAAAAAGCCTCCATCTCTGCAGAATAATCAGAGAAGATGGTCATTCAAGTCACCCAGACAGAATACAAAACACTTTTTTTTATGAAGATTTTGCATGTTGATACACAATTCCATACAGTTAGCCTGGGGTACAATTCCACTTTCCTTCCGTGTTCTTCTGTTTCCCACTATGTATCCTACATTTCATGTGCCACCCCACTATTGTTTATTTTACATCAGTCATATTTTTGTGGCTTCCTGATGTGGCTACCATCTTTCTGTATGAACAGGCCTAGAAAAGATAAGGTGCTGAGTTTGGTATGTCTGTGATGCAGTGCGGGGTAGATACCTGAGCTGGCTTTAAATGAGCTACCAGTCTAGCTGTGGTAGCATAGGACTCTGCTTTTCTGAGCTTCCAAACGGATGTGAACTTCCCCACAAAACAGCATTGTTTGGATCCAGTGCTCTGGTCCAACTTTAGTTGTGTCCCATCTGAAACATGATGGTTGCAGCAACAATGAAATAATGCTATGAGTTGAAGAATAGATAAAAATGTGGAACTTCTATTATCTCTTCTTATAACAACACTCATGCAGGAGCTGTGTTAATGAGAGGAGAATGGTGGCTGGACATTGGATAAGGATTTCTCAGCAAGTGTTTCTGTACTTGAAGATGTCTTTTCTCACCCCCAGAGCATGTGTAAAGATTCCCTTAAGGTCTTGATCTGCAGAAGGACTTATGCATGTGTGATGCCTAGCACTGAAACCCCTAGCTTTTTAATCATCTGCCTGCCTGCATCAAATCCATAGCTCTGGGTTGGGTGCTTAGGTTCCATATGCAGTGAATCTCCACGTGGGAAGAGACGAGTCAGGCACTTTCAAAGTGGAATCCTGAACATCTAGCATGGTGGGTGAGAAGCCACCTAAGCTAGCCAATAGGGAATGATAAAGGTCTCAATATGTGATTAAATCCTGTTCCTCTCTGGGGTACAGTTCTCTTTGCAGTGGCACGAAGAGGCACCTTCCTCCACTTGGGATCCATAGCAGTAAACCCATTCAGGGAGCTAGGCACTCATACTTTTTCCTTCAAAAAATGTTACAAGGAGCAATTCATTCTTTGAAATTGATGGGGTGGGGGTGGTGGTGGTGGGGGGTATCCAAGAGTGCATTCATTAGAGCATTTGGCCTCCAGCTAGAAGACCCAGGTTAAAATCTGACTTCTCTCTGAGAGGTTTCAAAATGATATTTCTTATCTGGTAGGACAGAGGTTTAATCCCCAACTAGAGATGTTCTCCACCCTTTGTGATGAAGCTCTTTCACTTTGCACAAAATCATTCAATATTTTTCTGGCCAGAAAGAGGGGGAGAGAGTCAGCATGACTGGTCCAAACACTCACTGTGGCTCCATTTCCTGTTTTAAAGGCCATTTAAGTGTTTTACATTGAACAGTTATATTAAAATAGACAAAATAGCCTACCTAAGGCAACCTAGCCCAAAATGTGTGAGTACTTACAGGATTGCACCCCATCAGGCAGTATAGGTGGCAGAAAGCCTAGTTTGTGATTCCTGAAAGGGCTTAGATGGGAACTAGGTACTGAGCTGCTGAACATAGTCAAAGTTGGAGCCCTTCTGGACATGTGCAGAAGCAGAATTTGAAGTGTCTGGAGAGCTTTAATAATGAAAAATTAAGCACCTGAGGACTTCAGGGTCCTCCAGTGTTAAGCGGTAGTTTAAGGCAGGAGTTTGATGCTCTGCCATCTAAATCATGCCTGAGTCCTACTTTAGGTGCCCCAGTCCTTTTTATGTATCTGTCCCCCAACACTAGCATTTCAGCTCCTGCCTTCCTTTCATATACAACATGCATGATAACATGGGTGTACCAATGGCCTGAGTACTCTTTTCCCTCTTGCAAGAGGGGTCTTTGTCACACATTCATTTGAAGCAGTTACAAATAATTGGAACATAGGTCATTTATACACGTGCTCTGTGTGTGTGTGTGTGTGTGTGTGTGTGTGTGTGTGTGTGTAAACCTTTAATTAGAGTGGCTCTGAAAGCCGCTTTAATTAAAGCACCCAGAGCTTATCATGTATCAGTGTCCCCATGCTGAAAAATGGTGGTGGGGGCACTTTATGTAAAACTTGTCAAATAAGCTTTAATTAAAGCCCCCCCGCTGCCATTTTCATCATGGGGACATTGGTACATGAGATGCTGGATTCTGCTGGAGCATGGTAATTACCACACTCCAGCAGACTCAATTAATCGAGTCTGCTCCGACGCACTGTAATTACAGTGCGTCAGAGCAGCCTCACTGCTCATGTATAGGCACCCATAGCAACCAGATTAGCACATGTTAGGAGGTAACCCTTGCCTGAAAAGGACCAACTTTGTAATGCCATGAGGGCACTCAACTCATGCTAAGCTGCTTGAATGTGCTTATACTGCCATTTTATCTGCACTTAGTATTTAGTTGAACATGTGACACCACCCAGGATGGCAGAGCCAGAACGTTGTTAGGCATTGGGGACAACAAACATAGGGTTAGGGAGGAAATATCAAGTGTATACTGTTTGCTTTGCCTAAAGTACTTAAAACTGGAATCTGCTAGGCCCTTCTTTGTATGGCTGCTTAGGGTCAGTGCACAATCTATGCATTAAAATGTGATAGGGATACATTTTTTAAAATACATGTTCTGAGCTGTGCTTAATAATAAATAGTATATTTTCTTGGAAAAAGTAGACCCTCATGGCAAATTATACAATGTCTATTACTGATTTGAAGTGTTTATTTTTGTACTTATTTTTCTTACATGAGCATTATAGTTCAAATGGTGGGGGAAAAATGCAAGCATAATAATACATATTCATTCACATTATCTCTAGTTATTATTTCTGATCCTCATTGTTTCCATTTGGGCAGCATTTTTTAAAGTGCATATGACATAGCAGAGAAACAAGAAGAGCTGAGCATCTATGGAACTCAACATAAATTGTCTGCCTCTTTCAAGGCCTTGTACAACTTCTGTTATTTCTTAGCAGGATCATTTGTGTATGCAAGGAAGGGGAAATCTTAACAGCTGAGCTTTCTGCAGGGGGTACATAAATATGAAGCTCTCTAGACTCCCTCTCTCAACTCCTATCTAGAAACTAATGTTACAGACTACTGTACCATTGCTAATTAAGTGTATTGTTCTTCTCTCCTCAGCAAATCTGCTTCAATTGAATTTTAATGTTATTTATCTTTTCCTAAATTGCATATAAAATGCAAATGTTAAATAAGAATAATAAGCAGTGGCACTGGTATATCTAGAAACAATGCCAAGGAAGGCAACATAAACTAGCAAACAGGATAACAGCCAAAGTCAAGAGAGCAGAATTCTGTTCCTGGCTCTGCTGCTGATTTCCTTGTTGATATTTTTTACACAGATCATGAAGCCTTTTTGTGCCTGAATTTCTTATGTACAAAATGAGGATGATAATGCATACCTATTCTGTAAAGCCTTGTGAGATTTTCACATAAGAATGATCTTTATTGAATGCTAAATAAAGGTGGAACTCCGGAACTGACTAACTTGATGGCTAATATTTGTTTAAAACATACTGTGCAGGACTCTAAAACATCTCAGCGGCCTGTCTCACCCTTTGGTCTTCCAGATATCTCTGTTCATAGTAAATATATATATTGAATGTCCACCAATTAGTGTGACTCAAGAGATGTTTATCATAGCAAGGGTTATCATAACTTCCTACTGACACAAGCTAGACCCTGAATGTGAACTTGCCATTGTTGAATTTCAAACAAGAATGAATATTGTGACTCAGAAAAGTACTCTGCTCTGAGAAAGGCAGAGTTGTTTAAAAAAAGAAAGCATATAGAAGGATATAGACTCTCTTCCCCCCATCCCTCCCACTTACAGACATACACACACATGCACTAGGAGAAAAAAACATTTATTTTGGGCTATTATTAAGCTATTTCTGAATATGAGGAAACCCAAATGTCAGATCCCTGATTTTAAATGTCAGGACTCATAGCACATCTCTAGGGGCAGTGTTTCTTAGAATGCTATTAAAGGTAATGCAGGGCAAGCAATAACATCTCTAGGATTTCTGCCACCAATCCTGATGTCAAATTCCAGTAATGTTATTTTGATTATGAACAGAATAACTGAGAAATGTAATATCAAGGTAAAATAAAAAAGGTTTTTATCTGTATTGTATTTTGTATCAGTGATCATGGATTTTTTCATTTTTATCTAAACCTGACATTAGAATCTATGTCAGAGGCTGACAAACTGTCAAGCAGATGCTTTGATATTGAGGTAGTGTGACTGTGTATCTCTCAATCCTTTTGCAGTATCATGTACACTATGAGAGAACTTCTTTTACTGCACAGCATTGGTAAGTAGTGATTCCATGAGGACATAAATTCAGAAATATCGCCTGTATTCTCTTATGTCAGATAAGTAGTATAAATTTTCTATCACTGGTTTGCCTTCATTTCAGGTATAAAAATTGCAGAAACATAAGAAGCATGAATCCATAACCTACATGCATTACAGTGCAGCATTTGGCCCATAGAAATGGGACAATAGGCAATGAAGAAGAGACCTGTATTTTACATGGGTCCCAGTGCTTGGGGAGTTTAAAAAACCCTGGCAGTTGTCATGTAGTTTGGATCCAATTAGCTTTATGCTGGATCCCAAAAACTAAAACACCTGCCAGGCATGTGCACCAGGGTGAGACATGCAGTTTTTGGGATCGAGCATAAAATTCGTTAGATCCTAGTTGTGCAGATACATTAATATCTTCAAGCAGCCTGTGTCCCTACACAGCTGTAGAGGACAACTCAGGGCAACTCAGCTATAATAGTTCAGAAACATTCAGATAGAGGGTGTGGCAGTTGTTGCTGATGCTGAGGAGCAGTTTCTAATAGGAAATTCTTATTGTTGTGTGGAGAAGATTATAAATATAGGAGTTACATGCAGCCCTGTGGACTCTAGACTGATCTAGGCATAAGTCCCAATCCAGCTGAGTCCCAACAGTAATACCACTCTAGATATTGGCTGTAGTTGTTTTACCAACAACAAAGGATGAATCAGCAATAACCCAAGAGCTGAAATGCTCCTAGCTGTGGAAACCCCACACTTAACCTACTGCTAGGATTCTGAAGTATTTGTAAAGGACAGAGATGCTGCCATTCTTCTTAAGCTCCAAGGAGTCCAGATGATAAATACTACATATTATGGTGTGGCAGGGCACTGTTGGAGCCTGCCACTTTAAGGGCTGAGCCAAGCAGCCAGCAGGTGCTTGATTGCGGTGGTCATTTTAGATCTCTGGCGACCTATATAAGGAGAGCAGTTTGCTGCTGGCAGGTGAGGCAGAAACATTGCCTGGCTGCAAGGCTGCATGCAACATCCTGGAGGTAAGGGCAGGAGCTGTAGGGGATGGTTTGGAGGTTCCTGGTCCTGGGCATGACTTAAAACTGCACCCTGCTGGGAGTGGGTGGCCTGGTGGGGCTCCCAGTGGCATGGGAGTCCCCAGGAAATATCAGACCAGTTACCACCCTGGTGAAAGTGTGCCTTAATAACCCCAGCTCCCACAACCAGGTGGGTTACCCCGTAGTAGGGTCAAGAAGGTGGACCCAGGTTAGAGAGTAGGCTATAGACTCAGAAGCCTGATTTAGAGTACCCTCAACTGGTCAATGCTGGGGCCAGGACCAGAACGGTCAAAACGGCCAGGGGCCCACCGTGAGGGATGCCCAGAGCTGAGGGCCTGGGGTTTCCAACTGGCCTTGAAGGTGAGGCCAGGGCTTACGTGGCCAAAGGTCCCAAGGGGACCATGCCTGAGAGGGGTAAGAGTTCAGGGAGCTAGGCAGCCCTGAATGAAGGTGGAGTAGGCTGCCTGATTGGAGGGATCTGGCTGGGGTCTGGATTGGAGGATTCTGGGGCCCAGTGTGGGGCCGGTGATGTTAACATCTGCGGATGACATCTGCGAGGCTTGGGCTGCAGTGTAGGGGAGAAATGGAGTCACAGATAGCGCCCCCTGGCATTGGGGCAAGAAATGGGCAGCCTCCCACCTAATTAACAACATAATTATATAAAAACAAGGCATGGCAGGCGAGGAGGCGGGCGGTTTGCCCAGAAACAGGTAGGCGGGCCAATGGCAGATTGGCCCAAGGAAGCCCCCTGTTACATATGGTCATGCTATAATGACTGAGAAATCATTTCTGAAATAAGATCAGAGTAGAATGTGTTTCTATACGTGTGTGTGTCAAACTACAGACATGTAGATATCATTTTGACATTTTTATATGTGAATATATATAACAGCAACAAGGTAGGCTATACCTCATCATTTTTGTTTGAAAGTTATTTATGGGATTCCAACTTCTGTGAACTCTGTTTTATACTATTTGTAAGATTTTCTATGTATAGTAAATGTTTTATTAAGAAGCTGTATATATATATATATATATTTGTGACAGGGGGCCATCTCAGGGCTTGGATCTTACGTTGACCTGCCCACCTGTCCAAGTTGGGCAGTCTGCCCAGTCTCACATGCCATGACTTTGTTGTTCCCAAAACTTGGTGTGAAATTGCAGGAGGCTGCCAATTTTACTGCCCCACTGCCAGGGGGCGCTATCCATGGCTCTGTACCACCCCTACATCATGGCCCATGCCTTGTAGATGGCATCCAGTTATTATTACACCCCGGCTTCAGGCCAGGCCAAACTCGGTCCACTGTTTTGCCTCTTAGCACCACCCCATTTGTGTTCACACTCATACCGCCCCCCTTCTCACTGGGGTCTTTGCACTCTGCTGTCTCTCACCAGGCCTTTGCGCACTGCCCCTCACTGGGCCACATTCACCCTGACTTGCTCCCTTGAGTGTGTCCTGTAGGCCATCAGGCTTACCTCTGCACTCCTTGTCCGGCCCTGGTGCAGCCTTTCGGGCCTCTCTTGTGAATGTCATCTGCACAGTGATCAGGCAATTCACCAAACACTGGGCTGACTCTGATTTTAGCCCCTCACTGGGTAACACAACCTACCAGTTCCCTAATTGGGGCCAGTGACTTGCCCCTTCCACTTGTGCTTCCCTTTATGCCGCCTCTCTTGGCCTTGGGCCCACTTGCGGCCTCAGGCATCCGAAGACTTACCTGGGCTTCAGTACTTGTCGCCATCTCTCTGGGGCCTCAACACACTTGCCTTCTCTCTGGGGCTTCAACACTTGCCCCTCTGCTCTGGGGCCTCTGGGGTCTTACACCCCTGTGGGGCTCAGGTACCTGAAGGTGTACATGGCCCCCATGCCCATCCCTGGTTGTGGGTAACCCACCAGGATGTGGGGGCTGGGGTTTTGAGGTGCTCCTTCTTGCCTTTCACTTGGGAAGTAACTGGCCTGGCACTTTTGGGGGAGTGTCCCACCATGGACAGCTCCACAAGACCACCCAGCCCCAGCAGGGAGTAGTTTTCGGTCTTACTCAGGACCAATGCAGGCTTAACTGCTTTGGTCTTATCACCTACAGGGCTAGGTGTTCAGTGGTTGCTTCTGGCTGGCTGTCTCCGGCCCAACTGTTCAGACCCCTCCTAATCAGGCAGACTCAATCTCCACCATCTTGCAGGGCTGTCAGCTACCTAGACTTCTTTCCGTCCTGGGTGTGTCTCTCCTCTGGGACCTTTGGTCACACAGGTCCTGGCCCACCTCCAGGCCAGTTGGAACCCCAGGCCCCTGGCTCTGGACATCCCTCGTGGTGGACACTCTAGACCTTTTGACCATTTTGGTCCTGGCCCCAGCAATGACCATTCAAGGGTTTTGTCTAGGCTCTTGTGCTGCTCGCCCACTCCCTCTCAGCTGGGCTAACCTGAGCCCCAGGCCTCACCCCTGCGTGTTCTAAATCATGGGCTTACCTGGCCCCTATGTAGGCCTGCAAGTTGTTAGTCCCATGCCTAGGCTTGGCCTTGCTCCTACTTGGCCCAAAGCCTTTCCCTAGGGGCTTGGGAACCTCCTGGGCCCCCAGGAACCTCCTGCCACCCCCAATAGTTCCTCCCTTACCTCATGATGTTGTGTAAGCAGCAGCAGCTCAGCTGGGTGTTGTTGCTCCCCGGCTGCTTGCAGCAAACTGGTGGCTCAGCCCTGTGGGCCTGGACCTAAAATGGCCACCTCATCAGGGCTGTCCTGCACCTGCTGGATGCTGGCTCTCAGTCTTCAAGTGGCAGGCACCCAAAGGTGCACTGCCACAATATTCTTTGAGAGTTGACTGGAAATTATAACCACTTACTTATTAGGCTTTTATATAAGAGCTTTGAGGTTAAGTGTATATAACACTTCTATAAAAGTCCCAAAAGGTTAGAACTCTTACCTGTGCCTCAGTAAATAATTAAGCTGAGATGCAGAGAAAAGGGGGTTATATATATCACTTACTCAATATTGTCATTCCCTGTTACAAATCCTGTTCTTTCCACAGTGGCGGTTCCGTGGAGAAGTTGTACTGAAAGGTCCTACTTAGAGTAAAGAAATTTGCAGTGGTATAGCATGCAACTTCGTACAATGGAACAATATTTGGGTGTGAGGAACAGTGCTATGTTATGCTTCAGTATTAAACTTTTCCTGGAGTCTAGCCTACTTCTCTTCTGTAAGACTTCAGTCTTCACATGTTTACAGGAAAAAAGTATTATATAGAGTTAGATCACTGACAGTTAGTACCATGAAATTCCTTCAGAAATTACATTTGATCTTTCCCTATCTATAGATAGCACTATAAGCATCTGCAATAAACACATGGAAGACTTTTGGAAAACTACTCTTAAATGGCTCTTATGTGTTAACCATTATTGATTTCTCTCACACATTTTTCCCCAGTTTGCTGCTACTGTGTAAGTTTCATCATATGAAATATTGCAGATTTAAATCATTATCTTGTTATTATTGATGTCTCCAAAATCATGTCTTCAGTTATCCTGGCATCAAGACCCAAACCACACTTCTCATCTACCACACTATTATTATCCTTACCCTGTTGAATGGGTGTGTAACTTGGATGACATATCAGATACACCTGAAAGCTTTAGAATGTTAACATCAGCGATATATTTGGAAAATCCTCCATATCATTTGAAAGGCAGAAGAATGAACACCAGCTTTGGCTCAAGCAAACACCACCAGTATTGAAGCCATGATTATATGGCACCAGTTCCATCGGACAGAACATGTCATAAGGATGCCTGACAGCCATCTCCCAAGACAGGTCCTGTATTCCCAACTCACTCTAGAGGTGGGCGAAAGAAGAGGCTCAAGGACACCTATAAGGCCAAACTGAAAAAATGCAATATTTACATCAATACTAGGGAGACTCAGGTACTGAATCATTCCCAATGGCACTGTGATGTATAACAAGGCATTGGTCATTTTAAGCAAACTTGCCTCACCATGGAGGTGGATAGATAAAAGAGACAAAGGGAAAGAGCTGTGACCCAGCATCACAAGAATCTACTCCTTCCTCCAAGAACTATTTGCCATTTCTGCAGTCAGATGTGTGGATCTCAGATTGGCTTCCTCAGTCATCTCTGGATTCACTCATGACTTCTCTATTTACTAGAAGGCTGTCATCCTCATATTGAGGGACTATTGACAATTACATTGTAACATGTGGGATGCATAAAGGTTTAACTAAAAATTCATGCATCTTCCTCACTATTTTTCTTCTTTAAAATTGAAACAAATAAATACTTTTCTGCAATAAAAATGTTTACTACAAAAGTTCTCTTTTGTTCTAGCCAGCCCTTAGCTTTCTAGTTCAAGATGTGACAGCTCATGCTTTTCTGGTTCTGGAGGTCCCTTATTATACCCTAGTGTGTGGCCCTCATGCTTTATTTAAAAAGCAGAGCAAAATCAAATCCCAGGAACTCTGACCACATCTCCTTTAGGTGTTCTATGTCCCTTTTCACCTTTTTACTTCTCTAAATCTCTTTCTTCTTTCCATCTTTGTCTCTTGCTTAAGTGTCTGATTCTTTTCTGGTCTTTGGACTGTCTGTGAGGCAAATCAGCTAAAGATGCAAAACCAAATGCATAATAAACATCTGTGTGAATGCTCTCCCTCAGGAATAAAGTGGCCTTGGATCACAATAGCTTACTTTTCATTTTGTGTGAGATGTCTCAAGGTGGGCACAACTGAGGCATCCAAAATAACTAGTAACTTTTGAAGACATATGCCTTTCAGCTTTCCTTCTTGAAGTAGAGAGTAGTAGTTAGCTGTGTTTGTCTTCAGTCAGGAAACAGCAATCAGACTTATGGCCTAGTCCATTTACAGCCTTCCCATCTTGCCACATTTTCCAGTTACTTACTTGGGTTGTATGTAATCTAAACCTATAATATCTCTATATACTTAATCTAATGCTCCTTGAACGTGGTGTAAATTAAACAGCTGTACACACCTTTCTAATTAACTAGCACTGTTTCTAGAGAAAGAACACGTCAGCAGATCTGGGGTATTGACTCACTTTGCTGTTCTCCCCATCACCCCTGTGAGAAAGGAGGAGGACAGCTCTTTCTCTCTCTCTCCTCTTTTGTGTGGCATCAGATATCAACTTCCAGATCTGTGAGTCACTGTTTAGTATCAGCACTCAATGTATGGATTCCATTTGCCCTGTCTGAGCATTTGTAAAGATTGCAGCTTTTCATTAAGCACTGTGCTGTTTGCTGGATACTGCTTTCACATGGGGGCTGCCCAAGATATTCATCTTGTGAAGTGTTTTAAAGCATTTATATCTAGGTCTTAAGTCTGTCCAGCTTGACCCCATGCTTCTCTGTCAAGGTCATGCCCAATAGAGGTGTGCAAGGCAGGCTGTATTCGATTCAGATTCAGATTTGGCCAGATTCAGGGGACAGTGATTCAATTTGTTGATTTGGATCACTGTCCTGATTCGATTTGGCCAAATCTGAATCTGAAGATTCAATTCTGATCTGGGAATCAGCAGTTTGGCCATATACATGATTTAAATATTTTTCTACATACCTTGAGGTACCAGGCACAGCTTATGAATGCTGAGATGGTGGGGTGGATGGAGCGTCCCACAGAAGTACTTCTGGTATACTTCTGGGTCCGTGGCCGAGCGTGCATGGGACCCCCATGCTCCCCCTGGCTCAGCGATCATCCATAGGGTGACCCTGGGTGCCTCCCCAGACCCAGGAGGCACTAGTTGCTGAGCTGAGGGGTGGGGGTCCCCCATGTGCTCTGCTTCTGGTCCACTTTCAGGTCTGCCACCAAGCATTCTGGGGACCACCCCCTGTTCCCATGGGATGCTCCATCTGCCCCACCATCTCGGTGTTCATGAGCCACTTGGTACCTTGAGATATGTAGAAAAAACATATAAAGCTGTGTCTATGTCCAAATCATTGACTCTCTTCAAATTGATTCGAAGGGTTCCGATTTCATTTCGAGAGATTAAAGGGTCTCCTGATTCGATTTGGATTCAGAGATTCGGCCGTTGAATCGGGCCAAATCTCCACCAAATCGAATCAGCGACTGAAGCTTCACACAGCTCTAATGCCCAATGGGGGACTTGTTTGGTGTTGGCATAAAATACTGTGAGAATAGGTCTCTCCTTTCCCAGAAGTTGGCCCACTCCTTTGCTGTCCATAGGTTTGATTCCAATTTCAATGGAGGACAGCTGTGCAGATGGAATAAATCTGGCTGCACCAGGATGTGACCTGCTTATTTCCTTTGTTTCCCTCTTCACTTTATACTGTCTGCTGGCTTCTTTCAGAGAAGTAATTGTCATGATGGTGGTAAATGGCCTGCCAGAAAAAGAGTTTGCTTCTGCTACACTGAAAGGAATGCATTTGGACTTGAAGCCCCCTGACCACACAAATGATGCGAGGCTTTAATTCAAATGCCAGGCATTCAGAATACACTGGATGACAGGAGATATTCCTCCTTGTTAGTAAATCAAATACTGTCAGTGAGTACAAGAGACCCCAAGGATTCAAAGTTAGGGAGGCTCCTCTCTAAAGTATTTTAGGGATAGATGAATGGCTAAGGCACTTGAGCCTCAATTAGACAAAATCCTGCTATTTCTGTATCAACTTCCCCAAAAGCTTGTTTTGTTTTCTTTTTTTCCCTTCCTGGACTATCCCCCTTTTAATTTTCTTAGTCTATATCAGTCATGTTTACTTCATAAGGGAAAGCTGTCTACTATTCACAGAAAGATCAAAAACTTGAAGCTGTTGGGTTTTTAAAGGCTTTTTCTTTTATCCTGTGTTCCTGAGGCAAGTGCAGGATACACTAAGCACCCCAGAGCAAATGCTGTACTAAGGGGGAGGGCGCTGGGGTCTGTGTGAAAGAGTGGAGTTCTTTTTAAATTATTCATCAGTAGTCTGCTGTTGTGGATATTTACTATTTCCACATCTCTAATGACCAGCATCTAGTGCTCTATTAGTCCTGTTTCTGCTTAGTTATCTTTTGTGAGCTTGGTAACAATCATAAAGCAGGAAAATACATTAAATTGAAATTGGAAATGATAGAAATCAGGAGGTGTTCCTAAAAAAGGAAGCAAAAGTGTATCTTTTCTATGAGCAAGATGGCTCCCTTCTGTGTGTTCAGGATATCAATAACCTGACTGAAAAGGAAGGGAATTCTGGTACTGAAATGTAATAAAGGTAAAATGGGATCAAAGCAGACAGAAATGAGCTCAATTTTCTCATTTGCAAAACTTAAGCATTTCATATGGCAGCATTTTACAGTACATTAATGGGAAATACAATTAATGTTGAATTACAATAGAAGTGCCATAAAAGTACAAGGCACATATGACATCCACAGGAACATCAAATAAATTCTTTGTGAAGGTAGACGGCAATTAGAATGGATGCCAAATGGATTCATAATGAAAGGGGACTTGAAGTACAGTCATACCCATTTTATTACCATGGCAATTACCTACAATTGCATTTGCTTTAATGGTGGTTCTTTGGGAAGAATACTAACACCTTGTTCTGAATTTGGCTAACAAACAGCATTGGCAATGTTCAGGACCCTTCTAGTCTACCCTTATTGTAACATAAGGCTTGGCAATGTATATTTAGAGTGTTGAAATTAAATTGGTTTAGGATTGTTATGGATGCTAATAGTCTTAGAATCTTTGCTATAAAGAGAGAGAAGACAACATAATGAAGGAAAGCATATCAGTGAAACATTTTTGTTCATTTTAGAAATGGTCAGATAAAATGCTATTTATTTGTGGTCTTACATTTATGGTAATGAACATAATTGCAATCAATTACTATAACATGTTCCTAACATTAATAAACTTGGTAATTTCAGTTAATAGCATGCTAAATATTATTGCAGATTTCCTGTGAAAACAGGCAATGTCTGTTAATCTTGGCAAATTTGAGGGTTTTTTTTCTGGGAGGAGAAACTCTGCTTGCTTTAATTTAGTTGCAAAAATCCTTTGAGTAGAGAACCTTTATATGTATGTGCCATGTTGAAATACCCATGTACTGTGCTCTGGCATTTAATCTTGCAAATTTTAAATTTGCAACCGAATGGAAACTTTTGAAATATAGTCTGAGTTGTAAAACAAAATGATTTTTTCTACCAGCCTAGCTGGAGGTACTTTAAGGAAACCTAATACTGTTGAAAGATGGAAACTTTGTTCATAGACTTTGCAGAAATATGGTATGGAAAGAGAAAGATGGAATGCTTTTGGAATTAATGTCTGGGGAGTTTTGTATTTTTGTCAACAATATGAGTTTATTGACATAGTTTCATGGAGTTTTTAGTGGGTTCTCTACTGTTTTATTTTTTATAAGCCTGTAAAGCTGTCTTCACTACCTATAATAGTCATTAGCACTATATAACCCTTTTCCCAATTAGAAAATGTATTGCTTTTCTTTATAAAGAACCACATAATGTAAATCAAAGCACCAAGTAAATAAGCTATAATGGCATTCCTTGTACATTCTCAATATAAACAAAAGCAAAATGTTTCCATTTAAAAGGAAGATGATATGAGAGATGACCTTAGATACTATGTATGTCAACTGGAAGAGTAAGGAAGAGAAATAACTGGATCCTATTGTACATTTTCCATTTCCTTTTTTCCTTTGCCAAAGCACAGAGATTTATTTGAATCATTTCTGCAGAACACCAGACTCTGTTCTTTTCTCATTCTCCTGTCAGATCTCTGTGCTTTTTATAGCATTTTTCCCTATTCTAATCTTTCCACACATTCCACTTTGTCCTTTGTAAAACCTAATGACCTAGCAGTTTTCTGTTGATAGTTACTTATCCAGAGTGCTCTTATTGCCTTCTAGGGTGTATCCTACATTCATTTTCTCCTAGTGTTAATCATTGCAACATTAGTTATTGTATTTATTAAGTATCTTAACATTCAGATTTTCACTTCAGTTGACTTTGGAATAAAAAACTAGATATGGAAATATCAGCAATAACTTATTTTTTCTAAGTAGCATCAGATATACTGAAGTATAACATTGAAATATTCATTTTTAACCAGATATATATCATGTACTTTGACCATTATATCTAGAGCAGAGATAGAGAAAATTACACTTTAGTCAGCTTTGCCTCGGTAGAAGTTCTTGAATTTAACATTTTTGAAATAATATGGTTCAAGATGGTTTCCTAAAGTGCTGTGCCTTTAAGACTGGCCAAGATGAAAGGCAAATTACAGTTCATTCACTGCTGGCCCAGTAAGGTTAACAAAATGAAATGGACAGGCCAATAGAGTATAAAAAAGAACCCAACAAAACAAGCTAATCAAGCAATTCTAGCGCTGGAAATACTGGTTGGGCAGAACATTGATAACAATGTTGCAGACTGCCTGGACCTGGCATAGTTAGAATGGCTGTACATTTTTAGAGCAGGCAAGGATCACTTACATGGGGATGAACCTGAAGGAAACAGGCCTGGAAAGTGCATTGTCATCAGAGACAGTTTAGGTGCAGCCCTGCTGGCTCCCACAAACTGTTGCAACTAAGGCAATTTTGTCCTCAGCTGCAGATGGCCATGTGATGATGTGAAAAGTTCCTTCCTTTATTATCTTTAGGGTAGAGCAGCTATCTTGGCTAGTGCCATGTGCCTAGGTCAATGTGTAAGACTCCAAAGACCTTGAGGTGTAGTTTTAGTTGACTGTTGTTGATATTTCTGTGATTACCGAGTCTTACTATGAACAAAGTTTCACATTGTAGGTATGTGTAAAATCACCATTGACCTATTTTATTCTTCAGCAGCCTGATCACAGCTGGAGTTTGCTAAGAGATATGGTTCATCACCTTGGAGATAAAGGCTTGTGCTTGTTAGACTCAGGCAGCCTGGTTAGACTTGGTCCAAATTGCTCAGAACACGACCTTGTTACATTTTCTATGTTGTTTCTTGAATGCTTCCGGAACCCAGGAGAGAAATACCAGGAACCTGCTATTCCACTGATATTTATGTAATTCACTGGTAATGTCTCCCCTGCAACTCCTCCATTCTTATGTGGCTTTGTTCTTACAGAAGGTAGCAGTGTGCTTCCTCATGGGATATTCTTATAATGGAAGTGGGTGAAAACTGCTGGGGAGCTAAAAATGAATAATGAACCAATGATTTTATATCACAAAACATTACGTTTGGAAATGAATTTGAATGAGTTAATATTTATTTTACCTGGCATTTTTATTATTTGCATTTGCTTGAAGACCTGTCTTTATAACAATAGGTATGACTGAACACCAGGGTGCTTGAGATAGAGCAGTATGTGGAAAATTTTGCCTGCCTATGCCAGCTTCCAAAAGGTCAGATCTTGACTTAATACATATTTTTCTAAAGAACAAGTCTTATTTTGGAAGGTGCAACATTATTGCTTATGGGAAATATGGTACTCTGGGTCACCAATTTGAATGTTGCCCAGCTCAGCAAGAATTAAAAACCGTTCTCACCTACTGCATGTTGAGTCATCCCTTCAGTTTCAGCTCCCACACCACAAACTTTCCCCCCATTACACAAATGCACTATGAAGGTTTCAGTAGGCCGTGAGCTGTTAAGGTTGTAGATTGGCTCTAATCCTTTTTGTATACGTTGTCCAGCACATGTATACATGTTCTTCTAAGAAGAATTTCTGCAGCAGGAACCAAAACCTGTACTAACTAAAAAACTGCGAGAGTTACTAACTAACTAAAACATTTGTGAGCATCTCTCATGCATTGCAGGTAAGGTAGAGGGAAATCATAAGCGGGGAAAAAGGAGCCAAAACAAATTGGTCTTTTGTTTTTTTGAAGCCTTCTGAATTTGGTGACTACCTCATAACTTCTTTAGGTCTGTTACCTGATTTTCAGGTTTTGGGGCTGGTAGCACTAGAGCTAGCAATAGAAAGAATTGTGCATAGGTTTGGAAAGTTGAATCTGAAAGTGGAACAAGGGGAATACTGGTGAGAGAGCCTGACAATGAAAAGAGACTTTGAAGAAAGACGGACTTTTAAAGATGGGGAGACAAAGAACTTGACAGTTCAGGAATGGAAAGAGACTGACAATGCATGACAATATTTCTCAGATGTTGGTGGGAATAAAGAGCAGCCAGCTTAAAGAGGCAGGTCTCTTTAGTTACCTACCATGGGTAAGGAAGGCATATTACGAACTGATCCAATCTTGTACGATCTCTCCAGCTAAAGAGAACGTATGCCTAATCTGTAATTTTATCATTTCTGGATATGATGCTTTCCATTTAGTAAAACAGCTCTCATTCTAATTCATGCTACCTCCAATAACCAAAGCAATGGGTTTACATTGTGGAAAAGCTAAAATGTTTGTCAAGGTTCTGAAATAATTCAAGAATATACTCAATTTCCCACTTTGTCCAGATTCTGTTCCCACTTGCTCTGGAGCAAAATTACATTGTGGCTTTGGGAGTTGAATTTGACCCTGATTTTCTTTTTATCTGTCTCAGGACCTACATATTAATGCTCCAGGAACTTGCAAACATTTACTTCCCCAAGGTTTCTTGTGAAAGTCTCATGGTTTCATTCTTCATGTATAAAATCATTTTTTTTTAATAGGACTTAATGCTGGGCAAAAGTACTGAATTGCCAGACCTTGAGAGTACAATCTTCTGATTAGGTAGAGTAAAATTTATCTTTATGCTGGTGTTAGGTAAGTCCACCTGCAAGGACTTGATGTGAGCAGACCAGGGGAAGGGTCACAGACAGGGATGGAGTAAATGGTGTCAGTGGTTTGGCAGCCCATCCACTTCTAGGAAAACTGGAATAGCAGTAGATTCCCCCTTCACTCAGGAAGTAGGATAAGGTGTGTGTGTGTGTGGGCGGTGGGGGGGAGGGCAATAGGAGCACCATCCTCAGGTGCTGACTTAGGAGAACACAAAATAGCAGCTGTAGCTGCTGTTCTTCTGGTCACTGTGTTACTGCTTGACTGCCATTGCTCCATGGGCTACTTCTTGGCTGCTGTTGCTGTGTGCACCGCTGCTGTTGTCCAGGGTACAGAATTTCCCAGTTGTGCCTCTGAACTCAGAAATGCCAGAATTTCATCCCTCCCTTCAGAAGTAGTAGTGCTGGCAGTAACCCAGAGGCGTAGGGTTGGCAGCAGGGAGATGTCCTGATACCAATCTATTGGCTGGAATCATGGGCAACTGGCGCCACCTTAGTCAGGGGAAGCATGTGCCCCGTCCAGCCCCAGTGACCAGTCAGTGATGGGGGGAGGGATTCTCCCCACAGCCAATCTCGCTTACCAGGGTGGGGGGGGGGCTTCCCCATGGCCAGTCTCACCAACCGGGGGGGATACCCCCATGGCTTATCGCACCAGCTGGGAAGCAGCTGCAGCACTCCTGGAAGTGGCCTCAGTGTTTCATTTGGTGCTCCTGCTCCCTGGCCAGCACTCACAGGAGGGGCACTAGTGCTCCTGCCTGCCTGCCATGTCCATCACCTAAGTGGGGAGTGTGGCCTGTCAGGGGGTGCACCAGTGCTCTCAGGGGATGCACGTGCACCCCTGTACACCCCTTACATGTCGCTACTGGCTGGGACATTTGGTACTCTCCCCCTGCTTGTTACACAGAGTTTTCTGCAAGGGTGGTGCTTTTGGGGGGCCCTTACAACAGAAGCTGAAAGTAAAACCCCGCTGATTTGTGTTGGTCCCCCACCAAACCTATTGCGTCAGACTCCCAGGCAGATATCACTGTATCAGTTACAGCTGGGTCATATTTTCCAGCTGGTCTCCTCAGCCACAAAGCCTATATGTACTTCGCTGGCATTATACGAGGCCTCAGAATCCGATGTAATCATATGACTCCAGGAGTTGTGGGGAAAACAGAACCAATGAAACAGATATGGAAGGGATGCATCTACTGTTTGAGACATGGGTGAGGCCTGAACAGCTTCCTCATGGGCTAACTTCGGGGAGAACAGTTTGAGCTCCTCTTCTCTATCCATTTGTATCCAAATAGAGCCTGATCAGTTAGGTGTTATGTTCCTGGAATGGTTTTCACTTCTACGGAATAGCTGAGACATTGGCAGCCTCAGCATAAGCTGCTTTGACTGACTCCCAGCTTCAAAACTGTTCTGGAGAGACCCCCTATCAGGCACAACTAGTAATCCCCATAGCTGCGAAAGAGGTGGTTTTCATTTTTCACCTTTTCAAATTTACATCCACCTGGAATATAAAGATGCCTCAAGGGGATTTTAACAGAAAATATGAGAAAGAAGCTGTACAGAATGCTCAAATTCACACACGGACTGAAAAGTTATAGTGCTGCGAGCTGTAACGTATTGATTTCCCCCCCCACAGTCGTATAACAAAAATAGGAAATCTGATCCAGGGCCTATGGAAATCAGTCTTTCCACTTGCTTTATGGATACTGGATCCAACCCAATATTTGTGGCATAGGAGTAAACAATGTGATAAACAATCTTATGCACTTATCAGATATCACCTGCCCTTTGGCTTCTAGTTTTCTTCAAAAGCAAACAAACAAAAAACTTATTCCTGCATCATGGATGTCATCTTTTTTTTAAAAATAGAAATAAACCAGACAACAGCAGCCACAGGAAAGGGACACTCTACAGCTCAAGCAGAAGAGCAGGGTTGTGTTGTCTAAGACGGCACATCAAATGTGTAAGAACGCATATATGACCTGTATGTGTGTGAGCAAGTTATTTAGTGCAGTGCAAGCCAGGGCCTCTAGAGCTCTCTGTTGTTGCATTTTTCATTGGGAACGTTTGCACAGCTTACAGAATAGGGCCATACAGCTTTGTACCCAAATGGCCTGTATGTGAATATAGAAAGGCAACTATGTAATGCTGTAGAATAGGTGCCTGAGTTGAGTGGTGCAGATACAAAGCTGTTTGCCAGCATGACAAATCCTATAGAATAACAATAATAGAACTAACTGAAATTTGTGTCAAAAGGCAAACTCTTCAAAGTTCAGAATTAAATAAAAGTCATTGAAGGTAAAAGGAAAGAAAAAACTCCAAACAAAAATATGATAAGCAGGATCATTTGGAAAACAAAGGGGGGAAAGAAATAACATACCAGTGATGACTGTGTATCAAAAGGATTGTTGTGACAGTACATCTCCCCCATGTAAAAACATCAAGGAAATGTTATTAAGAAAAAATATAACTCAGCAGTCTTTCTCAGAGGAAAGAGCAGAAGCAGCTTATTAAAACAAAAGGAAAGAAAAGTCAGAATTTAGAAAATAAATTACAAGCTGGGAGGAAGGAATATAGGGAAAAAATATCTTGCTTCCATCCTGTAGAAAATCTTCAGTTCTGTTGTGCTGTTCTGTAGACTTTATGTGGTAATAAATGTTTAAAGGTGCATATGCTCTAGTTTGGGCTGTTGGATATCAGTGTGCAGTTTCATGGCAATTGAACAATGCACTATTATTGGAAAGCTAGATGCTATGTACTAGCTCAATCATTTGGGTAGTAACCAAATCATTTATGGTTTCTGGATCAAAAGCAGAGTGTTTGTATTTCAGTGAAGTAAATGTCACAAAATATGGTAAACATGAACGTTTTTAGCCTATATTATGACTAATAAATTATGACTAATAGCCCTTAATTGTTACTGCAGTTCTACATGTAGATAGATAGACAGAAAATAGCATGCCCCAGAACAAATGGCGGCTTGATTCTACAGTGAGATGCTCTCACCAGCTACATTTGTGCCCTGGATGCTCCAGCATGCTGGGAACTGGGAAGAACTGGGCAAGGGCTGTTTGCCCAAAGTGGGGGAATGTGTCCCCCAATAAAGTGCTCATGCAGGGCACGTGCTGAGGCACAAAGTAGCGGCACAAATTTGTGCCACTACTATTTGCGCCACTGCAAGCTCACGCCCCTGCTCATTTGGACATGGCCAATAAGGACAATTTCTCCCTTAATAGCTTTAGACTTGCCTTCTTGGGAGACTGCTTCTTTCCCTGCTGTACTGCCACAGTTCTAGCAGTCAGTAGCCTCCCTTAAGCTGAAGGCTCTTTGGCTAAGTACAGACAGTCAGAAAGCCTGAGACTGAATTGATTCAGTCTTCACAGGTTAGTCTGAGCTTCATAGATTGAACTGATAAGCGAGTGAACAGACATTCACTTTTGATTTCAGAAATGTAGCCACATGCCTGCAGTGGCTCAGGCCAGAAGCCAGGTGGGGCAGGGGGAGGGATGCTAGCACATGCCTTCCTGCTTGCCTGGAGCAGGCAGCTTGGGCCAACGCTAGCCTACCCACCCTGTGAGGAGGGGTTTGTGGGGTAGGTACAAAGCATCCTGGGATGCTCTCGGACTGTGAGTTAACTTGAATCTGGAGGGTTTGTGTACAAAGCTGCTGATTGGGCCTCTTGACTTTGGAGTTTAATCTCTTTTTGATTGTTATGTTGCTTAGATGTGCTGACCTAAAACACATGCTGTATAAGCTAACTTTTTGCGGGGGGGAGCGTGAGATGGAGGAATTTACAGGTATAGAGTTGCAGGATTTGAGCTATGATTGTCTAGTGGCTTGCTGTTGTAACTTAATTCAGTTGTGAGTGGATTTTATTAAAGAGAGCCACTGTCAAGTTTCATGTTATCATCTAGGTAATGGTAGGATGCCTACAGTCTTTGGATGTGCACCTTTTGCATAATTTCACTTGTCTGAGTAAATATTGCAATGGAAAACCTACTTAGCTTAGAACAATGTCTAAGCAGCTTTGCCTGAAAGCACCAAGTTTTGTCAATTTTTGCCATCAATCTAAAAAAAATGAGAAAAAATGCAGAAAGAAACATCTAAAATCTTTTTTCCTCCCCCCTCCAAAAATAACCAGAACACTTTTTCAGGTATAATTACCATTTTTCTTTGCAGAAAGCCAGCAGATTTGTTTCGTGTATCATATTTACTTATCATAGTGGGCAAAAATATGACTTTCCTACCTTTTTTATTTCTATTTATATCCCAGGAGCTGAAATGTGTAGGACAGACAAAGCCCAGCTTTACTCTAAGACCCAAGTATGTGTTTGCAGTTCTTGGAGTGAAGGACAGTATAATTTTACCTGAAAACCTGGTGAATTTGCCCAGAAAATCATGACACGGCAAATACAGGAGCTCGGTGGTATTATTCGCAGAGTTGCTAGTGGAACTCTCTAGCACTAGACGACATCCATTCATAAAAACCTACAACTGTCGTGTGATAATGGGAATAAATCACACAGAAAGACAATGCTTAAAGACAATGAATAAAGGGCTTTATCAGAATAAGAAAGCTGTCTCATAAAAATATTGCTGTCTGTTTGTCTTACTGTAGAGCTTCTGCCTACAGCCTTTCTCAGATCTTTCCCTTATTTGACTATGTTGTTATTCATTTAAAGGAACAGTGCACATCTTAGGTACCCCGCTTTCTGTATAAAAGCAAGACACAAGTGAGTCATTTGCTTCACTATTCATCTGGGTATCTTCTAGTCCAGAGGAAGCTTTTGTCTAGTTTTTTTCACTTTCATTATTAAATCCCAAATGAGCAGCTCCTGCTCAAAAGATTTAAGATTCTTTAAAACAGGATTATCTCCCTTCAGTTAGGCTATGGAATGAGTACCCTTGCTGTTGTAGTTCACAACAACTTAGCTGGATTTGGAACAAATTTAAGATGCTGTCTATTTCTGCTGTACTTGGTACCTTGATCATTCTCAGCCAGCCTTTATTTAAAGTGTGGCTATTATGTCCCTATGAAGATTTTTTTTGAAGTTGCTAATTACATGCCCATCAGAATAATGGGAAAGAGTAATTATCTTTATTGTGCTTAGTGACACTGAAACCTCTATTATTCTGTGATTGGAGCTGCATAATTACAGATAATTGCTGCAACTGTATTGTCTGTTCAAATACAGCTCTACAATAATTACCTTATTTTAATTAAATATGTTTGGGATTTAAGGAGGTCTCTTTTGGTCTAAACAGAAACTCTGTTTTGGTATAAAAAGGATATAAAATAGTAACTATCCCCTGGTTCTATACATTGGCTACTGATTTCAGCTAAGGAGATCTCAGTTGTTCAGAGTGAAAGTCACTCAAACCAGATTAGAAAAAAAAAGTCCTTCTATTGCTATCTCTGCAGGATTGAATTTTGGGGGAAACCTGACACTTTTTATTCTTTTTGAGGCAAATCCTGCCCTTATTACATGCAATTGTTGGGGTCTAAGATGCATGCAAAAGGGTGCATGCTTTCCAGAGTCTGAAAAATTTGTGAATTTTCAACCTGTAATAAAGATACCTGATGATCCTTAACATTTCTATTTAAAAAATCATTTCTAGCAAGAGAGAACCATACCAGAGAGGTCAGAGGCAGAAAAGGAGCTTTTCCTGTGGAAGTAAACCTGGATCAAATTGGGTATATACTGGGAACATGATGTGCAGTTTAAAATCTTAAGCACAAGACTGTAAAAGGCAGTAATGTAGCTAATAGGGGGCAACTGGGGCAGAAGCCCCAGGCACCGAGTTGTGGGGAGGGGTTGTAAAAATAGCAGCCACTGAGCTGCTGGCCTGGCTACTGCTGATCCTGTCCTATGTACTGCCACCACCTTCCAGGGTGCAGAAGTGATAACAGGTGCTTGCATGGCTGTTTGGAGCGCTCTAGATGCTTTCTTCCACCTCCAGCATTGACTATCTCATGGAAGAAACAAATTGCAAACTAGATTTGGGATCATAGATAGCACTGCTATACTCCCCTTTCACCTTGAGGCTATGCATATAGGGCAGAGGGAGGAATATGGTCTGAGATACAATTCCTCTGGTGCTACAAGAGTTTTGTATACATAACTAAGGTGTAAATGTCTCAGGCCATCTTTAAATGGGGAGTTGCAAAATGGTCTCTATTTATATTTCTGCATTTATGCGGGCAACCCAGGACTCAATTGATTTAGATTTTAGTTACAGAAGCTAAAGAGAATGAAGAATGTTGCAGGCAAAAATCGAAAGTGATAAATCTTCCACTTAAGTACTGATGTATGACCTTGTCTAATTTACTTTGGATTTACTGACAACTTGAACACACTGAAAGTGAGTGGATTATTCAATCTAATTCTCCTGCAGTGTATTAAAACAATAGCATCACACACACATGGGCTGAATCTCCAGGTTCAATGAGAGGATTTGCATTCAGCAACAGAGAGGCTTCAATTTCAAAGAATACTATAGTCAAAGAAAGAGAAAACCCCCCAAGATTACTGTATTCTGAACATCGCTGTTATTCTTCTGTTAAGTAGATATAAAAATATGCCATTATATCAATGCCTATATAAATGCCAATTACTATGATGCATTTTATAAGTTATGCACATTGTGATGCAAATGTTTAATCATTTTCTCTTACAAATCAGGGTTACTTATGTACATTATGAATACAGGATGGGTAGATAATCTGAGAATTAAGGGAAAGGTTTTTAAAGATTGAACCAAGTCATAATGGAGCTGATGAAAATACTGGGGAAATAGCTCCTGTGCTGTTATTGTAATTAAGTTAATACGCTTTTAATTTCTAAGTAGGCTTAATTGGTCGGTATGGATGGAAGTATTACTTCAAAGTATGATGATGTGTAATAATTTTATTTTATTTGTCATTGAATAAGATGCAAAATTATCTTTATTTTACCATGAGCTTCCTTTAGCCTGCAACTATGTGCATGTGCTTACTGTTAAGAATGTCCCAGTGGAGCTGATTTAAACAAATACATGTGTCTTTCAGGATAGAGGGCCTTTGCATAAGTAAATGCAGCAATGAGACTATTCAAAGCCTCAGTCCTGGAAAGAGTAAAGCATGTGTTTAAACATGTGAATAGTCACATTGAAACCAACAGTACCCCTCGCATGTTTAAAATTAAACATGTTTGCTTTAAACTGAGGTATATTTGCTTTACCCATTGTGAGGAGAATGAAATATTTTAATTGCTCAAAATCAGAATAAGGAATCTTGGATTAATTTCAAAATTGGCTGTGTCTGAGTTGTTCTTTCTCTGTGATACAAGAGTCATTAGCACCTTCCTTGATTCTGCTCTAGCAGCAGCTCTTTCCTGTAAATAATTAAATCAATAGACTAGGTGCAGATATCTTGTAAGAATGCCTGTGATGCTTAGTGAAAAATTACTGTACTTTCCCTGTGACGAATTACTGGCTAGTAACTACAAAAGGGGAATACTGGAAGGTTGCCCCCAAGTAATGTACTGGTGCAAGTTAACATCGTCACAGAGTGATCCAAATGATTTGGATATTCTTGCCATGTACAAAGTATGTTCTATGCTAACATTCTCTCTTGTGGCTTAGGGCCAAGGAACTGGTTTTACCTAGGGTTGATCTTACTACATTTTTACCTTTCACCCTGACAATTTTTAATTTTTGCCCTTTAAGATTATTTTGTATATTGTAAAAATAAAGAGACATTTTAAATGTTAACAGGAGAGATACACACTTCTTTAAGAATAGATAGCCTGTTTTTCTTTCTTCTGTTGGTGTCTTGTTTTCAAAGATTATTTATTTGTAACACACAAAGGCATGCTGTGCACACTGTGCTGATGTGTTTTGGCTTTTAGTGGTTCCCCGAAGGTAAAACAGCACATATTCCTACATTTACTGGATTTGGTACCCCCAGATTGCTTTCCTAGCACCATGAAATCTCTCCCTGGAGGTAGACAGGAGATCTAGGTCCTGGAGTTTAGAAAGATGTTGGTTAGATAAGGTAGGTAGATAAAGAATCTGGCCAGGAGTGACTAGTTCTTATCCTACTATAGACAGATGAGAACTCTGGCCATTTGGCTAGAAAGGAGAAATCAAGGAAGGATGAAAATCATATGACTGCGTTACAACAGTAATTTTTGGCTTCAAGCAGAAGAAGTATAGTTTGTCTTAATGAAGCATAACTTAATTATCTGTAGTTAGTCATAGTTACCCATCAGAAAGTTAGCGATATAAATAGAAGCTGCTCTGTTCCATACATACATACATACATACATACATATATATATATATATATATATATATATATATATATACACACACATATATACATACACACACATCAGTGGACTAGAAGTGCTTCTGGTGTACTTCTGGGTCTGCTGCTGAGCTCGCTGGGGACCTCCCCTGCACTCCTGTGGGATGCTCCATCCTCCTCAGCATCACAGCATTCATGAGCCACTTGGTAGCTAGAGGTATGTAGAAAAAACATTTAAAGTTGTGTCTATGACCAAATCGCTGAATCTTTCCAAATTGATTTAGAGGGTTCCAATTCGATTTGGAGAGATTAAAGGGTCTCCTGATTTGATTCAGATTCGGAGATTTGGCCACTAAATCAGGCCGAATCTCTACCAAATTGAATCGGCTACTGAAGCTTTGCACAGCCCTAATTTGCAAGCATCTACAACAGGAAATTTGATCATGGGCAGCCAGCACGGATTTACCAAGAGCCAATTGTGCTAAACAAACTTGCTCTCATTTTTTTGACAGAAAAACAAGCTAGGTGAATGAAAGCAATGCAGTAGGTATAGTGTGTCTGGACTTCAGCAAACCTTTGCCAAAGCCGTACATGACAGTCTCATTAACAAATTAGGGAAATGTAGGCTAGATAAACTACTATAAGGTGGACAGACAGTTGCTCAATAGTTTCAAGCAAAGGGTAGTTATAAATAGATCAACGGCCAAATGGCATGAGGTTGTGAGTAGAGTCCCACAGGGGTCTTTCTTGAGTCTGGTGTTGTTCAGCATGTTTATTAATGATTTGGATACTGGAATATAAAGCTTTTTGAGCAAATTTGGAGATAATATGAAACTGGGAAGGATTGTGAACACAATGGAGGATAGGAGGATTCAGAAGGATCCTCATAGACTGGAAAGCTGGGCTATATCCAACAGGATGAAGTTCATTGCTGACACATGCAAGGTGCTACATCTTGGGAAGAATAATTATACCACACATACAAGATGGGTAACAGCTAGATAGCAGCACTATGGAAAAGTATCTGGGTCAATCACAGACTCAGTATGAGTCTGTAGTGTGATACAGCAGCACAAAAAGATTCTTTTGTGCTGCTTCAATAAGAGCATTACAGGCAAGACATGGGAGGTGATAGTACCTCTTTACTTGGAATGGGTTAGGCCTCATCTAGAGTATTGTGTGTAGTCTTGGGCTCCATATTTTAAAAAGAAGATGGAGATGTTAGAGAAAGTCCAGAGGTAGGTGACAAAAATTATACAGCTCTTGGAAGATGAGTCATACAAGGAAAAGTTGAAAGAAATAGACATGTTCAGCTTGTGGAAAAGGCAATTAAGAAGAGACATGGTAGCAGTCTTTATATACTTGAAGGGATGTCATAAAGAAGAGAGAGAGCACCTTTTCTCTGTTGCTGCAGAGAACAGAACATGGACCAGTGGCTTGAAGTTGCAGCAAAGCAGGGTTAGATTGGATATCAGGAAAAACTTAGTACAGTGAGGCAGTGGAATAGACTGCCCATGGAAGTTGTGGTATTTCCATCATTGGAGGGGTTCAAGAAGAGGCAGGATGATAAGCATCAGTCAGGGATGATCTAGGAGTAGCTACGCCTGGAGTTCTCTGTAAAGAACAACAGTTAGAAACCCAGGAGCACTCCCTTTTCCCCCTCACACACATGGATTGCTAGGAGATAGTGAGAAAAGCAGTGTAACCTTAAGCAGGTGGATACCAGAATTGACCATACTCAGCAGCAGAAAAATGAAGGAGGTCTCTACAGCTGGCTTATTTATGAAAGAAGAATAAAGGACGTATGGTATCAAGTGAGATGGCGTGATGTGTGGAGTTATCCTTGCTGCCTCCTGGTTGCATAATACAATGGAAAGTGTTAAGTATTTTCCATGCTTCTGGGCTTTCTGGCTGCCTCATGCGGCCAGGTAGAATTTTTTTCCCCTTCCTGTTGCTATGGGTGTCAGGGTTTGTATTTTTTCATCTTTCTCATAAGCATTGGGTGTTGGCAATAGCCAAGGCTGGGGATTTTGAATGGGGTATGCCAATGCTCCCGCTAGGACTAAAACCAGGAAGTTCCTGGAAGAGGGTCTTGCCCACTCCAAACAGGGTCAGATTGATTGCCATATTTGTCATCAGGAAGAAATTTTACCTTATGGTCAAATTGGTATGGGCTGTGGACATTTTTTGCCCTCCTCTGTAAGCAGGGAACATGGCCTTCTTCCTTGGTTCTCTTGAGAGTCTTTTAACAATTCTTGCAATAGCAGGATGCTGACCACTATGGTTCCCCTGCTTTACCTGTGGCAGGTTAGGGTCTTAGGCCTTGTAGTTGTGCTTCAGGGTTGATTGTGTAGTTTTAGTAAAACATGAGACAAAGATTTTTATGGAATGATTTGGATAGGGATTATCAGACAAGAGGTTGGATTACATGACCTCTGGATGTCCCTTCCAGCCCTACTTTTCTATAATTCTGTGATTCTGTCTTTAGTGGCACATGGAAATGAATTGATTAATTTTATGAGACAAGTAAATACAGTTGCTTAAAGAACTTCCAATAACACCCCAGCTTAAGGTGCTTGTGCTATGTTCACTTAAGCAAGCAACAAGTTCATTGCTATTACAAATAGAGAGTGTCTGAAAACTGTCCTTATCTAAAACTCAACGGACTCACCAAAGGACTTTCTCTTGACATCAGAGATCAGGCCACATATCCCCATTTAATAAATTCTAGATTGGAATTTCTCACCTGGCTCCTCCTTTGAAAGAGCTAAATGTTCAAAAACCCTCAAAATTATTATTTTTTCATTTGTGGCAGTGCAATCTGTTGGTTGACTACACATCAGAAGTTGCCCTGAAGCACAAACAAGGATTCAAACATTTTGAAATGACTCTCTCTTTGTCTTCCTTTTTGAAATGACATCCTAACTTCAAGGTGCATTTCTTCTTCTTAGATTGACAATTTGGGCTTTTTTTCTCTAAAGTGTTGCAATTCACTTTTCAAAATGATTTAAAAATGCTTTCTCCACCACCTTCCCTAAAATCAACTCCAGCTGGATGGGAACTGGAAGCTTTTTACTTGTCATTTTAAAAGCCTAGCTAAAGGATGCACAATTAAGCTGTTTAAATTAAGTGCACAATTAAGCTGTTTAAATAAAAACAGGATTTAACATCATCAAGGATCAAGTTACTTAGAAAACCAGAGCTGGTCCTTAAGAAGAAAATGACAAAGGGACAAGTGTATGGCAGATTTTGAAAATGGGGTTGCAGGTGGTTGCATCATCACATATTACACAACACATTTTTCTCCAATTACAGAGAAACTAGAACCTTTATAACTATAGTAGGGGCTAGCACTATATTATTCAGTTTAAGATCAAAGCAAAAACAAATGTAACTATTGAAATGTGCATGAAGTTACTAGAGAATATATAGGGTTTAAAAAAGCACAAAAAATTGAGCAAAAATAGTCAAAAGATATTGTGGCATCAGTCCTGTAGTAATTGTAGTTCAATGTCTGCCTGTTATTCAGATTCATAAAATGAAGTCTAGCCTTGTTGAGCATCATGACAGTGCTTCCAATAGTTCATTGTCAGTTATTTTTATACCTGAGTTAAGATTTTTAGCTAGAGCTCAAACCACTCTGCAGGGCTGTGAAATAGAAGAGAAACATTACCAGGACTGGCTAACAGAAACACAAGTGGAGAAGAAAGGATAGTTTGAACAGGGGAACATTAAGACCATTAAAAAGGAGAGAAGGTCATTAATACCTGTGGAGTGGAGAGAGATTAGCAGGCATCAGGGAGATGATAATAAACTATGGAGTCTATTGACTCCTTCAGTGCTGCCTGAATAGAAACCCTGCTTTCACTGCTGGGCAGCTGGATTTAAACTTTGGGGGGTACAGGAATCAAAGAGGGGTGTTGACTATGCCACTCCACCCTTCCTGGATTTGACCCTGGACAGGGGTAAATCTGATGTCCATACCAAAGCTAGCTCATTCAGGGCTACACCACTTCACTCTTCAGTGTGCAGTATACATATATGCTCAGGAAAATAGAGTTCAGTGGAGCCATTTAGACTTAGATTCTGTAAATATTTTCTACAAGAGGTCAGCTTGGCAAATAATTCTGTCTCAAGGAGTCTTTATTTCATCATAAATTTCCTGGTCAGTGGTGAAGCCCTGCCTTCATCAGGTACAACTTTAATCCCTCTGCTGAGGATGTATTGCCTGGCAAGCTTGATGCCCTTTGAGAGCATGATGCACTTCTGGGGTGGAAAGGGCTGGGGAGGGGACAGAAGTGGACACTATTTGTTCAACTGCAGGAACTGCAAATGTTCTTGGGACTTAATAAAACCACAGAAGTACCAGGGAGAAGGCTCATTGAACCTACTCTTACATCCTATCTGGATAAAGTGCTGTGAATACAGACCCTCATTTTGCAAAGTACTTATACATGTGCTTCAGCCCCTTGCTTATTCCAACTCACAATGAGTCAGATACTTAACTTGTATATATTTGCATAGGTCACTGATTTTATACTTACCTTATGGGTATATTTGGATTTGAGCTCATATCGTTATAAACACCCTCACAGGAAGGAACGGGCTATATCCTTCCATTTGTGAATGTGCTGGATATATACTCTCCTGCAGTTCCCAAATAATACAGTTTCAAGCTGTTAGCACAATAGCAGTGAAACACATCTTCTAAACTCTCTGAAGCATTCACAACATGCATCAAGGATGAAAATGACCATTTAGAAGAAGAATATATGAAATATAGTCTGACCTTGGGAAAGCTGAAGAATACACAATGTTCCCTGCTTTGGAGAGATCTTGTCAAGTTCCATAGCTATGGGCATATCAGAGCAGCCTTCTTGATTTGATGGAAAGGACGCCTTAGTAAGGACATATGTTCTAAGTGTAGCACAGTAGGCATTCACATAGCGTGAAATCCACTCCTGGACAGAGGGATAGCAGAAGTCCAATACAACAATTCAGGTCCTCAAATAGGAATTCATCAGCACTTTAAATTGATGCCAAGACCCTGCACTGGCCCCCTAAATATTTCCTGGTAGTTTAATACCAGTAATAAGGAAAAAAATACCTGTTGGAGGGAAAATAAAAAATTGTGTGTGTGTATATATGTGTGTGTGTGTGTGTGTGTGTGTGTGTGATTGGGAGTATGGCTCAGTGTAATTTTTAAATATTAATTCGTTCATTTTTTCCATCATTCGTTCATTCATTTGTTTGATCTATCTATCTATCTAATCTTTAGAGAGAACTCTTTAGTGACATTATTTAGTACATTTAAAATGAAAATGTGCTAGTAGTATGGTAGTCTAATACTAGTCATTTCTTCACCTCCTCTTCTTTGTTTCCTTTTAATTAGCATGATCCACAGGTTCCAACAACCCAACTGTGCAGATTATAGTATCTATGAACTTCACAGGCGGTTTTGCTGTTGCCTTTGACTACCTTCAGGGTTTAACATACGGTTTGTTAGAAAAAAAAAGGCTCTTAATATTGTCAGATACTTGTTTAAGAAATCTTTTAATAGGTTACAGAAAAGGCATGTTAACATGGCCAAAAGTTAAAATAGTTGCTGATGAACTAGTGATTTCTGGGAAAGTAGCTTTGCAATGGTGAGATGGTCTTAAAACTCTTGACAAATATGCTGACCTTATTGTGCTGGCTTATGCAAAAGTTCCTTAGATTCACCCATGTTGGATTCATGAGCCATATTTATGCATTAAGCAAAATGCTCATTGGTGGTGTCAAGTGATTTTTTCACTTAAAAATCATGTAATGTGGCAGTACTTTATTAAGACAGTTGTAGACTGTGGAGTGTTTGGGTTAGTCTGTGTTTTTCCCTAGGAAAAGAGAAAAATAAAAATGGACTGATTTTAGTCACAGGATGCTGGGGCAGAGGGGCAGGAATTTGTCCAAATATGTTTGTTAGAAAAAATTTTTTGCTCTTAAATTATATTTTAGTGTTCATCAGTGCCTGAAACTTCAACCACTGCAATATAGTATACTTTGAGGGTTGGCTTCAGGGAAAAGTAAAACCCTGTAAGATCAAAGACATAGAGAAGATGGAGATGGATATGTTCCACTGAGCTTGTCAGTTGCCTACAGTCTCAGGCAACCAGTCTCCTTTAAACTTGGTTTGGGGTTTATCACAGATCTATCCTTTTTCTCTCTCTCACCCTATCCCTTTGTCCCATTTAAAAACCTTTAGTATTTAGTTTACTTTCCTCACTATGACTCTTGAGGAGAGAAGCCATTAACTTGCATGAGTATGAATTGTGTAAGTAAAAATGAATTACATGGGAAATACTGCAATAAACTAATTTTTACTGCCCAGGTTATTAATATTTCCCTATTGCTATCCATTGTACACCACATAAACATGCCCTAGGATTAGTGATAGCTTTACACATTCTTATTAGAAATGTGCAGGATGTCTTTGTCCAAGAATTTTATTAATCTGAGAAACAGAATATGGGATAATGTCTCCTGAATAAGAAAGCTTCATGGCAGCTGGCATCTCAGAACACAGGAGAGATGGACTTTTGTCTAAATAAAAGAGGTAGCACACATTAGCATCTCTTGTCATCAGACGCTTAAATTAATTTTCATGTTTCCATCATTTCGTTTATTTATTCTATCAAATAGATAGCATCTCTAAGAATTACATCTCAGATTTCAACAATACTCATTACTATAATTACTGCTGGGTGAAATATTCTATAGAAGTAGCAAAACATCTTTATGGATTGTATTTCTTAGAGCTGTTTTCAAATGAGAATTCGGCTCCTGGCTTTTTCTACTGCAAATAATCTTTATGGCTTTCCTCTGACATTTTTTGTATCTCTTCCCATCCTATTGCTAAATGATGTACTACAACATGATCTTCTTCAGTCATTCATTCAATATTTGCCTGCATCATTCGTCCTTTACCAGAGAGTTTCAAATTTCCATTCCATTCCCTTCTGTGACAATATCTATGATTCATTCCTTTCCAACATCTACACCTGTAAACTTAGCAGTGTGATTTTTTTATTGATGCCTATGGAGAAGATGCATCATTTATATGCTGCCAATATGCAAACAAAAGGCTTTGACAAAAAAGGAATCTTTAGTTTGTAATAATTTGGCCACCAGTCAGCCCCTGCTGGTCTCCTGGCAGCTCTTGTTCCCACTCATTCCCTGCCAGCCTAGCACCTATGAATCCAGGTTGCCTCTCCGTGCCATTATCTCCTGAAAAAAGGCTCCAGGGTGTTTGGTTTATAGATTAATTCCTAAGAAATTCTCTGAAGAGGCTGCCATCATCCTTTTTCAGTAGCATAACAATGGACACCAGATCTGGGCACCTACTTAGAAGAGGCACAAGAATGGCAGCCACCACCACTGCTGTAGTTGCTGATGCTGCCCTGGACACAGAACCTGGTAATTGTGCCTCTGTCCCTTCCCACACACATTTGTTCTTTTCATTCAGTCTCCACTAAGGGATCTTCCTCTCTCTATTTTACCCTTCCTCTTTCCTGTCCCCCCACCAAACCCCATCTGATGTACAACACCCAAGTTCATCTACCTGTGTGTTTTACTTCAGAGTTGACTATTAGCTCTGCAGCAAAGCATCACAATCTACACGTGATCCAGTATTAGGGTTCAGTAAATTAATTGACTTGACCATAAGGGACAGTGCTATCCTATGGCGGAGTTATTATGTGCTCTGAAATGCATGTGTAGATGGTGACAGGCTGGCTGGGGCACAAGAGTGCTAAAGTGCAGGGGCTGCCTTCTGCCTAGCTTTGCCTGCAGTTTAGCACCCTCATGCCCCAGCCAGCCCCTCTTCCACCAGCTGCTGCCATTCGGAGCCTGGGGCTCACCCCCGGACCCCCTGCCAGCCCGGGGCTGCTCTGCCTCAGCTCAGAGACCTGCAGTCCCAGGCGCATGTGTAGACACTGTGCCCAGGAACAGCTGACTCTGGCATGAACTGCACTGGAGTTTATTTTGGTGCCTTAATAGCATGCGTAGATGCACCCACAGACACACACCCTAGATCACCCTAAATCCTGCAGCATAGATTCTCAGTATTTCCCAGTGGCAACTCTTCAGAGGGACAGTCATTCCAATCTTGGACACAGCTCTTCATGTCCCAGCAGGACTGTTCCAGTCATTTAAGGTTGGGGAGTAGCAGGCAGCACCCTGTACTTGAATTTGTGCACCTGGCTTCAAGGTCGAAGTAGGAAGGAAGACAGAAAGTCCTTCTATCTTCTCCTGCCCCCTATGATTACAGCTGGGGAGGAAATGTTTCTTACAATGAAGAATGTGTGGTGGTGGGGAAGGACCACTTGACAACTCTCTGTGCAAATCTGTCTTTTTTATGAGTGCTCACTCTTCTTCCCTATGTGTCACTCTCATTGCACCTGCTGCTGGAAACAAATAGAACAGAGTATTTTAATGAGGGTCTCTCACAACCCCCCTGCAGCACATCTCTGAGACATACACTATTACAAAGCTGGTTAATTTCATGCCCCAGAAGATTTAAGGATTGAGCAGTAGACATGTAATTACAATAATTAATAATTCATGTGATTTTTGGAGTTTCTAACCAGTTATAAAGAAACAATAACTTTCAACCCAGTTACTATTTTTTTTTTGTAGATCTGAAAAATTCAGAATAACAGAACTCTTATAAGCATTCAGTTAGGAAATAAAGCAAAAGTCAAATATACCAATGTATTCATAACTCTGTGCTGCTCAACACTGGTCAAGTCACTGCACCTCTTTGTGCTTGTTTCTTCTCCGTGCTTGCCTTGGTCTCTCCAGTTTGTAAACCTTTCAGAGCAGGGATTCTTTCAGACACTCTTCTGGTTCAGCACTTAGAGGAATCTGGTCCAATCTCAAAGGTCTCTAAGCATTACTGAAATAAAATATTGGCAATAGAATAGACTGGCTGACAACAAATGACACATGGTATTTGTACAAGAAAAGATTGGCTGCTGGCATTGAAAGCATTGATGGAAATACCATTTTCTAATTTGTATGTCATGAAATTATTTAATTGCTTAGGATAAATTTTTCAGAGCATGTAATAGGATTAGGTGTATTCTGCATGTATCAGAGGTGATGTAGAATCTAGGGCTCTGTAGAGCCTGGCCAGTGCGCGTTAAAAAGGCTTAAGGCTCTGGAACTCTTACCCCCAAAAAAACTCTACAAAAACACTTAAATGGTGTTTTGATTCAAAGAGAAGAGTTGCAGGACTGCATGACCAACCAAAATGAAACAGACTGAGAATGTTGAAAAGCTGCATTTCAATTGAAATGTTTAACATCAAGTTTCAACATTTTCAAATCGAAAATTTCCTTGGTATTTTTGAGTCATAAAAAAGGCGGAAAAAAAATCAACTTTTACTTCTGAATTGGAACAAAAGCATTGAAATGTCAGAATCGTGTCTGTTAATGTAACATCTGTAAAGAACAAAGGATAAATCACTAAATAAATTATTTGCAAGGATTAATTTTTTCTTGCTGTACTAAATAAATGGTCATGTGAAGAAAATGCAGAGAAAGAGATTATATTTGGGGGGGTGGGGCGGGGAATTTCCTTTAATCTAGTATTAAGTAGGCATAATTGATTGTCTCTTTAAATGACTCTAAAAAGACAGTTATTCAGAACTGGTTTTCACATACATCTGAAATTAGTATTCTAAGTTGACAATACATTCCTGACAGCAAATTCTAATAATGTACACATTACTTCAGTTAGGGAGAAACTATTTACATTTTTGTTAGCAGAAAAAAGTATATTAGAATGTTCAATATTTGCACACAGGGAATTATGAACAGATAAACATAAATATATCATAAGGAGAAGAAATGAATTATTACTCTTTCTCTCTTGACCTCTGCTTTATGAAACTTCATACTGTGGCTCTAAAAGTCTGCTCTGATTTTTCAATGTGCTTGGAAAAAAATCATATACTTTTAGTGATCATCTTGCAAACAAACACACACAAAGCTAACAGATTTTAAAAGAAGTGGCGTGTCATCTTAGATAAATTCTGATCTCGCAATCAGTGTGGAGGTCTGTGTAAGATCAGGCTGCCAATGATATATTTTCCTTTAGCTTACTATTCTGTCTGAATTCATACTAGATAGATTCTTTTATTAAGAAGCAGCGGTTTAAAATAAAGAGGGCAGAAACTGAACCCCTGTCTGAAATGTTACACAGGTTTCATTGTTATTGTTTCTTTCTGGTACTGCGCCAAAAAAACAATATTTTTAATAAGATTGCTAGACCTTTTGGTGTGCTCAGGTTCACTCTCCCTTGGTGACTGTAAATTTCCATTTAAAAAATGAAATGCAATGGTTCCTGAGAATTAGTGGCATGGGACAAGCTTGTTGAAAAAGCAGCAAATGGTTATGCACCAGAGCTTTCATTCTCAATTCTCAGGGTTCCCAGGTTTATATGTTAAAAGGAAGGTAGAAAATAAAAAAGCCAGACAGCCAGTTCCCTCAGCTATTGGGTTCTGTCTGCCTTAAGTTCTCTTTCTCAACTAATCAGGTGCTGTTTTTATAGAGTTCCCTGGCTTAATTCTGAATTAGCGATAGGGCTTTCAGACCCCAGGCCTAATTGACTCTGCCTTAAGTAAAGATACTAGGAATTTCAGCTAGAATCCATCGAGGCTCGGAGTCAGCAACACATAAACGCTGGGAATACTTTGTTGTTTCTTTGCATCTGCTTATAGTTGGCAAAGCTAGATGATGATGAGAGGACAATGAGTGGTTCTTTTGTATTTCAAACTATATTTAGCAAATTATGTTGAATAATAAAGCAAGAGAACAGCAAATACGCAAACAGCAAATACAAAAGAAAAATGGCAAATTGTATGAAGAGACAGCAACTGAAGCACTGTTCCCTGTACTTGTGTCCACACTTTAAAAAGATGGCTGAAAAATGTGGGAGGTTTATAAAATATTGGAGGTCTTGCAAATGTGCCTTATTGTGTGGGATTCAGGGAGCTCTGGCTACTTAATGCATCAAAAAGAAGGTTAAGACTGAGTCCCACTCTATAAGTACCTACGCAGAGACCACATCTACATGAGATGCTCTACTGAACATTAGCCTGTTGGGCTCAGTTTGCTCCTAATGTGGGCACATGTGCAGATGTGTACTCTAATATGCCTGAAGTTTCTGTGCAGAAAATTCAGGTGCATTAATTGCACATGTAAATGCACCTAGAGAGACAGTATATGCTAATAGGAAACTCCTTAATCTATAAAACAAAGTCATAGCAAGATTAATCACTGATGTCAGAAAATTACAGGAACAATAGGGGCAATGAACCACTGAAACCAGTTTATGAGGGGCTGCAGTCAAACCTTCACATTTGACTCTCATACCAAGACTGAATGTCTTTTCTAAAAGATATAATATAGTTCAAGTGCAGGTTACCAGGCTGAATGCAGGGTGACGTTCTATAGCCTGCGTTCTGCATAGGGTCAGACTACAGGAGCAGAGTGGTCCTTTCTTTTAAATATACAAATCCATAAGAATACATGGCTTGCTGTGGACTCTTGCTGCATTTCTTTTCTCTGTTCCCTTAGGTTTTCACTACACATTTGTATTGTTGTTTTTTTCATATTTACTCTCCTGGTGTAAGACAGAACAATTTCAAACCATGAAAGGGAAAGATTGCTATCCATTCTGGTTTGGGGCCAATGGACATTTCTCTTTGGGATTACTGAGTTACCCAGGGCCATAGTCTTCATTCAAGAGCAGAAGGAGTGTTTGACCTGTGCCAATAGCCAAGATCATATGAGGAGTATAATCTTAAACTGGACAGTTGAGTAGGTGTGATTGTCAGTATAAATGCAGTTGCAATAGTATAAATGCAGTTGTAGTGTATTACCTTGCTGACAGAATGACTGGATGGATCCTCAGTCCTCCTCAATCAACTACATCATTATTACCTCATAAGGCAGGGGCGGGCAATTATTTCGAGTGGAGGGCTGCTGACTGAGTTTTGGCAAGCCATCGAGGGCCACATGACAGGCAGCCTGGGGCAGATCAATATTAATTTTCTAAATTTTTTAGGGGCCCCACAGCCTGGATAGACTGGCCTGGCAGGCTGCATACAGCCCGCGGGCTGCATTTTGCCCGCCCCTGTCATAAGGTGACTTTGAGGTTTGTGAGTGCCTTCATGTACACCATTGAGGTACACTGTCACAGGGAAGGATTTATCTCTGTCACTACTGGCCAAGCCTTTTTGTCTGTGGAAATTCAGGAAGTAATGGATCCTTGTCCAGCATATCTGTTTGGCTCATATATTTACCAGCAACAATATACATTTTTTTTTGGCTAGACTCTTTTTCAGACTTTAATGTTAGGCTTTCTTTTAAATTAGTTCAAGGTTAATTACTTTATTTTCCTGTTTTCTGTCGATGGGACATGCTTTAATCACTGTGAAGGTGGGAGTTTGGAGGAGAGATTAGCATGGCAAGACCTTTCTTTTAGACTTTGCCGATTTTGCCAATGTGTAAAATTGCCTTCATTATAATTCCTCCTGCTTTTTGTTTCCTGAATCCTAGACTTTTTAAATGGGGTAAAAGATCTGTAAGTCTCCTCCATAAGGGATAGAGATATTTAGTGTGCTACAGGTCTTGCGCATAATACGGAGACAAGATACTGTTAGAATACCAAATGGATGACAGATCTTTGTGACATGGGCTGTGTAAATACTGTTGCCATTGTTGCATCGTTTGGGTCAGCATCAGAAGAACTACTTGAATTGACATAAGGGATCAACCCAAGTCAACAGCCAAATATATAATTTATAAGGATAGGGATTTTTTCCCCCATTTCTTCTTTTTAATTTTTTTTTGTGTGCATTTAAGATTGCCAGGATAAAAGAACACAAACTCTTTTCACTAGAGATGGCAACAGTGTAATTTTGTATTCGAATGCTCTAATTCGGGTCTCTAAAGAACCAAATTTTGGGCAAGTTTACAGTTGTTAGCACCATACACCATAACCAATATTTATTTTAGGATACAGGGGGGAGAAAAAGCTAACAAACTAGCTGGATACAAACCTCTTCCTTCTTAAAAAATGCTTCACTGAGCTGAACTCCAAGCTCCAGATGGATCTTTAGCCACCATATCCCAATAGTTAACCAACCTATAACCAGAAGAGTTAGACAGGGATTCAGCTACCTGTCTTCTGGTGCTCGTGCTGGGCTTCTGCACCTTAACACAATCTTCATGAGAACATGTCCTCTGATGGTGTTTTCATCCTTCTAGGCTTTTAAACAAAGATGCATTCCTTTCTGTGTTTTTAGTTTGCAAAACATTCACTGGCCCCTGGGATCTTTTATTGGCCATGCCTTTTGTTACATACTGCTTTACAAAACCTAATGACAAAACTGGGACTCCTTTACATTATCAAGAAAATTGTAATCCTTACGATGCGGCTGTGGATAGTCTGATATCAGAAGGGCTTTGTACCAGAGTGGTTATCAAAAAAATCCGTAGCATTTGAACATCTCAAGTCTGACTGCAGAAAAACCCATGTGGTTCTTTTTACTTCCTCTGTTGTAAGCCTGCATAAGACAGACAACATTTATCTACATGAGAAAATCTACCTATGGGTGCTCATTTTTGTACATATCTAGCTTTTTTATATCACATAAGGGTTTGCTTTTCCCCTCCTTTAACAGGCCAATCTGTTATTGAAAATTACCTTGAGATTCAATTTGATCTGGTTTATTCTACTAAGCTGCCTCCTTTTATAAATCTTGGTTTGCTGCATCTAGAACTTATTCTTATGAAAGATCATATTTCATATGAACTTTCATATTTCATACTTTTGTTTTATTTGGTTGTATTGTATTATGATCCATCTTTTCTTCTTACCAAGTCTGATCAGTAAAACTTCTTTCTGAACTGCAGAAATATGAGTTGAAAGTAGTAACTTTAAATTTTTTATAAACTTGTCTTTTATTTTTCTCGTCTTCTGCATATGTCACAAAAATCAATTTGACAATGTATAGGGACTTCTATAAGAAGAATGGGGGAATTGCTGTGACATGCTGATGATTTGTAGGAAAAAATGAGCAGTGCCAAGAATAGATTCACTATTTTAATTCAGTGCCTTATCTGTTGGTAGGGGGTACTGGCCTAAGAATCACTAGTGTAACTTTGGGAAAGTCAATTTGCCCTCTGGTTGACTGTTTGCCCTGTCTGCTTAGACTGCAAAACCACTGGGGGCGAAGATGGCCTCTTAATGTATTGCACCTAGTACAACCACAGGTCCCCAGTGTCAGCTGAGGATTCTAGGAACCACCATCCTCTATAATAAGTTACTTACTGAATCAGGGCTGGAGACATTTAACATTTGGAAGGCCAACTTATACTATTCCTCTCATGTGGTTTAAAATTTTTTGGGTATGCTATTTAATAAATGATATGAATCTGAACATTCATCATTTTATTTTTCCCTTGTTCTTTTTATACCTTTCCTACCTGTGAAAAAATGATAAACCACTGGAGATAGACAAAAAGGTTATTTCCAATCCAATTAGCTTGCTAGTAGCATAGTGCATCTTGTCCAGTGATAGGAATACTTTGTTCGTAAGATCAGGACCAGCAGAACTTTAGTAAGTTTAGAAAAGTGTGCAGGCTCCAGAACTTACTGATCATTACCCACACACTGGCTTAGAAGACATTTCTCCATAGGTCAAAAGAGCCATATGGATTTTATAACAAAAGGGCAGTTGGTATTTGAGAAAAAAATGTTGATTTGACAGAAATAGAGTACAGAATGACATGTCTCGCTTATTCCAAGCTAATGATCTATTTAAGAAGATACTAAGCAAAGCAAAGTCTGTATCAAGGATCACTCTTATGCTTGTTGGGAGGGTAGTGAAACAGAAAACCGCTCAAAAGATTTGCACACACATAATATAAATGAAAGGTATGTTTACGTGGCTCAGTGCAAATGTAGTAGAGCCACAGCACACCTTGGGCTGCTTTGTTGAGAAGACTAATACAACTTCTTTGATTCAGATTCGCAACCTCATTTAGAGAGAGTTTGTGTGAGTCTATGTGGCACTGAATTATGACAAGTGATAAGATATTGTCATTGTGTTGGCTTGCAAAGTAACAGAAAAGCTGTCAACAGGCAGTAAAATATTTGGGGAGATTTCCAAAGCTGCTTAATTCTCCTTTTGCCTTTGGAAACCTCCCACAACATTTTACTCTCTCCTTTTGAAAACCTTCCTTTTAACAAGTGTGAAAACAAAAAGCTGAAGGTGAAATAGTCTGGGGAGGAGATGCCTGGGCAGACAGCAAGGAGCTACTGCTTAGGAAAATCATCACACATCAGCAGAAAGATAATTTAAACTTATCCCACCATCATTTAGCTGAAGTCTGATAAGTAAATTGAATAGCGTATGTTTCACTCTCACTACTAGTATGGTAGACAAAGAGCAACCATATATTTTCAGTGTGAATGGCTTTTATTGTATATGAACAGAACAACAGAAAGAAAGGCAAAGTCTCCATTAGTGAACACAATGCTTGTCTCCTTCCTAGCAGACTGTAGCTGAACTGAATGCAAAATGTCAGCTGTCTGTAGCCTAACAGCAGACTCCTAATAAGCTACAGAGCAGCATTGATCATGCAGACTTTGTAGGTTCTACTCAAACTTCTGAATCTCTTTTCTTCATCCCCCCTACCCATTTAATCAGATCAGCATGTGAAAGAAAGGAAACAATGTACGTGACAGTCTTTATTCCCCCCCCCACAGCACAATGCCCTGTATGATTGCATGCTGAACATACACAAGATACGTTCTGTTTTTTTAGAGCCTTGTTGCGTAGGGCACTTAGCACAAGTTTTACTTTGATTGTAGTAAGCATAACTTGTTCTGAGAAGTTGCACAGTAACGCTTATAATTAGGGTTGTGCGAAGCTTTGGTAGCTGTTTCGATTTGGAGGAGTTCCGGCTTGATTCTGCAACTGAATCTCTGACTCTGAATCAAACTGGGAGACCAATTAAAAACTCTGATTGAATCGGAAGCCTCCAAATCGATTCAGAAAAGATTAGGCCCATTCGGAGATTTGGCCATAGACTAAACAGGCAGCAGTCCTCACCATGCTGGTCACAGCTGCCTCCAGCGGGTAAGTCTGCTGTTGTGGGCAGTGGGCCAAGGGAAGGGGCATGGGGGGAGGCAGGGATTGGGGCTGCCCAGCTGGGGCAGAGGGTGTGGGACTTGGGGAGGGTGGCAGGGGGGTGCGGGATGTAGGCACGGCAGTGCTCAAAGCAAGGGCTATGCCCTGCTGCCACTTGCCCAGCTGGGGCGGGGGAGGGGGGTACGATGCAGGTGTGGCTTGTTCTGGGCAGAAGAAGA
>NW_017729034.1:38240752-38252385 GCF_001723915.1 Gavialis gangeticus | reverse complement strand
TGCTGCCGCTTGTCCAGCTGGCATGGGGGGGCAGGGGGTGCGGGATGCAGGCGTGGCACCGCTGGGAGTGGGGGCTATGCCCTGCTGCTGCTGGCGCCTTCCACCCGGAGCAAGCCATGCTTGCATCCTGCCCCTTCCCCGGCCCCAGCTGGGCAAGAGGCCTCAGGCTCCAACTGCTGCTGTGCCTGCTTCCCGTGTCCCTCCGCCCCTCTCCCTGAGTCCTGTGCCTTCCACCCCGGCTAGGCAGCTTGTCCCAGCTCCAGTGCAATCCCTCTTTCTCTTGGCCCTCCACCCACCACAACAGACTTACCAGCTGGAGGTAGCTGTGTCCAGTGTGGTGAGGACTGCTGCCTGTTCAATCTATGGCCGAATCTCTGAAGCAGTGCCGAATCTTCGGATCTGATTCAGCTGAGTTGTATTGGGACAGTGATTTGGATCTCTGGATTGAATCATTGTCTTCTGAATCAGCCAAATCTGAATCCGAAGTGAGTACTTGCCGCTTCACACAGGCCTACTTACTATGACCTGGACAGGACTGGAGCCAGCTGTGCTGTGGATAAACAGCTGTTTGTTGGTCCTAGCCCTGGCACCACACTGGAGCTGGTGAGGACTGCTCATGTTATCTCTGTGGAGCAGTCCCACAATAGCTGAACTTGTGTTACATAATACCATCTGGAGATACTCCTCTTGCAACAAGTACTAAGTTTGCTCTGATATCATGGCATGTCACATGTGTTTTACTGCTTGAGTGCACAGATACTGGCATTTTAAGTGCAGTTAAAACAACCTAAATGTGGTGTGCAATCAGGCCCTAAGTGTATTGCTGGTGCAATGACATCATAATTCTGTCATCAGCATAAATCTGGTCAGAAAGTTTCTAAAACAATTTTTTGTTGCAAATTGTCAGCTCTTCATAACTGAAACTTTACAGGGCAGGTTTCAAATTCAGCAATTTGAAAAGTTGAAAATTGTCAAAGTGTCTCTGACATTTTGAAATGAAAAATGTCAAAGAAGGTGGTCTAATTCAAAAGGGTAGCTTAAAAAAAATCAAAATCAAACCAAAATGGTTTGAAAACATCCAAATGAAACGTTCAAAAATTTCAAAAAATCTTGTGAAATGGAACACAAAAAGTTTCCTGTTCAGTTCTTCAAGACAGTTACTTGTTCTCACATAGCCTCACACATTATTATGACAGCATTAGTCCCCTTAGCATTGGAATGACTGACCCAGATCTTAAGTCCGGGCGGGGAGATGAGCAGTTCTGTTGGGTGGCTATCCCTCCTAAAATTCAGCTTGTTTCTAAACATGTTATTATTCATACCACATTGTTCTGCAGGTTTGCTCCCTTTCTCTGCGCTAGTTGGAAGGTTCTTTTTGCTAGACAGAAGTTCTTAGATTTCTTAAGGTGAATGTTAGTATCTCTGTTGACTGTTTGTAACATAAACTTAACATTGCCACAGGGCTTTTCCTGTGAGCTAGTAGATATCTGTAGCTAAATCTTTATGATGGCACTGGACATATGAAGAAGCCAATAGTGCTTATTTCAGCAATGCAGGCAGCAGCTGATATCTTACTAATGAGGTATATATTAATGTAATATTATCTCTGTGACAATAAATAGGCATAACAACATCATCTAAAGATAAGTGAATGGAAGGAAAACAACAGTACATCCATCCATTTTTTGTACAGGAAATGGAATGAGTATGGGAAAATGGTATGACATTAATCTGTTCTCCATATAAACTTGCATATCATAATATCACTTTTATTTTTAGTTAATGAATTGACAGTTACGAGATAAGCAATACAGAAAGAAACAGCATGTTCAAAAGAAGCTATAAAAATTCACAAACTGCCTCTGGCTGTTTTGTCCTAAAATTAGATCTCATTATATGTTGATTATATTTTTCAATATAATCACTTCCATATACTCAGAGCTCCATTACTCAGCCTGAAAAAAACTCATTTCCTTTATTTTTAAGAACAGGTATAATTGCAGAATTTGGGGGAAGGGATGAAATAGTATTACCATGCCTCAGTCTCTTCATTTGCTCTTTAAATGGTTTCAGGTAAGGAATAGATCAGATCTTTTAGGCTAAAAAATAGAGGATCAAAGTCTTTCTAAGAACTGCTTTTGGACTGGATACCATGAAGAGAAAAATAAGAAAAGAGAATATGTATCATATAATTAGTGTGTGTATCATAATGCATGCTCTCACAGGAGTAGAGTGAGGGTTATACACTCAGTCTCTACCTTGAACTGGTTGGACTTTTGAGCACAGCTTTCTGAATCATGCACAAAGAAAAACGTACCTGGAAAATTAAGTCTCTTTTTATTGAAGACTGTCAGTGAGCAGATCGTGATTTACTCAGTATTTTTCCTATTTGAACTCACTCTGTGATTTGTTTGTATCTTATTTAAAATCTTTTACTTGATCACAATTTCCTGTGAATATTCTCTTTTCTGATGCTATTTAAAAAAGTGTGTGGTTTTTTTATGAGTGGCAAAAGATCCCACATGGTCCTATTCCTGTTCTTTGATTGGAGGAGTGAGAAAGTACTTCTGGTGTGAATAACCTGTAAATACATGCTTGAAATTCCCTTTCTGTGAATATTTGTGCCTAAGGCTCTCAACCACACGAACTTTCATGTGAGAAAACCCCAGAGTGATATGAGCTTAGATAAAGTAAATTTATTAAAAAACCCCCAAAAAACAAAGAATGGTATATATCAATGGAAATTATTTGTCTGTGCTTTCTCAACTCCAGTTTTGAATTTTTAGTGGCTCAATACTTCTAATTACCATCATAGCATCTCTTGGTTCCCTCTATGCCACATAAATAAAATCTATTTTAGAGTTTTTGTAATACTATTGCTTATATCATCCCTACCCTACAGAGCTAAATTCCTCTTTATGTCTACCAAAACCTAGAGAGAGAAAAACTGTCTAGAAAACCATTAAATCTTGTAAAGTCACTTACTGAAATTTTAAAGACCAGTACTTTTGACTTTCTAGGGCTAGGCATAAGTTGTATCCCCATGCAATTTCTCACATTTCAGTGGTTTTAAAGCTCAATTTTCTAGCTTCCATGGATTATAAAATAAACTTAAAGTATGACCCAAGACTGAACAGTGAAGGTCCTTTTCCTGTGGCAGTGCAGCTGTACAACTGCTTGCCAAAGGAAAGGTCTCTCTATCATGTTTTTGTTCATTTAAAAACAATGTTTGAAACTGCTCAGAGATTTGGAATGTAAATAGTCATCTGAGTGGAGATGGATTAGTGGGTAGATGAAGGTGAAAATCTATGTTGCATGCTGACATCACATGAATATCATCACAGGATAAATATCAGAGCAGTCAAGAGCCAGGTAAATAGATATATAGTTAATTAATCTAATAATGAGACCTTGATGGGACGGAAAAAAAAAGAAGCATGTGTGTAAAATGTTGGGAATCTTAACCTTAATTTTCACATTCCTTTTGAGTAAAAATATTGAATGATGGGACACTCATTCATTATGAAACGTTAAGTGCAAAAAACTCCTGTTTAAATTTAATTTTCTGATGGCAGGTAACCAAAAGTCATTAGAGGTATCAGATTACCATTGTTTTTGGGATATAAATATATATATATGCAGTAAATACACACACACACACACACACACACACACACACACACACACACACACACACACACACACACACACACACACACTTTTTTTAGCTTATCTGGTGAATTGATAGGAAGAATAATGTACAGAAACAAAGATCATCTGAATGTAACTTCTCTGTCTTTTGACAAGAAAATTGCCATACATTTGACTGTTTGGAAGTTACTTACAAAAATAAAATAATAGATGCTGCCACTTGGGAGGTAAGTTGGGCCACATATTCTAGGAAAATCTACTCCCTTCGGCTAAGTACAACCATTAAAAAAGATTGAGGGGGTGGAAGCAACCTACATTTTGCATTTTACACTAAGAACTCTAGGTTAGGTTGGGAGTGAACGGAACATGCTCACCCTTTGGTGGGAGGGGAGGCGGGACATGTGGGCTGCCTGCACCAGCCAAGGCCAGAAGGATGGGGGTGCTCCTGCATGCCTCCAGTAGACTGCCAGAGAATGCCTAGCTCAGCAAAACAGCTGGGTCTTCCCTGATTGGCCAGCATGGCCCCTCTCCCCAGCCCTGACCCCCACTAGTGGCCAGCTGTTAGAGGTGGCTGGGCAGGGGAGGTGGGAATGGAGACCCCTGCCATGTGCCTGCCAAACCCCAACTGTGCTGGCTTGGGTCTGGGGGGGTCGGGACCAGTGCTGCACAGCAGGGGTCTCTGCTGCCGCTCTGCTGCCCAACTGCTGCTGACAGCTGCAGGCAGGAGGCAGGGCTGGGGACAGTGTCTTTCTTGGGTCATCTCTGTGAAAGCCCAGGAGCAGAGAAGTGCAGGCTGAGACTAGTGTGTTGCCATGGAAGAGGGAGTTAGCAGCTGGAGGGGACTGGAGTCCACAGCTCAGTCTGGAATGCTGGCAGACAGCAACCTAAATTGAGTTGGGAGGGGACCTGATACAGAAGACCAATCTAGCCTAAATCACTTAAGTTTGATACCAATGGACCAGGCTCACCTGGAGCTGCATGGGGCGATCCTGAGCATAAGACTCCCCGGCTTCCTATCTCTTTCCTTTTCTGACTTCCACCTGTCTAAAGGTCTCTTGCTTCTGTTTATCTCCCTTTCTGATTCTTTTCTTGCATTTTTGCAGTGTTTTTTCTTCTTTTTCTCTGCTGTCACCTTCCCCTTCACTTCTGGTTTCTTTGTCTGCAAGTTGCTACTTTACAGCTTTTTTCTTACTGTTTCTTTTTCTTTCTTTTCTTCTTTTCTGCTTGTTTGTTGTAGAGAGTTATATTTTTCTATATTTTGCCTTTTGAGGGGTGCTCTCAATCCTCCCCTTTTCTTTTTTTTGTTTTTGCTTTATTCCTAACCACCATAAGCCCCTCCCTGACTCCTTCATTTCCCACCTTCTTCCCCACCCCCCCCGGACACCTAACTTTTTATTTTCATCTTTTGGGGCTGGATACCCAGACACTTATCTTTGTAGTTAAAATACATAACTTTTTTTTTTGTTCCCTTAGCTTTGGCTTTTGAAATTAACCCTGTCCTAGCAGAAATGGCTGGTCCTACACTCAGCGAATGGCTTGGGGATGCCTCTCAAGACCTCCCCCTTACCCATGGCTTGAGGGTTCACACCCCTCCCTATGTTGGGGTTGAGGTCTGCGTAGATGTCCTAGCTGGTCTACTGGGACAGCATAACATATGTTACGCAGCTCATGTTAACATGGTCCCAGTGATTTACCTGAGTGCTTCCACCCTGGTCAACAGGGTGTGCATAGAGGGCGTAGACGTCGCAGGTGTACACTATCTTGTCACGCCCCTAGACACCCAGACAGTGAGGGTGGTGATTTACAATGTGCTCCCACATGTGACCGACCAGGAGCTGGCTGAGGAACTGGAGACCTATGGGGTTCCTACAAGTCCCTTTCTCCAACTGATGGTCAGAAGCAAGAACCTGAAGCTGAAGCATGTCATGTCTTTTTGAAGGCAGGTTTTCATATTCCTCAGGGAGTGCCCGCAGTCTCTGCCTTTCTCCTTGAACCTTATGTTTGAAAGGTGGAGGTTTGTGATTTATTTTTCCTTGGGGGAGACCACGTGTTTCCAGTGTGGTAGTTCTTCCCACCTACCAGCCTAGTGCCTGTGGGGGAAAGTGGCTGGAACATTGGCAACTGCAGCAGTGCTGACAGATCGCACATCCACTTCTGGGACACAGGCCCCACCCAGTGAGGCTGGGAGCTCTTCCAGACCTCCTTTCACCCTGTTCCGTCCAAGGGGGCTGGGGTCTCCAGCATGAGAGCACCATCCAGTGGAGGGGCTGGGACTATTCTGCAGCCCTCTCCCCCACCCAGTCCACCTATGGTGCCCACCCCTGCTGGTGCAGAGGCTCTACCAAGTGGAGGGGCTGATGCCTCCATTTGCCTCCTGTATGCCCTGAATGCCCGGGCTGAGGTGGCTGGGGTGGCCAGTGACTGTGGCACCAAGGCCCTGTCAGTTGATGGGTCTTGGGCCTCTTCCTGGCCATCCTATGCTGTGGCCTTGTCTGAGGTGGCTGGCCCTGGGGAGGCAGGCCAGGAGCAGTCCGGCCCATCCCCTATGAAGGGTGGGCTGCCTGCCACTAGGAAGAAGAATAAAGAGAGGAAGGTGAAGGGGGCCTCTCAGGACACTATCCCTGCTGGGACCCTCCTTTGCCGGTGCCAGGGGGGCCCTGCTGGGGAGCCTGACCCCATTCCGGTTGTTATGACGGATGGCCCTCTTGCCCGTGACCATGAACAGGGATGACTTGGAGGTGTCAACGGGGGTCACCAACCCCTTGGCTGTCTCCCAGCTTCTGGAGTTGGGTGGCAGTAAAAGTTAAGCAAAATGCCTCTCTTCTGGAGGCCCAACCCAGGGGGTGGTAGAGGAGTCTGCTAACTTCTTGGTCGCATCCCAGCCTATCAGATTGGATGAGGAAGCTAGTGAGATGGAGATCCAGCTTTCTGAGTGTCACAAGTGACCTCAAGAGCAGGATGGTCTCTCTCACCCCAAGAAGGCGGGAATCACTCTCTTGGAGCCAGTCCTTTACCTGGATGATGAGAGGAGGCTGATATGTCTACACACTGAGGGTGTAGACACTGCATTTGTGGGTCAGCTCCCACCTGGGGTGCAGCCTTATTATGCTTCTGTCAGAAATTTCCAGCCCATGTTGACCCAGTCACTTTGACCCAGCTGCCTTGACGTCCTGACCCTTCTGCCCTGGGGGTATTGAGGAGAACCTCTTTTATGCCTTCCTCGACTGTCACTGCTTGCAGCTGCTCTTTGTCGCCCTCAAGCTGCCGCAGTGGGAGCTGGGTAGGAGCCTCTCGGAGACCACCTACATGTGCTCCTACCCATACTGGCTGGCTGAGTGGGGCGCCGTCTGCCTGGCCAACTTTCTACTGGGTTAGGCCAAGATGGCCGTCCTCCAGAGCTGCTGCAACCAGCTTGCTGGGACCAGCTCAGATGATGCCCTGTTGCTTTTTGGCCTCCTGGTGCAGGCATGCCTGTTGCTGGAGTTTGAGCATGCTGTGCTCTGGCAGGTGGTACCCGCCTTTGAGGCATGCTGGGCCTTTGAGGGAGCATTGTGCCATGTGGAGGATGGCCTTCTTTAATATGCACTCTGATGTCATGACCGGTCTGGGTGACCAGATAGGCTTGGTGTCAAACTGTGACTCCCAACTCATGCCATGCCCTGGGCCCTCACTAGGCTGCTTTTTGCTTTTTTTCTTTGTGTGGGAAGTTGAAAGTGTTGTCACGTGTATGATTGGATAGAACAGGGTAGGAATCGTTTGTTTATAGAGCGCTTTGGTCTACACAACCATGTGGCTGGTAACCCAACCACATAACTGCATGTTAGGCACAACATGTAATACAGCAAAGGTGTCTGTCATGGTGTGATGTTATGAATGTAATGACATGGGCCTCTTGGTTTGATGGTAATTTGCTTGTCTTTGCTTTGTATATTGGACCTGGACCCTTGAGGGGCCAACTTTTTGTACCCCGAACCCCTGAATAAAGTAGTTAAAAGTCAAAGTTCTTCCTTCCAAATTATTCATCATTATTATTTTATAAGTAATGGCTCTAAGGAAAGAAGCTTGGTTTATTATTGACCTGAGATTAAATCTCACAGATGACCTAAGGTAGGACATTTTGTGTCTTTAATAATGTCTAACATCCCTCCCAACTACAAATTTGGTCCAATAAAGGATATTACTTCACTTCAAAGATCTTCTCATGTATTCCCTGGATCATCATGGCTACAAGAACAAAGTTACACCATTTGACCCTTGGACACAACCTAACAATTTTGAATTCTACAGGACTCAAACTCATGATATTCTTCTATACCCCTTGCTGTAGAAAATATCCACTGTGGGAAAGATGACACATTTTCAGTCTTTAAAGTAAGACCCTTTAGCAAGACTGTGGCTCAGATGTCCTTTCCCATTATTCCTGTTTGTTCAATATGTTCCAATTTAACGTTACAGTTCCTTGCCTGCATCTTTAACTGTTCTAAAAACTAATTATAGGAGTTGAAGACTAAGACTAAGACTCAAACCCTAAAGCCATTGATTACACCTGCTGCTTCTGGTGGCATGCAATCAGCAAAATATGCAAATAAGATATGAGTTGTATTGATTCAGTACCATAATCTGCCTCCAGTTATACCAGATGCTGCCTATCCTCAATCTTACTGAACTCGATGGGAAGTGAAGGATCTCAACACTCGACAGGAGTCACTGGGTTCTTGTCAGAATTTGGCAATCTGTCATCTGAAAAAATCGCTCAGTAATTAGAGGCATAGCTTTTTTTAATAAACATTAGCTATTAATACTGTATATACACACATCTTTTGTCATCATTTTTTTCCCTTAGAAAAATGGCTTATTGATCTTTTATTTCATATTTTTTATTTTACTCTCTCTCTAAAAAGATTTCATTCTCCCTAATTTAAATGGTCAGCAGGTTTGTTTTAGAAGTTCTTTGTTCTTAGAATGTTTGAAGGACAATTATAGGAAAAAATGAAGCTCTGTCTTCAAGTCTCTGACTCAGCTAGTTTCCCAAGGCTGAAGAACAAAGACGAATTGATTTTACCCAGAACACAGAAAAGTGGCCAAAAAGTTAGTGTCTTTCACTGCACTGTTCTGATTTTGCTTCCTCACTCTTTGACCTTGAATGTTTATGTTCTTTTTATGATGGTTTCCAATTAAAAACTGATACCATAGTGGACTGAAGATTCAGGGAACATATTACCAGCACTCCAAATATACTATTATAAAAGTCATCTTATGAAATCTGGAGATAGAAAAATATTGGCACCAACTTGCTGGACATCTGCTTGCTTACTTAGTTCATTATCACCTGAGAACCTCATTTTCTGTTTAAAAATTGCAAATTCTCTGATAAAAATCACAAATTCTCTGATTAAAAAAAACAAAATTCATGATTAAAATGAAACACCACCATATCAGTTGAGCACAAGGTTTTATTGGTATATTCATAGAATCATAGAAGTAGGGTCGGAAGGGACCTTGTAGATCTTCAAGTCCGACCCCCTGCCTGGGCAGGAGAAAAACTGGGCTCAAATGACTCCAGCCAGGTAGGCATCAAGCCTCTTCTTAAAGACCCCCAGGGTAGGAGCCAGCACCACTTCCCTTGGAAGTTGGTTCCAGATGCTAGCTGCCCTAACTGTGAAGTAGTTCTTATGGATGTCTAATCTAAACCTACTCTCCAACAACTTGTGGCCATTATTCCTTGTTATGCCAGGGGGGCTAGGGGAAACAAGTTTTCTCCCAAAGCCTTCTGGTCCCCCCTAGTGAGTTTATAGACTGTCACCAGGTCCCCCCTCAGCCTTCTCTTATGAAGGCCGAACAGGTTTATTTATATTTACTTTATTTTAAAGTAATTTGGAAGCCTACCGGTCCCTCAGTCACTGTTGTTAAATAAATTCTAAATAGCTATACAGTTTGGGATTTGATTTTGGGTTTTTTATCCTGGAAAATCAGAGCTCTCCCTGCCTACTTTACTCACCAGGACATGGGTCCAGCTGTGGCTGTCCCCACCCACTGCTTTGTGGCACCGAGCAGCCCTGATATGCTGGTGCTCTGCCCCTGCCATTGCCCCTCACTCCCAAGCCACAGCCCCCTCAGCTCTGCTGGTACCTCTTTCTCTTCACCCACATCCCCCTGCCCCTCCAGCTCTATCAGAGGTTACCCCAGCTGCCAGAGCTACAGGGCCAGGAACCAAGGTCCAGATCCCCCTGCCCCCTGCAGCAGCACCCAAACCTGGCTGTTGCCCACAGGATGTGGTGGCTGCTGTGGCCTCAGTGGGGAGCAAAGCACAGAGCCTGGTTTCCCCTCCTGCATGGGCAGCATGGCCACATCTGCTCCTGTCCCATGCACAAATCTGGGGGGAACATGTCCCCCATGGTCCTCCTGGGAGTGCATGTGGCAGTGAGGAGTCATCCCTCCCTACCCACTGCACAAGCTGCCTGCAGCCCTGTCCTACTTCCCCCCTGAGCTTTGTGGCTGCACATAACCCCAGCCCCAAAACCCCATGCACCACCCCAGCCCCAGCCCCAGCCCTGCCCAACTCCTTCTCTCCCTTACTATGAGGGCCTCAATTACTTCCCCCCTGCCCTCCTCCCCTCCCTGCCCAGACTTAACTGCAGGGAGATGCTGTCCAAACTGCTTGGTGACCATGTGCATGTGTATTAGGGCTATGCAAAATTTTGTGGGCAGTTTCATTTTGATGCTGTTTCAACTCATTTTGAGCTCAAAACAACAAAATCCAAATGAACCAGAGAGCTTCAAAACAGCTTTAAAATGAAACAAAGTAAGTCAAAACTTTTCGAAATTTACAAAACATTTTGTGTTTTGAAGCTCAAGCTGGGCTTGCCTGCAGGGAAACAGAAACTAAAGTAAGGAGAGGGAGGGGGAAGAGGGGGAAAAGGGGGGGAAGGAGTGCTCTCATTATTGACTGTGTAGCTGGCCAGTGACTGTGACCCTTCCCTGAGGTCCCTTCCGATCCCAGTGCTCTGGGGGAGGGATGGAAAAACAGCATAAAAGGCAGTATTGTTTGAACTGCCCTGCTTTCTGCCTTCGTGTCAGTTATACTGAGCTGTTTGTTCCAGCAGCTCAGCATCAGACAACTACAGCTAGCAGCACTGATCTTCTAAAGGATTCCCTACTTGTTAGCAAGAGGGATTTCAGATTTAGAATACCTTTTTCTTCAAGGACTTTTCTATTTTATTATATTCATTGATTTATTCTTTTGAATTCTATAATTATATTGGATATGATTACTGTATAATTTTATTTATATACGAAGTGAAATACATTTGTCTTTTATTTCTATACATTTAAAGCTTTGAAGCACACATTATAGAATATATATAGGGACACAGCCATATTTCTATTTGCTTTTATAAATTTCTTATTTGCACCACACACCTACCTGTGCTCTTGCACCCACACTTTTGAATTTATACTGGGACTAAGCCATATACTTGCTGTTTAACATTTCTTATTTGCACCAGACACCTACTTTTTTAAATTTATATAGGAACGCAAATACATTTATATATTTGTAGAAAAGGAAGACAAGAAACACACCATGAAGCGTGGTGGAAAGGCAGGTGGCCACACAGGCCAGCTTTCAGGGAGAGCTGTAAGGTCCCCCCACACCAAACTGAGACACAGCCTCATTCCTCCAGATAAAAGGGATAAGGCTGCTACAAGCAGTAAGGAGAGGGGAGCAGTGCCAGTGTCACTGCCTGTGCCTGAAACTGCATCCCCGCCATACGCACCAGCCATAACCCACCCCCCACCATGATGGCAACAACAAGCACCAGCATCATCAGCAGCACAGCAACCTCCACCCCTATTTCACTTCCCATGCTGAGCCTTCCAGTGCCAGAGGAAGAGCTGGCACTGGATCTGGATGTCAGTGCCCTAGCAAGGGAAATTCTGGGGAAGGAGGGGGAATCAGCTGAGTTTGTGCTCAACACCTCTCA
>NW_017729034.1:38235157-38235752 GCF_001723915.1 Gavialis gangeticus | reverse complement strand
ACACCTCTCAAGTTTCCCCTAGAACCAGGTCTCCTTCCCCAGAAGGCACTTTGGAGGAGGTTGATGTACAGGTGGAGGCAAGCAGCTCAGCTGAGTCCACTCCTCCTCTTGCTGTGCCTCTGCCTGCTGAGGAGGAGGAAAGTGCAGCAGCATCTATATGTGCACCTGCCCCCCAGAAGTGAGTGGGTAGTATGGTCTGGGATCATTCTGAGCTGGCAGATGAACCCAGGTACAGTATCTGCCTGCACTGCTGAGCCAAAACCAGCCAAGGCAAGGGAACAAAACATATGAGCACTACAGGGATGCTGATGCACCTCTGCAGGCACCACCCCCTTGCCCCTGCTCCTCTTCAGCCTGGCGCCAGTGGGAGCATGCCCAAAGGGAAGTCTCCCTCTTGCTCCAAAGCCCCTGTCCCCATGAAGCAGAGGCAGGCCACCCTGGAACAGTGGGGGAAAGGTGGACAGAAAGTGGGGTGTGTTGCAAAAGTGAGCAAGATCACACAGGCCATTGGGGAGGTGTTTGCTGTGGATGGCCAGCCCTTCTCCTTAGTTGACCAGCCAGGGTTCAGGTGGCTCATGGCACTCATGGCCCCATC
>NW_017729034.1:38215279-38232681 GCF_001723915.1 Gavialis gangeticus | reverse complement strand
TTGGCCTATGTTCATTTTGGCATCAATGATGCCTCCTTCAAGCCAAGGTGATAGATGAGTCCCAATTGGCAACAGAGATAATGGGGGCCAAGAGCCGCTTGGTGCAGGGGTGCCTCGCTGGGCAGAGTGAACTCACCCACGGGTTCATGGTCACCGACAATGGGGCCAATATGGTCAAGGTAGTCTGTTATGCCAACTTTGTTGGCATCCTTTGTATGGCACACAAGTTGCAGCTTGTTGTCAGGGATGCCTTGGAGGGGGACAGGGCTGCCAGTGACGGAGCCAGCACCACCACCAAGCTCATTTCCAAATGCAGGAAGGTGGCAGGCTACTTCTACTGGAGCATCAAGTGCTGCAGGATAAACAAACAGAGCTGAACATCCCACTGCACAAAATCATGCAGGATGTGGAGACTCGGTGGAACTCCACATACCTGAAGCTGGTGGAGCAACAGAAGGCCATCCATGAGATGGCCTTTCTCGGGGAGATTGGGAGCAGTGGCCCCCTGAACAGAGCTGAATGGGATACCATATCCCAGAACTCTGTGGTCCTCAAATGCTTCCTTGAGGCCACTGAGAGTCTCAGTGCTGCTGAAACCCTCCTTAGCCAGGTGATCCCCATAGTGAGGGAACTTCAGAGCCAAATGGAGAGCTTCTAGGGGATCAGTGTTCCTGGCTTGGGCAAGCCACTGTCACCAGATGTGCAAGGACTGGTGAGGCAGCTGAAGAAGGGGATCAGGAAATGGCTTGATCCCTTGAGGTCCAGTACAGTCCATGTGCTGGCCGCCACGTGTGACCCAAGGGTGAAGGGCACCATATGCAGCAGCCAAATGCTGAATCAGTGGACAGAGACACTGGTAAAAAAAGTCAGGGAGGCAGAATGGCAGAGGTGGGGGGATATGGAACAGGGGGATTCAGTGTCCCATGCTAGCATGCCATCCACCAGCCAGTCTCCTCCTCCACCACAGGCACTGCCACTGTGGTCCAAGGGCATGGCTTCTATGGCCAAGTCCAGAGCCACAAGACCCCACCATCAGGCAAGTAGTGCTCATGCCTTGGCGGCTGCCTATCTTGACAAGGATGTGGAGCCAGTGCCATGTGACCCCTTGGCCTACTGGGCAAGCCATGGCCAGATGCGGCCAGATATGGCCACAGTTGTCTGTGAGCACCTGTCTTTTCCACCAACCAGTGTGCCGAGCGAGAGGGTGTTCAGCATCGCTGGGGATGTTGTGACACCCCACCACATCTGTTTGGATGCTGCTTTGGTGGAGCAGCTGGTGTTCCTGAAGGTGAACCTCCCACTAGTGGGGTTCCCTAAGCTCTACCTGCATATGGACTGAATGCCACCCTCCTCACTCTGTCCACACCTATTTCCTTTTTTCACTTTTTAAAAATCAGTTAATCAAAATAAGCCCCACTCTCAGCTGGAGGGGGCACTCACTGCATCATCAGCCAGCAGGGGAAGAACATGTCCCTGCTGAGCTCACTCCCCTGCAAGGACAAACTTGGAGGTATTGACTTGGGTTATGGGGAAGGAGGAGGCCCCAGGTCCTGGGCATGACTGCTAAAACTGCACCCTGCCAGGGTAGGGAGGCCTGGTGGAACTGCTGGTGGTGCAGCATCCCCATAAATGCCAGGATCAACAATCCCCTGGTGAAAGGTGGGTAGGAGGTGCCATAACCTCCAGCTAATGCATACATGCACACAGTCTTGGCTTGGGAAAGCCCAGACCCATCATGTCTTTGACAGGCCTGACGCTTGCTGGTTGCAGTGGAGTTGTGAGGCTCCAGGTGAGCTCAGCTTAGTTGCCTGGGATGCCAACTTTTCCATTTTGACTGACTGGCTTTCTTGCCTGCATTGCATGCCAGGCTAGCCTCTGGCTTCTTTACTATTCCTTCTATCCAGGACCAGGAGACACACCAACTGCAGGTACTTCCTCAGCCTGACAAAGGAATTTTCAATGTGAAAGCTTCCTAAGATATATTTCTCTAGCTATTCTGGTTTTCATAATAAACACATAAACATAAAAACACAATATAAGGCATCACCCACCATGAGTAACGTATATCCAACACAACATCTTTACTTCTTGCTTTCAATTCCTTTATAAAAAGAAAGGCTCTGTGACAGTTTGGCTAGGCTACCAGAGATGCTGCTGGTGCTACTGTGTTAGTGCTGCTCGCTCACTAAGTTATTTTATACCTGCTGCTGTTTGAAGTGGTGGACCAGACTGAGGCTGTAGGGGAGGAGGAGACCTCACTGGGGCATGCTGCTGTGTTGTGTAGATGCCCCAGCGCCAGTGAGGGTGCACCTTAACACACACACAGTCCCACAACCACCCATGATACGGGTTTTGCCTCTCAGCAGCTAGAGGTGCAGGGCCCCAGAACCCAGACTCCCTCTGCACCTATCTTCTTGAAACCTGGCATGCTTTGTGGCCCAGCAGGAACTAACATGCCTGCAGCTTTCACCCTGCTGTGCCCTAACACACACACAGTGTGACCCATGTCACAAGTTTTGCTTGTCTGTAGCTTGAGGTGCAGTTTCCCCCAAACCCCTGCACCTATCTCCTTGAAACCTGGCAGGCTTCATGCCCTCAGAAGGAGCTACTACTCCTGCAAGTTTCATCCAGATCAAGCCAGAAACGACAAAGTTATAGGCTGTTATGAGCTTCCCCATTATAGTATATGGGTGAAATGTTGAAAAAGCATTGAAACAGTGAAACTGTTTCAGTGAAACAAAATGGAACAGTGGTTTTGAATTGAAATGAAATCCAAAATGAAATGCTGTTCCACTGAAATGTTGAAACACAAGTCAAAATGGAATGTGCCGTTTCGCACAGCCCTAATGTGTATGTGCACACATGCACATGGTGCCCCCTGACTGACTGCCCTCCTTCTGTTTCCCCAGCCCTTTGAAGGCTTGAACTCTGCCAGCCTGCATGGGGAAACCCACCTTAACCTACATTTTTCTCCTTTAAAGGAGAAAACCTGGGCTTTTCTCCCTAAAATGAGAAAAGCCAAGTTTTATCACATTTTTCTGTCATGAATTGAAAACCCAGGTCCCTGATTATCACCCTTTTTTGTTCACACTAATTTTGCAAATGGGTTAATTCACTAGTTCAGAAGTCAGCAGTTCAGGGAACCATTTCTCAGAATTACTGAATAGTTAGGTTTTACAATCACTTAACATATATAGCATAACAAAATTGCAAGAGCAGCATACAGATGAGCTATCTGTTAGTGCTTGAAATAGTCTTAGATATCTCTTTTTTACCCTTAGAGCAACATCTTCTACCATCCAAGCTATTCAAAACTATTTTATTATTTCTGTTGTTTAAAAATAGCTGGATTGATTCATATCAGGAACTGCTCTTTCAGTGAGGATGTTTATACCTATAAAAAGGATGATTGATTAAAATAGCAACTGCTAAACTATAAGAAGAATAAAACTCTGAAATGTAGCAATTCACTGGGCTGTAGTGCTCTTGGATTCTGCAGTTTTACACTGTTCCCAATATGAATTAATCCAGCAACTTGCTGCTTATTTACTAGAAAGGCTATTGACTAGTTAGCTTATTTATCTATCCAGCTATATCAGTTTCATAGACATATTTATCACGGTAGACTATTGAACAGAATTAACCTTTTTTACTGCAATTGATAGTTCTCCCTAGCAAAAATGCTCTTTGTTCAATTCAAAAGTACTTTTGATGTATGATAAGTTTGATTTTTTTGATAAGTATTATGTCAGATACTTTTTGTAAGCTAACTCACAACATACACTTGCACATTGATATCCACGTAAATATTGCCAATGAAAATCATAATCAGTGAATATTTGTTTTCTAGTTCTGACTTGTTTTCATGGCTATAACTTGGTGGCAGTTGCATCAGAACAGTAGAAAGCTACATGTGCTTAAGTTTATGCACACTGACATCAACAGGCATGAGTGCAGTTCAAATATTAAAGAGTATGCGTTAGGCCTTACATGTCTGTAGCCCAGATTTTGAAGTCAAAAGGCAATTGACTTGAAAACACATGTGTGTATCTGTCTTTTAAGGATGCAGTTGTTCCAGTGCAATAAATATGAATGCAAGGTACATTGATTAGGAAACATATTCATTGGATTAAATAATAGAACAATATTTCTGAGAGTTTAGGAAAAAGAGGCTATTTCTAAAGACAGAGAAACATTTCAAACTTCAGTGTAGTTTGAGGGCAGATTAGAATGCAATAACTAGTAGGCTGTGTGCAGGCATTCAGGGAGGTTAGGAGAAGGTTAGAGCATGTTAAACATGGCCACCCAATTTAACTTAGTATGCCCAGGTGCAGACCTTACACTTGTTAGGTGGAGCTACGTGTCAATGATACAGAAGTTCAGGACAGATAGGTCTAAAAATAGCCAATGTGATCTAAGTTAAGTGTAACTCTGAGGTAGTCTAATTTAGCTCATGTCCAGAGAGACTGATCTAACTGAACTTCTTTACAGTTCCCAGTGCAGCCCTAGGGCTGTACTTTTCCTTCCCCTCCTTGGCATCAGGTGTTTTTTAGCTTCCCAGCCCCTCCCTCCCATCCCAGAAGGACAACCCGTTCCCCACAGAGAAGCCAGCTCTCTCCCCACCCACCAAACTCCCTATCCCACAAGCAGTTCCTGGTGCCAGTTTTACCAGCGTTGGCCAATTCTGGGAGCCAAAGTAGTAAGTTGGAGTGGGGGGAGGGGCAGGAGGGATGGGGGTGTACATTTGCCAGGGGAAGTTGTTTGTTTGGGAGTGGGGTGGTCAGGGGGCTAAAAATAGCCCCAATCCCGGGGGAGAAGAGCCTGCCCATCCCCACAAATCCCCCCACAGACCCTGCAAGGCCCCTCTGATCCTGCCACACCCTCCTGGACCCAAGAAGCCACCCCCCATGGACCCTGACTACACCACCAATCCCCCAATCCCTCCCCCCCACCACAGACTCTGCCTGACCTCCTGATCCTCCTGTGGATCCCACTTGCTTCCTGATACTTCCCTGGAGCCCCAACCCCCAACCCCAGAACCATTCTTGGCCTCCTGATTCTCCTTACCCCTCTGCTAGTCCCCCATCCCAGCTTACCTTAGATGGGTGGCTATTTTTAATGTGATCTAACCTCCTCCTAATCTCCCTGAATGTCTATATGCAGCCACAGAGTCTGATTTAATACCTTTATTAGATGAATTATTTAGAAAAGGAGAAATTTGCTTATTAGTGTGAGCACTATGGCAAGAAATCACAAAACAAATAGAATTCTTGAAATGTTTTAGCATTTATTTAAGCCCCAATGATACACAAATATCACACTGTGAGCAGTTACACTTGTAGTCCGGTATAAATTGACCAATAAGAACTCTAGATTCTGTTGTCATGGGCAACTCATTACCACAAGTGGCAACTGTGTTTCAGGTAGAAGTGGCTGACCCATGTCAGAAAAGTTATGTTGCCAATCTGGTAAATAGTGCTTGCAGCTGCCATACTGAAATCCAAGATGACTGCCATGAATTCACATTCTAGTCCATATTTCAGCCCCCACTAGGGTCAGAAAATTAATTCTAATGACAAAACCAACATTGTATGAAACAAGGTGATCAATCATAATATTTCTGTTGTGGTAGCCAAGTTGGATTCCAAGATGGCTGACAAATTAGCATGTATGTATCGACCCAGTGTAATTAAAAAACCTAATAAACAATATTTTAATACTAAAACCTCACAAATTCTATTACTACAAATTTCATAGCAGGCCTGTAGGATTGAAAACATTATAACTCAGGTTAGCTAGTTATATTGAATAAGACAATACATTTTTTTATTCCAGAATACAGATGTCAGATATTAATAATACTCAATGGCAATGAAACACACAGACATACGTTTGGCTTGAGGCAATAGGAAAATGTAATAGTCTAATCCAATGATAATATAATGGTAATATAACAATATATATAATATTAATACAATGGGTAATTGCAGTTTTTTCAGATCTCTTCATCACTCTATAATCAATTTCTGTTTCTGAATCCCTTTAGTTATTGTATGGATTGCAACATGCTGTCTCATAGCACTCATAGCTGGGAGTGCATGGCATATTAACCTGCTCGCATGAGCATGCTGGTCCTCACCATTCCATCTTGCACTTGCAATTTATCTGAAGGTATTCTGTCAGTAACTGTTCAAGCATGCTTATGATAGGAACATAACCATTATTTTCAGCTTGCCAACCATACTAGTCAGGTGATGGCAATGGTGGATTAGGTTCAAGCACAATTAGCTAATGAGACTGATAATTGCCTCTATGTACATTGTGCACAAGGGAGTTGTATGTAGGAGGTGTATGTAGGAGGAAGTTTATCCTGAGTCTTTCCTTGATGGAATAGTTTCACCCTAACATCCAGAAAGGTTGTCAAAGATGTTAATGGCTGATACAGCAACACAACAAACTTTTCTACACAACTGTAAAAATCCTTATCAACATCAGGCCTACTTCTTAGATGAGCTAATAGATGTGGATGTTGAATGAACACTTTCCAAGCAGTTTTCTTAGAGTGACCACTGAACTGGATGGTGGTGTCACAACCAGTGACACTGTGCAATCTAATTAGAGATGTATGGACTCACTAAGGCAATTCTGACATAATATCTATGATGAACTGGAATGAATCTTATTGGGGTGCTTCTCTTCATCCAAACCTTAGGCACAAGATTATCCCTGACTGATTGCATGTTTGCCATGTAAAAGCATTTTTGTCTACTCCTCTTCTTGGTGTGAATGCAGTTGCAAAATGTCACATGAACCAGAGTGCTTCACTTTTCAATCAGCAAAACCGCCAACAATGAGCACTCTTCACTTTGGAAACATTGGTGTAATTCCTTAAGAAGCTCCTCACTTAGAAAATTAATTAGCTTTTCTTTGTTTGCTGGGAAGGCTATGAAACTACTTCATGATGCTGGCAATGGAAGAAATCTGCTGCTAATGATTTTATGAATCAGCCTACTAGTTTGAATCCTTAATATTTTTGTGCTTGCCTTCATGGATGGTGATATGTATCAATCGAAGACGGTTTCAATTCAGTTACACATGCTGGAACACTTGGCAAACACGTGTTTCACAAAGGAATCTGCCAAATCTCCTACTGTTTGTGCAGTTTTTGGCTTTCCTGTTCTCTGTACAAGAACCATGCCATCGATAACAACAGATGATTTCTCAAAAGTAGTACCTGGCAGAACAGTTACTGCTTTATCTCCAATAAAGATCCATGAGAAGGCTGGTTTGTCAGCCACATGGAATAGTTTAAAAAGTAACAGAGGGTATCCAAACTGTTTGTGCTGTAGGAGGAATGCACACTGAACTTTCTACTTGTATAACTGGTGCGAGTAACCTTCACTGGTTTTCCATAGTTGACTTTACATTCTTGAAGATTTTCAATTTTGGTTTGGGTATGTTGGCATAGAAGCTCTTGGTAGCATCTGTAGTAAGATATTTCTGGATAATGGTGTTCAGGATAATGGTGTTCACAATTTCTCTTCCTTTGTCACATGCACTCAGAATGTTTAATGCAGTATCTTCTGGCATAACATCTCCCATACATAACAGCTCATCACTGGAAACCTTAAACAAATGGGACCTTTCAAACTGCTCTAGTAGCAACTTGACATCTTTGTAATCTCACTTCAGTTGTGTCCTTTGTTTTTCATTATGACTGAAAGATGTTGTTGTATGTATGCCAAACATTTGACTTACCATCTCAGTTAGGTGACCTCTTTCATTGTAGTTCAGCTTCCATCTTTGTCAAGCTGATTTGTTGTGTGTTATGTTTACTAGGTCACTGGCAATTCTGCAAACCTTGTTAACATGCTCTAGTGCCTGGTCAGCTGAAATTTACAAATGGGAGATTAGTTGTCTTGAAACTGAATCCTCCTTCTATAAACTAAGCTACACCATAGGAGCAAAAATCACTAAGTCCTTCATACATGCAAGATGTACTGGACTCTGTCTCATGTAATTGGTATGAACATGCACAGCTATCAGTGGAAGAATTTCTTCAAAGGCACTTAAATTCTCATTCCAACTTCTTTCAAGTTAAGCTCTGATGAAGCACAAGAGAGTATTTACTACTTCTAAATAGTTCATCCAGTACTTGAATGTACCTTGATGGGAGTGTTCTTCCACAGATTCTTGAAGTAGAGTGACCATCGTTGGCAGATGTGCTAATAGTTCATTCACAGCGTTCCTTCCTGTTTTGCAGTCATTGTTTCTGAATGCAACAGCTATCCTACTGGAAAGTTGGTCAGTGACATCATAATCTAATCCAGCACTTGAACTGGACAACTACACAATTAATTTGTTTACCAAAATATGCCACATTGCTTTGAATGTTATTGGGTGTGCTTTGATAGCATGGTTGTACCATTTTCCTTTTATTATGTTGGTGGTGGTGTTTTCTGGAAATAATCTGCTTTCTATTCAATGATCTTCAAGCCTTGAAGCAGCAAAATACTGACCAGTTGCTGTTGGGTAAACCATGGTGATATGAAAGCCTTCCTAATTACTCCTTCAGTCTTTTCTGGCTGAGCCAACACAAATTAATTCACTTTTCAATACAATGCTTGATCAAATGTTATGATTGTGTGCTGTTGTCCCGGGCATTCTGCAATTGGTTTAGATCATATGGCGATAGTCCAAAGGGTGTCATACTCAGATGCTGGTGTAGGCAGTATAGGACAAAATCCAACGATCGATGGTGGTGAAGTATCATCAGAAAGAAACTGGTTAAATGCTGTCCAACCTAGTACAACAATGTTCTCATGGTTTTTGGCTGATATTCTACCCAGTATCGATGGTAGCTCTGTTGACATCTGTTAAATAGCTGTGTTGTTGAGTTTTTCATTTGTGTTACTACCCATACTAGGGCGGGGTGGTTTCAATGACTTGTTATGGGTCAGCATTGCTGAAATGACTTTGTTAAATTCAGGTGGTACATCTTTCAAGGTTCTTTTCCATCCTATGATCTTAGTGCTTTATTCAATCTCAAGTGGTTTTGATGGTTCTCTTTGAAATGCTACAGTTTACATTGCATGAAATGTTTGTTTTCCTTCCAATGTCTCCTCCAAGAGGTCAATGTTGTCTGACGAAAACTGAACAAAATGACTGGGAATGAGATTCCTTGTGGTAACTCAATTTTCCCAAAATTCCTTTTCAATTTTTCTCAGCAATGGTGGTTTCTATGTGATGAAATGTATCATATGATATGCTGCATCCAGCAGTGTGCAGACTTTGTACATGCTTCTTAGATCTAGTTGCATGATGTATCTGCAAGCCTAACCCAACATGTTGTTTTCTGTTCTTTCTAGTAGCTTTATCCTTTCATGCCAGCTATAACTTTCAAATCTGCTTTGATCTTAAGAGCAGGATAGTACAGGTTTTACGTGTCTGAAAACTCTTAATTGCTGCTTTTTCCAGAAAATGTTTGACACAGTTAAGATGGTTACTTAGCATAAGTAAATGGCTGTCTTAACTATCATTCTGCCTTGTGGTTAGCAGCTTTTGTTAGGCCACAGGTAAAGCCTTCATTCAGCTGCAAATCCAGTGCTCCCCAAAAATCCACACAGTGTTACCCTAACAGTTTATGTATTGCATTGGTTGTTTCAAATGACAACACTTGGCTCACTATCTTCTTATTAGAACATTTCTGGCAGAACATGCACACCCTTCAGTGAACTGCTGGAGTAGATGATATGCTTGATGTCTGTACCCCTAAGTGCAGAGGCTCACATGCTAATCCTCTGGGCCTTCTTCCACCAGTTACCCCACCCCAAATACAGATTTGTCAGCATCAGCGGTCTCGCCTACCACAACTTCATGGAATATGCTGACTAGGGAGGGACAGTCTCCCAAGCAAGATGGGCTCCTGGGTATTTGGCCCTTTTCTGAACAGGGGTACACACTACCTGCTCCTGTCCACTGTTACTCTAGGTGTGCCTAGTGGCTCTGAGCCCACTATCCAAGGCTACAGGCTTCAGGCACAACATAGTCTGTCTCAGGCTTGCAGCTGCCAAGCTGGGGAGTATTGCTATTTATCTGTCTCAGCAGAGACTTCCCAGCTGAACTAAGAGCCAGGCCTTTGCCCCCTTACCTGGCCTATACCAGCATCCCCTGGTTACTTTCAATGTTTCTCTCTCTCTCTTAGTCTCTGTGCAATCTCAGTCCCTCTTCTCTCCATTCCAGCCCACTTCTCAGAGTCAAGGTTCAGCCACAGTCATGAGCATCAGTTTGATGCTGAGTGCAGGTGCTCTGCCAGAGTTTATTTCACCCAAAGCGGTTACATCAGAATCCCCGTCATAAGTAAAGGCAAATAAATACATAAGTGGGACTTAGCTGGTTCCTCCATACAATGCCTTCTGTTGTCCTTATTTGGCTGCTGCTTCCAGTTTACTCTCTGGTGCTGACACTGGCTTCCTCCTTTGGCTCTTAGGAGCTCCTTCCCTTTGGGCCCCTTTTGCTTCTTTCTCCTTCCCCCACTTGGGCCCAGCTGGCCTGAGCTTCACATATTGTGGCAGCAGGTCACCTGACCCCTCCACTTCCATCCTGAAAAATCAGCACTGCCTAAGCCTGCACTCAGCAGTTACCAGGCTTCCATTGCCTCAGCCCAGGTCCTCACCATGGCCACACCTGGAAGCCCCTTAGCCCTGACCACATGTTGAAGTTGGTGAACATGCATGCGTGCATGTGTGCATGCGTGTGTGGAGAGAGATAGGGAGTGAGCACACAGTGAGGTGCTGAACAAGGGAGGTCATTCCCCTATCACTGTGACAATGCAGAGAAGGGAAGAAGACAGTAGTAGTGAGAGAAAGATCTAGGTGTTCATCATCTCTCTAGTAATAGGGTAGGGGCCCTGTTACAAATGTCCTAGTGTGTTTTTCACTTGATGTTGTTGGTAGGGTTTCCTTTTCATTTTCTACTTTGCACAACTTTCTTAACAGTCTCTCAATATGTCCTTGGTGTGCAAAAGAACTGTAGCAAGAATAGTGCCAATTGAATCTTTCGGCATGTTGTAGTGCAGGATGAACACGACATGATAATCCATTAAGACTACTGCCAGAACCAAGTGTCAAATTCAGCAATTGTCCTATGCTGAATGAGTACCTCATTCATTCATGCAATTCCAGCAGGTGTACCTTGGCTAATCATTGACTGTCAACCTACTTCGTGATACGTGATGTATTTTGTAGATTCCAAACAGTACCTTCTGTGCTTCACTAGATTCCATGATGCTACTGGCTATATTGTAAAAATTGTGTAAGAGCAATAAAGGTGAGTCTGTCATTGACAATCTCCATCAGAGGTTTTCATGTCAAGGTAATCTGAAACAGATTAGAGTTGATGTCACAATTTTGTGAAACTTTTGGGTACTAATAATGAACAAAACTGTAAATACACAGCAGTCATCTTAGAATCCAGTATGACTACCGTGTTGGAAATGTTACAGTTGATCTCCTCAGTTTATACAATGTTGGTGTATCATTGGAATTTATTTTCTAGGCCTAGTGAGGGCTGAAATATTGACCAAAACATGAATTCACAGCAGCCATCTTGGATTCCAATACGGTGGCCACACACACTACTTGTCAGATTGGCAACATGACTTTTCTGACATGGGTAGACAACCTCTATCTGAAACATTCTGTTGCCAAATAAGTTGCCCATGGGGTAAAACCTTTACCTTTCTTTTTCACCCTACTGTTGCATCAAGATTTGGGGTCCTTAGGCCCTAATCCTATTCCACAGAAGTCAATGAAATAGGTCTAATTGATTTTACCCCCTCTAAAGATATTACAAATCCGCTGAAGTTCAAAAACAGAATCTAGAAATATTATGTGAGAATTTTAAGAAAGAAAATATTTTTACTGGCTTCAGCAAACAACTATCAACAAAATTGACAATACCAACAAAGACTACATACAAGTAGAATGCAGTACTTCTTCACATCTTATCCTTTTGGCTAAGATCAGGCACTGTGCAGTACTCCTTTGAATTCATTGCAGTTGATCAGCCTTCCAATGGAAAGCTGCAGGGTTTGAAGATCATAGGTTGCTTCAAGGTAGCTTTACAACATCTTTGTCTTTTTATGTTGGGTCAATTTATTACCTTCCCTTTTATCATCTGTATTGTGAGCTCTTTCAAAGTAAAATCTATGACAATTTTTACTTTTAAGATTTCTTTTCATATTATTTTTCTATTTCTGCATTTTTCTGTATTCTATCTGCCTTAAGTTTTTATGTGCATATATTTTCCATTCTAACTTTTTTCTATACTGCCTAGGGTCTGTCTGACTCTTTGTTTATTTTTTCCTGATAAATGCCCTGCTATTGTATTAAGTTTAGAAGAGAAGCTGAATTCTGTACAACTTCTGAACTCTGGCCCTGATTCAGCAAACCATTAGAGCATCTGCTTAATTTTAAAGAGCCATGGAAATGTTAGGAATATGAGTGAAGTCTAATAAGGTGAAATACAATGTGAAAAAATAGTATTTTGGGCTGTTCTATGCTGATTTGGGTAGTGTTTGTTTTGGCTTCTGTAAAGTTATTCACATTAAATTGACCACATGCTATCCATCTGAGGAAGAGAAGCTGAATCTTCTGTCTTTTTGAAGAAGGGAATTTCTTCTTCCGATAGTTGCTTTATTCTTTGATCTGAGGTATGTCCTAAAAGGCTTAATTACACTGGTTAGAAGTATAACTAGGAGTGCTGGCATCCTGGGCTGGTGAGCAGCTGGCTGTCACCTAGTTTTAACTGTGACAACAGTTCCCTGTGACAGATTCCACATCTGAATCTGTCTTGCCAGGAGAGGAGCAGGGCCGAGTGCCAGATACCCGAGTAGTACATGCACCAAGTGCTGAACAGTTTGAACTCACTTGTGGGCTGTTGCAGCTATAGCTTGGCCTCCCTGCACATGGGCCACTGCTGCTGCAGCATGAACTGATATTGCCATGTGGCAGGCTCCATGGGGCTGCCAGTTTGGTGTTTCACTCAACCACCCTTAGTTACACCACTAATACTGGTAGATGAAATACTTACAATTTTTCTAACTTGTTTGCCCATCCATGGTCCATATCAGTGCATGTAAAATGGAGTCAAGGCCTAGCAGTCATTGTTTAGTAGCATAAGTACTAACTTCCTGTGGGTAAGCTTGATTCCAGTCTCATTACTATTATAGATTTACATAACCACGTCCATGCCTGTGAAATTAGTTTTCATCTATATTAGAGCATATAGCAGGAGAATCACACTGACTTATTCTCAGTCATCATTCAATTAAAAATATCAGAAAAAGCAGATATAGAAGAGTTATACAAAAAAATCAACTGCTTTTTATCAGAAATATAGGTTAATGGAAATTGAACTGTTTCACAAAACTACCTCATTTGGGAAATGTTACAGAGTGGCAAAAAGAAAAAAAAATGAACCTCAGTGGTAGCTCTGGCACTTCACAGCTACTTGTGAAGATTTGGGAAATTACAGAATAGCAATAAAAATAGGGTAGGGGATAAAAGAAAAAAGATGAAAACAATCCAAAATCAAACCCTCAATCATTTTCTTATGCTCAGTAGCGGAAAAGGGAATACGAAAATTGTCATTTTACATTTCAGAAATATACAGTTCTTAGATTTCAAGAATTCAAAAATTCTATTAAAAACATATTGTAAACATATTATAAATAGTTCAATTTTTAACACTGAAATTTAGAAAAAACGTACGAATGTTGATTTGTTTGGTGATGTTATTCTTCTGCTTTTCACCACCAGGAAGAAGCAGCTAATTTTTATTTTCATGAAGGCCACTTTTATATTGCTCTGGCTGCGCAGTCATCTCAGCATCAAGCCCCTAATTCAGGTGGGAGTGTGTTCCTGTCTGGAAGGCATCCAGTCATATGCATCGTCACTTTGCTTACAATGGCAGGAGGATTCAGACATACTGATTTACAAAGAATCTAAGCAGGCCAGATGCCTGGGAGTTGGATTGGAGTTAGGTGTCTGACTGATCAAGGCAGTTTTGCAAATTTCATCTATTTGTGTCATTTGGGGCTTGAATAAATCCAGTCCTTAGGACTTGATTATAACTTAGTCTAATCACGTCACAGCACTCTGACAGTGTAAACAGCCCTTTAAATGGGAGTAAATTATATTTATACAGTCTTCAAGACCCTTTTGCACTGCTAGAACACAAACCACTCCTTTGAACTTTAATTCTACCTTAATCATGTACTGCTTGTCTACATGGGGGCACTCAGGAAAGCTAACATGAAGTAATTAAGATGGGGAGTGAAAGCACATTAGTTAAAGAGCATTAAGCCCAGTGTGAACGCTCTCATTCAAAAGTAAAGTATCCACACAGGTGCTTAATGTACTTTAACTAATGTGCTTTAATTAATTTGAGAATCCCTTGTTGAGGATTTCTTAATAAGTATTAACTGATCTTCTTTTATACCTCCTTGCCATATCTCCAATGTGTACTATAAGTCGCTTGAAAGCTCAAGAAAGAATTAGAACTTGCAAGCCCTCACAAGGAGAGAAAAATATTGCTTTCCTTTATAATGCTATGGTTTGCTTTAAAATACAACTAGCCTCCCTCAATCGCACTGTAGTAAGCGCACAATAAACAGCTCTTGAGTCTGATTTAACTTCAGTTATTAATCTCAGCAGCTGTTTATTGTGTTGTATAGTACAATACTAAGAAATGGAAATTACCCCTTAAATAAAAGTGAAGTTATGCAGGAGTGAAGTATAGTATCCTCCCAACAGCCTAACCACAGGTTTGCTGTACTACTGCAGAACAGACCCCACACTTAGCTTAGAATGAAGTTTAAATTCCTGTCTCTACTAGTATTTCATGGTTTTTTGTTGAGGGAAATGTTAAAGAAGTGAAAGCTAAAACATAGGGCCTTGTTAACATTATCCTTGACACATGTTAAATGAACTTCAAACATGAGCATCCCCAGGTTAAAGCAGGAAAACACATGCCAAGTATGGTTGGAGCATTGCAAAGTTATGCTACTACTGGAGAGAACTATCTGTAGCTTATGTTACACATCACATGCTGTACTAACACCCATCTGCTCTACGGAGGTAAAAGGAGCAATTTGCAGTTCTCCAGTATCCTGGGATGCACCTCTCCCAGCCCCTGCTCCATTTTTGTTCAGTGGATAATCTAGCCACCCTCCTGAACACTCCTGCCAGGGGATGGTACTGTCCAGGAGCAGGTGAGGCCCTGTCAGTGCCAAGGCTGCTGCATTTGGGTCCTCTGCACAGCACAGGAGCCCTCAGCTGAGCATGCAAATGGTGGTGTGTCTACTCTGCGGCTTTATGCTCCTCTTGGTGGTTATGGTACTGTGCTCATGGGGGCAGCTGGACCCACATGCAGCATGGAGCCACTGGGAGGGGTTTGGAGCATGGAGCATTCTTCTCCCTGCTCCTGGCAGCACCATATGAGTCTGGCTTCCCTTACGTGTGTGAAGCTGCTGCACTGGTGCAGCAGGAGCATGGACCTCACTTCTGCTCCTCTTGGCTGCCACAGGCCATATGGAGAGTGCATTTCAGGGGCAGAAATAGGGGACCACACCTACATATACATTTGCTAGTGCATTTTTATATGTTTATGCCCTGGGAAGGTGTCCTGGGGAGCTGCAGATGGAAGCTACAGCCCCCATCAAGCTACCGAGCCAGGAAATGAGGCCAGGCAGCACAGGAAATGTTCAGTTAACTGAGAAGAACCATGGTTAAGTAAACTTTCCTGCAGATTTTACTTGGCAAGGTGTATTTGTCTCCAGGGAAGGAAGGGTACCCAGTCCCCAGCATGGTGGAGTTGTCAGGGTTTGTGGAGCCAGCCAGCCAGCTGGGCTCAGCTCAGGGGCTCCTTGCAAGCCAGCCCCTTCCCATCCCCCAGACCCAGGGCAGTTGGGCTCATAATAAGGGATAGAACTGAGGCCTTCTGGCCCCCAGCCATGTCCCTGCTCTTCAGCAGCAAGTCAAGGAGATGTGCAGGCCAGAGACCGAATTAACCCTTAACATGTGACTGCTCAGAGCATGCTCTAATGTTAAAACCTCATGCCATTCTGTAGTTTTAGTATGTGCAAACTTTAACATGTAATAGCACCCACACTGTACTGATAGACTGTGCTAAAAGGTTCACTTAATGATTTAATCACTGGTGGGAAAATTTACCCATTTGATATTGTTTGTCTGTGTAACACTTCTAAAATAGCATGCACAAATGGTGCCACGGTCAGGAAGACATAGTGGTGAGATATTTTTAGATGAAAATCTTGGTACTTGTTATGAGCCCAAGCAAAAGTATTTCACAGAGTCTCCATAGTGCAAATGGGGAAACCAAAAGGATGTAAAAGCAGTTGTAAAAATAACTGTGAGGCTTCTGTCATGATGGGTAGATTTCAGCAATTTCCATGTCTAATTTTCTGTTTTTAAGTAAACTGATCTTATTTTTTTAGTCGTCATTCCTGTATAGCTAGCCTAGGATATGAAGATTCAGTTGGTTTCTATACCATTTACACCACACAACTGACCCAAACCCCATACAATATTTTCTGGAGCACTGGTAGCTTGGAGGGCTTGCATAGGCCTACCTGCAGGGTACTTGGTAAACAATTCTGTGGGGATGAAGTCCAAAAAAGAATAGATGTGTGTGCTCTGGAGCGTTAACAGAAGCAAAGTGCACTAAAAGCTTTTTTGTGGCTAAGACACACAGAATATGACTAAATACACATATGGGGCAAGTCTATTAAGTAGGATAGTGCCATTTTTACAGTCAGTTTTCAGAGCTGGACTGCACTTTACTTACATACTCATTTTGCTTATTTTCAGACTGACTCATACATCAAAGCTTTCAAAGTGTGACTCTAACTCAGGCCTTACTTTTACATTACTAATATTTCATTTAGGAGGTACTATGAAAAAGTGGCAGAGAAAGAACAAAGAGGAGAAACAAATGAAAAAGGGGGGAGCTGTGAAAAGAAGAGGGAGAGAACGTAAAAGGAAAATATAGTAAATATAAAATGTATGTGTCATCCATCTGTGTCAGGATGGCTTTTAGTGATTATTTTCCTATGCCTAAAATAGAAGACAGGTGTCACTGGAGCTTGAAAAAAATATTTTAAAATCGAATCAGTCTTGAAAAAAATCCACCTAAATGAAAGAAAGGAAGAAGAAAGGAAAAAAAGAAAGAAAAAAGCAAAAGCAAATGTATTACAAGCACTACTTTGACAACCCCCTGAGTGGAGTCCTTTCCAAAAGCTTGAATTCCAAGATAGCTATGTGTACACACACACACACACACACACACACACACACACACACACACACACACACACACAC
>NW_017729034.1:38200422-38210279 GCF_001723915.1 Gavialis gangeticus | reverse complement strand
CACACACACACACACACACACACACACACACACACACACACACACACACACACACACACGTGTCAATTGCCCATCATGAATGACGGATTTAAAATAACTGAGTGTTTACATAGCCGCCCCCCTCCCCCACCCCTCTCACCCTTCGGGGCCGGCCATGTAAACACTCCCTGCACCACTGCCACCTCCTCCTCCAGCCACCAATGTGGGGGCTCCCTCCTCCTGCCCACCTCTGCCTCCTCCCCTGAGCAGCAGGGTTTCCCCCCACCTCCCTGCCTCCTCTCCCTTCCCCACTGTCCTCTGTCCCTGCTGCCTCCTCCTCCCTGCTGGCTGTTGGGTGCATGTGTACCCACCTCTGTCCCCATCCCCCGTCCACCTCCATCTCCACCTCTGCCTCTTCCACTGAGCAGCGGGGCATCCCCCTGCCTTTCCCCCGCCCCCTGCAAGCTGTTGGGTGCATACGTGTCTGCCTCTGCTCCCCACCTGCCTCCACCTCCGCCTCCTCCCCGCCCAGGCCTGCACAGCCAATCACCACCCTCCCTGTCAGCGATTCATGTGCAGTTGACCAAAAGCATTACAGACAGGCAGACACGCAAACAGACAGACTACACCCTTTATGATATTAGAATATATAATCTATATTATATTATGTCTAAGGGTGGGCAAACTGGGTGAAATAAAATAAGAAACCTTAGCTCCCCAAAATGCTTGGATTTGGAAGGAAGTGGTAACCTTTTCTAAGGTGCAATGAAGATTTGGTTAAATTTCCTTAATATATTTTTTCACTTTCCGGCATGAATGAAATATCTGAATAGCTAAATCAGCTGTTATCTTGCATCACTGATGATCAGACTGGGATTGCAGATCAGCGGCCCTCTCTACACTTAGCAGCAGGTAAATTGTATGGATAAGTAAAAAGAGAATAATATAATACCTAATTTGCCATAATATGGCAAGAACAAATCAGTATGCTTCATGTATAAAGGAAAATAGTCATTAATCTGTTGCATTTCTTTGAGCATATCCATGAAACAGACAGGGAGAACCATATGATGTGATTTATTTAGGCTTCAAAGTCTCTCAAAGGAGTCCATTAAAGAGACCTAATAAACCTGGGCCAAGAGGTAAAGTACAGTTTTGAATTTAAAACCAACTGAAAGAACCAGATTAAGAATATTATAGGCTCAGAGGCAAGCACTAAAGACACTTCAACTTCTAGCCTTCAACCACTAGCCTCTAGCCTTCAACCCAGCTCCTGATGGGTTTCACAAAACAGTGAATTGCTGGCCTCAAATGAAAGGGCTCTCTAACAAGGGTGGTTGAAAGGAAAACATGCAAATATATTAAGTACAACGGGGGCTAAATTCTGATACCTCATCTGCAACCAAAATGCAGTTGTCCGGCTGTGAAAGTGGCACTTTGGATACTTACATATGGTTTGTGATTCTCTTACCTATTCAGTGTGGACATGTTAAACATCCACACAACTACTGAACAAGCTCAGTAGGCTAAGCATTGGCTGCACAGGTATGTGGCTCCATATGCATGCACCTGAGTATAAATCTTGAAAAGAAGAGGAGGAGAACAGTGCTGCTATTCCCAAGTATTAGCACCAGTAACTGAGTGGTTGAGGTACTTGCTTAAGAAGTGAGAGAGACACTGAGAGAAAACCTTCTCACTGAGAGAAGGTTTTTAATGATTCCAGTCATCTATGCCATACACATGACTTTTATAGGCACAGCTGTCCCCTGGTTTTTGTCCTAACTTATACTTAGATTGCACTGAGCCCTGTACATAGGGCCTGTGGAATACAACAGTTCATCTCAATCTACTACCCCTTTAGAAGGCCTCATAGACCTACTTCCTGTTGCACTGAGCATCTGCTGCTCTTATAGACACTAGTGTATTATTTTTAAAATTAAGCTATTCGTATAAATGGCTAAGTTGTCATCAGCAATCCCTCAGTTAGAGGATGATCTTTACTGTGGTTCATTGATGGGTCTTGAGATAACTTAAGAGTCCAATCCTTGAGTCACAGATCCATCTGCAGAAATTGCAGGGGAGGGTAGCCTGCAGGCTGGGATTCTTCCCCTATTCCTTCCTTTTCTCTGCTTCGAGGGCAAAATGCTTTACCACAAAATGGTCTGTTGCTTGGTTGAAGGTGTGGTGCCATTGGAGTTGGTCTGCATTCAGTCCCTGAGTTATACTTTCAGTGTGTCCTTGTAGTGTTTCCTTTGGCCACTGAGAGATCTCAGGCCATTATTTAGCCTGGAACAGAACATTTATTTTGGTAGCTGAGAGTCAGGCATCTACACACAATGTCCTGTCCAGCAAAATTGGTGCTTGAGGATCACAGACTCAATGCTGGTAACACTGGATTCAGCAAGGGTGCTGGTGTTTGTGTGGTGACCTTCCCAATTAATATGGAGGATTTTCCAGAGGCATCATTGGTGATACCCCTCCAGGGTCTTGAGATAATGACAGTAGGTCACCCACATTTCACATCTCTGGAGAAGGGTGGGGATGATGACTGCTTTGTAGATCTGGATCTTGGTGTCTGCCCAGAGATCGTGATGAGTAAAGACAAGCTGAACCAGTTTCCCAAAGGAAGCACTTGCATGGGGCCAGATTAACACATAGGCAAACTAGACACATACCTAGGGCCTAAGTGAAGAAAGGGCCCAGTTGTGCTTATTTTGCCATGGCAGTGCTGCTGCCATGTCACTGCAGTGCCACCTGGATCCTTTTCCCTTCTAGGTCTGAATGCTGCAGCTCCAAGCCTGGGCAGAGGTGGCTGCTGCTGCTCCTGCCCTATGCAAAGCAACTAGGTGCATAGTTTGTTTGCCTACTAAAGGCTTAATCCAGCCCTGTACTTGCATACTGGATCTGGTGTTGGATCTCCCCATCAATGTTTACTCTTTGAGAGAAGGGGCTGCTGAAGTAGGGGAAGTGCCTCCAGAATCTTTCCCTATTGCACATTTGGGGAAGGGGGGCCACTTTTATGGCCTGAAGCAGCTTTATAGGGCACTTTAAAATTGTTGATGGTGAAAGAGAAGCCCAAAGTTTGGTAGGCTTCTCCAAAAAGATCCAGTGCAGTCTGAAAGTATTCCTCAGTGTGCACAAGGATGGCACAGTCATCAGCATGTGACGGGCTAGCTGGTAGTGATTTGGCCCAGGGGTTTTGAAAGGGTAAAAGATGATTGGAGGTCTTGGGATTCCCTTTCCTCACCAATCAGGCCCCAGATACTCACTCTCCATGTCCCCTGATTGGTCCCTTGGGTCACCTGGAGGGGGATAAAAGGGGCAGCACAGCTGACTCAGGGGAGACCTGGGAGGGATGATGAGGAAGGAGTTTCAAAGAGCTGGCAAAAGCTGGGCCAGTGGGGCAGGAGCAGTTGACCCAGAAGAACCTAAAGGAGCAGGACCTGCAGGCAGTGGCTGAACTCTTAGCAGCACGGCTGGCAGGAGAGACTCCCTGATGGACTCCAGGATCTCTAGCAAGAGGCTGGGGCAGCACGGTGTGCGGTCAGCAGGAGAGGCTCAAGGAGTGTTGAGCCATCCTGCGATTCCAGGAAAGTAAGACAATGAGAAGTTGGACCATAGATGGCTTTCATTACCTGGAAAAATCTATGCATGTCATGTTTGTCAGCATAGAGCTGGATTTTCTTGGTTATATGTTGCCACAGCTGAGTTTTGATTTCCCAGATCCTCCTTTGAACTTTGGTTTTGATGAGCTGCTGCTGCTGCTGCTGCTGGTTTTGATGAGCTGGTTTTGTCTCCTTCTTCTGCTGAGATAAAGTGTCATCTTGTCAAGCAGATTGAGCCCTTCTGTTTTGGTCAAGGAGGGCTTGGATTTTGTTATTGCTGTTTTGGTGTTGATTGGTGGTATAGCCAATGGATTCAGCACAGGCCATATGGATGGTGGTTTTAAACTCCTTCCAGAGTTCCTCAATGTTGCCTTCATTTGTGGACAGGCCAGAGAGTTTTTTATAGGGGTACTGCTGGAGAGCCTTACAGACCTTCAGATCTTGAAGAGATTTGGTGTTGAGAGTCCTTTGCATTGTTTTTGATTGCTTTTAGTGTTTTGGAACAAACTGGATGTTCATAATGGATCTGACAAAACGGTGATCTATTCAGCCATTATTGTTCCTCACATGGTTTGTGAAGAGTCATCCATTTGATCATGGGCTCTACCAGTAACATAGCTGAGGAGGTGTCAGTGCTTAGAGGGAGGGTGTCTCCAGGTAGTCTTGTATTTGTCACTCTCTCTGAAGTTCATGCTGACAAGGTCATGCTCCATACATTTGCTCAGGAGGAGGATGCCATTGGAGTTGTTTTTCTCTACTCCTTTCTTCTTAATGGTGCCACTCCAGAGTTCCAGATCATGTCTGACTCCGGCATTGAAGTCACGAAGGAGAATGATATTGTCCTCTTTGTAAGTATCAGTCAGTACATAGTCAAGGTTGGAGTAGATTTGTTCTTTGACATCACCCTCAGGATCAAGTGCTGGGTCGTATGCACTGATGACAGTCGTGTACTTGTTGCTGACCTTAAGATGGAGGGTCATAAGAAGTTTGTTAATGCCCACAGGGATCACAGTAAGTTGAGTGACAAGCTGATTCTTGATGGTGAATCCAAGGCCATGAATGTGTCTGTCCTGGGCTGGTTTCCGTCTTCAGAAAAGGTGTAGTCTCCACCCTCTTCCATCTGCTGACCCTCATCCAGTTGCCTTGTCTCACTCACAGCTCCAGTGTCAATGTTGTATTACACTAGTTCCCTTAAGATAACGGCAAATTCATCTTTCTGGTCATTCATTGTCTTGGTTATCCATCAAGGTGCAAATGTTTCATGTTGCAAAAATCACTGTCATCTTATGATGTGTTTAACCATAGAGAGTCTGATACTACTCAATGAGGTTATTCAGCCAGGAGCAGGTAGGGCAGCCTAGGTTTAGGGCACCTTTTCTAGCTCCTTCCCATGTAGAGTGAGCAGAAGGGATCCTGAATAGGACTGCTCAATTATGGTAGCAGCTACTGAACTGCACTCCTGCCTCATCCCAAGTGAAAGATGACCATCAGGCTACATCTGCCTGCATATCTGAGGCTGAAGGCTGCTGGATTCACTAGTCCTTTCTCTGTCACCACTAGTCCATTGCTACAGGGCTTATTGAAGGTTGGTACAGGAGGCTGTACTGTTTCCTGTGGTAGAAACCTGTGTGTTTCTTCATTTAACGTGAAGAAGCTGGTGCACTGAGACAGCAATCACATGATCTGGAGAAGGGGGAGATCTGCATCCAGTGGCAAGAGAGAACCTGAGGTGATAGAGTTCTATTAAGATCCTGACATGTTCTTCTGCATGATCCGCTATTGAGCACTTGAGGTTGGATCGTGGTTTGTCTGGAGCCTCCCCTCAGGCCTGTTCACCATGGATGACCCTTCCAGGAGTGTGAGACTCCAAGCAACATTGCTTTGAGAATCATTGAGACATGAAAGCCTCTCCACTACTACAAGGTCTTGGTCCACAGAGAAGTAATGACTAAGTATGGATTTGGGAATTGGGAGTTCAAAATCTTTATCTTGTGATCTTACCTTTGGCACTCTGCATCTCCATTAATGGAACACTCTATCCCAGTGATTTTCAACCAGGGTGCCAGGGCATCCTGGGGTGCCTTGAGATCCTTTCAAGGGCTCTGCGAGATGCCAGACTTATGTTTGTAAACATGATTCACAAGATAAACTCAAAATTTCAAATAGGAATCTGCAGCATTAAAACCATTCTGCCCTGTTATGGTCTTTCTGAGTTTTCTGCAGCAGGAGAATTGCTTCTGTAATAGTTTTCTGTAGTAAAAAATAGAGTAAAAACTAAGAGTTGACATTTTCTCAGGGGTACTTTGACTCTACTGAGGGATGCCTGTGTTTGAAAGTGTTGAGAACCACTGCTCTATCCCTTTCAGGAATAACTAGGTTACAGATGGCTAACCATTAACAAATCTAGGCATTTTGCTAAAGGAATAGAGCTGTATGCATCTGAATCCAGATGGCATTTCAAGTTCTGCTGTCCATAATTTATACAGAGGGGTAGCTTTGCATCTCCATTTGTATAGATACTTACCCTGTTACTCTCTGTCTTGCTTTCACCATCCTTGATTATTCCCATGTGATATTGTTTTAATAATGAGCTAGTGTGCTTGCTTTTTATTGGGTAGAGTAGCATTTTATGTAATAGAGTAGACCTTAAACTTGTAAGAGCTAATTATTTTCAGCCTAGGAATTGCTTGTGAATGATCACAGTGAATGTTTATTTGGTATTTTCTGTTTGCTATTCCATCTGTGAGATTGGTCACAAAGACACTTCATATTTTTTCTGATCCTCACTGGAAAACTGTAACAAATATTGTTGCAAATATGCGTTCTCATGTGAACTTGCACATTATTTGTATGCCAGCGTATAGATTGTTAATAACACAAACTTCTTCCAAATATTACTTTGAGCAAAAGTTCTCTTATCTGAATGTTTGCAAACCACAAATACCAGGGGGTTGTGAATATCACTGAACTGATTAGATTTCATTTACACAAATATTTGCAGATAATTTTTGCGGAGTATGTCCACCTCTAATTGCACCCATAGCATTCCCTTAGGAATCAGGTTCAGAGCTACTTAGCTGTCTTGCAGTAGTTACAAGAAATGGGATATGATGTGCCTCAAGTGTTTTCAGAGCATAGTTTTTATTCAGACTGTATAACTTCCCCAAAGACAAGTTGCTTTAGGTCTAAAATTTAAGAATATTTTTTTAGTTCATGTGCAAAAAGATCACTTGTAAAAGGGAAAATATTTTAAAATTGTGCTTTCTTTCTGCATTTGGATTGGCTTTGAGGAAGTGGAGAAATCTTCAGAGACTGACACTGTTTGGAACTTATTATTGTCATTTCCTCCCTGTACCCCACAGCGTTCAGTCTAACAAATGCTAATTTATATTTATCACCAGTTTGTCAGACTGGAAAAAGACAGATTACAACCATTCTAGTATGATTTGGGACACTGCAAATAGGATGCAAAAGTCATTATTCCTTTGCTATATAGGATTTACAAAAAAAGCAAGTGCCTTTTGAATTTCATCAATTCTATAGCAAATAAATGATGACTAGTATCAATGCGAGTGCAAGGGAAAGCTCAGATAGTCTCACTCTGAACCAAAGTTTGCTTCCCTCTATAACACTACTTTTCTTATTAGTAGGTACATCTACATGAGCTATTAATGTGGCTCATAAACTCCAGCACAGAATCTGCATGTGTGCCTGGGACTGCAGCAATTTGAGCGGGGGTGAAGCAACCAGCCCTGGGCTCTGGGTGGCGGTGTTGGGTGGCAGAGGGGCTGGCTATCAGCCTGGGGCTGCTCCACCCTGGCTCAAAGTGCTGTGGTCCCGGTCACCATCCACATGTGTGCTTCTGTGCAGTAAATGACTCCACGATAAGATATTAATGTTAGGGACAATACTATCTTATGGTGGAGTTAATTAATTTAGTGAACCCTAATGCTGACACATGGGTAAAAGGTGACACTGCTGTAGAGCTAATTAGTGAACACTGCAGGAAAGTGCACATGTAGCTGCACCCAGTGAGCATCAAATCACTTTAGAATGGTGCTCAATATCATTATTCTCATTTTAAAAATAGGGAAATGCAGGGGGCAATTAGACAATGGGATGCTTTTGTGGTCACCCAGTAGAAGCAGTGTAGTCAGGATTTGACCCCGGTTCTCCTAAGTTCCAGGCCAGTGTCCTACTTGTTTTCTGCAAGTCCATTCATAGCAGCTGTTGAAGTAGCCTGCTGCCTATAAAACCTTATGCCTCTCTGTATCAATCTCTAAGGTGCCACCTGATCCTGCCTTCTACCCTACATAAGGGGAACAATTTTTCTTCTTCAAACCCAGAAATGATCTACTGCAATTCTTTCCTTTTGTAATGCATAAAAAAAAACTTGTGAGCAATTGTACAGGCAAAAACCCTGTACAGGTAGGTGTCTACATGAGCAGGCATTAAAGCTCATTAATGCTGTGAATGGACTGACTTGGGACTAACTTTGGGACTAACGCACACAGCATTAAGGTGCTTTAACACATCTACATGTTCATTAATGTACTTTAACTATTTGTGCCTAAATTTCATACCTGATCTGCATTTGAAAGTACCATATTTTGGTGCAAATAGCCTAAATTTGTCATTTTAAAAGTGCATTAAGGATGCATACATATAGACACATGCCCCAATGTACCTAAAATTTAGGCTAAATGCCTTAAAACATTTCGAGTAGATGTGCCCTAAAAGTATTAACCCTTAATCTCATACTGTAAGGGAGCATACTTTTGTTTCCATCTCTTAACCTCCCATTGCCCAAAGGGACTATTGCCTCATGTTTGGAGTGAAGAATTTTGCCCATCTCTATTTACTTTCACTGTGAAATTTTCCAGTGATTTAGAACAGGCATGGGCCTTAGGACAACAATAGAAAGGTCTGAGTGAAGAGTCTGTACAAAGCATTTAATACAGATTATCCAGAAGGTACTGTAAGAATTCTTTTACAGCCATCTCTTTCTGTGAAAATAATGGCTATTGGAAAAAAACACTTTGTGAGGGTCAGAGTGGTTAGTGTGGTCAAGCTGTGATTGGCACACAAGCAGAGGGGGCTTGTCAAGCTGGCATTATGCTTAAGTATCTGCAAGACAGAGCTCTGCAGATACTTGAAAACTGTTGAACAAATACTCTTTTGCAAGTATAAATGCACAGTAGTGAGTACCCTCTGTTCATCTGGTGATCAGAAAGAAAACTCAACTTTATAGTATCAGAAAAATGAACAGGTGGCATGTTGTAATGTGGAAATAACTCTGGAGCAAAACCTTTTATTGGCAGTTAAGGTTTGAAAATTATATGCTTCTGTCTGTTCTATTGTCAGGGGTTTGCCCTGTCAAATTACTGACAGGTTTGGCATTAGAATATTATAAAGGGAAGGTATTAAAATAGATGAGACTCTTAGCAGCTTCCTGCATTCATGAGCAAATCACCGTTTCCCAGTGGCTGAGGCATGAAGAGGATCTCCTCAAAAAGGGTCAGGAGAACTCATTGCTCTTCTGTTATTGTGTCTCATTTGGATTTATCTGGCAATGCTTCCTTTGTTCTGTTTTTATCTGCTAGGTGGTTTTAAACTCTGCCAGACAGTGGGCAACACCTATGGTAAAAAGATCAAAGAGAGCCTGAGCCCTGATTTACTCTTTTCTTTATACCTGACTGATTTCTTGAAGCTAGATGAAGGGACAAGGTGGTGTAGTTAGAAAAAGAAGCAGAGGGGTAGGGTCACCATCAGACTCCTGTCCTTACTGCAGGACCACCGCTTATCTGAGGAGAGGAGAGCTCCCTATAAAAGCCACCTACCTGGGTTTTCTTGTCTTTTTCTTTAGGGTTTACCCACTGTAAGATCCTGTACCTTACCAAAACAACAATACAAAGGTGACACAGATGTTCCAAGAATTATGGCTCTGTCACCCTTTGAGTTTATCTTTCTAGTAAATGGGAATTGAGGTGGTGACAGAAAGATGACAGGAAGCCATCAAAATACCTACCCACACTCCTGGTTCAGTCAGGACAGATTCAGATATTGAATCTGTCACAGGGAACTGCTGTCACCATCAGTGCTCCACAACTAGGTGACAGGTACTTGCTCAGCAGTCCTTTGCTTCACTGCCTCTCAGCTGATTCTCTCAGAAGTGGAAATTTGCCTTTGTTTACCTTAGTGGTATATATCTATCTATATAGCTATATAACTATAGATATCTCTCTATCTATAGATATAGTGTGTGTGTTCACA
>NW_017729034.1:38193356-38195422 GCF_001723915.1 Gavialis gangeticus | reverse complement strand
GTCACCATCAGTGCTCCACAACTAGGTGACAGGTACTTGCTCAGCAGTCCTTTGCTTCACTGCCTCTCAGCTGATTCTCTCAGAAGTGGAAATTTGCCTTTGTTTACCTTAGTGGTATATATCTATCTATATAGCTATATAACTATAGATATCTCTCTATCTATAGATATAGTGTGTGTGTTCACATGTGAAAATCTAAGAACCAGATCATTACAAGGTTGATTCTCTTCAACTTTGTGGACAGGGCTCAGTAACAAAACTTCATAACGAATAATGAATAAGCCACATGCTTGCACCCAGAATCTATTTTACCAGAAGTTGTCAGAGCGATTCACAATAGATTCGGCATCCACTGACATAAAAGGATCCCCAAGCACATGATCTCTCTAGAAGTACATGCACATGTTATGCTGTGTGTGAGCATCAGCTTTACTGGTTCATGTAAATGAATGGGAATGCCAGATGCACAAGAATGGGTTCATAGTCCGTGTAATGCAATACTGGGCTCCCACCAATAGTCTGTACTTAATGTTGCCTCTTTTTTCTGAGCAGGCACTGTGATTGTTGGTAAATTAAGGTCATAGAGTGGTTCTTGTACTAGATGCAGCAATGCAGGAGCTTTTTTTGTAGAGATGCCTGTGCAAATGGGGCAAAGAATTCTGGTGATGGGCATATTGGAACCCCAAAAGATCTGTGGAAGGAAGCTCAGGTTAGAGAGGAGTCAAAGGTTGGCCTTGATTAACCTTGAACTGGGATGAAACATGTCAAAGCCAAAGAGAAAGGCAGGGGTGAGTGATTTCATACTGACTAACTCCAATCTAACTTCAAGGTTTTTTCCTAATGCAGGCAAACCCAGTGTGGTCAGCAATCTGCGCTTCCGGGAAAGCCAGCTTCCTGTTGCAAAGTATAGCTAGGAAAGAATATGCATTATATACACTTAAGCACAGATATAATTTAGAACTGGCATTTGGCTTTAAGGCAGGGGTGAGCAAAATGTGGCCTAGGGCCCGGATGTGGCCCACCAGGCCATTCTATCTGGCCCACAGGTCCCCTAAAAAATTTAGAAAATTAATATTTATCTGCCCTGGGATGCCTGTCATGTGGCCCTTAATGGCTTGCCAAAACTCAGTAGGCAGCCCTCTGCCTGAAATAATTGCCCGCCCCTGCTAAGGGCTGTAGCAGGACACTAAGATGTGCCTTCTCCTTTAAGGCTGAAGCAGCCTGGCCAGGGAGCTCTGCAGGCTAAGCAGAGCTCCCCAGCTGTGGATTGCTGGGGTAACAGCCTAAGGGGATAACTGGGCAGCATCTGTAGGCATCACATGACAGGAAGGAGGCAGGGTCTCGGGACATATAAGCCCAGGTCTGTAGCTAGCAGGCACACATGTGCCCTTGGGCAACTGTCAGAGAAGTAGATCTTGCATGAGGAAGCTGCCTGAGACCTAGTGCTGCCTGCTTTGCTACCCAAGTGCTGCAAGACTTTAGGAACCTCCCAGGTACTTAGGCTAGGGAGCATGCTGTCCTAAGGCTGGAAGTTTGCCCCCTTAAAGGGGCATAGTGCTGTTGTCAGTGGTAATGTTTAAGTTATAACCTAGGGGCTTATGCTTGTGTTTATGTTTATATCGGAGGACTGTGATGAGGCTATAAGGGGAAGTTTGGAAGCCTCATTAGTGCCTGGAGAAAGGGGCACCCAATCCGGGTAGACCTCAGTGTTAGGCAGAGAGAGAGAGGAGTGCAGCTGCAGGGGCACAGAGAGCCCTAGCACCGGAGAGGGGCATGGCTGCAGGGGCTCAGAAAGCCCTAATGCCAGAGGAACTCAGAAGGGATAGAAAGTAGTCTGACATCTGCAAGGATTGGGATATGATAAGGGAAGTTTGGGGTTGTGTAGTACATTAGGGCATAAATGGGAAGGAAGCCTCCTGCCTTAGAACCAACTCATAAATTCTACCAAAGGCATAGCAGGTGATATAGGTGGGCAGACTGCCCTTGACAGGTAGGTGGGCTGGTACTGGGGTTGGCAGCTGGGCTGCAGGAGATGTGGGCAGGCTCTGTCAAAAAAAAAAAAAAAA
>NW_017729034.1:38192251-38193262 GCF_001723915.1 Gavialis gangeticus | reverse complement strand
GCAGGCTCTGTCAAAAAAAAAAAAAAAAAGGATTGGGCCCCTTGCCATAACAGTGGTGGAAGTCTCTAAATTGAAATGGTGGGGTTTTAAACATCACAATTAAAAACGTACCATTTCAGTTTAGGGGACCAAACCCCCATCGCGTGTACAAACACCCCAAAGTGGAAATTAGATCTTAAGATATGAATGTCCTGTCCTAGTGCATCCAGTTCAATCTGCACAGCTTAGACTAACCTGAAAAGATTGAATCGATTCAGCCATGGGTTTTTTGACTGTCTGTACTTAGCCTAAATGTTTTAAATCCAGGTATCTGGAAGATGTAGTTGCTGTTGCCTTGGAATTGTTTTTCATGTTATCTTTGTTTTCTCTTGGGGCACCAGACTTTTTTCTTTCTACCTCACACAATGCAAGTGTGGGTGAAGTGTCTCTAACTTCTTCCTGCCCAAAGATATTTCAGAACAGACCTAGGATTGGCCTCTTTTTTCCCTTTCTTCCTCAGCGAATTGGCAGGGGGAAGGGCTGTAGAACAGTTTTCAGTTAACCCTTGCAGAAGAAATAGACTTGAAAGCAAGAGGGCAAGATTCGCTTCTCAGGTATTAAACTGTGACACGTATTAATCTGCCTTTCTGGGTCTGTGACACATTGTTTGTCTATCTTGGGTCATTCCCATGTGGATGTATCCATATTCAAAAAATTCCAGATGTATTCTCTACTTCTCAGTCCCCAGTACTCTTCAGGCCAGGAGCTGTCAGGCTGATGGTTTCCAGCTTGCTCTCCCATTGTCATGCTTACCTCCTCTCCACCTTTCTGGGTGTTGGGTTTGCTGATATGTAAACAAAGCCATTCAGACTTTGCTGCTGCTATGGGTGCACCTTGCATATAGCTAGCCCTGGCAGTCAATCCCTACTTCTCTGTGCCCAGGCTAGGGAGGTAAACTGAATCATACAATATTATAACAACATGAACACAGTTAATTCAGAAATATCACGGTTAAACCTGTCTTCCATCACA
>NW_017729034.1:38183021-38187251 GCF_001723915.1 Gavialis gangeticus | reverse complement strand
CTCACACAATGCAAGTGTGGGTGAAGTGTCTCTAACTTCTTCCTGCCCAAAGATATTTCAGAACAGACCTAGGATTGGCCTCTTTTTTCCCTTTCTTCCTCAGCGAATTGGCAGGGGGAAGGGCTGTAGAACAGTTTTCAGTTAACCCTTGCAGAAGAAATAGACTTGAAAGCAAGAGGGCAAGATTCGCTTCTCAGGTATTAAACTGTGACACGTATTAATCTGCCTTTCTGGGTCTGTGACACATTGTTTGTCTATCTTGGGTCATTCCCATGTGGATGTATCCATATTCAAAAAATTCCAGATGTATTCTCTAGTAATGTCACATACTCTGCAATATCACTAATTACATATGCAGGGTGTGTACAGTTTGTCAAATGTTAATAAATGATGACTAGCTACCATAAACATGTTACACATACATGTATTCTGTATTACAGATTATAGAGACATCAGTAGAAGTTGCTATGGATAATTGTGAGTTCTAATTCACTTTTTGACTGGCTGAATTCAATCTTTAACAAGTATCTGTTTAAGAATCCATTAATTATTTTAAGCCTTTATTAATTATTTAAAACCTTTATAAGCCATATATAAATATCCTTTTCATATAGTTTGAGCCTGTTGATTGCTATGTATTGTTAATTTGTTCCCATACAATATAATAGTAGTTTATTTTAAAGGCATGCAGAAAACATATTAGGAAAATGGAGCTATTGGCTGCTGGTATATCTATGGTATAGCTACAACCTGGAACATCTCATCTCTTACTTGGCTGGCACTAACTGTCTAGAACTGTTGACACCAACCTCCTCTAAGTGTCTTGTATGAAATCAGGGATAAAATCAGACATATGTTTTCCCTGCACACGTGCTAATCTCTACTTACCCTTGGATTTAAGGGACCTTCTATTTTTTATCATGTACTCACATTTTTCCAGTATGAGTGACTACATCCAAAGGGTTAATAAACTTTCCTGTCCTGCCAACTGACAACAACCACTAAAATAACAAACTGAAGTTATACGGCTGTTTTTTCTATCTCTTGTCACATCTGAGATTTTCTTTCTCCCTTAATCATTATTTACTTGCGACTCTTTGTTACATGATTTTATTATTATTATTATTTATAGCTCAGTTCTGTGGGATGTGTTTTATCTAATTTTTTTTCATTTCCTCAACATTTTTTCCCTTCTTTTATCTCTGCTGCTTTTAAAAATGCACCTCAGCTCCACACAGCAGATTGAACATTCTCTTTCAATCTGTTCCAATGAGATGGTTCTAAGATTTTTGAGATTATTTGCTCTGGTATGCTTTATAACTTCTACTTTTATTTCTTTTTCAACAGTGAAAGTCAATGGGGAGTGGTATGAACTGAAGGGGTATATCAGTTCGGGTTTTGGTCCCAAAGAAATCAGTTTTGAGTTATAACAATATTCTCTTCTTATATTGGCAAGAAGTTAAAATTTCCTACAGAGGAAATTCAGAGGGAGGAAATCTCATTTTTTCTTTTGTTTATGTTTTCCTTTCGGTAAGGATAGATATTTTTACAACAGGGCTACTTGCCTACATTTCTGTAGGACTGTACAAGAGCATGCACTAGATGTCTACATTTATACAGTTTCTTAGTGTAACATCAGACCAGACTTGCCAACCTTCTTAAATGGGTGACACATTGGCTTTGATGACTTTGTTGCCTTCAGTGACACTGTCTGCAAGAAGAAGTGAGATTAGCAGAATTAGGTCTGTATGGATGCATCTACACAATGTTTTAATTTGCATTAGCTTAATTTACTGCACAGTATGGTCATGCATCTACATGTGCATGCCCTTACTGCACAGTAAAAATGGCTAATCATGACTAAATTTGATACCTGTAAATCCAGGTATCAGATTTAGCAGTGATTAGTTAATGTGCAGTAATGCATGTGTAGATGTGGCCTGGCACTAACTTTAGTGCTGGGTTTGACACTATGGATTCCTATTTGAAATATCTGGGTTTATCTTGTGAATCACCCTGTTACACTTAACATTAGGAAAAACTTCTTTGCAGTCAGGGTGTCCAGGCTGTGGAATAACCTCCCTCCAGAGGTGGTGCAATCACCTACCCTGGAAATCTTCAAGAGGAGACTAGACAGTCACCTTGCTGGGGTCACCTGACCCCCAGTTACCTTTCCTGCCTGGTGCAGGGGGCTGGACTCGATGATCTTTTGAGGTCCCTTCCGGCCTTACAATCTATGAATATGTAGGTGTGTGTATACTTACCAGTGCTAATATTGCACGGTATCCCAGGGCATTCTTAAAAGGATTCTAATGAGAATGACTTGTTCAGATGCTTCTCTGTGCTAAGAGTTTCCTATTGGCTCTTCCTAGGGTTGCTCTCCACTCGGTGCTTGAGCTCCTTGATTTGCTCTCTCACGGTGCCTAACTCTCCCCATTAATTACATAAGGAGCCTTTGCTCCTCACTCTGTTTCACTTTTCCTAGACTAAAAGCCATGGTGAAGCATAAGATGAAGGGATCATGGAGTCCAATCTGGATTTGGTCCCATTTTCAAAGGAGCTTGGGTGCTTGGGCCCAGATTGCCCAGTTGCCCTAAATCTGAGTCTTACATACATGCGGGAGGACTGTTCCAACGCAATCGAAATCCAGCACATTGAAGCAGGCTCAATTAATTGAGCCTGCCGAAGCATACTCTGGCAGCCTTGCACATCACGTGTATTAGCGGCACAGCGCATCACTGCGCTGAGTAAATGGAAGTGGTGCATTTTGAAATAAAACATGTTCGATGCACTTTAGTTCAAAGTGCCCCACCTCCATTTTCTCAGTGCGGGGATGTGCTGCACTGCTGATACAGGTGATGCCATGGATGTTTTAATTAGCATGACTCACTAATTAAAGGTGCCTGGTGCCACATTGGGACCACGTATAAAAATGTCCTTTGTGTTTAGGAAACCTTTGATCTCAGGCTTGAGAACCTAAATTTCACTGAAGGGCAAATGGCAGTTAGGCCCCTAATCCTCATTTTTTCAAAAGGGGACTTAGGCTCTAAAATCATGCCATTACTTTTGAAAATTTGACTTTGCTTCTTTTATCCAAAGCAGCATTCACAAACATAAGCTGTCATTCTAAAAATGGTTGCAAATGCTGGTGAAAAATCCTGTAGAGTACATTAGGTCAAGTCCTGCTTTCCAAATGAAAGCTGGAGTAGCTTCATTAATTTCAAAAAAAGAACATGATACTGCTCAGTTTTTGATAATGCTGGGCTTCCTTAGTGTCTAACAACATTGCTATTGTATTGATATTTGTAACCAGACTCAAAATTTATAACATGTTGAATATTAATTGATATTTTAAAACATGTTAAGAATGAAGCATCCGGAGCTTTTTACCTTGTGATACCCATGACAGGGAAAGAATACTAACAATAATCGAATGTAAAAGATATCTGCCATAAATCAAGCATAGCAGTATCAAGAAATGCAAAAGCTGCCAACATATCTCCAGTACCCCCTAAAACTGCACACCAGAATCTATCAAAGACAAGAATACCTAACTACCTGTGGGGGCACGTTTATCACAAGAAAATCACTCTGTTTCCAGTCTCTCAGTCCTGATTCTCAAAGTGAATTTACTGTGAAAAGTGGTTTGTAATTTGTTCCCTCTCAGGATCAGGCCTGAGAGACTGGAGGCAGAGTGTTTTTTGGTGAGGAATGTGCCCCCACACGTAGTTGGGTTCTGTTGTCTTTGAGAGATTCTGGTGTGCAGTTTGTGGGGGTACTGGAGATAGTTGGGAGGTTTTGTGTTTTGAGCTGTAGGAAGTTGGCTTCAGTTCTGGTGATGAGGTTAGGTGCTTGTTCGAATTTACAAACCACTTTTCAGAGCCAGGCCTATGATCTTCACTTCTTCAGCCTCCTAGGTATAGAAACTCATGGACTTAATATACATAGTGGAATTCTGACACACTACAACCTGCTGGACATCTGACTTCCCAGGTATCTCTGCACTTCTACCTGCACTGTTACATCCCCCTTCCCCCCACCCCTCCCACCTCCCCAGCGTGTCCCTGACCCCCTGAAATCTCTATTTCCATTTTCACTGACTGGCTTTCTTGCCTGCATTGCATACCAGACCAGCCGCTGGCTTCTTTACTATTCCTTCCATCCAGGTCCAGGAGACAAACCAACTGCAGATACTTCCTCAGCCTGACAAAGGGTTTTTCAATCCAAAAG
>NW_017729034.1:38181873-38183010 GCF_001723915.1 Gavialis gangeticus | reverse complement strand
CAGGAACCAATTGTGTCATAAGTCCGAGGACTGCCTGTATCTGTAAAGCGCCTATCTGACTTCTGGTTTATATAAATATACCTAGGTGGTGGCGAGGCACCACCACAGGCTCCTGAAGGGGAGAGGGTAATCCCCACGGGCCCCAAACCCCGGAAACAGACCCCCAGCGGGGTGACTTACCCCCTGCCGGGCAGTCAGAGCAGGAGCCGAGACTGCAGCCAACGTTATGCCGGCTGTTTAATCAGCTGTTTCCCATGCGGGGAACAGCTGGACCAATCATGGCGGCTGTCAGGGAAGAATGGGAGCAGCGGATGGGGCTAGGAATATCGGCGGCGAGATACCGCCGAGAATTGTACAACCAGATCACCAAGGCCCAACAGATCACCGGTCAAAATTTGAAGACTGTCTAAGAGCAACAGGAAACCAACTATAATAAGAAGGCAAGAACATAAACCTTCCAGCCAGGAGACATGGTTTTGGTGGCACTGTCGACCTCCTCAAGCAAACAGCTTGCAATGTGGCAAGGCCCGTTTACAGTAGTTCGGCAAGTGGGGCTGGTCATTTATGAATTACTCAAGCCAGGCCACCACTGGGAACGCCAGATTTACGTTAACCTGCTGAAGGAGTGGAAAACCCCACAGGGCTGGATGGTACAAGAAGAAGAGATGGGGGAGGACCTGGAACCGCTCTGCCCCGGGTTAAGCAAATCCCCAGGGGAAAGATTGGTGCAGATAGGCAAAGAACTGGATAGCCAGCAACGACAGGAGCTGTTGGCCTTGATAGAGGATTTCTGGGCAGTGTTCCAGGAAACCCCGGGACGAGTGATGGGAATTGAACACGAGATCAGAACACCCGCTGGGGCGCTTGTTAGGGAAAGGTGGAGGCCGATACCCTAGCGTTGGCAGCAGGAAATAGGGCAGGAGATAAAGAAGATGCAGGGGCAGGGAATCATACGAACATTCCGTAGCCCTTGGCGTAGCCCCATAGTGCCCGTCAAACCCGATGGGTCGCTCTGCCTATGTATAGATTTTAGGAAACTAAATGCCCTGATGACCTTCAACACATTCCCTATTCCACATATCACTCACCTCATCGAGAGGATCAGCGAAGCACAGTATATATCTACTCCTGACCTGG
>NW_017729034.1:38172015-38176873 GCF_001723915.1 Gavialis gangeticus | reverse complement strand
CAACTGCAGATACTTCCTCAGCCTGACAAAGGGTTTTTCAATCCAAAAGCTTCCTAAGATATATTTCTGTAACTATTCCATTTTTTTCATAATAAATATATACACATAAAAATACAAAATAAGCCATCAGGTATGACAAGTAACATATATCCTACACAACATCTTTACTTCTTGCTTTCAATTATTTTTATAAAAAGAAGAGCTCTGTGATAGTTTGGCTAGGCTACCATAGATGCTGCAGGTGTGACTGTGCTAGTGCTGCTCACTCACTAAGTTATTTTTCCCTGCTGCCGTTTACAGTGGTAGACTGCACTGAGGCTATAGGGGAGGAGGAGACCCCACTGGGGCACAGTGCCATGTTGTGCAGAGGCCCCAGCACCAGGAAGGGCACACCTGATCACAAATACACACACAGAGTCACACAGTGAGGGTGCACCTAGCAGACGTGCACTAGGTGCTCCTACTTGAGAGGAAAGAAGGGCCTGACAGCTTAGTTTGGCTACCTGAGATGCTGTTGCAGATGCTACCGGTGCTGAGTCACCTAAGTTATTTTTACTGGCCACTGTTTACAGTGGTGGATTGGACTGAGGATGTAGGGGAAGAGGCCTCACTGGGGCACACTGCCATGTTGTGCAGAGGCCTCAGCACCAGGCAGGGCACACCTGAATACACACACGGTGTCACCCACCTATCTCAGGAGTTTTGCCTGCCTGCGGCCAGAGGTGCAGGCCCCTAGAACCCAGACTCCCCCTGCACATATCTTCTTGACAGCTGGCAGGCTTTGTGACTGCAGCAAGGCCTAGCAACCAGGCCTGCAGTAGTTTTCCGCCCACCTGTGCCCCAAGACAGACACAGTTGTACAAGCACCCATGTCACGAGTTTTGCCTGTTAGCAGCCAGAGTTGCAGGGAACCAGAACCCCCCTGCACCGATCTCCTTGAAACTTGGCAGGCTTTGTGGCCTCAGGAGGGGCTATTACCCCTGCAGTTTTCACTCTGTTGTGGCTTAACACATATGTGACATGAGTTTGCACCTCAGGCTGCTGACAAGCAAATTTCCCAGAAACCTCTAAACCTATCACATTGAAACTTGGTAGGATACATTCCCTCAGCAGATGCTACCACCCCTGTAGGTTTCATTCAAATCAGCCAGGAAACAACACGGTTATAGATATTTCATTGATTCCCCACTATACTCTATGGCTGAATCTCTAAATCTCTCTGAATTGGCTCTGAATCTTCCTAAGCCAATTTGGCTGATTTGAATCAGAAAAGCAATCTGAATCTCTTAATTGAATCACTGGCATCTGAATTGTCTGAATCCAAGTCAAATAGTTCCTTATTCGCCCAGGCCTAGATGTCAGTCTTTCCCCTCCTGCTTCCCCTCCCTCTTCTCAGTTTCTGTTGCCCTGAAAGACTGCCTTCCGAATCTTTTCCAAGTTGATTTGGAGCCTCCAAATTGATTTGGAGAGTTATTTTGGTCTCCTGATTCGATTTGGATTTTGTGATTCGGCTCCAAATCCGGCCGAATTTTCTCCAAATTGAATTGGCGACTGAAGCTTCGCATACCTTGAGCGCTTAAGTGTGATTCTAGTCCATTCTGTTTAAGTCTGTAAAAGTGCATTGACATGTCTGTTTCTATATCACATCATCTAATCCTTTAGATTGAGTCACAAAAAAGCAAGGAGGGGGAGTACCAATCCCCTTTTCCCATGAACTATTCACAAGAACTTAAGAAGCATGGAACACAACTGCCCTTAGGTGCCTAAGTCTACTTGCATGCCTCAAAGGTGGAACAGAATCTGTCCCTTGGTCTTTGTCTTTCTCTCTCATTGTCCTGTTGTGTATGTCCCTTGCACTCAGTAGGCAGTAGAGTTTTTTCTCAAGAGAAGCAGTGGAAGTTTTAGCACTTTGAATCTTTGAAACTAGACTGGACAGTAAAAATTGCAGCGAGCAATCTGGCATTGTCAGGGTGATAGACTAGATGACCTAATAGGTCTTTTCCATCTCTAATTCCTGATTTCTATGCCTCTCTCACTTCCAGAAAATCATTGGGTGATTTACTCAGACTAAACCTTTGTCTCTTCCGCTGCTGGAGAGAATTAAAGGTGAAATGGCACATTTAGTGGAAGAAGTGGAGCAGGAGGTTTTGCTTGAGGAATAAAACTAAGTGATTGGCATAGGTAGGCTCTTCATGAGAGAGCTCGACATAAGAATTTTCTCTGTTGTATTTTCTGGCAGTATATATTAATTTCACAGTATGTAGTTCCTGTTTGTTTAGCCTTCAATACAGCTGCTTAGGTGAATGAGATGAGCAGGATTTGGAACCATTTAGATTTGTTTCGGAAGAGCGAAGGGACTGAAGAATAGAGTGAAACAAAAGGGAGTCAGTGTTACAATTAATTTGAAAGGGTGTGCATGTAGTGCTAAAATGTTGTGTTAAAATGTTCTTGCATGACTGGTGATGTCTGCCCATGACTGAAGCAGTGTTACACTTCCAGTAATTTACTCCAGATTTCTACCAATGTAACTGACCTCAGGCTTTGCCACTTCTTATTTATAGAATTTATGAAGACGTTCTCTGTGCTGGGGAAAATCCTTATTTTTATAGTTTTATAAAAAATAAATACATGCTGCATTTTCAGTTCATTTACTAGATCTGCTCCAACCATAGGAAAAATAGTTGAAAAATATTTTATCTACAATTTACTTTGTTTTACTGCCATTTATAGGGGTGATGCTATTTGTCATTTGAAAGTATTTGGTTCCTTATCATCTGTTTATGAGTGTTCACATACTCTAAATGCTTCATGAGCAAAAATCCATATGGACTGTTGCATCAGGAAAATATTATTTATTCTTATTGGAGGATCTTGGATTTTGAGGAGGGGGTGCAGATGGTGTGGTGCATCACCACATACAAAACAACACATATTATCCTCCTGTTAAAGTGAAATCAGAACCTGTATTAACATAGATTTCATAGACGTTAGGGGTGGAAGGGACCTCAAAGATCATCAAGTCCAGCCCCCCTGCCCCAGCTGGGGTCAAAGTCAGCTGGGGTCAAAGGATCCCAGCAAGATAAGCACCCAAGCATTTCTTGAATGAGTCCAGAGTATGTGCCTGCACCACTTCAGGAGGGAGTCTATTCCAGACCTTGGGGGCTTGGACAGTAAAGACATTTTTTCTTATGTCCAGCCTGAAATGGTCTTGGAGGAGTTTATGACCATTGGCCCTTGTTTCTCCTTGGGGCACTCTGGTGAACAGATGTTCTCCCAGATCCTGATGTACACCCCTTATGTACTTATAAGCAGCCACCAAGTCCCCCCTGAGCCTTTGCTTTTCCAGGCCAAAGAGTCCCATGGCTCTCAGCCTCTCTTTATAAGGACTATTCTCTTGCCCTGTGATCACGTGTACGAGGGACCTAGTGCCATATTATTCAGTTTAAGTTCAAAGCGAAAACAAGTATAACTATTAGCATATGTGCTGCTGTGCTAGATTATATACTAAGTTTAAAAAAATAACAAACCGGGCCAAAATAGTCAAAGGATATTGGGTCATTAGTTCTGTAGTCATACAGTTAAATGCATGTCTCTTATGTAGATTGAATATCTTGACACTGCCTCCAATAATCATTTGTTTCTACACCTGAGTTAATATTACCACATCTGAGTTAAAGTTTTTAGCTAGAGCTAAGAACAGTTTGCAGGGCTGTGAAATAGGAGAGAGACATTACTAGACATGGCTAACGGATAGAAAAATTGCAGGGGAAAGAATAGTTTGACCAATGGAACATCAAAACCCTTAAAAAGGAGAGAGGGTCATTAATGCATGTGGTGTGGAGAGAGATTAATAGGAATCTGGGAGATGACAATGAGCCATGAAGTCAATTGACTTCCTCATGGCTGCCTGAATAAAAGGGCTTCTGCCCCTCCCAGGCCATTAGTTAAACTGCCTCTGTTCATTCTTCAGTATTCCTCATTCCTGGTTTGCTCTTAGTTGCCCTTCTACTACGGCATTGTTACTCTTCCAGTGCGAGAGCCAAAATTAAGTTCTGTGGTTTAAATGAGCAACGATGAATGATTGTAGCAACCAATAAATCAATTATACATATTCTGAAAAGGGTGTTTATGAACCACTTGGGCCTGGGTGGTGGCACTGAGGTGGAGCTCATCTTTTGGGGGAAATCTGAAGCTCTGCCACTAAAGAAGGAGTTGGCATTGTGTAACACACAAGCACCTTGCTTTATCTGACTCACTGTGCTGGGGGTGTGTGTGTGTGTGTGTGTGTGTGAATAATTTGTATTAGTACATATGAGGTCCTTGGGAGGGTCTGTTTGCTTGTTTTTACTGCTCTGTGGGCAAGGAGACCTAGCTTAGTTATGACCATTAGGTGTTACTGAAATATAAATTCTAGTAATAGAGGTGAAGCATGCTCTCCTGCCCCGAGATCACTCAGCACTCCCTGTTTGTTTGCCCAAGGGAGGAGGGGTCAGGTTGGAGAGTGTAGGCACGACCTTGGTTTTACCTACGCCTCATCTAATTTTTGATCAGATGAAAAAATAAATTGCAAATGTTAAAAACGCCCCCCAACACTTAGATCAATCCGTGGCAATTTGAAAACAGGTTAGATATACAAAAAACTGCTGGGGCTGCTCTTAATACACATAGAAAAATTTATGGGGTTTAAAAACCTCAAAAATTGCAAGTGATACTTATAATCCAAAAGAGAGAAAGGTGATGGCAAAATACAAGACACCTATCAATAGAGAGGCAAGGGCTTAAAAAATTAAAGAGCTAGGCAAGGGCTTAACATTGATAATTGTCAATGAAAATTATTAGATTTGGGTGCTGCCAATAC
>NW_017729034.1:38171229-38172004 GCF_001723915.1 Gavialis gangeticus | reverse complement strand
CCGTGAGCTTGGCTTGCCAGCTCCGGGCAACCGTGACAATAATAAACAAAGATGGGAGGTAATGAAGCATGTTCCTTCCCTTCCCCTGATCACTTTGGGCACAATTCTATTTCCCTTATATGCTTAAATGGTAGTTTCTAGCCATGTAGGTGATGTATCTAGCAGTTATGGGCATGTGCAGTAGGTTACATGGTGGCTGGGCAGGGGTATGACTACATACATGTGCCCATTCAGGACATGTGGGAGGGTTTCGCTAGGTCTGTAGGCAGTCAGGCCTGTGTATAGGCCCTGGGGGTGCAACTAGGAGGTTAGCAAAGTGGAGGCATGGGTTACTGGAGCCCAGAGGGGACATCCAAAAAATGTAGTCCAAGATGCAAACTGAGGTGAAGAGCTTGGAGTCAGAACCGTTGCTGAGTTCCAGGGAAAGTCCGAGATACAGGGCAAGGCAGCCATGGTGAGTCAGGATGCCAGGAAAACCAGAAAGAGAAGAACCAGTGCTGAGTTTCAAGGGAGATCCAAGATCAGGGTAAGGGAAAGCCAAAAGTGGGTCAGAAGTCAGGAGAACCAGGGAGAGCTGTCAGAACGACACTTCCCGGACAGACAGAGGCTGTGTGAAGGCATGCCTGCACTGCAGCCTGAGCCTACAGGTGTTTTTAAAAGGGGTGAGTTAGCCAGGGTTCAGGGTCAGGTGTGGTTATGCACTTGTATAGCCCAGACAGGCCTGCTTGATCAGTCTCTGATAATGTGTACCTGCTTTGAAGTCATGAAAATTTAA
>NW_017729034.1:38164924-38166229 GCF_001723915.1 Gavialis gangeticus | reverse complement strand
GCAGCCTGAGCCTACAGGTGTTTTTAAAAGGGGTGAGTTAGCCAGGGTTCAGGGTCAGGTGTGGTTATGCACTTGTATAGCCCAGACAGGCCTGCTTGATCAGTCTCTGATAATGTGTACCTGCTTTGAAGTCATGAAAATTTAGCTACCCAGAAATTCATGATTAAAAGCTGTTAGGAGGAGGAGGAATAGCTGAGTGGGCATTACCCACTCCCCTCTTAGTATTCCTGGTGAAGCTGGTCCCCTGGGCAACCAAAAGAGGAAAATACCTAAGGCCAGGAGGAAAAATGCAGAGTAGTATGTGTGGGGCCCATTGAGATAGCTCCTGTTCTGGAAGGGAGCATCCTTGGATTCTAGCCTGGAGCTACTGGGGCAGCAACTACTGCCATGCACTGCCATGCATCTAGTGAAAATGAAATGCAAAGGGAAGTGGTTCTTCCTCAAAAGGAGTGCTGGAAAAGCCTCTGAATTATGTCTTGCTTGTGGCATGGTGGTTAGAATGCTGTGCTAGGAAATGGGAACAACATGGGTTTAAACCCTGTCTTGGCAAAGGGGACCTAGAATCTAGGGTTCTAGCTTCTTGGCCCCATGCTGTAACCATTCAGCTACCTGGGATAAAACATAGTTAGGGGATGACCCCCTTTTATGGGACTCGTGTTGAGGTATGTTCATACATGGCTGTATACATACCTGGGCAGTGCATGGCACTACTGTGTAGGCTCAGTCTATGTGCGCACACTTATGCCTCCACAGAGCAGAGGCAGACCCAAAAACATTCAGGTATGCAGCTAGGAAACTACCAGTTAGGTTTACCAAAGAAAATGCAAGTTTTCCTTTGGACTGTGTGTATGGGATACCTTTCATTGCATTAGCCTTTCAGAGTTCCTGCAGTTTGATTTAAGTGAGCAGGACTTGTGGGATTTGGCATGGATGAACATAACTGCTTGCCCATGCAGACCAGAGTACAACATCCTCAGGGTGTTGAGGATATGAACTGTCATACCTTAAGATGATCTTACTGGTCTGTCCCTCAAAATTTACCATTCCATTTACCAGACAGGTCTGCTCCTAGCAAAGAGCAACACTTTGCTTCATTAAAAAGACAGACAGAGTAAAAAGGAAAACACAAAGATCACCATTTTATATACAGAACTTTTCATACAGTGATTTTTGTAATCCTGTTTGTAGGTAGACAGGGCATTAGCACTATGTTTTCTACCTTGTGGTAATGTACTGCCTTTGATAGCAGGAAAAGGAATGTTTCATAGTTGGTAGGGTTGGAAGGGACCTGAGCAGATCATCAAA
>NW_017729034.1:38123160-38159924 GCF_001723915.1 Gavialis gangeticus | reverse complement strand
GCCTTCCTGACTGCGTCTCCACACTGCCGGCCCATGTTCATCATGGCATTAATGATGACTCCAAGATCATTTTCTGCCTCTGCACTGATGAGAAGGGAGTTCCCCAGCCTGTAGGTATGCTGCTGGTTCTTCCTCCCCAGGTGCAGCACCTTGCACTTGTCAGTGTTGAATCCCATCCTATTCTCATCCGCCCACCCCTGTAACCTGTCTAGGTCTGATTGCAGCCTATTCCTCCCTTCTAGCATGCCCACATCCCCCCACATCTTGGTGTCATCAGCAAATTTGAACAGGTTGCTTTTTACCCCCTTGTCCAAGTCACTGATGAAGATGTTGAACAGTGCAGGCCCGAGGACTGAGCCCTGGGGGACCCCACTGCCCACATCCCTCCAGGTCGAAAATGACCCATCCACTACCATGGTTTCTTGATGGTGACTTTGATTGATCTTGAATATTTGACAAGTTGGTAGTCTGGGTGCAACTGTATCTCATGCATGGAAGAGGAAAACTGAGTTCTGGTGACTGTGCCCTCGCTGAACTCTGCCTGGTTAATTAGCTCTGGCTGGAAATATTCATCCAGTTTCTTGGAGCAAGGAAAGGCTCAGGAAGAATGGGAAACAGGAAGAATCAAGAGGCAGAAATAAACTGGGAAATATTCTTTCAATTTGCTCATTGTCTAAGCAGAATGCACAAGGAAGTAAATTTAAGTCTTAAATGATTTTTTATCAGACAGGCCACATCAAAATCAGATATTGATTACAGCTTACCTTTCTATGCTCTGATGCTTTTTATTGACTTTTCTCTTCTGTGCCCTACGATGCAGTACCAAAGTGATTGGATTGGTATATTTTCCCTTTGGGATTACACCAGAAATCTTACAGATGCAGTATTAGGCCTCCAAATCTTCAGTGTTTGCATAAAATGAACAAGGACTACATTATTCTTACCAGAAAAAGAGGAAGAAATGCTGCTCTGATGAAAGCTCTTTGTTCCTGTTGAAATATCTGCAGAAATGTAGGAAGGTCTATTAAAAGTAGCTTGCAGCTAAGAGACATAGAGAATAACAGTTTAAAGACATGGCTAATGTATACAGGTTTTCGGCTGGTTTGTGCAATACTTCTTTTTCTATGTTTTGAATGACTGTTATCTTCTCTTCTTGACACTGTTTCCCTTGCTATTATTTGACTTTGGTACAAAATAAAATAAAGTAAATCAGTGGACCTTATTCTCATTTACAATCAAAGCAGTCTGACATTAAAATGGGACCATAACACTTTATGGTCCCTGTATACTGCCAGAACTGTGAGTAGTGTTTTAAGTATAAATGAGAATTCAGGCCTAGGTATTGTTTCATCATCCTGTTCTTGGGATAACTCCTAAGCACCTGCTATTGCCACTGAAAACAGTGGGAGCTGAAAGTACCTGGCATCTCTCAGAAAGCCTCTTCACATGCCTGTTTTTAACCAATCCTGAGAGTTTTTTCAATTTCACAGCCACCAATATTTTCCCCCCTCTTCTGTACCTGAAGAAATTCTTTAGAAGTAAGAGGCAGGGAAAACTCCATAATTCAGTGTGAAGGTCACTGAAAAAACTAATGTGAATTTAATGCTTCTGGTTCACTGTCCATTCTGGCTGTTTTTGGAAAAAAAATATTCCATCCTTTACTTTTCTTTGCCTAAGACACGTACACTACTCACTGTACTATTTCAGAACCTCCCAGCAATTAATTAAATTTGTTCTTATAACACCTTGGGGAGATAGCAAATTGCGATGCCCCCCCATTTTAGAGGTTGGGAAAAAAACAAAGAGCCTTGCAAACAGATACATAAGATGCTTATAGTAGAGTGAGAATTAATCTCAGATCTCAAGAATCCTGTTCACAGAGTTAACCACAAAACCTTTTATCCCTTTATTTTGTTTAGCAGGAGGTGGGAGTTGAAGTCCCTTTATAAGCAGCAACTTCTCCTCCTAGCAGCCTAGTAAGGAGGGTGGTATGTGTCATTTGAATCACATTGTGGGTGGAGAGTAAGTTTCCCCCTAAGTTCCTATTTGCTTCAGTGGAGCCGAAGACCTGAACTTTTACCTGCAAACACAATTCTGCGTCTTTCAAAATCAGATTTCAAATGCATTATTGAATTATTAAAGCAGAAAATTACTTACTACTCTTTACTTTGGTTATCTTTTACAAACTAGAGAATATGTATGGGAGTCATACCATGAGAGGAAGCAGTCAAGTCACTGTGGCAGGAATGCTCATTGCTCACTGTGGCAGGGATGCTCATTGTAGGTACTTGTAATCACTGCAAATGCAACTTGAATATGTCATGGGATTTACTTATAGTGTCACAACATTATACAATGAATTTTGGAGTCTGGAGGTTTTTCAGAAGACAGTCTTTACCTAACAACCAAGCAAACAAAACCTTTGTAAAGTTATTTAAATATGCATGAGGAAAATAGAGGAAAAAATATCAAAAGTTACAGGGCAGCCATGCTGGAAGATTTCCTTATGCCTAGTTTAATGCTGTTTTAAAAAGGAGTAGGGTGCATTCCTTGTAGTCAGTGGATAGCAGATAGGTACCCTCTCAACAGTAGGAATGCAGTGCCTTCTGCATGCCCCTTCTAGGGAGTGTGAGCCCTTAGCACAACACAGGCCAGCAGTAAGTAACCACCTGTCACTCTCTGGCCCAAAGGGAACATGAAAGGCTTTAAAAGCCTGCTGAACTGACAAATATGATGTATCATTTTTTTAATTTCCTTCCTAGAGTGGCAAACAGAGTAGCTTGCATTCTCTAGTGCCTGCCATGTTATGCGAACATTTAGTAAAAGCATGTGAGCATTTGCTTAACTTTAAGATGATGAGTGATTCATTGGAATTGCTCAAATATAATGTGTTTAAATACTTTGGCGGATTGAGAGCCTGAGTGCTCATTTGGCTTGAGGCTGTATCTTGAAAAGTGTCGCGCTCTCTGTGCAGGATTAATGGGTGGGACCATTAATGTGGGCAAAAAGAAGCAAGTCTCACACTGGTACTTATAGTAAAGTAACTTTTTGTCATGGCAATTTATTTTTAAACAATTTAACTCAACTACTGGAGAGTTGTTAGGACCTAATCCAAAGCCCACAGAAGCCACTTGTCAGTGCAGAGGCAGAAAAGGATCTTGGAGTCATTATTAATGCCAAAATGAACATGGGCCGGCAGTGTGGGGTTGCAGTCAGGGAGGCCAACCTCACTTTGTCATGCATCCACAGATGCATCTCGAGCAGGTCCAAGGAGGTGATCCTTCTCCTCTATGCAACACTGGTCAGGCCGCAGCTGGAGTACTGCATCCAGTTCTGGGCGCCACACTTCAAGAGGGATGTGGACAACATGGAGAGGGTCCAGAGGAGGGCCACTCGCATGATCAGGGGGCAGCAGGGCAGGCCCTACGAGGAGAGGCTACGGGACCTGAACCTGTTTAGCCTCCAAAAGAGAAGGGTGAGGGGGGATCTAGTGGCCTGTTACAATGTAGTCAGAGGGGACCAGCAGGCATTGGCGGAGTCCCTGTTCCCGCAAGCACTACCTGGAGTGACTAGAATAACGGTCACAAGCTGGCAGAGGGTAGATTCAGGCTAGATATCAGGAGGTGCTACTTCACGGTCAGTGCGGTGAGGATCTGGAACCAACTTCCAAGGGAAGTGGTGCTGGCTTCTACCCTGGGGGTCTTTAAGAGGAGGCTAGATGAACACCTTGCCGGGGTCATTTGACCCCAGTACTGTTTCCTGCTATGGAAGGGGGTCGGACTTGATGATTTGCTCAGGTCCCTTCTGACCCTAGTAACTATGAAACTATGGATGTCTGTCAGAATGGTTTCCTGAAGCATGTTGCATAAAATGAGTTTTTTTCCTAGCCAATTATTTGCTGAAGCAAAACAATTTGTTGCAGCAGTCATTGCAAAATGAACTCTCTTCAGTGAGGTAGGAGTTCCCATATGCCCCTTTGAAATTGATTTTCATGATGTTGAAATGTGAAGATCCAGACTATGACCTTTAATTCCTTGACAGTCAGCATGGCAAATACAGGATATGGTATCCGCAATGGGTGATGTTGATGCTTCAACTTTTAGGGGCAGATGTTGGCAGCACATCAATATGTGTAGGCTGGGACGAACTGCTTCTTGTGACCTCTGCAAGGGAAAGCAACCTGTTCCTGTCTGTCCCTCCAACCTATGCCAGCTGTTTCCAGCCCAGTTAATTCTGTATTAAGTAATGACTTGTTTGCCTGGGGAGATGTGTAGCATTTTTTTAAAGGTTTGCTTTTCTATGCATGATCTTGAAACAGACAACAGAAACAAAATTAACCTAGACTCTTGATGTAGCATGGGTCTCCAATGAATCTGTCAACTGGGGAAGAGTGCCTTCTAACTGGAGAATAGTGAATGTAGTGCCTATATTAAAAAAGAGAAAAAAAGTGACCTAGATTCACCAAACGTCAATACTGTGTAAGGTCTTAGAACAGATTTGGAGGTAAACAGAAAATGGGAGATGGTTTTATCCAAGAAAGATGGTGTCATACCAAAGTGATATCCCTTTATGATAGGATTACTAACTTGTTAGACAAGGGCAATGCAATGGATTTAATTTATCTAGATTACTGTAGTTGTAAAGTGAATAAAGAGCTGGCTAAAAAGGCTTATTTTAGAAGAAGAGTTGTCTGATTGGAGAAAAGTTATGACAGGCATTAGCTGAGGATCAGTTTGGAGACTCATCTTGTTAAACATTTTTATTAGCAACACTGGTTTAAGAACTAGAAGTGTGCTTATGAAATTTTCCAGTGACACAAAACTAGAGAGTATTGCTAATATGGAGAAGGATCATATAATTTTACAGTAAGAATTATGTAACCTTGTGGTGTCCAGCAATGTAAGTGGTATGAAGTTTAATGGCATGATGCATAAAGTCATGACCTGAGAACTAATACCAATAACTTCTGCTACAAGATGAGGGCACAGGCAACACAGGAAGAGAAGGATCAGGGTGTATAAGTGTACTAGTATGACTGAAAGCTATCAGTGTGATACAGCTGTGCAAAAGCTAATGCAATTCTAGGGTGTACTAGATGGGGTATATTTCAAAGAGTTAGAGAAATATTAGTACTACTGTACAAGCTCTTGTTTAGAATATTGTGTAGAGTTCTCATCACTGCTTGAAAAACGTGCAATTTTAGTGCAAAAGTTGGGCACAAAATGGTGTTTTAATTTTCAGATTAATTTTTGCTTTTATTATTTTTAGTTTTTCCTGTCGTTTCTTATTGGCCCCTCTTTCTTTCCCATCTTTTGTGCCTTTTAATTTTTCTTCTTTTCAGTGAGGAAGAGAAAAAGAATACAGAACATGAGAACAGTGAAAACTGAAAGCCTAAATTTGAAATCTGAGAAATGTGTGTTGTCTAAATATTGGAAAGGATTTCAAGCAGCTCTACGTACAAAGTGAAATAAATTCCAAGGTGATATAAAGGCAAGGGTAAAAAGATGAGACTTTAAAGTAATGAAGAACTGATGAAGCAAGGAAGAGAGATGAAGAGTTTTTGCAATAGCAGGAGCTGCACTGAACAAGGCTGTGGAAAAATTAGGGGGCAGACATACCAGAAGGCAATGCTAAACAAAGAAGGAAAAGCAAGTTCTGTGACCTACAGTTCAGTGAATATCAGCTGTGAGTTATGAAATCAGAGGGCCAGATCCTCACCTAGTCTTATTCGATTGAATTCAAGGGCATGAGGTTGGTTTACTTAAGTGAGAATCCAAAAGAAAGGCAATTTCAGATTGGATGTTGAAATGCCTGAGAAGGTATTTGGCAGGAAAACTAGCAAGGAATATCAAATCTTTCCCTCTGTCGATGAGTAAACATAGGTGGTTTCATGACTGTGGTTGACTTGGGGACATGAGCAGTGTGGTAAGGTGCTTCAATCCCTGCTCATTCCTACACTCTCTCCATCATTTAAAGTGGTACTTTGCTAGCCCTTCTCCTCCCCAGTGCCTCTCCCTTATATTTAATCAACACGGATGTAGCTCACTACTCCAATTCTATTGATTTTTGTAACAGGTTTCACCACTACCTACAAAGGGATGCTAACAGTACTCCCTTCTTATACTTTGATTGATGCTTTCTTTTACCTTACATGACAAAGTGATTGATGTACTTAGTGAACTTTCTGCAAAATCATTAATGACACCCTTACCAGTCAGCTACCTAGGCACTAGTTAAATAGGTGTCATGCATTTGTTACCTGAAACACTGCAATACTGTATAAGTAGCCCATTCATTTTCTTTCAGGATCAGTACCAAAGAATAGGCATGAAATGTACAGCTGAGGGGAGAGAAAAATGTAGTAACAATTCCTACTTTTCCTGAGCCTTTTATCGAGAGTCAGATTAGAAGAACATATGGACAGATTTACTGTTAACATTTGGGAAAGTTGACTCAAATAGTTAAAAATGTTGTTCTTTAGTTTAAAATGCACCATATTTGCTAACATACAACATGCTCCTAAATAAAACGTGCTGCTTTAAGCATAAGATACAGTGCTCAGCTAACAGCTACACCTGTGAGAAGTTTAATATAGGACACTGCCCCTTCAGCTCACTGAACCAGATACAAGCAGCAGCCGTGTTAGTAGCTGCATGGCGTGCACCGTCTTTCCAGAAATGCTTCTTTTTCAGCAAAGAAAACAGCTTCCCAGCTTAAAACACACACCCTCTTTAGAGGCCTCATTTTGAAGGAAAATGTGTGTGTTGTTTATGAGAAAATAAAGTAATTTAAATGGCATAATGCCAGAGGCACCTGTCTCACCCCAAACCCCCATGTGCTAGAATCAACAAATCATAAGTCAATGAAATAGCCTGGAGATAAGTACCTGCTCCTGTGTGTGAGTTAAGGGGGTCACAATCTAGCACCATTAGCAGTACTGGGTAATTACAGAAAGTAACACCGTCTTCCTCAGGTTCAAAGATGCATAGAGTTTAAGGCCAGAAAGGCCAACAAATCATCCCATCTGAACTACTGAATGTCACAGACTATTGAATTTCACCTGGTCATGACTCTGCTGAGCTTAACATTTTGTGTTTGACCAATGTGTAATGTGTCCAGTAAAGCAGAAAGGCATTCAGCCTTGATTTGAAGATCTCTAGCTAAGTGTTAGGGGTTAGTTCCAAGGGCTAATTCCCCTCACTGCTTAAAATTAGTGTTTTATTAGTAATGTGAGACTGTTTAACTTCAGTTTCCAAATGCCAGTTTTGCTCCTGCCTTTGGTACCTAAATTAAAGAGCCCCTTGGTACCCAGTATTTTCTCTTGGTGAAGGTATTTTACACACTGTAATCAAGTCACTGCTCACTCCTCTTTTTCATCAGCTAAATAGATCAAGGTAAGTAGAATTTCAGTTCCTTTGGTGTAGAGCAGGGGTGTCAAACATATAGCCTGTGGGTCTGATCCAACCCATACAGCTGCTTCCTCTGGCCTGCTGGGCTACCAGGGGTCATGGGTCCTGGCTGCAGAAGGTTGAGCGAGGCCTGTGCCTGGCTTATGCTGCAGCCACTGATTCTGGTGCTGCTTGCCCTACTGCCACCATCCCTGGGGAAGGATAACGTGACCGCAGATTTTTAGTTCAAATGCAACGCAGACGCTACTCTTGACGGGAGCCAACGAAGTGGACAACTCCCTCACCAGGAAATAGGTACTGGTGAGGCGCGACCCTTGGAACCACCACAAGGCAACTGGTGGGGGGGTTATGTCCTGGGGGCCAGTGTAACAAGGAATACTTATGTGCAGCCCAGGAAAGGAGAGATGCAGAGCTGGAGGGAAAACCCGCATGGCTCGTTAGCTGCCTCTTTGTACAGCTGTGGCCGGCAGCTGACGTCGGTGTCAGACGCCGGCTGGCGGATTTAAAAATGGCGGCTGCCACTCCAGAGGGGGAGGATAGCCTGGACTCCAGACTGGAGGCAGCGCCAGCAATGGCGTGGGCTCCGTGGGCAAGGCGACGGAGAGCCGGCGTGCCGGAGGGAGCAGTGGCCAAGGGGAGAGGCGTGATGACCGGGGCACCAGCAGATCGGCCCAGGAGTGGTGGACCAGGTGAGCATGGAAAGACCGGGGCATCCCAGGAAGAATCAGAGGACCCAGAAGTGAGTGCCGAGACAGTGGGTACGGGCTACGCTGACGAGGGGGCGGAAGACTGAGGACCACCCGGCTGGAGAGTGATCGTGGCGGGATCGCTGCCAGGATTATCAGACTCCGATTGAGGGGCCCGAGTGGGGCAACTAGCCAGCGACAGAGGGGATCCATGGTCAGGGATCTGGTGGAGGGTGGCTTGGAGTAGCTGGGATGCTAGAGTCCCTGAGTAGGGCACAAAGCTCTTAGGTGCACCAGGTGGAGGGTTTGGGTTGAGGAGCCTATAATAGGGCACGGCAGAGTCTCCTGTATAGGCTGGTGTGAAGGCACACGACCTCAGGATAGTCATACGCTACTGGTATGCAGGGCCCGAGGTAGGGAACTGTGTTAGAAGCTGGCAGAACAATGCTGGGAGAGCACGAGGAGGTGGAGTACCACAGGTGGCGTAAGGCCGGGGTGTAGTGGTGGCGGAGCCCTGTGAACAACCGGTGGGCCAGGCCCCGGGCCACCGAGGGACCCATGAACTAGTCCTGCCCACTAGGGAACACCAAGTCATGGCAGATGAGAGCGGGGTTGGTGGCGCGGGAGGATGAACTACCTCGGTGAAGATGAGGTCCGGAAGGGGTGTAGCCAACCGCCAGGAGAGTAGAACACCTAGGAGCAGTTGCAGAAGGCCCGCCTGGGACATGCAGTATCAGACTTAAAAGTGATAAAATCCTTTCTCCTACTCATTACTCCCTTGTTTGGATATCCAAGGATCACAATAGCCATAGCCCTTTTTTGCCACTGTATCACACTGGGAGTTCATGTTGAGTTGCTTTTTGAATGGAATTCCCCAAATGATTTTATAGAAATATCATGAAGTTCAGTAAGGACAGGTACAATATCCTGCACTTAGGATGAAATAATGCCATGCACTGGTACAAGCACTGGGACTGATTGGCTAAGCAGCAGTTCTGCAGAAAAGGACCTGGGGCTCATAGTGGACAATAAATTGATTCTGAGTCAAGAGTGTGCCCTTGTTGAGAAGAAGGCTAATGGCATATTGGGCTGCATTAGTAGAAACATTGCCAGCAGATGGAGAGAAGTGATTCTCCCCCTCTGCTTGGCACTGGTGAGGCCATATCTGGAGTACTGTGTTCAGTTTTGGGCCCCCCACCACAGAAAGGATGTGGACAAATTGGAGGGAGTCCAGCACAGGGCAACAACAATGGTTAAAGGACTAGGGAGCATAACTGCTGAGGGAACTGAGCTTATTTATTCTAGAGAAGAGAAGACTGAGGTGGGGTTGAATAACAGCCTTCAAGTACCTGAGGGGTGGTTACAAGGACGATGGAGCTTGACTATTCTTAGTGGAGGCAGATGACAGAACAAGGAGCAATGGTCTCAAGTTGCAGCAAAGGAAGGTTAGGTTAGATATTAGGAAAAAATTCTCACTAGGGTGGTTGTAAATTACTGAAAGAGGCTACCCAGTGAGATTATGGAACTTTTATCCTTAGAGGTTTTTAAGACTTGGATAGACAAAGCCTTGGCTGGGATGATATGGTTGGGAATGGTCCTGCTTTGAGCTGGGGGTTGGACTAGATGACTTCCTGAGGTCCCATCCAACCCTGATTTTCTATAATAAAGCCTAGTTTTTCTATGATTTTCCTGGAGTTCAAATTATGTTGGATTTTTTTGGCCTGTAAATCCTATTCAGAATCAGTGTTTTCCAGAACTCAGTTTTCCATTTTATGAAGGTGGCTTGCATTATGTGTTTCTCGATACGTAACATTTCTGTTGGCTACATTAAAATGAATTGTTTGAATGAGTCCAGCTCACACAATGATCCAGATTACTCTGAAGGATTTCATTGTTCCTATTACTTACAATTTCACCGGCTGGTGTGCCATCAGAAAATGTGTTTAGCAATGTGATTTCTATATTTCCTTCTATATCACTGAAAACATGTTGAATTTTGGCAGGTGTACTACCACCCTTGTGAATCTTTAGTAGAAACATCCTCATTTCATAATGAAACTCCACTCACAAATACTTTTTGAGATCATGGTCTAAGCCAGTTCTTAACCATTTAATATGTGTTTGGCTGCTATTGCATAGCAATACAATATTTTAAAATCAGAATAAAGTGTACAACTGAGCCAAGCACTTTAACAAAGCCTACCATCATCAACTACAGTTGTAATCTCCTCAAAGAAGGACATGGGAGTTTGTCTGAAAAATCCTGTTTCATAATACAGTGTTTACCAGTATTAATTCTACTTATTTACTTTAATTCTCTATTAATCACATCCTGCATTGGCTTTTCCATTGTTTTGCCCGGGACCAATATCAGGATGACTGCCTAATATTTATCTGGGTCATCCTGTTGCCCCAAGAGGATGTGCCTTATTGGGGTCCCTTTGATGCTGAGTTGCTTGTTTCTTTTTACCTCTGTTTCTATGAGTCTATAAGAAAGTAAAAATATTGAGTACTCAAACAGGACTATTCTGAGAGTATGATGATGAGTACATCTACCATATGAAAGTGTAAATATCAGATTTTAGTTCTTGTGTAAGTATGAGAGCTGGCTTTAAACTAGTTAACTTGGATATTGGTAACTGTGTATTCATGGCAGAATGGGGTTCACTGTGGACTGCTAAACCCTCTTGGGATCATGGGGAAATACTTGTTCTGATCTTTGTGCTGCTCTGTCCAAAATGCCAGCAGTTTAAAGATAGCTTTCTTGTGTCTACATAAGCTGTACTCACACCTTTGGGAGGTAGTGTAGAAATATTCTTTATGAATAAGTGGATCTGTTCTAGAGTAGTTACAAAAAATACAACACATGTCAATAAATAAACAAGCCAATAAACACAAAAATCGATCTAATTAGGCCATGATTCAGGAAGCCACCCATGTCCAGATTATCATATAAGCATATGCCTAGTTGAAAGCATGTACATATTCTCAAGTGATGTCATAATGAGGGGTGGATTTAAACAGATACATAAATGATTTCTGAAACTAGAGCGATGGTTTACAAAAGAAGAGATTAGGTATATGCAGAGAAGAGGTCAGATTCAGCTCCCAGACACACTCATGTAAATCCTTTTCAGGTCTATTGATCTGAATGGAATTACTTCACCTTTATAGTAGTATTTCTGGGACTAAAATCTGGCCAATCCTCTGTGATCATAGGACCATATGAAAGTAGCATTGGAAGGGGCTTCACAAAGTCATCTAGTCTAGCCCTCTGCTCAAAAAGGAATAATCCCTGACTAAACCATTTTAGTCAAGTAAATTTTCATGGATAGAGTTTCTACAGTTTCTCTTGGTAACCTGTTCCAGTGCTTAACTACTCACATTTTTTTAACCTAATTAATTTGTTGCTTTCCAGTAGATTATTTCCAATCTGTCTGCATCCTTCTTGAAGTTAGGGGCCCAAAACTGGACACAGTATTGCAGGTGAGGCCATATTGGTACTGAATAGAGTGGAAGAATCACTTCTGTTGATTTACAAGTGACACTTCTTTTAATGCAACCTCATGTGCTGTTGGCATTTTTTGCAATAACAGCATATTGTTTACTCATAGTCATCTTATGGTATACTGTAACCCACAGGTCCTTCTCTACAGTACTGCAGCCTAGCCAGTCATTCCCCAGTCTGTTTTTGTGCATACACTTATTCTATCCCAAGTGCAGGACTTAGCACTTGTCCTTGTTGAATCTCTGAATTTTATTGACTATGGACAGTTTTCCAGTCTATCCAGGTCATTCTGGATCCTAACCCTGACACTCTGAAGCATCTGCAATTCCACCCAATTTGATGTCATCCACAAGTTTGTTAAGCATGCACTCTATTCAATCATCCAAATCGTTAATATGTTGAACAATACTGGATTCAGGACACTCTTGGAGAACCCCACTTGGGACTATCACGGGGCATGTCTACATGCGCACTTTCATGTACAGTAGCCTATTTTACTGTGCATTAAAGCGTCATGTCAAAAAACATATTAATATCCTATTGCACAGTAAAAAGGCTATTGTGAGTTACATCCATTTTATACTATTTTCATCTAGTCTGTATTTCCTTAGCTTGCTAATGAAATATCATGGGAAACAGTGTCTAAAGCCTTACTAAAAGTCTTGCTTATCATAGAAGGAAATCAGATCGGTCAGGGTTGACTAGTTCTTGGTAAATCCATGCTGGTTCTTCCTGATCAATTTTTTGTCTTCTACCTGCTACAATAGATTCCTTGAGGATTTATTTCATGATCTTTCCAAGTATGCAGGTCAGACTGAGTGGTCTGTAGTTCCTGTTAAGGATAGGCACTATATTTGACCTTTCCCAACCATCTAGGACCTCACCCAACTTAAACAAGTCCTCAAGGAGGATAGCCAATGGTTCTGAAATTACCTCAGGTAATTCTTTCAGAACCCTAGGGAGCACCCCATCTGGCCCTGTCAACTTGAAAGCATCTAGCTTCTCTAAATAATCCCTAAGCTGTTCTGCCACTTCTCTAGGCTTCTTGCTGCCAGCTGCACTCTTCATCTTGTAGATGGCTCTATTTGTGAGGACTGAAGTAAAAAAGGCATTAAGTACTTCAGCCTGTTGTGCATTATCTGTAACTAGATTGCTTTATGCATATTGTAAGGGACTTGTGATTTCTTTGGTCTTCCCCTTACTTTTGACATACGTGTAGAATTCCTTTCTATTGCCTTTTATTTCCCTTTATAGATGCATCTCAAATCATGGCTTGGCCTTCCTAATTTTCTCCCTGCATGCCCACATAATACTCTTACATTTTTCTTTAGTACTATGGTCAAATTTACACTTTCTGTAGAAGTATTTCTTTTTTGGGTTTCAACTCATTGAAGAGATTTCTGTCTAACTGTCTGACTTGTGGTCAGTAAGGCTAACCACACCTTATTGTGCATCTACAGATGCATCACAAGCAGGTCCAAGGAGGTGATCCTTCTCCTCTATGCAGCATTGGTCAGGCCGCAGTTGGAGTACTGCGTCCAGTTCTGGGTGACACACTTCAAGAGGGATGTGGCTAGCATTGAGAGGGTCCAGAGGAGGGCCACTCGCATGGTCAAGGAGCAGTGGGGCAGGCCCTATGAGGAGAGGCTAAAGGGCCTGAACCTATTCAGCCTCCACAAGAGAAGGCTGAGAGGGGATCTAGTGGCCGTTTACAAACTCAACGGGGGGACCAGCGGGAATTGTGGGAGGCTCTGTTCCCCCGGGCACCACCCGGGGTTACTAGGAATAATGGCCACAAATTGTTAGAGAGAAGGTTCAGGCTGGACATCAGGAGACATTAGTTCACGGGTAGGGCTGCCAGGCTCTGGAATGGGCTCCCAAGTGAGGTGGTGCTCTCCCCTACCTTGGGGGTCTTCAAGAGGAGGCTGGACAGATATTTGGCTGGGGTGATATGACTGTGGCACCCATTCCTGCCTGGGGCAGGGGGTCATTGGACATGATGATCTGTTTAGGTCCCTTCCAACCCTAAGCACTATGAAACTAGGCTGGTCTTCTGTTGTACTTTTGATTCTTCTGTCGCATCAGGATAGTTGCTCCTGTGCCCTTAAAAGGGCTTAAAGTACAACTTTGGACTCTTTTTCCCCTCTGACTTGTTTCCCAGGGGATCCTGACCACCAGTTCCAAGAGTCTGTTAGTCTGTCAAAGTCCAGTGTCTTTATTCTGCTGCTGTCCTTTCTTCCTCCCTGTACAATCTTAAGCTATCATATTGTTCTCACTGTCATTCACGTTACCGTCTACCTTCACATTCTCAACCAATTCCTTCCTGCTTGTGAGTAGCAAGTTGAAAAGAGCTCCCGACCTATTTGGCTTATCTACTGCCTGTATCAAAAATGTATCCCCAGCATACTCCAAGAAATTGCTGGTAGCTTGTGCTATACTGTGTTCCCTCCTTAGTAATTAAAATCCCCCATGAAAACCAAGTCCTGTGATTTGGAAGCTTCCCTCAGAAGAAGGCATTGTCCACCTCTTTCTCCTGATTTGGTGACCTATCTCAGATGCCTACTATGATATCTCCCCTTCTTCTCTCTCCTCTAACATTTACCCAGAGGCTTTCAACAGGACTACCTTCCACTTCTTACTGCATTTCAGATCACATGTGCATCTCTTTCATATGTAGGGCAACACCTTCTCCTTTTTTCCCCTTGCCTATCCCTCCTGAACAAGTGCTACCTATCCATAACAGTACTCCAGCCATGTGAACTATCCCATTATGTCTCTGTAATATCAATTACATCATAACTCTTGAATTGTATTAAGACTTCCAGTCCTTCTTATGCATTCCCCATGCTTGTCATATTAATAAGTAAATATTTCAGGTATCTGACTGACCATCTTGTCTTCTCCCTGAGAACATTGCTATGACTTCTGATATTGCTTTCCCTTACTAGGTTGTTATCCAGGTACCCAAGATATTTTCTTACTTTGAGCATTTATCTCCATCACCAGGAAAACCTAGTTTAAATGCCTTCCCACTAGGTTAGAAAGCCTGTATGCAAAGATACTCTTCCCTATTTTTGTCTCTTCCCAGTAGTCCTTGGAATGTGGCCCCATAGTTGAAGACACTAAAGTCCTGCTGGCACCACCATTTCCATAGCCATGGTTTAATCTTCAGGATTTATTTGCGTCTTGCCAGGCCTTTACTCTTGATTGAAAAGTTTGATGAGAACACCACCTGTGCCCCTGTCCTTTTCACCCCTGCACAAAGAACCACATAGTTACTTTTGATCTGCTTAAAGTCCCCCCAGGCAGTTTCATTAGTGTTGACATGGACGAGCAGTATGGGATACTAGTCAGAGGGCTAGATAAGTCTTGAAAGCATTTCTGCAGTGTCTCAGATGTGGGCTTATTGCAAGAAGCAGGCTTCCTGAGACAACAGGTCAAGCCAGAAGGTGGAAGCCTCCTTTTCTCGCAGGAGAGAGTCACCAACCACTACTACCTATTGCTTTCCCTCGGCTGAAGTGGTCTCAATCCTCCAACCACTAGAGGTGAATGGCATGGCCTCTCCTGCCACTGGGCATTGTCTAATGCCAGGGCTTCATACCTGTTCTCTAGCTGGACACCCACAAATTCAGAAGAGGAATTTTGTTTGCTACCATAGCTGAAAAACTGCCAGCTTCCACCTTCCTGAGTATCTGGGTCTTCTCTACTTTCCAGTGCCATCTCTGACTGTCCCCATTCCATGATGTCAGAGGTCTCTCTGTGCATCAAGTTGATAAAAGTCTCATGCTTCTGGATGCTTCTGATTCTATCCACCTCTTCCTGCAGCTACCTTACTTGATTCCTGAGGACACAGTTACATATTAAAATTCACGTGTGCTAACTCTAAGGGATATTAGGCAGTATTAAAGTTAGCACAGTGGGCACATCTACATGTCACTGTATGGTGATGTAGCTATGGCACAGTATGAGCAGTTATTGCACTGTGTGTGCAATGCATGGTTAGAATTTACTGCTATGTTGTTGTGGCAGTGTACTATACTAGAGGAGCACGCTGTTACGGTGACATAGATGGTGACCATATGTGGAACTGCGTGATTGCTATATCATCATAGCACACCATACGGTGATATAGCACATTGCTACATTGCAGTAGGGCAAAGTGTAGATGCGCCCACTGTGAGCAGTAACATATTAAGGGCTAATACCCTCTCAAATGTACAAAGCTCAGACCTGACACTACAAGGCTGGTGAGAGGGGCATGGCTAGGAGCTGCCAAGTCTGCTTTGTGCCTACCCTGCTTGGTGGCTCTCTAGGGGCAGTGTAAGAGCCAGGATTGGCCCCCTGATGGCCACTGCTGCTCCAATCAGACCCATCTCACCTTCACCAGCCCAGTTGGTTCAGGCCTCCAATGCTTCTATTCCCCCCTACCTTATGCTCCCTACCCCCATTTCCCTCCCTTGCTGCTCCCTTTCCCTACTTTCCCTTTCCTCCCCACTGATCCCCTACCCACTCACCTACTCTCCAGCTGTCAGTCCAGGGATATAGAGTTCTGGATGATAGCTGGTCCATTCTGGGAGCAGTGCCATCTGGGATGGTGGAGGACTGCAAATTGCTCATTTTATCTCTCTGTAATTTTATTTCAGCCAGAAGTTAAGGTAACTTGAGCTAGGTAGCAGGGTTCAAAGATAATCCTTGTCCGAAGTGGTATAACTTTAAGATGCCTATTGGCCACTTAGCATTTGTTAAGAACCTTTAATGTGTTGGTGCTCCCATTTTAAGTGCCCTTAATATGGTCTAATTGTAATGTGTAACCTCACCCTGGGAGAATCCACCAGGAGGTACCTCGCAAGCTATAGATACTCCCCATCCCTGCTATCTTTGTCAGGGACATGCAGGCTGAAATCCCTGCGAAACCAGACCATAACCTGGCTGGAAGCCTTGGTGGTCAGCAGCTGTGCCTGGACACAGACCACACAGGTGTAGCCCAAGGAAGAGATGGCAGTGGCAGAGGCTCAGCATCGTGCTATCTTCCAGACATCCTGTTGATTCTTCTGCGAGCTCCTTACTTATTCCTCTTTTGTTGGTACTTCTTGAAAAATCCCTCCTCCTTCCTTTACCTGCTTCCACTCAGCAAATGTTCAGTGAAGGAAGTATAAGGAGGAAAATGTCAAGGCAATCTCCACAGTGAACTCCCACTCAGACTCCTCTGTTTGCTGGTCCTGGTGTCACTGGGTTATGACTAGGCTAGGTTTTCTGCTTAGGCATGCGCTGCCTCCTTACTTACACTGCTATCAGCTGCTGGGCTGAGTAGCTGAGGGCTCCACTGTATTCACTCCCCTAAGCAACCATGCAAAATAGCTCCCAAACTGTAGCTACACCACAAACCCAAAACCAGGTGGGCCTTCCCACTCCCCAGCACTCACAAACCCTCTCCTCAGGCTACCACAGCTTCCTGTTCTCCTAAGCAGGAGTATCACTCAAACTCCCCTATTTGTGTTAGCTTTTTATATCTGCTTTAGCATTTTAAATTTCATTTTTATTAATCTGATAGTGGCAAGTCATTTTTCAAATATTTTATAGTGAGTTTTAACACAATTTAATTTAGTAAACAGCCTGAAATGTTGAAGGAGAAAATTGTTTGTCTACTAAAATGTTCTCTCTCTTTTTTCGAATGGTGTATCTATCTACTTGTTCTAGCACTTTAGTAATTTAACTAGATATGGTGGGCCTGGTTTTTGGCCCCCTGAAATCAAGGGCAAATTAGATCTTGACTTATAAGGGAGCAGGCGTAGAGTAGGCTTTTTGTTTTCTTCCTGTTCCTGGTTATTTCACTCAAATATGAAACCTGATACTTGAACCAACACTGACATGAATGTGTCCGCTGGGGATCATGTGTGCATAATGGCAACATGCACTTTTCTCAGGTATAAAAGGTGAAATTTTTAAGTCAAGTGCCATAAACTAAACAGCCAAATCCAGATATGAAAGCAGTCCATTTGCAGTGGTTCTGAGTCAACAATTTTTCTTGGCTTTATTGGAAATGTCAGTTGCTCAGAAACTCACAACCAGGTCACTTCTTGTCTGGTATGTGTAACAGAGAGCCTGGGGCTCTCTGTTCCTTTAAGAGGAAAAGCAGCTCAGCCAGGGAGCTCTGCAGGCTAGGCAGGGGGCAGCAGCTCTGGCTGCTAGAGCAACAGGGCTAATGAGATAGTCAGCAGGCACCTGCAGACAGTCAGCTGACTGGATGTAGGCAGGGCCCTGGTAGCATATAAGCCCAAGGCTGGGGCTGGCATTCTGTCTCTCCCTGGCTGCTATAGGAGACGGAGGTCTTGCCCAGGGGAGCCACCCAGGGATTGCTGGGCTGACTGTTTGCTGCCTGTAGGAATGCTGAGGCTTGGGGAGCTCACTAGGAGGCTATGCTGGGAGGTACACTAGAACAAGGGGAGAAAGAAGGTTTGCCATCTTAAAGGGACAGAGGACTGATTTCTCTGTTGTGGTTTTTGTTACAGCCCAGGGGCTTATGATTTATGTTGTGTTTATAACTGGCGGTTTGGGATGAGGCTGGAAGGGGAGGTAAGGAGGTCTCATTAGTGCCCAGGGGGCACTTGACTGCCTTGAGCCCTGCTGGCAGCAGGCTTAAGTTACAGAAGGGCCAGGGGCCCAGACAGAAGGAACAAACAAAGCTAGTGCCTCAAAGCCAGGTCCAATTCAGTAGGCCTAGGACAGAAGGTCTAGCTAGTTTTAAAGGGGCAGAGGCCAAAGCCCCAACAGAGGGACAACATGCCTGTAACACCTGTGAGGAATAGGAGAGGATTTTGAGTCATGGAATTAGCTCTTAAGGATTTGGGTGCCTTGCCAGGGCCAGCCAGGGGCCTGAGAGTACAGAGGTCCAACCAGGGACCTGGGACCAGTGAGAACTACTGGGGTGCTGGGGACCCTAGTGGGGGTTTGGTGAGACTGGAACTATGCAAAGGTCCAGGGGCAGCCTCCCTATTTATTTATATTTCCATCAAGGTGCGGCAGGTAGACAGGAAGGCACCCTAGGGGCAGAGCAGTGCACAGTCACAGAGCCACCAGGAGGCATCATGGCCACCCCTGGTCTGGGATCCTGAGAAGTTACAATAACAAATAAAGATTTTGGTGCTTAGCTGTAGGCACTCATATTTCATAATTTCAACCATAGTGAATACCTCTCTTTGTATTCTTATTAGGTTGTCAGCTGTGCGTAAACTTACAGACCAACTGTGAAAAACAAAGTTAAAAATGCCTGTCCATAAAACCTGTAACCCTCCCTCCCCACCCCCCACCCCCAAGCTATCCATAAAAAACTAAGGAACTAGAGCTTGATTGAAGTGTCCTACTAGAAAAAAGCAGAGAGCAGAAGAATGCCACCTGGTGTCTGATGGGGAGCACAACACTCTGAAGGGAGCTCTTGTCAGGGCTTTATAGCTGACTGGAGTCTCTGTAGCTCCCCCCCTACAGTCATGTGCTGCTGCTGCTGTGCTCCATCTGCCTATAACACTGCTGGGTTGCAGGTAAGCAGACAGTTCTTCTTTGGGGGTTTCTGCTGGGATAGGAAGGGGTAGGGTGTGGGGCCAGCAGGGATAAGGCTGGGGGGTAGGCTGGGAAGGGCAGCATAGTGCAGGGTATAGTTAGGGGTATCAGGGTATGAGGGTGAGTAGGCATAAAATAATTTCTGTAGGTGAGCTGGGTTGGCAATCCAAGAATTTTTTAATTGACAATCTGAAAACTTTTTACTGACAGCCAAACATTTTTTTCTATGGTTGGTGTTAAACCCCTCTGTTTGAACACAGCCTTTATCCAGGGTCTGACAGAGGCTTACATTTTTATATGTAAAACATATGTAGGTAAAACATGTGTCAGTAAAAAAGTTTGCTTGTCAGTAAAGTTTGCCAATTGTCAGTAAAAAAAAAAAAAAAAGAAAGAAGAATTGTCTTGGTCTGGAAACCCTGATTCTCAGTGGGTGCATCTACACATGTGCCCATCTGTGTAGTTGTTACTGTGCAGTCATTTGGTACTTGCTAAAGTTTCAGCACTAAATGATAAAGTAAGTACTAAATGACTGTGCAGTAACTTCCATTACTGCACAGTCCCAGCAGCACGAGTCACTTCAGAGCCTACTGCACAGTAGCTTGTTGCTACTGTGCAGTAGTGTTGACATCATGGTGTGTGCCCACTGATGCTTCGTTGCCATAGCAATGAACTACATCACTGTAGCTCATTGCTACAGTGATGTAGCATCTCATGTAGATGTGCCCAGTTAATACCACAATGGCATTCTTATTCCTTTTGTATAATGTTTCTCTTCTAAGTTTCTTCCTCATGTCATGGTTTTTATTTCATCTTTATTATCATCCTCTGCTATTCTGGGTTGTCTTTGCTGTATCTGCATGTTCAGTCCTTTTGTGGTACTAGTAATTAATGATAGTGCTTCAAAATCCAACTATATTTGTAATTTCACTTTACTAGTGTTTACACCACTGATGACAGCTGACACAGTGGGGCAGAACACCATGAATTTTGGGATATCCATGCCATGGATTAAAGAGAATAAAAATGTTCTTGTTTTGTGATTATATCATTCACTTTTATAGTTATAAAGGATCTCCAGAAACACAGTGGGTGCATATACATGAGATGTTTTACTGTACAGTAGTGTAGTTCAATACACAGTAAGCATGTCTGTCTACATGTGCACTTGCTTACTGCACGGTAAACCTCACTAATTATGAATAAATTTGCTACCTGCAAATGGAAGTAGCAAATTTATTTATGATCATTTACTGTGTAGTCATGCTTGTGTAGATGCCTGACCAGAAGCAAATCTGCTCCTGGTCAGCTGGCCACCAAGGGGCAGGAGATTGCTCCCTGCTGCTGGGTGGGCTTTACCACTGGAGCATGGGTGGGGACTATGTCCCCTTGCCCCAGCAGCAGGGAGCTTGAAGCCCCCTGCTCTGAGATTGCAATCATGGAACGGGGGCTGGAAGATCCTTATCTCCCAGCGCCAGCTCCATGGTCATGGGGCTCAGGTTGGATCCTTATCTCCCAGTGCCAGCTCTGTGGCCACAAGGATGGTGCTAGGAGATCCTTATCTCCCAGTGTTGGCCCCATGGTCATGAACAGGTGTTGGGCAATGATCGTGGAGCTGAGTGGGGAACAGGCTCTCCAGCCCCCACCCTGCAATCATGGAGCAGGGGCTGGGAACTGTCCCAGTCAGGGACAGGTCCCAGTTCCATTGCCTGATCAGGTGATTGAGGCATGGGGCTTGGAAATGGGATCAATCCCCACCCCTACTCTGCCACCTTGCAGTGCGGAGAACACCTGAATGTCCAGTATGTGGCACTACAGATGTTTGTGGCATCACATACTGCATGGCTGCACTCATTTGGGTACGGCTGTGGCCAATGAGTGCATTTCAGATGTGTCTCTATATGAACATTCCAGGGAAGTGTCTCATTGGACTTGAGGAAGGTCTTTGACTTGTTTTACCTTGAAAGCCTCATGGGACACCTAAGGGACTATGGGCTGAACAATTCAATGGTCAGATGAATGGGAAACTGGCTGTGGGGTTGGACTCAGAGAGTACTAATAGACGGGTCTGTGTCAACCTGGCAGAAGATAGCCAGGGGGGTCCCCCAGGGTTTGGTACTTGGACCAGTGCTCTTCAACATCTACATTAGTGATCTGGATGTGGGGGTGAAAAGTGCACTGGCAAAGTTTGCTGATGACACTAAGCTTTGGGGAAGTGCAGCCATGCATCAGGCTAGGCTGATGATCCAGGCAGACCTAGATGGATTAGTTAGCTGGTTGGACCAGAACCAGATGCAATTCAACACTGAGAAGTGTAAAGGGCTCCATCTGGGGAGGAAAAATCCATAACAAACTTACAGGCTCAGTGGTGCTATGCTAGCTAGTACCATGTCCAAAAGGGACCTGAGGGGTCATAATTGAACATAAAATGAATATGAGCCACTAGTGTGATGCTACAGGTAGCAGAGCAAACAATATGCTGGCGTGCATCAACCGATGCATCTCAAGCAAAACTAAGGAAGTTATTCTCCTGCTCCACTCAGCATTGGTGAGCCTGCAGCTGGAGTACTGCATCCAGTTCTGGGTGCCAGACTTCAAGAAGGATGTGGAGAAGCTTGAGAGAGTCCAGAGAAGAGCCACTCATATGATTAAAGGCCTGAAGAGCAAGCCATATAAGGAACGGCTGACAGATATGGGATTGTTCAGCCTAGAAAATTGATGATTTTGGGAGGATTTGGTGGCATTTTTCAAATATATCAGGGGAGAGCATCAGGGGATAGGGGAACAGCTATTCACCAAAGCACTGAATGGAGAAACCAGGAGCAACAGTCAAACTCCTACAAGAAGGTTTCAGACCAGATATAAGGAAAAACTTCTTCATGGTTCATGTGACCAAACTTTGGAATAGACTCCCAGTGGGGGTGGTTCAGGCACCTACCCTGGAGATTGTTAAAAGGAGACTGGACAGGGGACACGTTGCTGGAGTTATTTAACTCCAGCAGTCTTTTCCACCCAGAGCAGGGAGGTTGGACCCAATGATCTCATGAGGTCCTTTCCAGCCCTAAACTTCTTTGAATCAAAAGTTTATCTCTTGTCTTACAGTTTTTTCATTGTTCAGAAGGGGATACTCCATGTTACCTTGTCTGACTGACTCTCAAAACAACCTCGACATTCAATGCAATTCTGAAGTATACTCTTGTGCTTGCTTTTCCCACTGGTATAAAGAAGGAGGCCACATGTAATAGAATATATTTAGCTACCTACACAGAATGAATATTTCTCCCTTACCTTTCCCTCTGCTTGGTCACTGTGGCGGAGCACCTTTGGGGTGCTTGCTGTATGGCAGGGGCTGCAGTAGGCTGAGGCAGAGCCCAGCAGGGAAGACAGCCAGGTGAAGCCCCCCAGATCTCATTCTAAGGGGGGAGGTGTGTGATGGAGCACCTTTGGGGTGATCGCCACTTTAGAGCTCTTACAGGCTCTGAGTTGAGCCTGCTTGGAGGAGCAGCAGGGGAAACATCCCCCATGTACCCTTTTAAAGGGGGAAGGTGTGGTTCATCTGGCTAGTCGGGCTACTGTTCCCGGCCAATGCACCACTGTGGCAAAGTGGGGCTCCCTGCCTAGGCACAGTGCTAGGTTCCCCACTTTGTCACAGTCACCCCAAGCTGTATCCAGTACACTTGCATTTCAAGGATTGAAATAATCGTTTTGGATTACAGTCAAGATGACTTCTACTTTTTAAATTCAATTTCTTATTTATTAATTTGACTTGATTTATATGCTTCCCTTCCCAGCAAAGGCTCAGGGCAGCTTGCAATAAAAGGACAGGATAACTTATCAGAACAGAATAAACAAGAGAACAAAGCAACTTAAAAGGGAAGCTACTGTATCAACATGAAACAGAACCCCCCTAACCAATATCTCAGCCTAACCTTGCTTGCTAAACATCTACCCGAATTGGAAGGTTCTGAAACTTGTCCAAGCTCAACTGTGGTGGAGGAAAGGAGGCTCCAGTGCTGGCCTCCTGTTCCATTTATGCACAAAGGGAACCAGCCACAAAGTTACTACACACTGGTGTAATAAATTGGTGACTTATTTCCTGTTTTATCGCATTAAGTAATAACCCAGCCACATGTTAATTCAATTAAGTGGTTAATCACATCGTAAGTGTAACATCTGCTTGGGGCCTAAGTCAAAACAGGACTCAAAAAGAAGTCATATCATGGCACTCTTTTACACTTTGAACTGACAGTCACTCTGCTTCTGGATTCAGTTCAAAGTATCTTGGCACTATTTACAGCATCCTAAGTGGTCAAGACTATTTTACTTCATCAGCTCTGAAGAGTTAAGTGGTTTATCTATCTTGGGAAAACTGTTTTAACCAGAGGCAGTAGCAGCTATGTTTCCTGGGAACATTACAGATTTCAGATTTTTCTACCTTTTGGTTAAGTAAAGAGGGTTTATTCATCCATAGAAGCTAATAATATCATTTTCCTTAACCCTAACAGGAAATGAACCTATTGCTTTGTATAGCGGAATCAATTACGCTATCCACCAAATTGCACGAAGAACAAAAAACCATTCAGGCATCCAGTTAGACAAAGGGGATCCCTCATTACCATGGTTATAACAGATTTTGTAAGAGGCCTGCTGAGTTTAAAGTATATTTCAAGTCATCCCAATTTATACTTTGATTCTGAAATGCCTGAATATTCAAGAAATTATTAAAAAAAAAAAAGCGAAGCAGCCAAATGTTATATTCAAGAAAGGCAGAAGAAACTACTGGGTTTTTCTTTTCACATTTGACTGTGTGCTTTTTAAAAATTAGTACATTTAATGGAAATGATATTATATGATATATAGCAAAGAGCAACAAGCAAAACATATTGGAAAGCATAGCAGCAAAAACTCCAGGACAAAACAGCCCCACATTTTTGAAGAATTGGAATTGGGATTAGAATTGTGGTTTGGGACCATTGCTATAAATTACAGATGTAACCAGCTGGAATAGTCTAGACAATGCCTCTGACATTCATAACATTTAGTTCTGTAAAGGCAGTACTAATACTCTTCCTTAGGAAATTTGAGTAACTTTGATTGTGCAGCCCTCCATTCTAGAGATTATAGAGTTCTTAGCTAGGCTTTTTTTCCTTTGAGGTTTCAGTTTACCACTCATGAAACTCAGCTTGATAATGTACAAGGTATAGGTAAATGTTTAACTGTTTTTATTGGATGCATGCATGCCTATTATTATTATTATTATACATTTTATTTTTGTAAGCAGGCAATTATATCTATTAGATCAACACTCCATAATGTGGAGTATAGGCAGAAGGGAAAAACACTTACAGTCCATTATCACAGACCCATAGTGGCCTGGCCTTATTTGTAGCTGGCTGTAAAATGACAATGCTTCAGCAAGCTATAAACATATAGACCAGAATTATGATATGGTCCTATGGTCTGTTCTACCCTGAACCTTGTGTTCCTCATTTGAGGAAAACATTTCTTGCAGGGATCAGACGAGCACTTGCAATGATTGTTTTTGTTATTATTTTTCATCTGTGATAGCACTTATGAGTCAAGTAGGGATGTGACTACTTTGTGCTAGGCCATATACAAATATATGATAAAAGATGGGGCTTTCCCCAAAGACCTTACAGTACGGAGGAAAAGATAGAACTCTAAATTGAAGATTCAGAAAATCTCGCATCAAGAAGGAAATGTTACTTTTAATGGGTTTTGAACCATTCCAACCTTTTGGACTTACCTGTAAAAATGTGCTATGGCAACATAGCATCCACAGGTACCTACATGACCAGCAGCTACTTTGCCGTAGCAGCACACTCCCCTCATTGTAGTGTGCCACTAAGGCAAAGTAGCTGTTAAAAATAATCATGTGCTGTGCATATGCACAATATGGGTGGTTACTGTGCCAAAAGGAAGTACTAAAGCATGGTGCAGTAACAACATCACCATAGGGGAATGTGTAGACATGCTCTATCTTACCTATGATAAATGCTTAACACTTTGTACCTTTACAAAAGGACTTACAGACCATGGAGCGTTCAATTGTATTTTCAAAATGATTGATTTTGATTCAAGTCTCCCAGTGCTTGGAGCAAGAACAAACAGTAAATCAAACCTCTGTCTCTTTTAAATACAAAGGTATGTATTGAACCTGAACAGGGAATTCCATATAAAACAACTAATTCAAAATTTACCTGTTTTGGCATTTTGTTTTGTATACAGCAAAACCAGCATTAAGTTCAAGAGGATTTAATCAAAGAAGTTCAAAAAAATTGCTGGAGTGTTTATTTTACTTTTGATTTATACACAGAGTTTCTGCAAGTACAAAAAGGAGAAATTCACATAAATGATATTACTAAAATTCCAGACTGAACATTAAATATAAGCAGTAAATACTAACATTGGGGGAAAACAATCCTAGATGCAAAACCATAAAACAACAGCATTTACTAAATAAAGTTAAAAAATATACTAGCTCATATTGTGAAAAAAATAATTTGTAGCAATTTAAATGCTGCCAGTTTTGTAGTAATTGGACAATCTTATTTCTCCATTAGACAGACAGATGGATAACACACTTCATAAAACACCAATTCTTACAGGCACTACTTAGTATATTAATCAATATTTGCAAAATCAGGAGTAGAATTTTAAATATTGACTTTATCAAAGATGCAGAGTTCAGACCTAGAAAGATCTGCACCAAAGTCCCATTGGCAAAAAAGTTTATGCTAAAAAAGTTATTTTGCAGTTAAATCACTAAATTAACTATTGAGATTGTTTTGAAAAGCTATTAAATGTGTGCCAAACAGGCAAAGAAAACACACTAAACTTACTAATACTGATTTTTTTTTTTTTGTCATCATACTGGCCACAATTATGGGATTAAACAACAGCTGGACAGAACATTAGCAGGATGGTATACAAGGTGCTGTGCCTTAATGATGAGAGGTAATAATAATATTCAAATCATAATTTGTGTACTGATGTGCAAAAGTTTAAAATGCTATCTGTTGACATTTGATTAACAGTGCCCAAGATTGGTCCTAGAATTGTGGACATGGACTCTGATATCTGGTATGGAAATATCCCAGTGGGATAAATATTGGAGCCAAAATTTCAAAGTAAAATTTCTTCTCCAGTAAAATTGTTAAAAATACACCCCAGGTACAGCAAAGAGACACTAGGTTGCTAAATAATCTATAATGTAGGAATAGAAAACTGACATAAAGGGCAAAATCAGTTGATGTGTTCAAATGGCATTTTCCCAATCAGGTAACTGCCACTTCGGTATTTATGGCAGGCACAGTATGATCCTATTCCACAAGCAGCGTGGATGTGTAAGCATGAGCAGTAGGCTTCACTCTGGCTGGGCAGGCACAAGCTCTGCGTATGTTTATTTGAGCATCCATTTAGAAGGGGACTGGAAAGGGGCTTTGGTCATGTTTCACCTGTGGTCTGACAGTTGGAGAACTGTGCTGGAAAGTCAGAGAGAAATGTAGGCTCAAACCCCCTCTGTGCAAGGGGGTGGCCTAGAGCCTGACTTTCCTGCTCCCCAGAGACTGTCCTAAAAGGCACCTCTTATGCTAAAACATGGGAGGGCTGTCTTCTTCTGGCATTGAACACCAGTTAGTCATAGGTTTTTGTTGCATATGTTTACAGGACTTGCGTGCCCACCAGCCTACGCACGTACAAAGCCATGTAATTTGCCAGTCAGTATGCAGCCCACTGTGAATGCTTATGTTTCCATGCAGAACATGGAATAGGATTGCAAACTACATGTGCCAAAAATGCCCCAGATGCCATACTGTTTGATTTTAGTGCTCAGTCCAGTGGTATCTCTTTACCTTGTTCCTAGAGATACTACAAGCCCTATTTTGAGATCTGCAGTGACAACTCCGAGGTGCCTGGGCTTCAGAATAGAGGTAATGTATATCGGTTCCAAACCACTGACATCACAATGTGCGAAGTGTATTCTTACCTTCAAATTTCAAGTTAATAAATCCATTATTATGTTTAAATATTTCCTTGTTACCTGTCAATGAAAAAGCTGTACATACCTCCAATGTAAAGATAAAAAACAACTTCCTAGTTTTAAAGTGTAGCCATTTGCACTTCTTAAATTTTCAACATATAATTAACTGCTTATAGTACAAAGTAAGCTATTATCTGATACAAGAAAGAGAAAGGAAAGAAATGTAGCAAAATGAAATGTACATTAAATGGCCACAAATACATGTCATTTGGAAGTTAGAAGGTTTCTTAAGGTTCTGAAATAGCTTTCTGCTAGGTATAGTGACGGGGGAAAAGCCTAACTTGTTTTAAGATGGAGCTTGATAATATAGTCCAATTTATAAATTTATGTGGCTGGTGGTGATAGCAAAAGACTAGTCTCTATAAGACAGGTGGTTCCTTCCAGTCCTAAGTTATGCACATTTTTTTTCTTCTCACAAAAACCTTAAATCATTTCACTAATAGATGAGCTCCACTGCAATAGTATACATGCTTACTGGAGCATTTAGACTGGGTTCAACTAACTAGATTTCATTCAGATGCTTATTAATATCATCTTACTTTTCAGGAGATTGAAATTCTTTTTTTTTTCTTTATAGAACAATAACCATTTAGTCAGATCCATTTTACATTGTCAGAATTATATTTTCTTCCTTTAGCCACATCTGAAGAAAATAAATCCTTTTCTTTTGTTTCCCCATGCACAAAGCTTTCAAAAATAGAAAGAAAAAAAATCATCAGAAAATGAAATAGAGTTCACCTTCAAAGTACTGCACGTGACTGGAAATAAAATAATTCCATTTCATGGAGTGATATATTTTTAATGCTTTTTCTATCTTCAGATTTACTGCTATGTCAGAAAAATAACTTGAAATCTACAGCTAGGAAAAGGAGCAGAGATATTTTTATTTCCTCCATGAACATAATATTACTGAATACCCTGAATGTCTAGATTTTGTTCTTTGGATGCAGCCCAAGAAGATTTTCTCTGACCTTTAACCTTCTGAATTTCCTAAGATCTGAGTCAGCAAAAATGCTTCTTCAGCTACACAAATATGAACATTATCAGTTTAGAAGAGCTTCCTTGACCTTTAAACCCAATAATCAGAGCCTGAATTTTCTGGAAGTAAGATATGACTTTGAACAGCCCTTACTGAACGCAGTATATTGTATTGCTTCGGAAATGTCCTGTCTTTGAGGAAATATTGTGTCTCTCACATGTAGCTCTACAGAATTCACTGAAGTTACTCTCACTTTACCAGAGAAAGAAAACACACAAGAGAAGCCTGACTAGTTCAGTGAGGAGGATGTTCGCCTGGGTGGAGGTGGGGAGAGGATCTTGGTCCCAGAGACTTCATATGCATTTTGCACTAGATAGTTGTTGGATAAAATACATACATGGCATTGGGACTTGGATCAAGAGTCAGGGCTCCTTCCTTGCTAGGGGAGTGTCTACCTCACTGGCCTACATTGTAATGGTCCCTCTTGTTTGCTCTCCTAATCAAAGGATTTTTTACTCTTTCCTGTGCAGTGGATCAGCTTCAACAGGAGCACCAGAGTTTACTCAGCCTGGCCCTACCATAGCCTGGTAGTTAGGAGCCTTTTGCGGGAGATATGAAGAGGGCCTTAGACCCAAGTCTCCCATATCCCTGACAAGTGATCTAACTACTAGGATACGGAGTAAAATTATGAACACACTGGCAATATCTACATGAGATGCTGACTGCACAGTAGCTTGTTACGACTGTGCAATAGCTCATTACTACTGTGCAAGTGTCACGTGGCACAAAGTGCGACATGACACTAGTGCACAGTAGTAATGAGCTACTGCAAAGCTGGCATTGCCAAAAAGCCATTTGGGGATGCTACTGTGCAGTGCTAGTTACAGTCATTTAGTACTTAAGTATGCAAGTACTAAATGACAACAGCACAGTAACAACTGCACAGTCAGCATCTCGTGTAGACAGGCCACTGTGTCCGCACACTAGCTATGTTCTCCATTACCTAGATCTGTTCTATCTGAAGACATGGACTGGTGCCAGAAGATCTAGGTCATCACATGCACTTAAAAGTTTAGGTGGGACTTTGCTGAATCACATATTAGCCAAAAGGTACCTTGGGGTATGAGCACACCTACATTTAGAGGCCTTTCAAAAAGGGAATGTTTCAAAAGAGAAGCAGCTGTTACATTCTTTAGACAACCTGGGAATGAGACAAATGTAGCAAAACCCCTCCAGCTTCAACACCAGATGAAGGAGTATTAAAACTGGAGTAGTTCTGTTGTGTACTGTTCCTGGCTTGTCTATAGGTAAAAAATTGAATGTAATAGCTAATGCATTTTGAAACATTACCTTTTTAAAGTGGCTCCAACTGTAGGACTGTCCATAACCTTAGTGACCAGATCACCTAAATCCCTTTCTGAATCTGGGCTGAGGTTAATACTGGTGACATAGACACTGTGCAGCTTAATGTTTCCTCTATGAAAACAGAAAAAAAGGTCTTGTTTTTAATTGTAATTTTTAAACTGACAAGGATTGTGAATTATTCTTCAAAACTGCAAACTCAGTTGCCTTCTGCTTTCTCATGATCTATCAGCATGCAGTGCTCTATGGTGGCCAGAATAATAGAGATGTGAATGCAGAGAATCACTATGTTATGAACAGATAAAATAAGAGTAACATTCCCTGCCATCCTTCATTAATAGAAGAGACCCTGCACATACTAGTTAGAACTTCTATTCTATTACATTTATAGTAAGATAAGTGTGTCAAAGTTATTCTTGACACAATGCATTTGATATTGTAAACTCAGTATACAACAAAGCCATAGTAAGTAGCTATATTTTTCAGCAGTCTTTTGCAGCTAAAGTTTGCTGTGTATTGTTTTGGTCAGTGATCTAGTGAACACAATGCACATAAGGATGCTATTATGTCAGGGAGTGCCGAGTTATACCACTTGTTCAATAGATTTTTCTGCCCCCTGGATACTCTACAAAATGTTTCTTTTTGGAACAGCTGTTTGTTATTGCTGGGTTGCTACTTGTGATGTACTGTAGCAAAGAATATTGTAGCGTCCGGGTTAAAACACTACCAGTGGGTGTTATAACTACAGAATTTAGAGAAAGAGAGAGACCCAGATTCTCTCATGCAGGGAGAGGACAGGCACAGAGTGGACTGTCAGGAACAGGTTATGCCTCCTTTCACATTGTAGTAACCCTGGCATCACTCCTTCAGAATAAGCTAGAACAGCTCTGGGAATGCTGTAATGTGTGCTGTCTGGCTGAAATACTGCTAAGGTACTATCATTTGCGTAACGGCATAAATTAAGTGCTCGACAGGTACTCACCTCCTTTGAGGTGTGTATATGCATACATGGGGGCAGTTGATTTGGGATCTGACTACATTTGCTTTATGCTGAGAATCTCTCTTATGTTGGGTGATTTCTCATATGGTCAGGTAAGGCTCTGCTTTGTGGCTGTGTGATCAGAAAAAGTGACCGGGACAGGAAGAGAGAATCTGGATCTGATGGTACACTTAGCCTGATATATACCATAGGGTTCACAAACAGATTAGGCCTGAGGGAAATGTTATTGGTATCTACAGGGGAACTTTGATTAAAGGGGGAATGCTAGCTAAGGAATACTGGCATTGAAATAAGTGTGAGATTCACAGCAGATGATAAATTGAATTTCAGTTGCACTAGCACAAATAGGACAGGTCCCTACCTGCAGGGCTGTGTGCTCTTATAGGTACAAATAGCAGTGGCACGAACTTGTGCCACTGCTTTGTGTCCCATTATAAGCCTCTGCATGTGTGCAGCAAATTGTCCCAGGTAGGGGTAGATTGGGGGCACAGACACTGGCCCCAGAAGCATTATCTGGTATTCTGGTGCAGCAAGGGTGCAGATATGGCAGCACAGAGCCTGGCCGGCAGCCAGAGCATTGCTTTGGATAGCCAGCCCTGTTTGTTGTAGCGCATGCTACTGACATGTACTCTTAACTACCTTTCCCCCCAGAGGTTTGTTTTTGCTACCGGGATTTCCCAGTAGCAAGTTTTGCCAATGCTCTGCAAATTTGCACTGCAGCACACATTTTCACATTCCCTGAATGTGGTTTGTGGCACCACTTTGGTGGGCACACACCCCTGCATGTGCGGACCTGCCTGTACAGTGCAACATGACAAGAAAAAAATATTTTCTCTTTATTCATCCTTATGGGCTGGATTCTTCCTGAATTTAATGACTTCAGTTCATGTTGAGATACTGCTTTGCTGGTTTGTGCCTATGTTCAATTAACAGAAGTACTGATTTTTGGCAACACATTCCTCAAATGCCTATCTAAAATGGAGGGAAATCTGAGTATTAAGGACGGTGGAAAATTTAGAAAGAACAGCTTACGGAGGTAGCAAAGAGTTAAGAGAAGTGAACATCTTCATACCAGAGGTAGAGCTGTGATGAATGTCTTCAAACCCATAAAAGGTACAGAACTGGAGCCAAGTATTCTTATTAGTCAGTGGGAACTGAAGAAGAATGAACAGGCTTAAACTATAGCATGGAAGATTTAATTAAACAACAGGACAGGAGATCTGTCAACTCCTAAAAGAAGAAGAATAACTTGACAAGGGAGGTTGTTGGATCATAGTCATTGCAGTTATCCAAGGCTGAACTTGATAGTGCTATTGTGTCTGGCTTACAGATGAAGATGTCTGTCTGTTTATGGGCTGTGGTATAAAATACAGTATGAGACACCATGGGCAACTGGTGCCTCCCAAGTCTGGAGGGGGCACCAGATTGCTGGGGAGGGTGGGGGGCAGCGGCCAATCGTGGACTGGAGGTGGGGGGCACAGTGGCCGATTGCTAGCCCTGCCTCTAAACCAACTCTTTACTAGGAGGTATGTTAAATAGAGGTCTGGACTGCCTCTGCTATCCAGACCAGCCCTGAGGATCAAGTGCCCCCCATTCACTTCCACTCCACACTTGCTATATGCTGAAGAAGTGTCCTGTATGTGTGTGAAGTGGTGCTGGGCATAGCCAGCATGGGTTTATGGAGAGCACTCGAGATCAGAAGCCTGGGCAGCCAGGAAGTGACTGTTATGCTTTTTGACAAGCTGCACAGACAGAGCAGGAGAGATGGGGTGGGACTGACTTGAGATCTTGAGATCTCAGTGACAGTGTTGTAGATGAACCCTGAAGGAACAAAACATTTCTGGGCTTCTCTTTATATGCAGGAACTGCAAGTGTGGTTAGCCCTTGTGTGAGCTGCATAAAGAGCAAGGGAACTTACACACATCTTTGCTGGGCATTGATGGATGAGGTAGTTAGCTGGGAGTGATATAGAAACTTAGAAAGAGGCCCAAGCTATCAAGTCCAGTCCCCTATGTTCATAGGTACCCATTAACTGAAAGAAACCCCAAGATCTCGCTTAAAAACTATCATCCACAACTACAAGGAACAAAATTCAGACCACCAAAGGCACCCTATAAATCACCACATGTAAAAACAGAGGGTAGGAGGGCACTGCCAATGCCCTGACTACAATGACAGGGAAATAGTTGGTTAACATGTGCTCAGACATGAGGAGATCTAGGATTTTTAAAGGGAAGGGGTGCAGGTGGTATGGGGCATCATCCTATAACACAACATATTTTTATCCAGTTAAAAAGCAACTAGAAGCTTTACTGTGCTAGGGGACCAGGGCTATATTATTCAGGTAATGATTCAAGCAAAAACAAGTATGACAGAGTCTGTGAGGGGCTGACTTTGAGCTCCAGGGCAGGGCAGGCACCTGGTGCCAAGGGGTTAGAGCTGTTAGGGGTTACAACCTCCCCACCCGCTCCCCATGCTTGCCCATGGACAGAGCTGCTCCCTGCACCTTCACCCGAGTCTCCCAGACACTCCACCATGGCCCCAAAGTGCTTCTCACTGCCCTTTATGCACTGGTCCTGCCACCTCAAATGTCCCCTGGCTCCCCTTTCTCCTCCATTATCCCATACAGCCCCAGGCTCAGTCCTGCCCTTTTGTGCCTTAAACCTCATCAGACCCCACCTCACTTCCCACTGCATCCTATCCTGCCCCCTTGCTGCCCCCATGAATCCACTGCACTTGAAGACATCTTCATCATGCCCCATCTCTCACCACCCACCTCACACCCCCTGAGCCCTCCCCTGCCCCTCTGTGCTTTGAAACTTCACTGCAGCCCATTACACTCTCCAGGACCCCCTCCCTCACAATCCCTCTTGATCCCATCCCAATTTCACTACCACAGACACAATTCCCCTTAGCTCCAAACCCCACACTTCCCCACCCCTCTCCTCCTCCCCTCCCACCTCTCTGCTCTCATAATGCCCTTGTCCCTCCTTATACCCCACCCTCCCCCCTCTCCCATCCATACTTTTATGGCCCCTGGGACCTTTCCCAAACAATGCTTCCCACTCCTTTCAGCCCCTAAGCATGAGATAGGGCTGTAACTGCCTGCCCCACTACTCCCCCAAGCATTCCCACAGCGGGCCTTCACTCCCAACATAAAGAAACAACAGTCAGGGTTAGGGGAGGACTCAGTTCAGCCACTGGGAGTGCCCCTGTTTGGGGAGACCAACTTTTCCCATCCACTCATACCCAACTGGTTGTGTTGCCGGTTCAGCTTTTCACGGCTTTTGTCATCTGCTGCAGCAACTAACTGAGAAAAGGTTCACTGCCATAACTTACCTCTGTGCCTCATCTTTGCAACTCTCTCTCATCTTGCCTCTGACTGTTGGGACACTGCATGGTTCAGCCCACTTTTCGCTCTGCCCCTGTCCTCCGTCTTTGATTTCCGATGGGTTTGAATTTCCCAGAACAAAGCCGCTTGGTACAGGTTCGTAGGTAGCATCACACCTGTACTGGGCACGCTAGGGGATGATCTAAGAAATATTACTAAGAGTAAACAAGAGGTAGGATAATTGTGGAGGAAAGGCTAACTTGATTAGAGGAAAACAAGGGTTGTTAACACCTATAGAGTGAAGAGATTAGCAGAAATCAAGTAGAGAATAATGATCCATGAAGCCAATTGATGCGCCCAGCTCTACCTGAATAGAAAGGTGACAGCCCTTGCCAGGCAGTTTGTTTGATATTTTCAGTGAAGCAGGAATCAAAGGTGGGGGTGGGGAGTGAATGCACCCTCAATCTCCCACCTGGATTTGCTCCTGTGCTTAGAAGGTCCTAGGAAGAAAGGCCCATGCTACAAAAATACCCACAGTCCATGCACTACAACCTAGGGAAAAATTCTCCCAAACCTGAAAAAAAAGCCAAACCCCAGCCTTGTCTATGACTAAAGTCCCAGTGCCTTGTGGGGAGGTGGTGGGGGACAGGAGGGAAAGGGGGAAAATGGGTTCTGTACTGTTAGGGGAGAAAAAAATTCCTCCTTGCTCTAACTGGTGACTAAACTCTGACGGATGGAATTATCAAATGCCTTCAACATTATGAAAGTTATCTTTACATCTTCACAACCAAGGGATGACAAACAGATGGCTATACATATTTGTGGTTGATGTAAAATTATTTAAATGAGACAGGGACACATCCTTAGCTGGCATAAGTCAGTATACTTTTATATGACCCATAATGCTTAGTGACTTTCTTTCCTTATCAGATCATGAGTACTGTAAAAATATACACATTTTCAGAAAACAAAAGTCTGTTAGTATTTTAGAACACAGATTAATAGAAATCAGAGATAGAAAAAAGTCTGTTAGATGAATTTACCTGTCCCTCTCTTGATTCAAGATTTTTTTTATTGTTTATTTTCCAGAGATTTTCCCTATCTATTTTTTAATTAACTCAAGCAAAGGCAGTTCCATCATTTTGCTTGTGAGATCTGAGAGGGTAACAGATTTCACTAGGGAATTTTTAGATATTTGTGGCATACTTTTTCTCTCAGTTATACCTACATAACTCCCACTGTTTTGTGAGTGAACGGCACCCATATAACTGAGCACAAGATTTGTCCCTCGGCTTTTATCTTGCTCCATTTCCCCTTACATAATTGATAGTTTCTTTCACTCTCCTTGGCCTCTGTAGCTAACAATTACTCATTCTAGTTTGCTGCCTGCATCTTTTGCCTGCAAGCCTTAACTGACTCTCTGTGCAGTCTTGGTGGGTCCCCTCCCTTCGTCTCCATTCCCATTAGATCTTTGACTCATGGAACCATGCATTTCATTTCTAATTGATTGCTTTTTTTCTGTGCCAGTGAAACTGTAGCCTGTTATGTATTAATTAGTATCCTCTAGGATTCTCCAGACTGTATCAGCAATTGTGGGTTTTAATGTTTCTTCCTTCATATAGGCATATCTTATTTTACTTGCCCCCAAATTTATTCACTTGAAATATCATTCCCCTATGTAGTTTTGACGAGCGTCTTAAACTATCAAATAAAAGCAGGTGTGGCTGTATAGTCAAATCCTTTGTTTTATTTTTTTTCTTATGAGCCCTGTGATGATATTTAGTGATTTGCTCTTGTCCTGGGTTTATGAGAGGTTCTCAGCTTTTCTTTTTTCCTTTTTTCTTTTTTTAACGCAAGGTTTTAGCCCTTTTGGTTGTTGAAGAATGTCTGAAAAATGTGAACCCTGGAGACTAAACTAGGAAGAAAAAAGGAGTAGAAAAAAAATCATCAGTTAAACCTATGATTTTGAAAGCAAATCTCATGATTTTCTTTGTGGCCTGACTCAAAATTTTTGTATGCATGAGAACTTGCATACAGCTGCAGTCCCCTTCTCTAGGGCATAACATGTCTCTATATAGTACAGAAAACCTTTCACACACATCAAGAGTATCATTCTGTTTAATTTCTGACAGAAGCTTAACTTCAGACCTGTGAGTAGCTCCACTCACTGCATGAAGTTCAATCTGTGTGCATGCTTTTAATGATTGGGGCTTATATAGCGTCCTATGTTTTTAAACAGAACTTACTCTGAACCAACCTTTCCCCAGATTTGAGTATCCCTGTCAGAGGACACAGCATACAAAGTGCTATATAAATGTTAGCTATTCTATGAAATAAATGCTACTATGAAATACTGATAGTCCCTTTATATCCGTGCCAGTTTTGCCATAATGCAAACTTATTTTCTGCCTGTCTCAAGGATAGACAAAAAAACCTATTCAAATGATCTATAGAGTTTACTGTGCTAGAAATTTTCATTTACAAAATGAGTAATGAGAATAAAAGGAACACAATTCAGTATTTCATTGCATCTTCAGATAAGAAAAAATCATCTTTCCTTTAAAATGACATTCTTGTTTTTTAGATGACCGCAGAAGCTCAGATTCTTATTCTTGTCGCTGATTTGGCTCTAGCAAGAATAGCTAGAGCCAAATCCTTCACTTGAAAAAGGGCAGATTTCTTAATCACTAGTCATTTAGGATACAGAAAACAAAAAATTGCTTTAGGTCATTTGAGAGAAAGAGGAAAAAAATGAATCATCAGTGTTTGTGTTAGGTAACAGATCATATACAAATCAGATCAAACAATGTAGTAGAGTAACATAAAGAAAAGTCCTCTGGTGCCAGAGGACTGGAAAAGGGCCAATGTGGTTCCCA
>NW_017729034.1:38121772-38122140 GCF_001723915.1 Gavialis gangeticus | reverse complement strand
AGAGGGTTCAGCCCCCACACAAGGGCTACACCCCCCAACAGGGCATTCAGCCCCCCAACAGGGGGTTTGTCCCCCACACAAAGTGTTTGGCCCCTGAAAAGGGGATTCAGCCCCCCAAAATGGGATTTAGCCCCCCAAAAGGGGGTTTGACACTCTCACAAGGGGTACAGCTCCCCAATGGGGGCCAAATGGCCCCTGCAGGGGCTACGCCCCCTACAAGGCCCACATGCACCACCCCAGCCCCCCCAATTGCTGCCCCACCTGGCCCTATCCCCCACTAGCTGCTGCAGCCCCACAATGGCTGCCCTACACAGCCCACCCCCCCCACCCCCCAGATGCTCCAATGGCTTTTCTACCCAGACCCACCC
>NW_017729034.1:38120418-38121529 GCF_001723915.1 Gavialis gangeticus | reverse complement strand
CTCGGGAGCTTCTGGGGCGCAGCCAATTGGTATGTGGGGACACTACTCCTTGTGCCGGGTGGACTGCTGAAGGAGCCCTGAGAGTTCTCTGCACTAGCTACCCACTGCAGCAGTCTGGCAGTGGGGGTTGTTGCCTGGCTGCGACCTGCTGTGCGCCTGCCAGACTTGGATGGGGACTGCAGAGCCAGTAGAGGCATCTGCCCCTCTGGGCCAGCTGCCAGTGGACTGTGGTTGCAGGGTTGGCCTTTGTGTGGCACTACTGTCATGTGTGCCCTCTGCCCAGCCATCTGGGCAGCTATCACCCGGAAGATGTTCCAGGTGTGGTTGCCTGCTTTGAACTGTCAAAGCATGTCCTCCTGGCCGCATTTGGCCAGGAGGTCAGTCAGATGGGTCCAAGGTGCCTGGTCTGAGTAGGCAGGGTCCTGCCACTGGGCTCCCTAGCAGGAATTCTTGTGTTCCCTATTAGAAAACTGAAAAATAGCTGATAAAAAAATCTCAAAATCGCTCTCTAAAATCCCCCCAAATCCATGTTCCATCACACGTAAAACAAAAGACTACTATAAAGAAAGAGAGAGAGAAACAGACAGTGATCAGTTGGACAATGTTTTATTGATATATCTACAGTGTTAAAGCAAGTCTCTTATCATAATAATAAAGTGAACCTTGAATACAGGTTTCATGAATTCATGAATACATATTTTGCTGCCCTCCCACAGGGCGATGGCCCCCACACAAGGGGTTGGTCCCCCACACAAGGGCTACGGCCCCCCAACATGGGATTCAGCCCCCAAACAAGGGCTATGGCCCCGCAACAGAGGGTTCAGCCCCCACACAAGGGCTACACCCCCCAACAGGGCATTCAGCCCCCCAACAGGGGGTTTGTCCCCCACACAAAGTGTTTGGCCCCTGAAAAGGGGATTCAGCCCCCCAAAATGGGATTTAGCCCCCCAAAAGGGGGTTTGACACTCTCACAAGGGGTACAGCTCCCCAATGGGGGCCAAATGGCCCCTGCAGGGGCTACGCCCCCTACAAGGCCCACATGCACCACCCCAGCCCCCCCAATTGCTGCCCCACCTGGCCCTATCCCCCACTAGCTGCTGCAGCCCCACAA
>NW_017729034.1:38113145-38119646 GCF_001723915.1 Gavialis gangeticus | reverse complement strand
GCTGGGGGAGTGGGTGGGACCATCAGGGTCCCCCACCATGGTCCCCTGCCCCCTCCTCCAGCCCCCCCACCTTACTCACCAGCACCGGAGCCATAGTGCTGAAACATGCAACCTGGCCAGCCATGTGTTTCAGCACCAGGGCGAGGGGCAACCATAGAGATGCTCTGGCAATCAGAGCATCTCTATCGAGAAGCCAGCTTCCGGTTGCCTCAGGGCATGGTCAGGGACCATGTCCTGCCCTGCTTTTTTATACTTTGCTTTTTTTACACCCCTGGATATCCAGGGGTCTAATTTTCTCACTGCGCTGCAAGTTTGCAACACGGGGAACATTTTTTTGTTCTCGCACATGCCTGTTGCCCCGCCTCAAAGGGGTTTGAGGCGGGGTAAGAGGCACGTGCATGCTCGTGTGGACACGCCCACAGAGGCTATGTCCACATGAGCAGGGGCATCCATTTGCAGCAGCACAAATAGTAGCAGCAAAATTTGTCCCTCTACTTTGTGCCGCAGTGCATGCCCTTGTCTCTGTGTGCTTTGCAGCTGGATACATTGTTCCAATGCTCCATGTGTACTACAGGGGAGCGGGGTGGGGATGTGGCTTGGGCACAGGGTGCCTTAGCTCAGAGCTAGCCAGCAGGCAGCCCCTGTGCTGAAGCACCCTGTGCTCCAGCCAGCCAGGAAGTGTCACATGGAGACAGGGTAGCATGCAGCCCAGGGCTGGTTGCTCTCCCATCTCAAGGCACACTACACCTCACTGAGCTGCTATGTGGCACACTGAGATGGGAGCAGCCAGCCCAGAGCTGCCAGCTCCCTTGGTGTTGCAGATTAGCAGCACCACACATGATTTAATGTACAACACGTGCAGTTTGTGGTGCTGCAAAGAGGTTTGTGGTGCCACAAACTGCTAGTGACTGAACATCTGGATCTGGCTAGAGAGTTTATAAAAAGAGTGAATCTAGTCTCCTAGCAAACATATTAAGCAGAACATTCTTTAGTGTATAACATCAATGCAGAGTAATAAAGAGTTGCAGTTGCTGCATTATGGCATAAGGTGCTTGAAGTTTTGCCTCAGTTTCACTGTAACCAGTAGGAATTTCTAAACTATAACCCATTTTTTTAAATGCAGGTATATGTGATTTCTCTGAGGAAAAAGCTATGAGTTATGTGTGTACCCCCGATCCTAATGAATTTACATTAAATATGCCTAGCCAATAAAAAGCAAAACCCTGAGAACACATTGTAAGGCTTTTTCTATAGAAAGTTTGCAAATATGGCAAAAATGTGCAGCTTTGTATGTCTTCAAGGTCATTTAGGTAAGCTTAAGGCTTAGGAACCTTGGAGGTGCCAGAGGAAGTTTTTCAAAACAGTAAAGGTAAACTTTTATACAGTTTTATCAAAGCATTGCTGTTATACGCTTATATATAATAGAGACACTAATAATCTCTTTATTTTATGTAAACAGATGATATTTACTTACTGCTTAGCTAAATTTTAAACACATGCAATTATTATAGAAGGGAAAAACAATTTAAACTGGAGAGAAACAAAAGTTTGCATTCAAGAAAGCTCATGGTAGTATTATTTTCTTCTTGCTTGTTACCTCTACAACTTATGAAAATGCCTTTTTGCCCATCGGGGCTTTTAAATTTTGATATATTTAAAAAGTCTTTTAATGAATCCTTAGAAATGTCATTATCATAAAAATACTGCACTGGTTTCCTGGCAGACATTTATTTAAATTGCCTGACTGGGATATGACACATTTTATCCTAAATCCTCAAAATAACATGTCCTACCGTGCCAGATGTGCATGGCAGGATATGCAGTTTTCAGAATCTGAGATAAAATTTTTCAGATCTAAATTGTGTGATAGGCAGGTGGGAAGCCCAGTACTGCTTTCCATGACTCCCTTTCAACTTGCTGATGTATGGGAAACCCATCAGTTGGGTCTCATCAAACTGATGGGCATCCTGCATGCTGGTATCTAATGCTGATGAGGGGAGCTCCCCCACCCGAACTGCTCACATCACTGGGTACACATGTGTTGGGGTACTGGCAGAGGCGAGGTGGGATATATCTTATCCCTAGATGGTAGTGGTGTGGACAGCTGGGGATCAGACAGCTGGAGATCAGGGCCAATAAGCTTAAAGTCCCAGCATGCAGCTGATATCAGACTGCATGGTGTGGTTTTACCCTGCCACAGGTTCAATTTAAGTTGTAATAAACCAGTGACAAATATATTCCACATATAATGGAACATATTTGTGGCTGCTTTCTCATTTAATTGTACCATGAATTGCAGTGTTACTATTTATGACACAATTAACACATTCATCACACCATAAATGTAACATCTGCCAGGTTCCTGAGTCATATCAAATCTGGTGCAAATAATTAATATTTTGAAACTATAGACATTGTTCTAGATATCATCCAATGTACTGGTATATATCTTAGCAATGGATGTTGTATTGGTTTGCCAACCCAGAATCAGTACAGAGAAAGAATGGCAATTTGGAAGTCACAGTGACCTCTTTGTTCCCCTTCTTGGAGCTGTGGGTAGCAATGTAATTCTGGTCTATACCAAACCTGCCTTTGCTCTGGTTCAGCCAGGCACATCATCAAAGGGTGAAGTAGAGCCAAAATATAGTCCACTCTTCGCCAAACTGCTTTTTCCTCACCTTACCATGAAAAGAAGTAGGTAAGGAGCTTTCTTCATTAATTCTCCAAAGTTGTGGGTTGCTATCTCTTATTCAAACACTTGTTATTCTTGAATCTACAAAGATGTCTAGGGCTTTCTTTTCTTCTGAAAAGCAGGAAGAGAAGACTCCTGTCAAAGTAAAACTACATAGACAGATATAAAAAGGAGAATGCTACTGGATCTTCATTGAGTGCAAGTAATCTGGGTCTCGATTTTACATCTAATCCAAAAGACTGCATATGTCTTGTTTAATCAGCTCATAAAAAAAAACAACTTCAGGTAATATTCACCCCGGTGGATAACTATGGATTGGTCTCAGTGGTGATCCACCAGAGAGCTACTTGTTTTTACTGTAATGAGTGTGGCTGGATATCATGCTAAGGTGGGTTCCAATCTGGTTTCTTCTTTGTGGGGATATTCTAGAGATTTTAGAGCTATAGACCTCATAACATAGGCTTTTTCTCTAATTTGCCTATCAACTTTGTGGCTCTACATACAGCAGAAACACAGTAAAATAGGGATGGGTGGAATTTACAAAGTCATTTAGTCCAACTCTTGCTTGAGAAGGATCATCCCTGTCTAAACCATCTCATCCAAGGGTTTGTCTAATTAATCTTCCCATAAAAACTTCTGGTGATAAAGATTGTACGCTCTCTTTAGGTAGTCTGATTCAGTGCTTAATCCCCATCATGGAAAGTTCTTCCCAATACCTACATTTCCCTTATTGCAATTTAAGGCCATTACTTGTCCTGTCCATCATGGGCACAGAGACTAGTCTATCACCATCGTCTTCATAAGAACTCTGTTATTAAATCACCCCCTCAATATCTTCTCCAGACTAAATAATCCCAATTCTTTAAAGCTTTCCTTGTAAATCATGTTTCCCAGATATCTAATAACTTTTCATGATGTTGTCTGGAGTATGGCAGTGTTAAGTACGGTGCCCAAAGATGGTCACAGTACTGCACGTGAGGCTTTACCAGTGCTGAATAGAGCAGAAGAATCACTTGCCTTCATGTGCATGCAATATTAATCTATCCCAAAATACTATTGGCTTTTTGCTGTAACAGGAACACATTATTGATGCATACATAAAACTTGTGGTCCACAATAAAACTCAGCACCTTTTCTACAGTATGTGTCTTAGCCATCCATTCCCCATCTGTATTTAGTTGTTTGATTTTTCCTTCCTAAGTGCAATATTTTGCACTTGTCCTTGTTGAATTTCACCTAATTAATTTTGCACCACTTCACCAGTTTATAGAGGTAATTTTCAATTCTAAGCATATCCTCCAAGTGTCTGTTACTCCTCCCAGCATGGTGTTATCTGCAGATTTACTAATTATGCACTCAATTCCATCCGCTAAGATATAAATGAGTGTATAAAATAGAACTGGACCCAGGACAGACCCTTTGATAAAACTAGTGCCTCACATTCACTACTTTCTTCCCATCCACAAAGCGCTTCATTTTGTTTTAGATGGAAATCAGGTTGATTGGACATGACTAGCTCTTGACAAAATCACTTTGGCTGTTTCTAATCATCTTATCTTTTAGAATGATGTTTAGAAATAGATTTTTTGAAGATCTGCTCCAGAACCTTTTTGGAAATTGATGCTAAATACATCTATCTGTAATTAATTGGATCATCTTTTCCTTTTGAAAAGATTGATGCTAAGGATTTCACTGCTGAAAGAACACTTTCAGCAATACAACTTCCTTTTAGCTCCCTGCTGAGCCCTAGGTTCACAATAGGCCCACAACACAAAGTTTTGCTGTGGACAGATTTTTTTTCTTGAGAGACTCCTGTCTAATTACTATCAGGAATTAACCCTGCTTAGTAAATGGGAGCTTCAGAGATCCCAGTTGGAAGTGATACAGCCACACTTCAAAATGTAATTGTGGTTTGTCTGTATTTTTTTTGTCAATAGAAAGCACTCAGTGGAAGCAAATTCCTTTCTTTACAGTGGTGGTTCTTTTTTTTTTTGTGGACCACTTGAAAATTGCTGAGGGTCTTAGTGGACCACTTAATCTCCATTGTCAGAAAAAATAAATCAAGTGCAGGGCCAAGTATAGATATTTTCAATTGTTCTGCAACCTTTCTGCAGGCTACCTGAACAGAGCTCACAGACCAGTGGTGGTCTGTGGACCACAGTTTGAGAACCTCTGCACTATAGCCTTTCCCTCCTGTTCATGTCCATTACTTCCTTTATAACCATGTCTCCAAAGTGTATCCTCTTTTCCTTTTGCTTTCTCCTTCTTTGTTTCATGCATTTTAACACCAATTAAAATACATATTCTTATGATGGAGTTGCTTGGGAGAGGTGGGAGTGGAGAGGTTACAACACAATCATTCTTAAAGTTGATGTATAGAGCATTTAGTCCTGGCTGAACACCACCTACCCAGCAGAACATTATTTTTTCCTTGACTGATTCTCATTTGGCGGGGTCTATTAGCAAACAGCTTTAAAAAGGATCTCTTGCTGCTGCTGACATCTTTGTACCAAGTGTCACAGACATATGACTGGGAAGATGGGAGGGGGAATAGAATGAAGATTTGGGGATGTACACTTCCAAATCAACTTGTCTTTAGTAATTGTAGATCATCTTTGAGAGATGGTCCCTCACATCCTACTGCATTGCTATGTTCAATTAAAACTACTTAGCTGTTTCGCTTTTTAACTTTGAAATCTTTTGTATTTAATTAAAAAAGTCAAATAGTTATACCTATTGTTAAAACTACATATATTTTATTTGTTAATTATTTTAGAATAACTGATCAAATAAAACCAAGGATCATAGTTTTCCATTATTCCTACAGTGCAATGCAGTTTATTTGTTTGCTTGTCGGTTTTTTTCTAAGAAGGCTATGAAGGTATTTTCACTTCCTTGTGGTTTACTAGGTACTGTATTGCCCTGGTTATATAGCTTGGATAATACCATAGAATTAGTTTTCTTTCTTCTCTTTCCAAGGACAGTTTGCCATTTATAATGATTTCTGTATCTCTTATTACTGTTGAGGTACACAAAGTAAAAGCTTCTTTACTGGACATTTCCATAGTCCATAGCTTGTTTGTGCCTAAAGAATTCTTAAAATATAGTTTAAAATATTTTTAAAACAATTCTTTAGGCACAAACAAGCTATGGGCTGTTAAAACGTCCAGTAAAGACTAGGGGTGCATCAATAGAGATTTTGGGGGGCCGATACTGTTAGCCGATTTTTAAGGAGGCATATCAGCTGATACTGATCTGATTTCCAGTACAGCTGTATGCAGCTGTTAAGTCTGTTGTGGTGGAAGGGGAGGGGGCAGGGAAGAGGTATTGGGAGGCAGATCAAGGCCCCTGTGGTGAAGGAGGAGTGGGGCTGGGGCTGGGGCAGGCATTGCTCAGCCAGGGTGGGGCAGGGTGCAGGATGGAGCCACAGCTCATCCAGGGGGCATAGGGTGGGGGGTGGCTCCTGCCATTGCGCATACCCCAGAAAGGGATGGGGGGGCATGTGCCCCTGGATCTGCATGTGGGGTGGGATGGATTGGGGCCAGGGCTGCGTCGGGCTCTTCCTGGGGGTGGGGGCTGGGCCAGGCTGTGCTCAGGGCAGGTGGCAGTGCTGGGAGGGTGGCTACAGGGGGGCTGCAGCCACCACAAATTTCACCACAGCCCCCTCTCCCAGCACTGGTGCCTGCCTGAAGTGCAGCCCCGGCCCAACCCCTCCAAGTGCTGGGAAGAACCCGGTACAACCCTGGCCTTAGCCCACAGCTGCAGCCCCCCTGCCTCCCTGCCCAGATCTGGGAACACCCCCCCCCCCC
>NW_017729034.1:38106753-38108145 GCF_001723915.1 Gavialis gangeticus | reverse complement strand
CCAAATTGGGAACCCCCCCCCCCCCCCATGCTCTTCTGAGGTGCTCGCACTGGTGGGAGCTGCTCCCCACCCTGCACCTGCCCTGCCCCTACCCCAGCCCCAGCCACACTCCTCCCTCACTGCGGAGGCTTTGATCTGCTGCCCCACATCCCTTCCCTCCCTGCTCCCCTTCCACCACAACAGACTTACCAGCTGGGTACAGATTTCAAAGCTGCTGGGCTATGCGTCTCACTGCCTATGTGCTGTGCTGCATCTGCATGCATGCATGGGCATTTATCAGCCACATTATCAGCCACATCAGGCCAATTTCCAATACATCAGTTTTCTTTATATTGGTGCTGATCCGATATTAGACTGATGTATCGGAGCACCTCTACTATGTATATGAAAATGTCTCGTGAATATACTGTATCTGAAATTCAGAAAGGGGATGCAAGGTCTCTGGCTATTTATAAATGTCTTTTTTCCCTTTCTTCATTTTAATTAATAGTTAATTTCTGTAGTACTTCTGCATCTCAAAATCAATTCTACCAGGAATGAACAGAGGGAAGTCTGCTTGTTTTGTTGTTTTCATGTAATAGCTGCTCCATTACTGAAAATATGACATTGACAGACACAGGCATTCTGAAAAAGCTGTATCATGAATTGTTTTCCACAGCTACATTGTGATCCTTATCTAACCTGATCTATAATCCTCTGCTGTATTTTTATGCTTTTGGGCAACCCTACAAAATCTGAATAAAATTTCCTATTGGTCCACATTGATCTCCAGTTTGTGTTTCTTACTTGAGTTGCATTTTCTTATTTTTAGTCAAAAAAGTGTCATCATTTCCCAATGTTGTTAAGCCCCTAGGTCCCTTGATTGTCATAACCTTAATTAAATTAGCTATTCCTGTTGGCAATATATTATATCTCTTGGAATAATTATGATCTTACTGAAATTATCAGATTCTAAGTCTAATAATGGATCCACATGCATTCTCAATATTGAAAAGTCCCTCTGCCATTAAAATGTAATCGTAACAGGGACAATTATTCTACCCCCAAAAGATTAAATAAGCTTAACCCAAACCAGCTCCCCCAAACCTCTGAAACATGACAACCTAAACCAACGAACCAAACATGAAGTAAAAAAATAAAATTAAGAACAAAACTAAACTAACCAAGACAGTAGAACTAAATGCCAATCTGAGCCTTCATTATGTATTAGATGCCTGGCAATTATGGTGATGAACAGTCATATAAAACCTGGATATAAATAAATAATGGAGCATTTACTATATCATATTAATATATCAGATGTCCTGGTATTGTATTCATAATTCAGGAAAATGTGCTATGTAATAGAGGGTAGGGACCCTGTTGGTCCAAGTTTGCTAATATAAGAAATCT
>NW_017729034.1:38105604-38105846 GCF_001723915.1 Gavialis gangeticus | reverse complement strand
GGTGGGGGCTGGGCCAGGCTGTGCTCAGGGCAGGTGGCAGTGCTGGGAGGGTGGCTACAGGGGGGCTGCAGCCACCACAAATTTCACCACAGCCCCCTCTCCCAGCACTGGTGCCTGCCTGAAGTGCAGCCCCGGCCCAACCCCTCCAAGTGCTGGGAAGAACCCGGTACAACCCTGGCCTTAGCCCACAGCTGCAGCCCCCCTGCCTCCCTGCCCAGATCTGGGAACACCCCCCCCCCCCC
>NW_017729034.1:38080955-38105153 GCF_001723915.1 Gavialis gangeticus | reverse complement strand
CTTGTTTTGTTGTTTTCATGTAATAGCTGCTCCATTACTGAAAATATGACATTGACAGACACAGGCATTCTGAAAAAGCTGTATCATGAATTGTTTTCCACAGCTACATTGTGATCCTTATCTAACCTGATCTATAATCCTCTGCTGTATTTTTATGCTTTTGGGCAACCCTACAAAATCTGAATAAAATTTCCTATTGGTCCACATTGATCTCCAGTTTGTGTTTCTTACTTGAGTTGCATTTTCTTATTTTTAGTCAAAAAAGTGTCATCATTTCCCAATGTTGTTAAGCCCCTAGGTCCCTTGATTGTCATAACCTTAATTAAATTAGCTATTCCTGTTGGCAATATATTATATCTCTTGGAATAATTATGATCTTACTGAAATTATCAGATTCTAAGTCTAATAATGGATCCACATGCATTCTCAATATTGAAAAGTCCCTCTGCCATTAAAATGTAATCGTAACAGGGACAATTATTCTACCCCCAAAAGATTAAATAAGCTTAACCCAAACCAGCTCCCCCAAACCTCTGAAACATGACAACCTAAACCAACGAACCAAACATGAAGTAAAAAAATAAAATTAAGAACAAAACTAAACTAACCAAGACAGTAGAACTAAATGCCAATCTGAGCCTTCATTATGTATTAGATGCCTGGCAATTATGGTGATGAACAGTCATATAAAACCTGGATATAAATAAATAATGGAGCATTTACTATATCATATTAATATATCAGATGTCCTGGTATTGTATTCATAATTCAGGAAAATGTGCTATGTAATAGAGGGTAGGGACCCTGTTGGTCCAAGTTTGCTAATATAAGAAATCTTACCTTCTTATTTCTTTTCTTGAAAAGTTAGTTTCCAAAGGACTTCCTGACACCTTTTTTATTGGCAGTTTTGACATTTAGTTCAAGCATCATATTTGTTTTAAATTCTGGCTCATGAAATGTGACATTGATCAGAGCCAGTTTATTAAATCCCCTGCCCCCCGTGTTGTCTTCTCTTCCTCATTCCTTTCTTGGCTCCCTGCTTTCCTTTTCTTTGAGAGACTCCTTTTCTATCTGATTTGACTGCCTGCCACAGGTTTTCTACACATTCCTCTTCAATATCTGTGGTTTTTCTTTCCTAAAGATCCCCTATATATCAAAAGATTTTTTTTTAGTTCTTAAGTAACAAAGGTTTTATTCTTGTGAGAATGGCACGTTTTCTTATATCTTTTTTTCTCTTATTCCTTCAGTTATATCTGTGATTTTTTTCCTTAGAGTGGTAGTTGGTAAATGCTGGCATACCTAGATTGTATGGCCATAACCATAACTTTACTAAGTTTTAAGACTGGGAGATCTTCGTAATGAGAGTAACATAAGTTTATTACTATGTCCTTGAGGTATTCCACCACGACTCCATATAGGGAACAAAGAGGGATCCGAAGTCCCTGTCTATTGAACTGCAGCATTGCTGTGTACTGAATGCAAATCTGTGTAACAGCATTTTGTGATGTGGGGAGTGAACCAAAGCCTTTTCCAGTCAATGGAAAAATTCTGATTGATTTAAAATAGGCTTTGAATGAGGCCCTGACAGAGTAAAATTAATTCTCCTCAAATTCTGTGGGACTCCTTTTATTCTCTTGTTATTCCTTTTTTCATGATTCTCCATGTCATCAATTTAGAGATGCCTTCTCACTCCTGTCATTCCAGTGGCTTGGTTCTGGCCTGCATCTACGTTCTCCCTTACTTTAGTTTCAGTTATGCTGGCCGTCCCATCTGGGTCACATACTTTTTTTTTTTTTTTTACAGCTAGCAGCTTGATGTGAATATCAGTCTTGATCTCTGTTAGCATTTCTTTGTTAGCAAGAATGTTCCTTTTGTCTCTGATTTAGGCAACCTAGACATAATCTTATCTCTTTCAGAGAGCAGAGACAAGTCCTCCTGAGCTCTCAGACTGCCATTTGTGGTATAAATTAACTCCTAAGCCTGAATTTTTTTGAGGGGCAGTGACTGGATGCTTTGAGGTTCATTTTTAAATGTTAATGGTAAGGTTAGGAGCCTGTAAAAGCAGATTCTGTAGACTCATACTCAAATGCCTGAGTTAATAAAAGTGAGTAGAAAGGAGTTTCACAAACATTAGAGGTTGGTTTACTTTAGAACAGTTCAAAATAAACCTCTATTGCCTTAAAATACTATTGCTACCATTAAGCTTTTGGTATTATTGTTATTATTCTCTTCCTAAAGTAATAGTATTTATAAAAGTTACCAAAATTGTTAATGAAAAGTTCCATTATGCAAAACCAGTAAAAATTAAACTAGTCATTTTGATATACTTCATAACAGAATTTTGTAATTACTTTGGAAGAAAAAAGAAAAAAAAACGCTACCTCAAATTTTCCTTAAAAAAAAATGGTGACACTTTCTGCTTGGCCAAAACAATTGGCTAAACAGAAAGGGCATTTTTCAATTAAATTTGAATAAAATGGCCTACTCAGAATTCCCGCTCCCCTTTCTGGAAGGTGTTTCCTAGACGCTGAAATCATTTAGATTTAGATTAATATAAAATGTTTAATTTGTAGAAGCAAGAATTGACTGGTACTAAACAAGATGACAGTAATATTTATTAGGGGTGTGCGAAACAGGCTGTATTTGATTCAGATTTGGATTCGGCCTAAATCAGGGACAGTGATTTGATTCATTGATTCAGATCACTGTCCCCTATTCAATTCAGCCAAATCTGAATTTGAAAATTAAATGCTGTTTCAGAGAATCAGTGATTCAGCCGTAGACACAGCTTAAAATGTTTTTTCTACATACCTCGAGGTACCAGGTGTGGCTCATAAACCCTGCAATGCTGGGGCAGATGGAGCATCCCACAGGAGTGCAGGGGAGCACCCACATGCTCAGCGGTGAACCCAGAAGTGGACTGGAAGTACTTCAGGTCCTCTTCTGGGTCTGTCAGGGAGCATGCTGGGGGTCCCCCCTGTGCCTCCCCAGCTCAGTGATTGGCCACAGGGGGACTCCAGGCGCTGAGCCACAGGGGGACCCCAGACCCAGGAGGTACCAGTTGCTGAGCCAGGGGGAATCCGGTGGTGGGGGGGAGCACCCTGCATGCTCCCTGCCGGACCTAGAAGTGGACTGGAAGTGCTTCTGGTCCACTTCTGGGCCTGCTGCTGAGCATCCTGGGGAGCTCCCCATGCTCCTGTGGGATGCTCCATCTGTCCCAGCAATGCAGCATTCACAAGCCGCCTGGTACCTGGAGGTATGCAGAAAAAACATTTAAAACTGCGTCTATGTCCAAATCTATGAATCTTTCTGAATCTCTCCAAATCAATTCAGGGCATTCCAATTTGATTCAGAGAGTTTAAAGGGTCTTCTGATTTGATTTGGATTTGGAGATTTGGCCACCGAATCGGGCCGAATCTCCTCCGAGTCGAATCAGGGACTGAAGCTTTGCACAGCCCTAATATTTATAACATTCAGTATAAATGAGATTAGATTTTTAAACCTAGAGACTGGTAGTAAGAAAACATTGCATAATAATAATTTGACATTAATTTGCAACTTGCATTGTTATTAGGTATCAAAGACTAGAGCTAAGGATGTGAATATGTCTTTGTATCTGCATTAGGAAAAGAGAAGTAATAATATTTGATTGGAGAAGAACAGTAAACTATGAAGAAAAAGGTGGAAGTTTTTATTTTATTATGACATTCATCATTTCCAAAATACCTTTTATTCCCTTGTATACTCTTTTATATAGTTGTTTAGGAATATGAGGCTGACAGTGTTTAAAAAGTAAATAAACAGAATTATTACACAGAAAACCCTGGACCTTCATAATATTTTCTCAAGGCAGGTTGGTGCTTTTCAACCAATTAATTTCTCAGTTTTTCATTTTTGAGGATCATCTTCCTTTGCCCTGAGTACTTTGCCATTTGTATTCTTTAAAGCCAGAAGGATAATTCTCATCTTTTCACATTAGCTAAGTTGAAGCATTAGAAAAACTTTAGATAATGACAAAAGATCCATTACAAAATTTAAATGACTATAATGCTGTCTCAAAAGGAAACTGTCATCACTAGACATTGAGAAGAAAAGAAGCCTGCACCTTCATAACACTTTCTGAAGGCAGAGATTTCCCTTTCAAGCTGTGAATGTCTGAATATCTCATTTTGAAATATTGTTCATAATTTGCAGCTTTTTTAGTTACTTAGAGGTAAAGTAAAGTTGAAATCTTTTCCACAGCCAGAAGACAGTTCCAGGTTTCTGAAGTACTTTTCAATGACTGTCAATTCATAAATTTTTGCATGAAAGGGGACAGTAAAGATCATTTTGTCTGAATTCTTACATTAGGTTAGCCATAAAACCTCACCAAGTCATGTCAATAACCCTGTGTGAGATATTGTCTGTCTTGTAGAAATACATCTAGCCTTGACTGAAAGACCTCAAGTGATGGAAAATCTACCAAATCACTAAGTTACAATGTTCCAATTACTCTCCCTATTAAGAAAAACCCTAAACTTGTATTTATGCTTTTAAGGGTTTGAGTTTCAGTTTCCACATTTTACATCCTATTATGCATTTGTATAGCAGATTAGTGAGTTCTACACATCCAAAATCATCTCCCAATGTAGGAATGGATTGACTTATCAAGTTCTCTCTAAACTACTGTTGTGCAAATAATTGATTTTGTTTTGTTTAGCAGCCAAATGAAAAAAATATTTTAAAAGTTTGATCTAAAATACATTTCCACCCAGGTTTTTCATGCTGAAATGGGAAACTTCATTTGTTTAATTCAACATGAAACATTCCCTTTGACCTAAAGTGAAGTGTGTAAAAAATGAAAGGGAAAGGAAGGGGAAGATTCACAAAACTACAGGAGGAGTCATCCACTCAGGGCATGTGCGTCGGCAAACTAGGCACATGCCTAGGGCCCTGAGCTGCACAGGGCCCCAGCCCTTTTCTCCTCAGTGATGGTATGAATGGCCCTGTCCACCTCTGTTCCCCTTCTGTCTGTCGGCCTCACTGCTGTGGCAGCTGCTTCCTAGAGACAGCTCCAAGCCCCACTCCCCACAGGTGGCAGTACTGCAGTGGGGTCTTGATGGGCTTGGGGTCCATGACTTTGTTTGTCTAGGGCCTACTGAAAGGTTAATCCAGCCCTGCGTCCACTACATTTTATATAGGAATTTGGAATAAGAGCACTGCCCTAGGAGATAAAGAATCAATTGGGAACTGAAACCATATGTCCCATGAACATGCCCTGACTATCAGGCTGGGAGGTATTCTGTTCTCAGGACTTCCTATTGATGCTGTTTTGCTTTGTATAAATAATTAAATGTTCATTGGAGCAGGGACTGCAACCCAGGTGCCCTAGCTCACAAACCTCCTAGCTTAAACATCAGACTAGAGAGATTCTCAGTTAGTGGCTAGCAAGTATTTTATACAAAGTGGGAAAAGTATCAACAGGAATGATTGGCCTGAAAAATGGTTTTAATCCCTACCCTAAATCATAGAGAAAACTCTTCAATCTCTAAGGTAAGAGATTGCAGGGTATTCTGAACTGAATCCCCCATCTTGATACTATTTCATGCTCTATAAAATACTTAAATAAGAATTGAGACCAAGAGTAAAAAAAAATGGCTGACTAGGCTGATGGATAAGAACTCACCTGGGAGCTGGGACACTTGGGCTTCTGTCTCTCAAAGAATATTTAATATTTATATGGAATGGAAGAATGTCACAAATAGCTACAGAGAGCCACCTTAGCTAGAGTCCTCTACGTGCTGATATTGCATGTTTCCAGCTCAGTTGTGGGAGATGAGATAGGGCAGAGAACTAAACATTTTGTGTGAATTTCCTAGCATACTGAAAAGGTCTTTGGACCTATTGAATATGGGCACTTCAGTTTTATAAATGTAGTATTCCTGTCCAATCTATGACCAGAAAAATCAAGGTCACCCTGTTAAGAATATTTGACTCCATAAATAATTTTGATATGATCAAAGCTGCATTTTTCAGTCGATGTGCTCCCCATCCCTAGTCTTAGTCTTCTCTGCTAAATTCAACAAGCTTTTTTAGTTTCTTATTGTAAAGTAGATTTTCTAGACCTCAGATCATTTTAGCTGCTCCTTTCCAACCTGTTTTGAAGAGTGATGACCAAAAGTTGACACTTTCAGTAAATTTTTTATTATGACCATATCTTATGGGACTAACACCTATTTTTAATAGCCTTCTGCTTATATATCCAAAGTTTGATTTGCTTTATAGACATCACACTGCTATGTGAGCACATGTTAGATTGGTTATCCAGTAGGAGTCCTCATTCCTTTTCTGAGTCACAGGGCATGTCTACATGAGATGCTTTACTGCGCAGTAGACTAACTGACTGTGCAGTAAAGCATCACTGTCTACACATTCAAATACTTACTGTGCAATTAGCCTACTCTTCAGTTAACCATGCTGTCACATGAATGTACACACGCAGTAGTTATTGGAAGCAAATTTGTTCCCTTTTAGCCCCACCACCTGGGGACCACCCTTGGGCTAGCCCTAGGGCCACAGGGCTTTGAGCTTCACCAACCCCAGGGCTGGGGTGGCTCTTTGCCTGCCTCAGCCTGCCCCTTAAAATGCTGCAGTGACCACAGGGCCCTGGGCCACCTGCAGCCAGCTCCTGGCCACCAGGTCCCACACCAGTGGCCCTGGGCCACCTGCCCAGACCCCAGCGCTGGCCCCTCACACATCTCCACTGTCTGCCTGTTCTGTGCAGTGCCTCTGTGCTGGGTGTTGCAGGCACCTGCCTAGACCCGGAAGCACCTGGACTGTTGTGGACAGCCCCTGAGGGCTGTCAAGGGATCCAGGCTGGCATCATCCATAATGGCACACACTACCTTCTGGGTAGAGGAGACAGTGGACCTCATGGTGCTGTGGGGTGAGGTTGAGGTCCTGGGCCAGTTTACTCTGAGCAGGGGTTCCATTGCCCATGTCTATGAGGGCCTGCCACGCTGCATGTGGGAGTGCAGGCATGACCATTTGGGGCACCAGTGCTGCATAAAGGTCAAGGCCTTATGTGCATAGTGGGTCAGTGGCATTGACCACAACAACCTGTTGGGGACTGCCCATGAGTCTATGCCCTTTATGTGGCAGCTGGACCAGATCCTTGTACTTTGGGACCCTGGCCAGAGCCACACCATGTATTTCAGCTGTGTAACAGGTATGATGCTTGCACCACTGGTGGAGGAAGGAGTGGTGGTGGAAGGACCAGTGGCACTTGCTCCAGAAGAGGAAAGGAGGCAAGTTCCTGTCCAGAAGAGGAGACATAGGGTGGTGGAAGTGGGTGACTTGCTCCTGAGGGGGATGGAGGGTGCCATCTGCTGGCTGGATCCTTTCGCATGGGAGGTCTACTGCCTTCCAGGGGCTCATATCTGGGATATGATGGAGAGGATTACAAAACTCATCCAGCCCTCTGACCATTACCCCATACTGCTCATCCATGTGGGCATGAATGACATTGCCAGCAACAACCCTGGGCAGGTTATGAGCAACTACAGGGCTCTGGGCTCAAGGGGTTAGGGGTGCAGGTGGTTTTCTCTTCTGTTCTCCCAGTCAGGGGTCAGGGCCCCTAGAAGGACAGTTGTATTGAGGCGGTCAAATGGAGATTCAGGAGATGGTGCCACAGCAATGGTTTCAGATTTTATGACCATGAATCCTGTTCCAGGATAGAGGCTTGTTGGGGAGAGATGGCATTCATCTCATACCGAGGGGGAAGAAACTGTTTTCTTGAAGATAGCTGACTTGCTGGAGGACTTTAAATTAGGTGCACTGGAGGATGGGTGTTCAGATGCAAGTTAGGGGACAGCCAAGCAGGAAGGACATAGAGAGGGCAGTCAAGGAGGTGTCAAGAGGCTGGAATGATGTTGGGTGGTGGGGAAGTGGGTGTTACTAATGGGGGACTTACGTGTCTATACACAAAGCCTGGGTGCCATGGGGTCTGGTGATAATGGAGATGGAAAAGAGGTGGGGAGTGGGTTTGGAGCTGTGGCAGCAGGTGCTGCCAGGAGCTAGGCCTGTCCTAGCCTGGGAAGGGGGGTGGGGAAGGTAGACTGCCTGTGGCAAGCACCTAGCAGTCCATTTGCTTCTGAAAAGTGAATGGGGATGGGGGGCTTGGCTGCTGGCCACCTGTGCCAGGGCCTGCCTGGCCAACTTACCATTGTCCCTGGGTACTTGTGCATGAAAGACCCCCAGTCTGAGGCTGGGCAGCACACAAGCCCCTGGCATAGTGCATGTTATTCCAGAAATGTTGCAAACTCTCACAAACAACCTCTTTCTCCTCACTCTGCAGGTCCAGCAGCTGCATGCAGGGGAGAAGCACCAGCTGTGTGTGGGGATGTGCCTTCAGAGTCACCACCAGCCTTGGCTAGGGCCCTCTGTATGTGGCTGATGGATTTGTGGTGCTACGGCATGAAGGACATCAAACATGAGTGGGAAAGGGATTGGTGGACAAGGAGTTCTGGGATAGGCTCCTGGACCCTTGAGGAGAGGCACATGGAGGCCCAGGAGTGGCAGGCTACCGTGGCAGCCAGGGAAATGGAGGCCACAAGAGCAGGACTGCTGGATGCTGAACACCATTCTGGCCCTGTTGGTCACCCTCATGCTTCCCGCTGCCCAGCCACTAGCCACAGCCCTGCCTGCCCCCTGCCCAGCTGCAAGCCCACAGTGGGCTGAGGTGCAGTAGCACCTCCAACAGCCAGGTCCCCCTGCCTCAGCTGGCCTTACCTCACTAAAGCCCTGTCCCACTGCTCACCCCAGGTCCATGCAATCCCGGAGTAGAAACTGCCTGCAGTGGGGCCAGCAACGCATGTGGGCCCAGCCCACTGGCTGCAGGAAGTGGAGTTGGCTGCACCAGCAAAGCAGTGGCTGCTCTCACCCCTGGGTTAACCCTCTGCTTGCTGGTCTTGCCATGGTATGTGAACCCATGGTGGTGCGGCTAGAAGCTAGGGTGCTGCGTGCCTGTCCCTGGGCTTCAATCCCTAGGTGCCCCCATCCTGGGAAGGCACACAGAGCAGACTGTACATAGTCTGCATGGGGAAGAGGGCACTTTATTGGTGGGAAAGGGGTGCTTGATTGGTGGTTGGTGGAGGGTTTGGTGGAAGGGCTCTGTGGGTTGTAGGGAGTGGGGAAAGGCTCTGTGGTTCAGGAGGGAGCAGAGGATGGGGTTTTCTGTGGGAGAGGGATGGAGGGAGGGCTCTGTTGTTGGGGGGGGAGGGAGGATGGGGTCTGTGTTTGTGGATGGGAATAAAATGCTTTTCAGAAAACTGTCCACTGTGAGAGTAGTGCTGGGGGTGCACAGTGGGACCAGGGGCCAGGGCCACCCATCCAGTTGGTCTACAGTGGGGATTTCAGGAGGAGGTGGTCTTCAAGTGATTCTCACACTTGGTGCCCTGGTCCCTGCTGCCAGGTGTGTGCATTACCTGGGGCCTTGGTTTGGGGTGGTGGGGGAGGCAAAGCTATTGCTGTCGCTGCAGCTGGCACTCCTGGTGTCAGGTGTTATCTGCCTGCTGTGCCTACTTCACCCAGGCCTCATAGAAGAATTCCTCCCAGGCCTCACAGGCAGTGATGATGATCTGGGGGATACTGGCCTCTGCGACCTTGAGGTGGGCAGTGATGGTGTGCTAGTGTCTCTTCAGGCAGCTAAAGGAACACTCCACCAGTGTTCAGGTCTAGCTCAGGCCCCTGCTGAAGTGTGTCTAGTGGGGGTCCAGCTGGCCAGTGTAGGGCCACATGAGCCAGGGGAGGAGCAGGTAAGTGGGGGTCTCTGATGAGGAGGGGTGGGACTGCCACTGCACCCAGCTGGAGGTTTAGCTACCTTGGTGAGAAGCACCTGTTCTCCACCAGGGCTGGCAGGATGGAGTTGTGGAAGATGTGGGCATTGTGGGTACTGCCTCCCCAGATGGTATTCACATTGATGAAGGCACTGCAGGTGCCAATGAAGGTCAATGTTGGCCTGCAGCACAATGGAGGGTGCCGCATACCTCCAGGGTGGTCTCTCCAGTAGTCACCTTGCCCATACTGAAGAGGTGGCTGATGTAGTGCAGGCTGGTGGATGTGGCCAGCTTGAGTAGGGCTATGGCCAGGTATCTGCGGGGAAAAGCAGTCACATGGTGGTGGCCTGCTCCTTCAGGTGTCGGTGGAGCTGGTTGTGAAGCTCTTGGAAGGTAGCCTGGGTCATGTGAAATGACTCCAGCCACTGATCATCATTCCAGGTGTGTACCCCCAGTTCTAGCTGGCCTGGTGGACCCACATGCAGAGGGCCTGGAGCCCCAGGAGCATACGGAGGTGTCAACCAGGTGTCATCCAGGTGACCATTGTTGGTGTCCCTGCTGGGGTCTGGGCAGCAGCAGCATAGTGGCAGGGGGCCTCAGATGCCATGGTGAGCCTGGTCATACAGCTGCACACCATGGGGTGGGGGGCACAGCCAGGGCTGAGACTGACCTGGGCCAGGTGATGGTCACCATGGTGGTGAAGTGCAGTAAGAAGGATGGTAAGCCAGAGCCTGGGGCATAGGTTGTCACTTCTGGGGTCTGGGGGTGTAGCAGCCATTGCATGGTGGGCACAGTCTCCGGTGACAGTCACAGAAGGCTGTGGCAGCATGCTGCAGCCTGCTCCAGGCCACAAATACAGGTGGCCAGGGAGCAGCATTCAGGACTGGCTTTTAAATATGGCATCTGGCTGTAGGCAGCTGTGGCCAGAGCCTCCAGCTCTCCCTGGCACCTGCAGGGGGTGGTGCAGGGCTAGAGGAAGCCAGGAACAGGCTACTGCCATGAGCAGCAAATCTACTCCCAAATGGCCATATGTTTAGCCACCTGCCCAAGGTTTACTTCTCTGTAAATCACTGCAGAGTAAACCCATATAGCACTAATTGCATGTGTAGATGTGCCCTCAGATTACCAATATATACCTCCTATCTTGTATGTGGGACTGTGTTGCTGGCTGGGAATTGATATACCACCTAAAATTTAGAAGATTTTTTTGTCAAAATCTTTTTCTTCTCTTTTTTTTAAAATTTAACACTCCCCTCCCAATATTCATGAAAACCCAAAAGTATTAATAATGTTTCCATTTAATTGAAATAATGTTTGTATACATTTTTAATGGCTCTAATGTCAATGAAGTCAATAGAACTTTTACATGAGTCAGAACAGCAGGAGTTTGGCCTATACGTACTCTTGTGGTATGCCTGTACTGCACAGCACGGCGGAAGTGCTGCCCAAGCTTGATTTGGCAGCTTGCAACATTTTATGAACTTTTCCAAAGTGACTGAATGCCCTTACCAGAAGCACTGAAATAACCAGCACAGTGGATGCACTAAAAATGGATTTTTAGAAAGGTTCAAATGATTTAGGAACACAAATCTCACTAAAATCAAGACAGAAGGCAGTATAGGAGAGCACCTTAGATACTCATTCAGAAAGGCCTGAGCTTTTGTAGGTGATAGCTGACTTCATCAGAAGGCTACTATGTTTCTAAGACACCAAGATGCTGTAGAAAATTCTACTCAGTGTCATACTTCATAGCAATGAGACATGTTCTCACTGGAGTGAGACACATGGGTGGAAGCCCAACAGGCCCCCCAGGCCCAACAACCCCCAGCCTAGCCAGAGGTAAGTGGCGGCCTGTGGTGGGAGGAACTTAGCCCAGCTGCAGGGAGGCAGCTGAAAGAAGCCAAGGAGGGTAGCATCCCTCCCCACCACTCATACTTTGCCCAGCCCCCCAGGGAGCCACGCGACCGGAGCCTCATGAACAGAGTGTGCAAAGAGGCATGCTTTTAGGAATGGCACGCAAGTTAGCACGGGAAGGGCATGCAGGAGGCCCTAGGTAGAGCCTCAAGGGAGCAGTTGGCACAGTAGTAGCCAAACTACTGCTGGTGCAATGGTGGGTGGGACATGTTGCACCCTGAGGTTCCCCTGTGGCTGGATCCCTCCCTTCTGGTACTTCTGAGGCCTCCACCCAGATGGAACTCCTGGTTCTGGCCTCCATTCAGATGGAGGCCCTGACTCTCAGCTGTTGGGGCTGCCTGGCACAACTCCAGGCACATGACCCCAGCTAGGTGCTTGTCCAGTTTACTCTTGAAGACCCCCAAGGTAGGGGAGAGCACCACCTTCATTGGAAGCCCATTCCAGATTCTGGCAACCCTTGCTGTGAAGAAGTTCTTTCTAATGTCCAACCTAAATCTGCTCTCCATCAGTTTGCGGCCATTGTGCCTAGTTATTCCAGGGGGTGCCCTAGTAAATAGAGCTGCCCTCCCCTGATGAATTTATAGGCAGCCATAAGATCACCTCTCAGCCTTCTCTTGTGGATGCTGAAGAGATCTAGGCCCCTCTGTCTCTCCTTGTAGGGCCTTGCCTGCAGGCCTCTGACCATATGAGTGGCTCTCCTCTGGATCCTCTCAAGATTCTCCGCATCCCTTTTGAAGTGTGGCACCCAAAACTGGATGCAGTACTCCAGTTGTGGCCTGACCAGTGCTGTATAGAGGGGAAGCATCACCTCCCTGGAGCTGTTCATCATGTATCAGCTAATCCATGATAAAGTGTGGTTAGCCTTGTTCATCACTTCATCACATTGATGACTCATGTTCATCTTGGAGTCAGCTATGACTCCAAGATCACTTTCTGCTGCTCTGATGTGCTGCTGAGAAGGTCATCCCCCAGCCTGTAAGTGTGTTAGTGGTTCTTTTTGCCATGGTGCAGCACTTTGTCTTTGTTGAACTGCATCCTATTTCATTCTGCTCATTTTCCCAAACTGTCCAGATTCACCTGGATCCGTTCCCTACTCTCTGGTGTGTTAATTTTGCCCCATAATTTGGTATCATCTGTAAACTTGAACAGGGTGCTCTCCATGCCCTGTCCAAGTCACTGATGAAGACATTGAATAGCACTGGTCCAAGGACTCCTTTGAGGGACTCCCCTGCCCACATCTTTCCAGGTTGATATTGACCCATCCACCACCACACTCTGGTTGCAACCTCTAAGCTGCCAATTTGCCACCCACCTGACCGTGTAATCATCTACCTCACAGCCTGTCAGTTTATTTATGAGAAGAGAATGAGATGCTGTATTGAAGGCCTTCTTAAAGTCTAGGTAGATGACATCTACCTCGACGACTGCATCTAAGCATTTTGTGACCTGGTCATAAAAAGAAACAGGGTCAGTCAGGCAGGATCTACCTGCAATGAATCCATGCTGATTTCCTTTCAGCATTATTCTCCCTGCTGGGCTCCCACGAATTTGATCCTTTATTATTTTTTTCCAGAGTTTTCAAAAGGACAGAGGTAAGACTCACTGGCCTATAGTTTCCTGGTTCCTCCCTCCTCCCCTTCTTGAAAATAGGGACCACATTAGCCCTTTTTCAGTCCTCTGGGACCTGACTGAAGCACCATGAGTGCTTAAACAGCTATGCTAGTGGCTCTCCTATGACACTGGCCAATTCATTCAGCACCGTTGGATGAAGTTCATCTGGGCCTGCTGATTTGAACACATCCAGCCCCTCCAAATGCCCTTTCACTAAGTCTGCGCTAACAGTTGGTGGGCTGGTGTCCCTCCTATGTCTATATATGATCCATTTGGAAGATTTGTCTTGGTCTGTGTCTAGGAATACAGATGCAAAGAACTCATTGAAGAGCTCAGATTTGTCCCCCCTCTCAGTCACCAATTGCCATAGTTTGTCCTGTAGGGGTCCTATGTTACCTTGCACATTCCTTTTGCTCCCTATATACCTGGAGAAGGACTTTTTATTATCCTTAATTTTTGTCACCAGCCTAAGTTCTAATCCTGCTTTGGCCTTCCTAACTGATTCTCTACAAGTGTGAGCCAGGGAGGTATACTCCTCCTTCGTAGCTACCTCATTTCCACAGCCTGTAAACCTCTTTCTTTGCCCTTAGGTTTTCCTGGACTTCCCTGTTCAGCCAAGAGGCCTTCTTGGCCCCTTTGCCCTCTTTTATGTGCAATGGGATTGTCTCCTTCTGCGCCCATAGGATTGCTCCCTTGAGGAACGACCACTCTTCCTGGACCTCAATTTTGCCAATGCTCTTGAGCTGTAATGCTTCACTAACTAATCTCCTGACCACACTGAAGTTAGCCCTTCAGCCCTGCTGGTTAGTTTACCTACCCTTTTCTGAATAGTGAATTCAGTCAATTGATGGTCACTATCCTCTAGGTTAACTTGTACCTGGAGATTCGCCATCAGTTCATCCCCTGTAGCTAACACCAAGTCCAGCAAGGTGTTTTCCCTAGTGGGCTCATAAACCTCCTGCATTAGGTAGTGGTCCTGTATGCAGGTTAAGAACCTATGTGAGTGGTTAGGTTTGGCTGACTGCTTCTCCCAGCAGATGTCTGGGTAGTTTAGGTCACCCATGAAAACCGTATCTCTCAACTGTACGGCTTCTGAGAGCTGTCTGGAGAATTTTAGGTCTACGTCATCATTTAGGTCTGAAGGCTGGACATAAGGAAAAACTTCTTTATTGTCTGAGCTCCCAAGGCCTTGGAACAAACTTCCCCCCCAGAGGTGGTGCAAGCACCTACTAAGGACACTTTCAAGAAACATTTGGATGTTTATCTTGCTGAGATCCTAGCTGACTTTCTGCCCCTTGGGCAGGGGGCTGGACCCGATGATCTTATGAGGTCCCTTCCAGCCCTAATGTCTATGAAATCTATGAAATCTATTGCCAAAAAGACATTTTTTTTGCAGTGAGCTAGTTAATGTGTATTATTTGTCTCCCTGCAGCAGACGGACCTTTCTGGCAGTGAAGATATTGGCTAAGTTTTACTTTTTTTTATCAGTATCACCACTAGGGATATTATTTACAATGCAGCCATTGTCATTATATTTTAGTGCCTGTCCTGCAAGGAAAATTGTGCAAACTACTCTGATAGTCAATGTTACAGTCTGATAGTCTATTGAAGAATGGATTAAATATTTTTCATTTGGCACAGAAAGAATATGGCCTCTACAGTCTGCTGGGATCACTGCAGGTTATTACTGTCTTCATTTTACTCTGGAACACTGAAATGAACAGTTGGATTGCAAGTGTCAGGAACTACCTTTCGGAAACATGACTCTAAATTTTAGTATTCTTGTATCATTCATTATTAAAATCAACAGAAACTTGATGATGACTTCATAATCATCTGCATTTGCATCTGGTTGATTTTCATCCCCTCCCCCTCAAAAAATTGGCAACCAAAAAAGAAAGAAGTTATAATATCTATCTCATTATTTTCCATCATTATTTACCTTCAGATACGCTGTTCCCTTCTGGTCTGTGAGGTGGTTGTATCTTTCATTAGAAAGTCTGTCACATTGTCCTGATGAATGCTGATGAGTTTTCTTGCCTTGAGCCAGGAAATCTTTCATGACAACACAATAGGAAGAGTCACATGCATATGCGCTTGGCTCATGATATTGCTTGCATAAACATGGAAAAAAACACTCACTTTTATCTGTTGTTATCCTTGGACATTGCTGGAAAATGAACTACAAATTCATTGAGGCCATGGATCTCATTAGTTTTGATTATATGATCAATTCCTAGATTTGAAGCATGATTAATGTCCTGGATGTGCTGTGTTTGTAAATAACCCCCCATGTCTAAGCCTGTGCAGCCACATAAAGTACAGAATGTGATTTCTTCCTTCATTGGCTTTACTGGTGGTGACAATATTTTTTGGCCTCACAGCTCCAACTACCATGAAATATCAAATGGCTCAATATCTCCATTGGCACTGATAGATTTGGAGCTTTCATCAGAAGCACTAAAGCTTCTTGAGTTTTCTCAGTTGACTGAACTTGGTGCCCATCTCAGCAAATCCCATTTAAACAGAATGGGAGATGAAACATTAGGAATTAGATAGTGCCTAGTAACATCAGTTAAATATCTACCTAAACAGAATGTTCTGTTCCCGATGATTATCTTACTAATACCTCCTGAATACTTTGTAGTTCATATGTTAACTTCTGAGTTAGATATTTTCATTATTTTATTAGGTTCTCATTGTTTTGCTTGCTGTGCATACAGCACTTTACCCATTTGGGATATTTTATATTTGGTGAGTACTGCTAGTGTGCTCAATACTGTACAGTAGACAAGAGGAGGCCTAATCTTAAGTAAATCATGGGTTATGTAAAGGTTTTTATAAGTAGAGGTAGGACTTTTCTTTTGGTAAATGGAAGCCATTGAAAATGCAGGTACAATTGCTCTAATCTTTTATGCATTCAGGTTGACTTCACCAAAAATGTTGGTGGGAAGAGTTGTTCAAGGATGTATTCTCAAGCCTACTGGCTGTCTTGCTTTTATCCAGTATTGTGGGGCTTAGAGTACTCATTCACAGTGTGGGAAATCTGAATTCAGTCTTCATTTCTCTGGGAGAAGGAGAGTTGAAACTACATTTCTCACAAGAGTACATAACCAATGACCTATAGTGTATTGGGCTGTATGATTTCAAGATCATCTGTGGCAACTGTTCTACTTTGTAAGTGAGTCACTCACCTGCTTCCTAGGCAAGTAAGTCAGCTCTGGTTTTCAGGTTCTCAGACCAATTTATTCTATATAGAAGAGCCTAGTTTCCACAATAAATAGAATGAATGAACCAACCAACCCAACCCCTTTGTCTTCCTTCAGACATCAGAAGGGAGGTAAGTTTAGCCTTCTCCTTGACTCAGCAACGTATGCTTTCATCCTCCTCCTAGAGCTCTTAAGTCTTCTGGTAGATCTACCCTCATTAGGAGGTTATCTGTTCCAGCTGACCCCTAGCCTCCAGCCAGGTAGGCTGTTATCCACCAACCAGCTGCAGTTGGGTTCCAAGCTCCTCAGAGCCAAACACTTCCTTACAACTAATGAAATATTACCAAGAGTTGGGACTAGAATCTGAATTAATATTCAAACCAGACTAGAGAGTCAGTTTGACTTACTTGGTTTTTGTTGTTGTTGTTTGTTTTCTCAACAAATATTTGAACAGTTTACACCATGCAGAATAAATCCAACCAGAGAGTTTGGGGGAGTTATGTGTCAGAATATCTTACATTTCCTAAAATCCTGATCATCAAAAGTGTACAAGACCTGACCCCTCGGATCTATAGTCCTGCTGTTAAATAAAGGGTAAGCCAACTCTTTGTTCTGCTCTGGGAATTTAGTTTTTGCTTTCCTTTACTTATCTTACAATGGAATCTTGTATGTCAAATAATGAAACATTTCATATTTTTTTCCCACTTCAGTGAGACTTTAAACATTTTAGTCCAGTTGTCAACTTTATGATGCTTTTATGATGCTCCAGTGTTATATCAAACAGAAAAATAATTTATTCACACAGAATTATGACTCAAATTTGGATGAGATTTAGGGTGAAAAAATGAAAAAATATGTAAGTGGTTTAAGATCCCGAGTCCCATTTTCAGATGTGACCCTTGGTAGGATTTGTGGTATAGACAAACATACCTTTTTACTGCTTTAAAACGATGGGGGAGCTGCCACTCAGGAGCACACTTCAGCTGGTACTCTAACTTCTGTATGATTGTGTAGTGATACATGTTAGCTCAATTGCTCTAACTCTGAATAAAACAGAATGTTAGTTGCAAATTTTGTAACACTTGCATCTCTACAGGAGCATGCAGAGGTAGCAGGTACATGGTAGCAGCTTATACTGGTGTCATATTCTGTCTATGCTTTTAGACTTTTAAGGAAATGTGTATTTAGAAAATGTGGCTTACACTTCTGAATCACTTTGACATTTACCTTAAATTTGGGCTAATGTTTGGGGCGCATTTTGGAGGCCATTCTAGAGAAAGCGTTAAAAGTTGGCTTCAACACATTGAAAACTTGTGAGCTGTTTGGGATGGGAATGGAATGTCTTGAAGTCAAGTAATCACTTGAGATTTTGAATGCATCTTCATTTTTAACTACCTGTTTAGTTAGGGCACAGGGGAGGGGATGCATTAACCAGACTTAGACACTTGAAGATACAAGTCTTATACTTCAACCCATGTGAACAGGATCCTCATGGCATCCTTTTAGATTTGGATTTGCTCTGACCCCCAAATATAGGAGATTTTTTTTTGCATTGAAGAGATATGAATTGGTATGACCCTTCCTTCCCTTGATATTTGAAAGTACCTGAAATCAAGGCTTTGGTCTTTGCTATGCTCTATTTGCCTGCAAGACAAATGCTTGCACATGATAGCATATCTTACAGTTGTAGTGAAGATGTATAACTTCCAATGTAGAGCCAAAAAACTCTCATTTTTTTCTAACTACAATTTGTTTTCACTTTAAATAGAGGTCTTTCCATGGAATTATATTAGTAGTCTATTATCTCACTTCAAATCAAAACAAAAACACTGTAAATTTCATTGCTGACTTGCTTCAAGTTATGGTTAAAGTACTTTATTTTATCTAACCAAGACCAAATAAAATAAAAGGCTTTAAAACGGTCATATAAAACAAGAAATCAGAAAAATACTCTCATAAGTTTTTGTCATGCTCACAAAAATGTTAAAAGCCTTATATGACTGTAAGTGGGACTGAATCAAGTATTTTCTCAACTAAACTTTGCATTCCAAGTGTTTACTACCAATGAATGCTATTAAGATGGGAGTGTCTGCAGGTTAAGGCAGGAAAGACAAGCTAAGTGCCCTCTGAACATGCCATTATGCTTCCTCAGGGGAGGATTATCTCCAGCTGGTGTTAGGGAGCTCATGTAGTTCTGTAGTATCCCAGGATGCACTGCTCCAAGGCCTGCTGCCACCCACATAGATGATCTATCATCCAGAACTCTACTGTCCCAGCCTGACAGAGAACTTGGGAGAGCTGGGAAGCTGTGGGTGAATAGGAAGCCAAGAGGGCATGGGGAACAGGACAGGATGAGATGGGTGAGCAGGGAGCTGCTGGGGGTTTGTGGGGGAGCTACTTGGGGAGGGTTAGGTGAGCAGGGGGCTGTGAGGGGGTAGGGACAGGGATAGGGACAGGGACAGGGACAGGGACAGGGCAAGGGCAAGGGCAAGGGCAAGGGCAGGTGAGGGGGGATCCACTGGAGAGCTGGAGAGCTAGGCGGTCACAGGGCAGTCTTGGCAGCTTCTAGCCATGCCCCTGCTTGCCAACCTGTAGTTGCAAGTCAGAGCTGTGCATGTTAGAGAGGATATTAACACTTAACCTGCAACTGCTCACAGCCCATGCTACCTCGAATACTCCTAACATTCCTTAGAGTTACCACTTGCAAATTTTAACATGTAACAACATCCTACACTTCATTGTCCAAATCCTTCTTGATGTTAAATGTTTTAAGGGTGTTCAGGGCTCAGTGCTCCCAGAAGACTTGATCCTTATGTGGAAAAGGAAGAAGGCACAAGCAGGTTAGCTGGCTCTTATGCGGCGTTTGGTTGGGAGGTGGCTAAAAGGGCTGCTGAGCCTTTCCCTCAGAAAACAGCGCAAGTTCAGAGGGAGTAACCCAGATATACACAGTTGCATTTACAATAGGAACTTCATTGAGTTAAATGATACTAGCATGTGAGCAAGTACAGTCTGTTGTGAGTGCAGTAAGAGGCTATCCATTTAGCATTTTAACACTATATGGAGGAAGCAAACTCAAGTCCAAATTGTGTGCTTTCCAAATCTGTCTAAAAGCTACAGAAGGACTCATTAGGCAGTATGTAACAGAAAGTGTGTCTGTTGGGGATTTAAACTCCTTTGGTATTCATAAAGGAAGAATAGCTATATTAGGCGTTGGTGACAATTAAACTTTGTTGTAAAGATTTATGATTTGCAATTTTAGTGTGTAGCTGTGCCCCTGTTTAATAGGATGTATACCTATGAACCCATGAAGCTCTGCTGCTTACTCTTTGCTAGTGACTCAAGTGCCCCACAGGTCTCATATGAGTCCTAGAATTTTTCTACATATTCCTTGGCAGATGCAGCCCAACATTTTTACTGATGACTTGTAAAGGTCCATTGCTTCAGGTCTGCAAAAGGTGATTGATTGTGCTGTTTCAAGTTTGTCTTTGTCCATGCTTTGTAGGCTAGCATGATAAATGCTCAGTAACTGGAGACTCACACTTAAACTATCTTATATGTTCTTTCCTTTAAAAGAACTGGTAGCACTTAATTTCATACAAGTCATTCGTCTGTGAGCTAAAGGTGGCCGTAACGAAGGGTTTCCCTTTTTGTGAATGATTCTGATATTTTTGCAATTCTGTTTTTCTCTGAACCAGACTGACACCTACATTTTTTTCAGAATTTCTTGCAAATGAAAATTCAGAAACATTCCCGTCCCCTTGCCCCCAAAATACTGGAACATCACACATCATCCATTCCAGATATGAAATTTTTATTGGATTTTACTTTAATAATTAGAAAGAATGCTCTCCATATGGTAAGGGAAATTTATTCTTTCTACATTCAAGTAACATTTGCCTTTGATTGGCTGGCAGTACATTAATTAAAGTGTTGATGATAAATGAAGGTAACTATTGCCTTGGATAGTTCATTTTTGCATTTACGGAGTTGTCAAATAGGCCCTTTTAAAATGGATTTCTGTGAAGCCCCAATAAAAACATGGTTCAGTAAAAAGAAAAAAAAAACCCACATGATCATTTCTGTTTTTCTGTCACATTATCATCTGACTCACATTTTGTACATGAGAGAATTTCTTGTACATGCAAACTGTATTAGTGAAGGGGAAAGGTAGAAAAGGTGAGTGACAGGTAGAATGGACTAACAAGAGGTATCCTATAATTTCCTAGGGACTAAACTGTGCCATTACACCACAACTCAGTATTGACTGGAGTGAGCAGCAACATCTCAGTGGTAGTCTTACACAAACCCATTGAAGTCATCGGGAGTTTTTCTATTGCTTTCAATAGATTCTGAATCAGGACCTGGCATCACTGTTGCATTCAAAAAGGAAAGTGTATGCTTTGCAGGCTGGATGCAGGGGGAAACAGGAAGGGGAAATATTCCTCCTGTTATTTATCTGGACAGTCCCTTTGCAAAACCTTTTCCTTGAACACCCAACCTTGTGCTTTGTCTCTGTTTCATACCAATACAGTTGCCAGGAACTGGCCATATATATTTGACATTCCATTGCGAATCGAAGCCAACTGATTGAGTGTAGCAGTGGTAAATAAAGCTTCATGATACTTATTATGAAAGCTATATGAAAAGATTTTAAGGGGCATAGTCAGGGGCTGGAAAATCAGGAAGTGATGAAATTAATGTTTAGCACATAACCATAACCCCCTCTCCCTGTTCGTTAACATAAAGTCTTTAATGCCATATTATATTGTATTTCTGAAACTGCCCATTTAGATATCTGAGGGAACTAAGTGTTAATTTGGAAGTTGAGCCACACAGCTTGCAAATTTCTTACCTATTCTCTCAGAGTTTGTGACCCAGCTTAAAGGTTGCCTGTGTTTAATGGATTTATTAAAAAAGGACAAGCAATCATCAAATATACATTGAAAAAATATATTATTAAACTAATGTAGTACAGTTTTCCTGTACTAATTCAAGAGTGGAATATGGAATGATCAAATTAGGTCATAAAAGAAATTAAATCAATAGGTTCAAATGGTCAAATCTCCAAATTAATACAGTGTGTTATCAAATTAAATGCTGTTTGACATTAAAAAGAATCACTTTGTTATGATTTTGTCTTGAGAAAATTTAGAGAGGAATCAGCTTCCCCTTCCATGTAAGGCTCTAGATAATGCTGGGTGTGTCTACATGAGACATTTATAGTGCAATAGATTTCATAGATTTCATAGACATTAGGGCTGGAAGGGACTTTGGAAGATCATCGAGTCCAGCCCCCCGCCCAAAGGGCAGGAAGTCAGCTGGGGTCATAGGATCCCAGCAAGATAAGCATCCAATTTGCTCTTGAAGGTGTTCAGTGTAGGTGCTTGAACCACCTCTGATGGCAGTCTGTTCCAGACTTTGGGGGCTCGGGCAGTAAAGAAATTCTTCCTTATGTCCAGCCTGAAACGGTCTTGCAGTAGTTTATAACCATTCAACCTCATCATCCTTTGGGGTGCTCTGGTGAACAAACTTTCCCCCAGATTCTGGTGGTCACCCCTAATAAACTTTTGGTGGCCATCAAATCACCCCTGAGCCTGCGCTTTTCCAGGCTAAAGTGCCCCATGGCTTTCAGCTTGTCATCATAAGGTCTGCTTTCCTGACCTCTGATCATGCACGTGGCTCTTCTTTGGACTCTCTCAATCTTCTCCACATCCTTTTTGAATTGTGGAGCCCAAAACTGGACACAGTACTCCAGCTGCAGTCTCACCAAGGCTGAGTACAAGAGGACAATGACATCCCAGGACTTGCTTGAGAAGCCTCTATAGATGCAAGCCAGCATTTTGGTCGCTTTATTAGCTGCAGCATTGCATTGCAGGCTCATGTTCATCTTGTGGTCAATGATGACCCCCAAGTCTCTTTCTTCTGTAGTGCTAGCCAGCGTAGCACTGCTAAGCCTATAAGGATGCTGTAGTTTTTTCCTGCCAAGGTGGAGAACCTTGCATTTTTCGGTGTTAAATACCATCAGGTTCTCATCCACCCATTTGCTGAGCCTGTCCAGGTCAGCCTGGATCACCCGCCTGTCTTCTGGCATGGATGCTTTGCCCCAAAGTTTGGTGTCATGGGTGAACTTGGCCAGTCTGCTCCTGACTCCAATGTCCACATCATTAATGAAGATGTTGAACAATATGGGTCCAAGGACAGAGCCTTGGGGGACCCCACTGGTCACAGGACACCATGATGAGTGACTTCTATAAATTACTACCCTCTGGGTCCAACTTGAGAGCCAATTTCCCAGCCAGTGGATTGTGGTGGACCCAAGGCCACAGTTGGCCAGTTTTGCCAAGAGGTGATCATGGGATACCAGATAGAAGGCTTTTTTGATGTCATATATTAATCTTCTGTTAATCAATTAACTGTTCAGTAAATGTCGTGCATCTACATGTGTGCTCCTATTAGGCTGGAGTAAACTAATTAGCCTGGAGTAAATACAAGTACTACTGGAGTAAATACAATGCTCCTGGAGTAAATACAAGAACTACAGGTACTACTACAAGCTGAACATGCTGTGGTACTGGGTACATGTTCAAATGGTGTTCCCTTGAGCAATAAACTCTGGGGCAATAAGCTCCAGAGTTTATTGCTTTGCATTGATTGCATGTGTAGATGTGCCCACTGTAAATTACCTATCTGGTAGAGGACAGGGCTGGATGTAGGCATAAGCATTTCTAAGACCCAAAGGGCATGTCCACATGTGCAGGCAAGTGCACTTTCAGCAGCTCAAATAAGAGAGGCACAGATCTGGGCTGGGGATTTTTGCCTCAGCTGACATGCCCGGCCATGCACTTTGGTGTGGGGACAAGTTGTGCCACTTGGGGCAAAATGACCCTGGTCAGCTCCTCCCAGATCTGAAGCCAGGGGGAACTAGAGCCTGGGACCAGCACCTGCACTGGCCCCAGCACTATAAAAACCTGCCCTGGCAAGCAGCTCAGGGCTACTTGCTCTTGGGAGCTTCTGAAGTCCGGCCAATTGGTAACTGGAGATACTAGCCCCTTGTGCCAGCTGGACTGCTGGAGCAGCCCTAACCTAGAGTTCCCTGCATCCTCTACCCACTGCAGCAGTCTGGCAGTGAGAGCTACTGCCTGGACATGACCTACTGCCACTTGTGACAGCATGTAGCCCCAAGATTGTGTGCCTGCTGGATCCAGATGGGGACTGCAAGGCCACAGCAGAGGCATCTGCACCTCTGGGCCAGCTGCCAGTGGGTCATGGTTGCACAGTTGGCCTTTGTGCTGCACTACTGCCATGTATGTCCCTGCCTTGCCATCTGGGCAGCTATTGCCTAAAAGATGTTTTCAGTGTGGTGGCCTGCTTTGAACTGTCAAAGCATGTCCTCCTGGCATTTGCCCTCCAGCTGGGCCCTGGGTGCCAGACCTGAGCAGGCTCCTCTGCCTGGGTCCTGCCACTTGTCTCACTAGCAGGAAGCCTGGTGCTCCCTGTTTAAAAACTGCAAATTCTCTGCTTAAAAAAATCCCAAATTCACTCTTTAAAACACTCCAAAATCCATGTTCTTGTACAATTAAAACAAAAAACCACTACACACACACACACACACACACACACACACACACACACACACATATATATATATA
>NW_017729034.1:38080607-38080854 GCF_001723915.1 Gavialis gangeticus | reverse complement strand
GAAGCCTACCAGTGTCTCTAGCATCATAATAAATAAATTCTAAATACCTATACACTTTGATTTTTGCTTTTGGCTTTCTTATTGTAGAAAAATTAGAGCTCCCCTATACCCCTGGACTAACCACGATATGGGGACAGTTTTCCCTGCAGGCACAGCTCCTGCCAGCAGGTCTCATCCTGTCTGGCAGCTGGGCATACTGGGTGTTTGATGGAGAGATGTGAGGTTTGCAGCAGGGGGTAGGAAGAGG
>NW_017729034.1:38076060-38080467 GCF_001723915.1 Gavialis gangeticus | reverse complement strand
GGGTGGGGGATGTGGGGTTGTGTGGGGTATGGGGGAATGTTGGGTTTGTGGGGAGGCTGCCACATGCCTGCTCCCCCAACCCTCTGTGGTGTCAGCTGGGCTGTGCCAGCAGCAGTGCTGTTGCACCCATGGTCTGTGCAGGGAGAACATGCCTGGCTGAACCTGACTTGGCCTGGCATGGCCTGCTAGTATGCCTTTGCATAGGACTGGGAGGTGTGGCTCTGGGATGCGCAGCTCCTGAGGAAAGGGGCACGCTAGCTGTGGTGTCTAAGCTGGGTTGCATTGGGCTGTCTGGGCACATTCTGCATGAGGCTCAGGTGGCAATGAGCCATGGCCCATTGTAGGCACAGCACCGTTGCCATGCATTGCCACCTGAACCTCATGGAGAATGTGCTCAGCTGGCCTAACATGACCTGGCTTGGCCCGTGCAGCTAGCACAAGCCTTTGCACAGGAGTCGTATGTCCTGGAGCTGTGCATCCCAGTTCTGTGCAAAGGTGTGCTAGAAGGCTGTGTTGGGCCAGTTCAGGTCCCATTGGGTGCATTTTCCCCGCACAGACCATGGGTCCCACAGCGCCGCTGCCGGCATGGCCCAGCTGGTTGCTAGTGCTGGGTGTGTGTGGTGTGAGGGGGGATGTGGGATTTGTGGGTAGGTTTGTGGAAGGGCTTGAGCAGGGGCCACCACACACCTGCCCCCCCTCCCCCGCCCTCCACAGCACTAGTGACAGGAACCAGCTGCGCCATGGCCTGGCTGTAGGTAGAGCCCCACGGTGGCGCAGCACTGCATGACATGTGATCTGTGTTGAAGGGACCCAGCCTGACCTCGTAGTGCATGGCTTTCCCGGTCTTGTCCAAAGTCCTGCACTAGTAGGCCAGGCAGAGCAGGGTCAGGTCCATTCAGCATGTACAGAGCCTGTGTCAGGTAGTGCTGGGCTGCAAGGGGTGGGTGGTGGGGTAGGCGTGTGGTGGTCCCTGCTCGAGCCCCTCCACAAACCCACCCACAAACTGCACATCATCCCATACCAGCTGCTACTCCCCACCCCCTCAAATCCCCCTGCCACTCTTCTGGCCAGAAACCAGAGTGTCTCTCTGGAGGATTGGCTTCTGGGTTACCTCAGGGCATGGTCCCAGACCCCTACCCCTTTTTTCCTGTGTTTTTTTTTTTGATACCTGGATTTCCAGGTATCAAATCTTGAGCCCATTCTGCAAATAAGCAGCATGGGGAACATTTTTTTGTTCACAGTGTATCTCTTGCAGCATCTCAAACTGGTTTTGAATGCTGGAAGATGCATGTGTGTGCTTGTCTGGACGTGCCCAAAGTGTTCCTTTTGGTCTGAGGCTCCTTTCAAAGGAAGAATTCCAATGCAAATGATGAAATCCCCTCTTTTAGTTTAAGGTTGCATAGCATAAGGTGCTTGCTTTGGTTCTACCTTACCATTTCCTTCTGAAATTGTATTTTTAATACATATTATTATATCATGGGAAGAAAGGTAAAAACAATGAGTTAAAATTCTTTTGATTTGTTTCTTGGAATCTATTTTAATCTAGTTATTGGCATTTGTTATCTGGAACCAGTCAGTGGAGGATTGGACCGAACTTGTAACACAGGTCTCTTGTCTGGTTGTAAACTCATTATATCATCCTTGCTTCTTTTGCTTTCTCTTCTTCCTTGGGTTGGCCTGTCAACGGAGAGGAAGGGAAGGGCATGCAACTTCAGATGTTGTTAATGGTACAAGAGAACAAGGGAATCAATTTCCTTCTGCATGGTCTGCATGCTTTTATAAAGATTATTTCAAATTTGTTTTACTTCAGACTGTCTTTTCAGCCTCTGGGAAAATTAGGCACAAATGTTCATGTTAGTGAGCAAGGTCCCATTGTCTTGAAAAAATCTTTAGGTGTTAAGTCACCATGGGAGGTTCTACTACCAAATGCCCTTTCTGGTCCCCAAGTCAGATTCAGCTGATCATCTTTAAAAAAAATCAAAACAAAACAAAAGTAGGATACGTGGGAATCCTTTCCTGAGAAGACTGATTTTCATCTTCTGCCTGAGTTATTGTATACAAGCTCCACAATTAGCAAAAATCATGTTTTATAAACATACCTAATGGACCAGTCATTATGTTGTCCTTATGACAATTACTTCAGTATTCTAAGCATTTATTAAAATATTCTTGGTTTTTACTGAAAGAATTGGGGAGCTTATGTTTTAGTTTCATGCTTTTTTCACTTAAAACTAAAATTTGTTTTTGTATTTTGTCAGAGTAAGTTCTACTTATTTGGAAACAATTAAAGTTTTTTCCAGGCCCATCTCAAATCTGGGCTTCTGTTCATATATATCCTACATCTTTTGGAACATGATAATTAGAATTCTTGCTCAGATGCCAACTCTTTTGGAATCTATTCTTATTTCTATATAGGACACTTTGTAACTGAGAATGAGCTGCCATGTAGCTCATTGGTCATTTTGCTGAGCTCTCTAAAAAAACACGATTTAGAAAATGTGAAATTAATCTCTCATCTGCTAAATGCATCCTGCTGTGAAATTGCAGCCATTTAGAAAAAGGAAAGATGCCCCTAGCATAGAAAAATGGTTTGAGAGACTATGAAAGAGTATAATGGAAAATGTAACAGATGCCAGAAATAATTACACAGGTGACTTCCACAGAATATGATTGCCATTTCTTGATTTTCTTAAGGAAGCTTAGACCCAATTGTCAATTAAGCCACCAAAATAGGAATCCAGTAAAATAGAAATTGTGTTTCTTAAACCATCAAATGGTGTGCTTTTTTCCTGTATACATTATATAACACTTATGTTCCTGAAAGGCTTGTCCCATTGATTCACAGGATGGCATTTGGAAATACAGTTTACTTTTTTAATTGTTTGTAGGATCTGTTTGAGCATCTTTTTGATTTACCTTAAACTTAAGCTCTTAAACTTTTTATTAGATGAAATTCCACCTGAAATGATTTTTAAAAATTGCATGCAGTGCAAATAAATGGCAAGATAAATGGCACTTCTTGGAACGGTGACTCTGAAAAAGCATGAACATCCCAAACCATCCATGTGCACTAGACAGGAATAAGAAGATTGCAGAGTTCATGAAGAGAATGGTGCTATGTTGCCTTTTAAATGGTTTCCAGCTGACCTTGTTGCTAAGTTCCTTCTTGCAAGCTTTTCTCTATTAAAAAATGTGTAACCTAAAGCAAGCTGAGGGACGTTTGTGACATCACGATATTTGGGTCAGTGCTCTAACTAGGAATAAAATTTAAATCACAGCATACACAACTGTCTTTCATGTTGCCTTCTTTTCCCTATATGTACCAAAGTAACAGAAGAAAATGAGCAGTACTGTATACTAAACATTTCCCAAAACACTTCTACCTTGTAAACTCACTTCTTGTTTTTAACCATTATTACCTGTTACATCTAGTGCTTCATCATTTCGTTTGTCCCTTTTGAGTAAGAAAATTATGTAGTCATGGAAAGGACCCCAGAGGTCAATACCTCCCTTGCTAGAGAGCAATCAATCCATTTATGATGGCTCATTTTTCCTCTGGATAATGAGAGTTGTATGTTAGTGCATCTCTAAACAGAAAATGGGACATTCCCTTTTCTATGTGATCAGTGGTCATAGAGAACTGTCAAGCTCTGTGTCCCAGCTGTGCTCCATGATCACAGAAGTCTACTTGGGTCATCTTAGTAGAAGCCACAGAATTGAGGGCCTCCGTTGAGCCAGGCCATCTGCTGTAGCCACAGAGTACTCAGCAGAGTGGAGGAAGTGAATAGGTAGGTCAAAGATAGCTGTGCACTCTGGCCATTTGGCACCAGTCTAGTCGGCTTGCATCGGTTATGCAGGGTCTGAGTTGCTGTGACGTCTGTCTCAAAGGGGTCCTACTAACAAAATGGTGCCAGACACACCTCTTTCCTTGAAGGCCATGCCACCGCCCCACTCCCACTGGCCATCCAGGGGCGTTGGTATACAGCAGCATCTTCTCCAGAGTTTCTGCTCTACTACTGAATATTCTTGCAATGGTGAGATACTCTAGTAGCCAGATAACTTTGTCTGACACCAGCTTTGACCTGGCAGAAAGACTCAGAAGTACCGTAATCAGGCCCTGGGGATCTAGCCCATAGTATAATTACATGGCTCACTAAAAACATCCGGGAATGTCTCCTTGCCAAAAAGGAGGCTTACTCCCAATGGAAAAGAGGGGTCATCACTAAGGAGAACTATTCTACAGTTGCTCAGGGATGTAGGGGGATGGTTAGGAAGGCCAAGGCAGAGATGGAACAGGGGCTGGCTTCCCGGATTAAGGACAACAAGAAGTCCTTTTTTAAATACATAGGGAGTAGAAAGAAGGCCCCAGGAAATGTGGGGCCCTTGCAGGACAAGACGGGGAATCTG
>NW_017729034.1:38068384-38075278 GCF_001723915.1 Gavialis gangeticus | reverse complement strand
ACAAGCTGGCGGAGGGAAGGTTTAAGTTGGACATCAGGAGGCGCTACTTCACGGTCAGGGCGGCTAGGGTCTGGAACCAGCTTCCAAGTGAGGTGGTGCAGGCTCCCACCCTGGGGGTTTTTAAGAGGAGGTGGGATGACCACCTTACTGGGGTCGTTTGACCCCAGTGCTCTTCCTGCCATGGCAGGGGGTCGGACTAGATGATCTACTCAGGTCCCTTCCGACCCTAGAAACTATGAAACTATGAAACATATAATGACAGGCTTGTCATTTTTATATGAATGTACCAACTGTGAAAGGTAAGCTGCATGTAGCAACCCATCTAATTTCATTGCTAAAACTGGGAATTATGATAGGGCAGAACTACACTGACAAAACTACTTTCACAGCAAAGAGCCTATAGCTGCAGAAGTGGGAGTTGCTTCCAGCCAGGAGTTGCTATACCTTGAGGTTCTAATCACAGAATATGCTGAGCATCTCCTGAGACTGCCTATTAAAGGATCATGACATTCCTGCCCTCTCACCCTTCAGATGCATTGCAGCACTTTTCTGATAGGGCTATGCTGGTTTTTCTTTTCTCCTGTGCTATTTTGCTTACTTCCAATGAATATCTTTCAATTGAAATGATAAGAGCCACACCACAGAGGATGAGGAAACATTGTTTTCTGCAGAGAAGTATGTAGAAATTTCACAGCTACCCTTTGTACCCTGGTTATTTCTTTAGATGAATAGGAAAATGGCATTATTGTGGATCTCTTCACTCTCAACCGCCTTTAGGGGTAACATTTGTAACTCTTGAATCCTATCTCAGCTAAGCATATAATATTTTTGTAAAAGTAATAACATATAAGGGCCCCTGCACCAGCAAGCCCTGCACCAGTAAGTAGCAAGCTCCTGCAGCTGCAAGTCTCATAGCTGACCAGACTTGCAGCTGTGGCAACCCCTCACTGTTGCCAGGATGGATACACCCCACAGTTGATCGGATGGAGAGTTCCCTCAGCTGCAGGACTCCAACCCTATACTGCGCCTGGTGCACCTCCTTGGAGAGACTGTTACATGTGCAAATTAAAGCTGAGTAGAAACCAGCTATAAAATTATTGCTCATTTTCCAGCTCTAACTTTATAGCTGGATGGACCTTTTTATGGCATGATAGTTACTTTGCACATATAGCCAGTCTAAATTAATTGCTCAGTTAACCAGTTAATTGTGTAATACATGTAATATGCAGGAGGGGCCTAAGATACTTATATAGGATCATACAGCATTTTGATAATATTTAATTGAGAGGATAAAATAATATTAACAGAATTAAAATAATGCAACCTGTGCATCACAGAACATTATAAAGTATAGCACTAGTTCCCAAACCAGATTTTAGCACTACACAGAATTAAGAAATAAAGTCAGAGCTAAAACTCAAAATAACAAAATGATTTTTTTCCCCCCAGAGGAGTAGAGGCCAGGAGGGAGGGGAAAGGGGTTGAAACCCAAAGACAGATATAATATTGATGTGATTTAACAATTTTCTAATGATGGGGAAATAAATGGAATGGAATAAATCAAGTAATTGGAAAATGTGCCATGTTATCTATTTCTGGAAATGTAAGACAAGGGAGAAGAAACAAGGGAACAGGTATCAGTAATATGTTAAGTGACAAAGAAATACCAGCTGTCTGCTCTGATTTATGTAATGAAATTAACAAGTTGAAAGCAGATTTTAAAACATTTCAAAGTAATATTACAGTAATTAATTGTCTGAGGGATTTGGTTAATGTTTTGAATAAGAATCTGTCAAAACTATCATTAATTTTAACTGAATTAGAAAATGCATTCCCCCAGCATATCATATTGAGAGCCCCATTTCAAAGAGTGTTAAAGATTATCCCAAAGATGACACTGTAATAGAAATAATGTACTTATCCATAATAAAGTGTTACAGTAAGGAATCATGATGAATGATGATGACAATTCCACTGTGCCAGTATATTAACGACTAATATCCTTTTTCTATTAAATAGCCAAGCATGGGCTTTAGAGATTGGGTAGTATGCATGGTAAAGAGCTGGAAGAAGAGCAGAATTTTGTGAGCTGCCATCAGATCAAATTACTTTATTCTTCCCTATATCTATGCTGAATTACTTGCTCTTTTTGCCTGAAATCTGGAAAAGCCACTGCTAATTACCCCTATTCAACACTTTACTATTTGAAATATGAAACCTAAATTGAAAGATTTCTTTTATCTTCTACTACTACCTACATTGAACTTCCAATTCTGTTTGGAATTCTAATTTGTTTCTGTCTTGCATATGTGTCTTGCCTCACATATGTCCTGCTTTCAAGTTGGGAAGCTGTCATTTAGGTACACAAAAGGTGTGTCTATATGAGATGCTTCACTGGACATTGGATTAATCAAATGCACAGTAAAGCATCACCATCTACACATGTTCAGCAATTACTGAACAGCAGATTATTTTAATGCACTGCTTTCTAGTATCTGTAGATGCAGATACTACCAATCAGCACATTAAACTAATGTGCTGAAGCGCACCTGTAGATGCTGACAGGGAGCAAATTGCTCCCGGTCAGCTTACACAGAAGGGGGCCATGGGGCAGGGAGACCTGTCCTGGTGTTATATATTAATGGCTGCTGTTTCTCTGCTGCCAAATTTCTTGATCTGTGAGGAGCCCTGCAGATCAAATGTGATGGCTCTGCAGGCTGCATTTGGCCCATGGGCAGAGGTTGAGCACTAGATACATGGACTTATTTTGGGTATGTAATATGGTCTACATTACACCTATATCTGGGTAAACTCTGTGCCAACCTCAATGGCAATGAAAATTCTGTTGTGTTACAGATTTGAACCCATTTCTGATCACTTAAACCAGTTTATGTGTAATTTCTGTCCCTAACCACTGCCAATAGTGCTGACCGTGAGTGGAGTGATACCATAGTCGGCCATGAAGGCCTTAAGAATTTTGGAAATAAAATGAATCAACCTACTCTTTCTAAAAATTCACTCCTGGGGAAGGTGAGGGTCACTTGTTCTCTCTCTGTTTTGGATATTCACAGACCCTTCATAGCTTGCCATGCTCTTTATGTGCCATATTCTGTATATGCATTGGCAAAAACTGTTAAAGATGTTGATGACATCATGCTTCAGGAATGAAAAATTAAAAGTATAACTGGAAAATCTGTATGGAGCCATTATGTTCCTAGAGCTGAAACACCTAAGGTCAAGAACCCTTTTTTAAAGGTATCTTGGGGTCTATGCTAAAGAAATGCTGCAGTATATTTGTTTTTTTTTTTAAAAAATTGTGCACTTTTTCAAAGTCCCTTTTTTTTCTGAGCCTCTCTACTGCTACTCACCATTCCTTTTCTGATCTGAAGATGAAACTATAGTCATAAAGTTAAGGACCTTGCTAGGGATATTTTCAAACTGGAAGATGGTTGAAGATGATGCTTAAATTTTACTTACTTGTTTCAGTTTAATATTTGTCACAAGTCAATAGCTAACATGTTTCCACTGACTTTAGCAAAAAATTTTATCACCTCTAAATATTGCACCTTCGAGGGCTGAAATGTGTTATTCAAGTTGGACAAATGATAAGCATACATATATATTGGAAAAAAAAGGGGGGGGGGTTCAAAGTGACAGTTAATGATGCCGAGGATGAATAATCTGTGAAATGCTCAGACACTGTGGCAAAGAATAGCAGAAAAAATATTTTATATGTAATATGTTGTTTTCATAGCGTTTTTTTTTAAGTTGTGAGGATTTTCAAAGGGTTCGGACTTGAAGCCTTCCAATATTCTATTTCTATGTTCCTTGTGTTATTAAATACTGCAGAGAGAGGCAGTCAGCAGTCAGTTGTGTTAGTCTGAAGTCAGGCATAAAATCTGGTAGGGTTACACCTTATTGACTAACTGAATAAGAGGTGCCATTAGTTTATTAAAAGCTTATTCAGTACTGATCAGCAAGGATCCTGGTTTTCTCTGTTTAAAATGAGCAAATTCTCTGATTAAAACCCCCAAAATCCATGTCTTTCCATGATTAAAATGAAATGTCACTATATATATAGGTATCAGTTAAACACAGTGTTTTACTGATATATTTACAATTTTAAAGCAATTTGGAAGGCTACCAGTGCCCCAATCACTATAATAAAATAAATTCTAAATGCATATAAATCTTGGTGCCTGATTTTGGGTTTTTTGTCCTGGAAAATCAGAGCTCTCCCTGCTCCCTTCACTCACCAGGACACAGGGCCAGCTGTGGCTGTCCCCCCACCACTGCTTTGTGGCACTGAGCAACCTTGATATGCCAGTGCCTTGCCCATGTCATTGCTCCTCACTCCTCCCCCACAGCCCCCCCACCTCTCACAGTCTCCCCCTCCCTCACAATCCTCCCCCCTCCCCACAATCCACCCACCCCTCTGTCTCTACTTACCAGGGATGGTGCCTGGGTCTGGGACAGCCTTGCCCTGCTCCTATTTGCCACAGCATGTTGGGGCAGCAGGGGAAGGGGGCAAGTATAGAGAAGCTCTGGCTGGGTGCCAGGGCATCTCCTTGGAGAACTCAGCCTCTGGTTGCTTCAGGGCATGCTCCAGGACTTTGCCTTGCACTGCTTTTTCAGCAGGTTTATTTTAATACCGGGATTTCCTGGTATCAGTTTTAGAGTCCACATTTTTTAGTTCCCAGTGTGCTTCTTGTGGCATCTCAAACTGCTTTGAGATACCACAACAGGCATGTGTGCGCTTGTCTGGATGTGCCCATTGTGTATCTACAAAAGCCTCCTGCTATCAAAGGGACATGTCTTAGTTAGTCATCATGTAGTTGCTCCTGCCCACATAAAATTCAGGCCAACACTATGAGAGATGTAGTCTCTAACCTGTGCCAGAAGAGGTCCCTCAAGTTCAAATGAGCATTTAGTCAGAGCTTAGTTTAGTGCTGGAGCCTTTAGTCTATGCACACACACTGATGCATCCACACTGCAAAGGTAAGAGCAGTTTAGGCAACTGGAAAGCTGCTGTTTAGGCTCACAAAGGGAAATAGGATTTCACCAACAGAGTTTAATGCCAGAAGGGACTATTAGATCTTCTGTTCTAACCTCCTGCATACTATGGCCCATGGAATTTCAGGTAGTCGTTCTACACTGAGCACAGTAACTTATTTCTGCCTACATGCTATCTTCAAAAAAGGCAACTAGCTTTGACCTGAAAATATAATGAGATGGAAAGTTTACCATTCCTCTTGGTAGTTAGCTCCAATGATCAATCACCCTCGATGTCATAAACGTGTATTTCATTTCTAATTTGAATTTACCTGTGTTGAGCTGTCAACTGTTCATTTGGTTTTGTTATGCCTTTCTCTGATAAATGTATCAGGTCTTTAGTACCCAGTATGTTTCCACATGAAGGTAGGTCTCCTTTCCCTAAACTCTGTGCACATGTGGAACATCCAGGTATAAAACTTACTTTTACCATAAATAAAATCAGAACGTCTACATTTATCAGGGGTAATGCTAAGACTACTGAGACTGACAGCGATTGGGGGAGGGGACACATTATAACTCTCTGATTTAAAAATGTTTACTTTTCATCTCTGCCATAATTTTGTGGATCTTCAATTTTTTTCTGTACAATCAATTTCCTTTGCTGTTTGGGGTTGTAATGAAGAAAGGCAGAAGAAAAAAAAAACCTTTAAAAATCAGAAACAAGTTAGTATAGAACAAAAAAAATGGTAGTTATCATATACATGAGGGCACAGCCAGAATTTAATGTCATGGTGTCCCATGAAACTAACTCCTACATTCAGAGGAGATCATGATATTTTTTTCCAAGAGCAGAAAATTAAAATTTGCCAAGAAATGTGTTTTGTTTCTGGTTCTTCAAGTCAAGATATTATGCTATTAAATGAAACAGAAGATTTTGAAATAAACTCAGAACCTTCTTCTGAATCACTGTATTCCTATTCATCTGTATTTTCCATATGTCTATATTAGATCATATAGCTGTTTTACCATTCAGGTTAATTTGAAAATCCCCATTAGAAAAGTGCTTTTTGGTGTTGTCGTTGTGCTTGTCTACGGGTATGAGAAGAGTGAGATTTGCAGAAGTGTGCTAATATCTTTCATTGGACCAGCTGGTATAGTTGGTAGAGACAGAACATAAGCTTTTGTATTTCAAGCACCCTGCATCAGGTCTTGAAAAGAAGCAGTCATAAGTACAAGTTAAGTACAACTTACAACAGTAGTTTGGTGGCCTAAGATAGAGCCATGATTTCCATTGATTTCAGGGATTGGGACCAAAAAAAATGGACAATGGAAGCTGCGATGAAGGGACCCACAGGTGCATAATCTATTATTTGGTAACATGATTTGGAGGATGAAGTTTATAGTTCTAAAGCCAGATCTCTTAATGCAGCAATACAGTCAGGAAACCACTCAGGACTTTGATAAATTAATGCACATTCCACAACTGCCTGCCTTTCAGTATGGTATCTATTTGTTTTATCATATATACTATCTGTCTACCTATTTCTATACACACATGTGCACACACATAGTCATCTCTTCCCCTTTTATCCTAAATAAAAATAATTCATACAGAAAGTATATGCTTGTTCTTTCTGCAGAAACATTCCGGTTTCAATATCATATTGATTCATTATTTGGTAAATGGAGAAGATACCTTGATATAATAAAACATTCTTAGTGTGGTTCTAGTTTTAAACATGAATATTTCATCGGTATGAATCTGAAAATATTTCATATTGGCAATTCCACACTTGCAAATCTGTACTGAAGTAAAGGAAGGATTCTCTTTCATGGTAACTGGTACACAATTTTATACTGAGAGATCTGTATATATATATATATATATATATATATATA
>NW_017729034.1:38060603-38063384 GCF_001723915.1 Gavialis gangeticus | reverse complement strand
AGTGACACATTAGAGCTGGAATTCATATGCATCTATATATATATATATATATATATATATATATAGATGCTACAAAATGCATTAATACCACTTTCTGTTCTTAATTGCCTCCTTGAATATTATCCTACCATGCATGTATAACCAAGGTATCAGTTTTATCTTTGCAGTAACAATGAAGGATCAAATTTATTTTCAAATCACCTTCAGCTTTACGCTGAGGGGTTTTTTTTTTGGCAACCAGTGAGCCTTCCAGACCATGGTGTATGCATGAGAGATCACCCAGACCTTTGACACATATGCCTAGGTAAGAGCTTGGAGGACTGGAGGCTGCCCAGACCTTCCATCCTCTTTTTATACCACTGAGACAGAATTGAAAGGCCAGACTGAGTCTGGGCATTTGCTGTCTCCATGGCTGTGGTTGCATAAACATCTGGGAATCAAATTCTTGCCTGTGTGGCAGATTCTAGGTTTCTGCCACTGAGCCACAGGGGACTCCACATGAGGTAGTAGCTTCAATGGAGTTATGCCACCATTTTATTGGAGTAATATAGTAGTGAACCAGACCCAGTATTTCTCTACAAGACCTGAAACAGAATGTCATAGTTCTCTTGGGAATAAATAATTCAGGAGAATCAGTGAGTGAAAAGTGTAAGAAAGAGAAGAGATGTAGGTGCTCATAAGGCTATCAGAATGACACAGATCACTTTACAGAAATTGCAGATTTAATGATGTACCACTGAAGTTACTAAATTCCAGCAAATAAATGGGTTACAACTAATGAGTGAGTGAAGCCCCCAGAGGACAACAAAAAATACAAAATCCCTGCCTGAGGTTTGCAGTGGCAAAATTAAAAGCCATTTCTGTGAAAGATGACAAGATTACATTTGTAATTTGGCCCTTCAGGGATATATACTAGTGAAAAACATAGGTTCATATACTGAGATGGGGCAATGAACAGAGTATAAATTAAATGCTAAATGACTATACATTAAATCAAAGAGAACATAAAGGTCAGTACTCTAAGCGTGTGTCTTTTGATGAATACAGTTGGACAACACTTTGATATTTGTCCAATCATAACCCATTTGGGCATATGGATCTCCACTGACCTTGACGTTGGCATTTTCAATGCATCTTCATTGATCTTGGTGGCACTGTAGAGATTAACACCAGCTAAGTATCTTGTGCAGTTTATCTTTTATTAGGACAATAAATTAATGTTAAATGAGTATAACTGAAGAAAGAGAATGTCTACATATCTAATGATTTCATGCCACCAGTCTACAAGACAGAGATGAAACAGAATTCATAATACTTCTCCTCCATATTTTTCATCATAGGTATTAGAAACTGAGGACTATAAAAGACAGCAAAAACTCTCAGTTAGTTTTGGAGTGAAATGAAAATTTGAGACTTGTATCCTTCATAAAATCACTTTAATGTGGGTCTTGTTATTAATTGACCTGATGTTCAACAAAGCTATATTAATAAAAAGAGCTATTTGTGTTATCTGAATCACTGGACCATATGGAATTTAAATTAGTTAATTTCACAGGTTTTAATAAAGAAAAATTGAGTCCACATTTGTAATTCTTTCAGGAATATGTTACTTGTTCATAATAATGTGGAGATTCTGAGTCAGTGAATCTTCAGCCAAGATGAGAGTAGTGAAGGGTGACACAGGCTTGATAATGAAAAGGCATTTAATCTCTGATTAGCTGAAAAGGTCCAAAAGGTGGAAGAGCAATTAACTCTAGGGAAGTATTGTACATGTGTTCAAAGATAACAACATTTGTAAAAGATAACACCAGTCCCAATAGACCATATTGACTGGTACTTTCATCCAAAAGGAATACCTTGCTGGAGTCAGAAAATACTTGATTTGTTATTTAAATATTTCTGCATTTTAAAAAAAAATCCTAGACTGATACAGGACCCAGAAGCAGCATACAATAATTCTCTTCCACAAAAGGATAGCTGAATGCTAATTATGTCCTACTTTTATTCTTTTAAAGATCATGAGGAGATAAATTGTCTTGAATTTCTTGACAGCTCCAGAAAGTCCAGTGCAGTAAGGAACCACACTGGATCATTCTTGATGGTTTTGGTGGTAGTGGACTTGAGAGACAGACCTCATGACTTAAAGTTATTGAACTTTTAAAATGTATTCCTGCTTTGGCTCCAAAATTTCTTTGGGTTTAAGAATTTCTGTTGGAAGACCCATTAGCATAGACCTAATGAATAAAAGTGTAAGTCCAAACTTCAGCCTTCAAACACTGATCATTTGGCCACAACTAAGGGGCTATATATTGCTTTGATATTTTTATTCTCAAATCAAGTATATAAACCAAGTAATTATACCCACTGATGTAGGTATGTTGTTAGGGCTCTGTTCACAGATTTCACAGGCATTAGGGCTGGAAGGGACCTCGGAAGATCATTGAGTCCAGCCCCTCACCCGAAGGGCAGGAAGTCATCTGGGGTCATAGGATCCCAGCAAGATAAGCATCCAATTTACTCTTGAAGGTGTTCAATGTAGGTGCTTGAACCACCTCCGATGGCAGGCTGTTCCAGACCTTGGGAGCTCAGACAGTAAATAAATTCTTCCTTATGTCCAGTCTGAAATGGTCTTGCAGTAGTTTATAACCATTTGACCTCATCATCCCTTGGGGCACTCTGGTGAACAAACGTTCCCCCAGATACTGGTGGTCACCCCTGATAAACTTATAGGTGGCCATCAGATCACCCCTGAGCCTGAGCTTTTCCAGGCTAAAGAGCCTC
>NW_017729034.1:38043705-38060573 GCF_001723915.1 Gavialis gangeticus | reverse complement strand
GCCAAGAGGTGATCATGGGATACCAGATCGAAGGCTTTTTTGAAGTCAAGATATATGACATCAATCTCTTCTTGCTTGCCCAGGTGATACGTTATGTGGTCATAAAAGGAAATGAGATTGGTCAAGCAAGACCTACCCACAACAAACCCGTTCTGGCTATCCCTCAGGATGTTGGGGTTGGCCAGTTCATTAAGGATGGCCTCTTTAATAAACTTTTCTAAGATCTTCCCTGGGATAGAAGTCAGGCTGATGGTCCTATAGTTTGCTGGATCCACTTTCCTCCCTTTCTTGAAGATAGGCACCACATTGGCCTTCTCCCAGTCTTCGGGCAGTACACCAGAGCGCCAGGAGTTCTCAAAGACCTGTGCCAGGGGCTGAGCTATGATGCTCGCCAGCTCCTTGAGTACCCTGGGGTGTAGATTGTCAGGGCTGGCTGACTTGAAGGTATCCAGCCTCTCAAGGCATTCCTTCATGAGGTTAGCATTGATGGAGGGTAGGGGATCTCCCTCACCCGGACCTCCCTGTCCTGTAGTGGGCATGGTCATCCCATGGGACTGATGAAAGACCAATGCATAGTACCCATTTAATAGGTTGGTTTTTTCCTGGGCATCAGTTGTCCCATCTGGTGCAGCAGGGGTCCAATGTTGCCCTTGCTTTTTATCTGGCTCCCCACATATCTGAAAAAGGACTTTTTATTGCCCTTGATGCTTGAAGCTAGTAAGAGTTCAGTTGCAGTCTTGGCTTTCCTGGTTTGCTCCCTGCAGGACTGGACCAGTGCAGAATATTCCTCCTTGGAGGTGAATCCCATCCTCCATCCTTTGTAGGCCTTTCTTTTTAGCCTCAGGAGGTCTGCTAGATTCTTGAAGAGCCAGGGGGGCTGCTGTGCCCTCTTGCTGCCTTTCCTCCAAGATGGAATAGAATTAGCTTGTAAATTGAGGATTGCTCCCTTGAGGAGCAACCACTCTTCCTGAACTCCTCTCCCCCTGGGGTCATGGTCCCTTAGGGCCTCACTGACAAGCCTCCTGAGCTTGTCAAAGTTGGCTTTCCTGAAGTCAAGGACTTCAGTGTTGCTGACTGAATTGCTAGCTTTATGGTGGATGGTGAAGATGATCAGCTCATGGTCGCTGTCACCCAGCTTCCCATCGATCACTAGGTTGCTGATTAGGTCATCCCCAGTAGCCAGTACCAGGCTGAGCAGCGCTTTACCTCTCGTTGGCCCATAGACTTCTTGAGTCAGGTAGAGGTCATCCACGCATGATAGGAAGCTTTGCGACTGCTCAGATTTTGCTGAGTGATCCTCCCATGAGATGTCCAGGTAATTGAAGTCACCCATGACAACCATGGTCCTGGAGCATGTGGCCTCAGCCAGTTCCCGGGTGAACTCCTGGTCAAGTTCTTGACTTTGGGTGGGAGGTCTATAGTAGACTCCCAACATTGTGTCCCCTGTGCCATGTTCCCCATGGATTTTAACCCAGAGGGTCTCCAGTTGTCACCCTGGTCACCAACAGCAGCTTGCAGGGATGCATAGCTTTCCTTAACATTGAGAACTACACCCCTGTCCCTTTTATCTACTTGATCTCTCCTGTACAAGGTATAGCCATCTATACCCGTGGTCTAGTCGTGGGTAGAGTCCCACCAGGTCTCCGTTATCCCTATGATGTTGCAATTATTTGTGTTAAGCAGGACAAGTTCCTCCTGATTATTCCACAAGCTCCTGGCATTTGTGTATAGGCAGGCAAGTGTCTCCTTGGGGGCTCTTGCCTTGCCCACAGATTGTACCAGGGCTGGGGCAGGGGTGGGCTCCCTTAAGTGTCTTGGCCTGCTGGCTTTGCAAGGATTGCTCAGTGGGCCAGCAGTGGCGGTAGTCCCCCCATCCCCTGGCAGGCTTGGTTTAAAGTTTAAAGTTACAGGTTAATTTTAGGAGGCTCTGGGAGCTCTTAACATCTGGATTGTTCACACATTAACATGTGAAACTAGTTTTAAGCACACTTTAGGTGGCTTAAAGTTACTTCACTCCAGGGAAGATGTAGCTCTGATAAATACCCAGCTCTTGTTCCATTAATGTGTCACAACTCCACACAGATGAATTCCCCAAGTTGTAATACACCACTATGTCAGGATATAGTGTCCCCTTCCCCATGCTTCTGCTCTGTGTGGACAAACTTTCCACCCTATGAACTCTACTGTGCAGGAGGCAGTTCTGGCACCAAGCCAACTCCTCCTTCTGTCCCCAGGGGTATGACTGTCCTACCCCCAGGGGTGCAACCCCATGCAAACAGCTTGAAGAGCACATGCCAGCTACCCAGGTTGCAGGGCATGGATGGGTCCAGGAATGGGATCTAGGAGGTTTGGGGCATGGGGAAGGAACAAGGTAGGAGCCCATGAGCTGAGGCTTTTTTCCTGGGACAGGGACAATAGTTCCCCCAAAAGCACCTTCCTTCACTGTTCCCACCTTCCAGCCATCCCAGGAAGCACAACCAGCACACCCCACACCCCAAAACCAAATCCCAATTTATTAAAATATGAAACCTTCTTTAATTTGCTTTATCTTATTTCTTTTTTACTTTTTTATTTTATCCTTTAGTGGCTTTCTTCCTTCATTTCACCACCCTTCCCCTAACCCCATTTCCACCTCCCATTTCATTACCTCACCTTATCCCATTAACTCTTATCCTCCCAGCTTTATGATCCCTGGCTCCCAACACATCTCTCAAACAACCTCATTTAGAGCAGGGGTAGAAGCATATCTTGGCTCATGAGCCCTCTAGTAGCAACTCACAGGTGTAGCTGCTAATCAGGCCCTTGCTCACCAGCAAGCATGGCAAGTCAGAGCTATGCCGGTTGGGAGCAGTCAGAGAAGGTTTTTAGCTTTCAGGTGTGACTGCTTTAAACTTGAGCTAGCACTAACGCTGATCAATATTTGAGCAGCTCAAAATGCAATGTGTAATAAGGCCCTTGGATTACTTTCTTTCTTCTTCTTTTTTTTTTTTAAAGGTATTTTTGTCAATTCTGGACTGAGTTTGAACCAATGGCTGTTAGATGTCTCCCAGGCTTCAGGAGAGCTTGATAAGGGAAGTGGAACTTGTGCTGGTGAAGCAGATGTACAGTTGACTAGGATCTCCCGCAGCGCCTCACATGAATAATAAAGACAGAGAGTAGGGCAGGGACTACCTCAGAAACTACCTAGTTCAGAAAGGAATGAGCTTTTGTAGGCGACAACCTACTTCATTAGGTGCCATGAATCTCATGATAAAGATGGACACCGTCTTGTGGGACACCATAACTATTACTAATAATGAATTGGAACCAGATTTAATAATGGGCTATGTTCAAAACCTCTCAACTGCCACTTTACCCAGAGACACCTAAATCCATAAAACAACTTAATTTTTTACTCCAAATTTTCACAGGCACCTGAAGCACACAATGCATGCCCAGGGCTGTCCCAGCTTGACAGGACAGATCAGCCCAACAGTCAGCCACAGCTATGTCTGATTAAGTAAGTAGGCATTAAGTCTGATTAAGTAAGTCTGATTAAGTAAGCTGCCTAAGTCCCCTGAGGGGTAGGTTCTCATAGGTTTTCTCGGAACATGGCAAACACATGTTGGCTAAAAGAATTAGGCATCTTACTTAAATAAATGGTGGAGGATATAGCATTCCTCTTCTATAATAACTTATTGATTAGAGCTCTTGCCCAGGTGGTAGATGCGGGTTCAGCTCCTTATTGTGCTTGAGAAGTTCCAAAATCCAAAGTGTGCCCTAACTACAAGCTAGAGGCTGTTCAGGGATGAGTGCTTTCTACCATCCTGTTGAAGATTAATTCCTCACCTAGATTTGAGTCCCTGCTCCCAGCACTGCTTCTATGTTTTATCTAGCGAATCCTCATGAATAACAGCTGGCAAGGGATTTTAGAAACACCACGAAGTTTGTTAGTTCCTAAAGTTTTTAAGAACAGGTCAGACAAACACTTTTTTGGGATGGTTTAGACAGAGATGATCCTGCATTGAGCAAAGGGTTGGACTAGATGACTTCCTCAGATCACCTCCAGACTTACTTTTCTATGATTCTATGGGTGTCTGAAGGCATCTTATGTCTGTTCAAGCTGATATAGTCAGTCAGAAGTAAAGAAAGTTAAAATAATCTCTAGCTCCTCTGCTTACCTGGGAAGGTGAGTTATTAAAAGAAACAAAGAAGGGTGATGTACTCAATGCTGACTTTATTTCTATCCGTATAAAAAACGGTGAATTGTGAACAGATGATTAGCAAAGTCAGTGTAAACAAAGAGGAAGAACGGATTTAAACCAAGGTAGGAAAGGAGCACATCAAAGAATATTTAATTGTTTTGAATGAATTCAAGTGCATAAAGCCTAATAAACTATATCCTAAGATGGTGAAGGATCTAGCTGATGAGATGGTGGCACCATTCAAAATTGCATTGGAGGATGTTCCACATAATGCCCAGCCTGTAGTATGGTATTTAGAGCACTGTGCTGAGAAGTCAGAAAGAGGCATGTTCAAGCCCATCTAAGAGAGGCTAGATTTCTTGTTTCCTAAGTGTGCTCTAACCATGCTGCTATTTTGCCAGAACATGGAAAAGCTCTCCCCACTTTTTTTCCCAGGGCTTGTGCTCAGGTATATGTATATACAGCTGTGTATATGCTTGGCCAATGTGTAGCATATTGATGCCCATTCTACAGATGCATGTTCATATGCTCACGCTGCAGGGATAAGTGCCAAAAATGCTCAGGTACCCAGCTAGAATACTTAAATTTAGGTGTACAAAGGGAAATGAATTCTTCCCTTTGTGTTCTACTACTGAAAAGTGCTATACAAGACCTAGGTATTATTGGACATGTCTACATGTGGCTGTATAGTGCCTTTGTTACTGCACCATCATTTAGTACTTCCCTTTGGAAGTACTAAAAGATGGTACAGTAACAGCCTGTACTGCACCATGCCAGCCGCACATGGTGATTTTTGGCCATTACATTGCTATAGCAATGCACTACAACAAGGGAGCACACTGCTGTGGCAACATAGTGGCAGTGTCATGGTTTTTGCCAACAGACACTACAGCACTGTAGTGTGTTGCTACAACACTGTAGCGTCATGTGTAGATGTGCCCATTATTATTATAAATTGAACTCCTGACAGTGCAAAACAATGCCACTAGAACACAAAGATAGCTCGTAATCTGTTGTCCTTTTACAAGCATTTTCAGGGGCTGAATAATCAAAGAAGTGTGGCAGATTGCATAGGTAGAAACATGTCAAGTGTGGTGGCATGCACAATTTTCTTTCTCAGCATTAAACAAGAAGGCAGCTTATGTCTGCTCAAGCTGATTTAAAGTAGGCCTGGGGGAATCAACTAGTAAAACAGCAGCCACAGTCAATAATAAGACACTGTCTAGAGCAACTACAAAACAGATGGTACAATGGGCCCCATGTCCACTCCAGAGAATAGATAATTACTTACAGGACAAAGTCCATCTGCTCTTATAATAATCTGAGCATTCGTCATAACTAAAACTGCAGTGGGCTTTTTGCCAGATATTTAAATTAACTTGAAAAATCCCCAGTGGATTCATCTAAAAATAAAATTCCCTACACCCTTAACCTACTGTAGTGGGTTCACTTCTTGTCTCACAATCTCAGTGATGTAGGAAATCAGTGCCAACTGTTAAGAGTTTCATGGAACAGCATCTGCCCAACTCACTGTAGAGGAGACTGAGGCGGTCACAGATTTTTAGGGATCAGCCTTGTTTGGAATATTGGCTGCCTTGCTCTGGGAGGGAGTTGGTAAGGGCTTATAAAAGAGTACGTTATCATGAAGGCACAGTATTTTAAAACCAATGGACTTCTGCTGCACTTCAATGGACTAGACATTTTTGCTATAGGCAAGAAGATCTGCTTGTGGAAAGAGACAGCCAGATTGGGGTAGTGTTAGAGGTTTGGAAACCACTAGTTTAGGACTAGAGGTCCTGAGAATGAGGAGAAAGGGTGCCCTCACTGCAGCTTCACAATCTCATTTCTCAGCCTGATGCATGCAGAGTAAGAGTGGGTAGATAGAGCATGTTCAAGAGGGTTGTCCTTGGGTTCTCTGGGGAAGCCAGAGAAGTGATACAGACATAGCAATGCTTAATATTCGTTATTATTTTGAATTTTTTATTGTAACAGTTGTGCAAATTTGTTGTTTTAAAATTGAAAGGATGCATTTAGCCCTTAAAACAGGGGTGGGCAAAATGCCGCCCGCCAGGCCATTCTATCCAGCTCGTGGGGCCCCTAAAAAGTTTAGAAAATTAATATTTATCTGCCCCTGGCTGCCTGTCATGCAGCCCTCAATGGCTTCCCAAAGCTCAGTAAGTTGCCCTCTGCCCAAAATAATTGCCCGCCCCTGCCTTAAAATCATTTTATTGACTTCAACAGAATTACAATAAGGGATGAATTTGCCTACTGCTTTTTAACCAGCGTCCTTTTAAAATAAAATTACTGCACTTCTTCCTTTTCACATAGATGATGTAGATGTTGACAACATTATCTTTTAGGGAAGAAAAATCTAATTAACACTTTTTTATGACTTTCACTGGGATGAGTTTTAGTCACATTTGTCATGCTCTTTCATATTCATTTGGTTATTCAATACAAATCATTCTTTACAAATAATTAGGCCTGAAGAAATGTAATTAATTCTTCACTAAATTGCATACTTTAAGGATCCTGTCTTTTTTATCATTTGTCTGGCCACTGTCAAACCTTTATTATGGCTGAATACAGTGACAAGTTGCAGGAAGAAATGCATAGGTATTGCAATATGTTTTCAGGACATATAATATCTTTCAGGCTATCAATGGCTCAGTTTCAGGTTTTTTGACAGGCTATAATATGCCTCTCTAGAAACAATTGACAATTGTGCGGCAGGAGTTGTGAAAATAGCCTGGAAAATGGACATCTGTTATTTTCAAAATGTTATTAAAAGTGGGAAAACTATCACTAAAAAGTGCAGGGAGAGATTGGTCCTCTTAGAGATTCTTGTTTTGAGAAGTATTCTTCAGAGGGCTATAGAGTACTTTTTTTAGTTCTACTTAGAGGTACAAATCAAATTCAAGGTTATAGGCTTTCACTAACAGAAACCTTGCTAGCACTGGAATGATATTAATATATGATATGTAAATGATTATGGAAATGTGAAATAAAGTTGCAAATTAAACTCCTACAAAAAACAGGAAATAAAAAAAGTTAAGGTCCTAAGAATAATGTTAACAGCCACAGTACACGTAATAACATCAAAGAAGGTAAACATTTAATGGCTTTAATAATAATGAAAAATCCCATCACCTTGGCTGCATGGGGATTTCAAAATTGCTGTGAGAAATGTGACTTCTTTGTGTCATAACTTTTCTGTGTTTAAATTTTTAAAAGCTGGATAGAACTGAATATTATTCTTCCATTTCTTCTTATCTTCTCCATTTTTTCATTTAAAAATAAGCCCCTAGGATACCAATTGCTGGCAAAATGTATTAAAATACTTATATTTATCATTAAATGCCTGTAGAGTTAAAAGGGTGGTTGGTTGTAGCTGTCTTGATCTAAGGACATAGGCAGGCGAGGTTCTTCGGGTAGATGTGATACCTTTTGTTAGACCAACTAAATAGTTGGAAAAAAGTTGTTTGCAAGCTTTTGGGCACAAACTCCCTTCTTCAGATATTGGGATACTCTGCTGCTGTTTTGAGTTCTCCAAGGTAGAAAAGAAGTTGAAGTGTAACAGGAAGTCTGGAAATGCAAATCAGTGAAAGTTTGGAGGACAATGGATAGAGATAGGAGGGGAGGTGGGGTAGGGAGGGAAATGTGTGAAGGAATGCAAGAGGAAAGTTATCTTGTGTGTCAGGTGTCAGGCAGGCTGTAATTTGTCATAAATCTGTCTATACTAAGTCCATGTTTTTTTGTATCCAGTAGATTTATGAAGTGAAGTTCATAGGCTCGTCTATGCAAGGTGTTTTGTAAGTTCCCTTCGACCCTCTCCAATCTCTCACTTCTAATTCTCACATCTACCCAAAGAACCTTGCCCATAGAGTTAAAAATTATACAAATTCAGGAAATTTCCATGAAAATTACCTAAAGTTTTGGGTGAAGAAAGACTGTAGAATTGGGTTCTACATCACTGAATGGGACTTACTACTGTACAGAGGGCTAATCAATGGCCATATATACTTCTTAAACCCCATGTAAGCAGCTATGGGAAAATCCTTTCCTTTTCATCATCAGTTCAAAGGAACTAAGCCAGAGGAGAACCAGTGCTATTTCACTGCAGATGCGGGCAGGATTTTGAGATTTTTTAAGGGAGTTTATACTCTGTATGTCAAACAGGGGCTTCACTACACTTCAACAAGTATTACATTTCACCTGAATCCAAGATTACTTTGAATTTAACTTGACCACCCAATAAATAGATTCCATACATAGAACATTATACATTTGTTATAATTTTCCGACTATAGAATTCAATTATTTTCAAAATGTTATTAAAAGTGGGAAAACTGTCACTAAAAAAGTGTGTGTGTGTGTAGGGGGGGAACAATTGCATCTCTTAGATATTTTCTTGTTTTGAGAAATATTCAGAGGGGTGTAGAGTATTTTTATAATTTAAGGTGACCCTCCAATAAATAGATTCTATAAATGGAAAAATATAAATTTGTTATAATATTCCATGTATAGAATCTAAGTATTGGAGGGTCATCTTAAATTCATCCCCCAGTGCTGTTGTGGTGGCGAATGCAGAAGCGGGAGGTGAGGGGCCAGACTTCTGCCTCTTGTCACATGCTGCCTGCACTCGCCCTTAAATTCAGTGGTGGTTTTGGCTCCAGCTCTACGGTACTCAGCAGCAGTGGCCCTGGCCCCAGCTCCGGCCCCAGCCCAGTATGGCCAGGCAGAAGCAGTGGCAACAGCTCCAAACCTGGCTGGATCAGAGCTGGAGGGGCCAGGGCTGGAGGTGAAGGTAAGTGGCACGGCGGGTGGAAGGCATGTAGCCGGGGGTAGGTAAGATAGGCAAGTCTCTCCTGCATGCCCCCAAGCTGCACACTAAAGGTCTCCCCAACATGCCCCTTACGCACAGTCCTCCCTCACTCTTCCCACTGTGAGCCCCCTCCCCTGCTTCATGAGCCCCCCTGGCCCGGGGAAGGCATTGGAGCAGTTCTGGCTTTAGCCCCAGGCCTGCCCCAGGCCAGTTCTCAAATCTAAAAGAAGATCTTTTTTCTTTATGTTGATTGGGGAAGAAACTTTGTCTTGAATTTGAGTAAATATGGTAGTTTTGGAGCAAGGTGAATCTCTGGCTACAGGGATTCAGGGTAGCCATTTTCTGTTTTCCTCACCCATGGGGGTGAACTCCAGCAACTAGGGAGCCAGAGATACTCCATCCTTTTGTGGAGTTGAGGATTCTGTCTCCTTTGGGCAGTGCTCACTCCACCAATCCTATTTCATGGGATTGGTGTGTGTGAAGATGTGTCATTTTTCAAGGGATTGTGTTTTGTATAAACTCTTGTTTTGGCTTCTGCATTGAAAAGTGATTTTTCTTCTTCTGTTTTTGCAAGGTGACATCACCAAGTTTATTCACCTCTTCAGTTCTATTAGGCCCTTGAAATGAAGTTTAATTGGGACTTATGTGACCCCCACAGATGGGCTAAGATGAAATGAAAGATGTGATCTGTGTGAAGTACGAAGATGACACTGGTTTTAGACTGGGAAGATAATGGCTTTGTGGATTGGTAGCAATTCTGAAAGGGGAAGAAAACCCTATTGTTGATCAAACCAAAATTAATTCTTTTACTACCTGTTTGGTGAATGGAAAACTTAAAAAAAAAAAATCAATTGGAGATGAATGACACATTGTGTTTGACCTGAATAAAAAGTATAATTTCAAATGTTGGGCAATTTAATACTTTCCTTTTTTTGCTACACTAAAATGTAACAATACTTCAAAGTGAAAGCTGATCCTGTATAAAAATCCCTGAAACAATGATTTTTAGCAAATGTAAAACAAAACGTTTCAAACAGAACCTAGAAATATTTCCTTGAGGAAGTATTAAAAGAAATCATTTATGTTTTCTCAGTCTTTTTTGTTTGGTCATATTGAAATGAATTTACTATATATTTATTTTTTCCAGAATCTGCACTTTTTGCCAAAAAATGCAGGCAGAAAAATGTAATTTAGTTCTACCTGGAATGAGCATTTTTCCATTTCCTAGCTTAGGAAGTCCATTGGTAGTGCATGTCACTGACAGAAGAAAATCAAATAATTATTTTTGCTGCTTTGTTCTATTGCTATTTTTTCTTGAACTATGGCTCTGTTTGATGTCTTTTCTGACATGCCTACATTGCCACAGGCAGTTGTAGCAATACAGAGCTCACAGTGCACATCTACATGAGTGTTTTACTGTGGAATTGCCTAATTAGCTCCATGGGAAAGTCTTAGCAGGGCTAAGGCTGTGGTCTAGCAGGGCTGCATGCATCTGCACATGCAGCCCTACCAGACCAGAGGAAACTAATAAATGCTACCATAGGTTAGTACTTGTAAAGACAAGTACTATCTTGTGGCGGCATTATTTAGTGTGCCACCACACATGAGTAGATGCTGACAGGGATGACTGGGCACAGTGTGCTTCAGTGAGGAGGGGTGGCTGCCAGCCAGCTAGCCCCACGCTCATGCCCCAGGCAGCCCTTCTGGAGCACGCTGAGCTGGGTCAGAGCAGCCCCGAGCTGGCAGGCTGACCGCCAGACCTCCTGCCAGCCAGGGCTTCTCTGATGTGGCTCAATGTGTTGCGGTCCCAGGCAAATATGTACACATGGCACCCAGGAGAAATAAACTCTGGTGTGAACTGTCAGTTTATTCAATCACATCAATAGCATGTGTAGACGTGCCCGCAGTGTGCTAACCTATCCTGTTTCTCAGACAAGTTTTGTAGCCATCCTGAGCTCTATCTTCTCATGGCTAAGTTGCTACAGCTACCCAAGCTAGTTACTTTCAAGCTGTTGAGGACATGTTGATAATACACTGTAATCACAAGATTAACTGAAGTATAGCTATCACTTTGTTTATCTCCTGGTTGACTTTTGTTCAGCACTTGAAGTAGATACACTTTTGCCATTAATAACTGTGAAATTCATCTCTGTACAAAAAGACTGCATTAAGCATGTTCAACAAGTCCCATATAAGCCTTCAAAATAGGACTAAAATGTGATTCAATGAAACTTCAATGTGCTTCAGTGAAACACAGCAGGGGGAGTGTCATTCAATTTAAAGCTAGGCAAACCCATAGAATATAATGATGTGTAGGCCTTGTATATGTTGCCAGTAAAGCTGGGCAAAACATCATCGTTTTGTTTTGACCTCCATTTCACCATTTTGAAGGGACAGTGTTTCATTTTGTTTCAAAGCACTGTCCCATTTCATTTCGTCAAAACTATTTAGCTGTTTTGACTCATTTTGATGTTTCGCCTATAGGTTATAATGGGGAATCATGAAAATGCCTAAAACGTTGTCACTTGTTGCCTGATTCAGATGCAAATTGCAGGGATGGTAGCTCCTTCTGAGGGCATGAAGCCTGACAAGTTTCAAGGTGACAGGTGCAGGGGTTTCTTATAAACTGCACCTCAATGTCTTGAAAGCAGAATTTGTGACACTTGCCGGCAGCCACAGCCTCCTGTCATCTGGCACACAGATCTCGGGGCTTGCACCCCCAGGAGGGCTGTGGGGCTGTGCCAGACTCCTCCCAAGGGTGGAGGCCTCTGGATCTGTGCCAGATGACAGGAAGCTGCTGCTGCTGCCTGGGACTGGCGCTGGGCGTAGCGCGTACCTAGGGCCAGGGAAGACCGAGGTTGCCACTGCTGCCTGGGGCCAGGCAGCAGTGGCAGCCTCCTGACATCTGGGCACAGATCTAGGGGCCCACCCCCCCAAGGAGGGCTGCGGGGCTGAGGGTGCAGGTCCCCGGATAAGTGCCAGATGACAGGAGGCTGCTGTTGCCTCCTGGGGCCAGTGCTGGGTGCAGCTCATGCCCAGTGCTGAGCTCCATGAAGCTCAGCCTAGCGGCAGGAGGCAGAGCACAGCCCCAGCTCTGCCCGCCTCCTGTCACTGGGCTGTGCTTTGATCTGCTCCATTAGCCCCATGGAGCTTAGCCCAGAGGTGGAAGGTGGGCAGGGCTGCAGCTGTGCTCTGGTTGGCTCTGCCAACCCGGTGGTGGGAGGTGGGGAAAGCTGGGGCCACACTTCACCTCCCACCACTGGGCTGAGCTCCATGGGGCTGCAGAGTCACTTGCAGTGCAGCCCGGTGGTGGGAGGCAGGCAGAACCAGGGCTGCACTCCAATCGGCTTCGCCAGCCCCATGGAGCAGCTCAGGAGTGGGAGGCGGGGGAGCAGGGGCTGTGCTCCACCTCCTGCTGGTGGGCTGACCTCCATGGGGCTGCGGAGATGCTTGGAGCACAGTCCAGCAGCAGGAGGCAGGGAGAGCCAGGGCTGCGCTCCACCTCCCCCCGTCGGGCTGAGCTCCACGGGATTCCACAGCCCCATGAAGCGCAGGCTGGCGGTGGGAGGTGGGTAGAGCCAGGGCTGTACTCCCCGCCAGGCTGAGCTCCATGGGGCTGTGGAGCCACTCAGAGTGTAGCCCTGCCCCCATCGCTGGGCTGCTTCGAAACTTGAAACATCCCAAAAGTTTTGAAATGTTTTGAAAGCCCTCATTTCATTTTGAAGCTGTTTCGATGCTTTTTGTTTCATTTTGATTTCCCTGTTTTGAGCTAGAAATGCATTGAAACAGCTTTGAAATGAAACACAGCGAAATTTCACACAGCTCTAGTTGCCAGTATAAAAGTAGACTTCATCCAACCTGACCACTCAAATACTCAAAAAATTAAAAGGTAGGTAGCTTGGAAAGAATTAAGTTCTCTCTGTGTTGTACATGACAACTTTGCATTCACTGAGTTTACATTTTGTTGCAAACATCCATTTTCATGTATGCTTCCTATTGCTGCAACACAGCAGGGGCAGAGTAAGATAAGATAAAATGGTCATAGATAAATCTAGGAACTAAAGCTGTGGGCACAAAATGACTACCTTCAGTATGTGGAATACAAGATTTTTAAAGAATTGGTTTAAAATTTAATGTATCTGCTCTTTTAATAGTTTCATGCTTTAATTTCCAAACCAGTTAGTTTTTCAGAAGTAGTAGCTGCACTGAGACTTTAACTGTCAACAGGCTTAGAATGCACGAGCTCAAAATTACTACTTTCACCCCCTACAGAGAAAATGAATTAATAGCTTCTATTTCCTGCCCCCTCCTAAAACAGGCTGATGTGACTTCGCCTATTTGTCCTGTCTCTTTTCTGTGTGATAAAAAATGAGATAAATCCCAGCTTTATTCAGTTCAGTGAGTTTTATGATGATGGTTGTTGTTTTTAGTAATTTGTTTTCTTTGGTACATAATTTATGTACTCAAAAAGGTACACAACATATTTCCTTCTGCAGATTTAAGAGGCATCAATTTATGTAATACTATGAGTTCCAGTTTTCTCTCTGTGGTGCAATTCACACCACAAGATCTACACACCCCTTAAGTTCTGCTTGAATGCTATGAAATTTGGTGACTGTCACTCTTGCTAGAATTGCAAAAGGGTGACATTTACTCCTCTTCAACAGAAGGTCAACATATTATTTAATATAATTAACTAGTAGTCAGTTTTTCTTAGTACCATATGCATTATCATATGACTGATTTCTTGCAGACATAGTGACAAAGAAGTTTTAAATAGGATTCAGGAGTTACGTAGGCCTTATGATGATGTTGTGTGAACTAAATGAAATGTTACTCTCCCAAAATTCCAGCACAAACATCACCCTCACAAAGTGAACCACCCAGGACATCAGTTAACTGCTGATGATGGAGCAAATTAATACATTGAAGAAACAGCCCTCTATATAGGTTGCAATCTTTCAGTTCCTCATGCATAGGATCTGGTATAAGAGCCCTTTTTTTCTCACTTGAGAAAATTATAACCCATGCATCTGTAAATGTAAAATCTTGTCACTCTTGCTCAATTGCTTTGAGAAAATAATTAAAAGGAGATTATTGCATTTAAATTTTTAGATCTATCAGGAAGAGATCTAAGTCAGAAAATCCAAGGGAAACCAAACAAAAGGCCAAAAACAAAAACACTTGCAGCAACACTATAGTAGAACTTGAGAGTTACAGAATGGATAGAAGGCTACAGCCTGGGGAAAGATGGAGCAGATGAGAAATAAATGAATGGGGGGAGGGGAGCATAAAAAAGGGATTACGGATTTTTCTTCCTTGTCTCTTATACCCTTTCACAGCTGATAAATACCTTGTGCAACTCTCCTAAACATTAACCCTAAACAAGTTAAAAGTGTTGTTTCCCTGATGTCCCTACTCTAACAGGGTCCCTACCCCATTATTACCAGGGGGGACCCAGAACCCATTGGCTAGCCCAGCCCTATGAACAGACATAATGGCAAAAAGGGGCCTTAAATAAAATGGCCACCCACCCCAAGTGTAGGCTGTGATTGGCAGGCCTGGAGTAGAAATAAAGGGTCAGGTGACCCAGGGAGAAGCTCAAAAACTCAAGGCCTGGCCCAGAAGGGGCAATCTGGCCATAGGAGTTGAAGAAGGTAGAGCTCCAGGGAGGATTCAGTCTGGACTGACTGGGAAAAAAACTTTGTGCTACAGAAAGGTAGAAAAGACCCTGTACTATGAGCAACATGAGATAAGTAACTTGAACCTTTCACATTGGTATTACTGCTAGATGAGATTAACTTTGATAGGGGACCTTGTATTTTGCAAGTCTTATGTTTTTGGGGAGTGGATGTTCATACTCTTTACATCTGAACCAGAGGACCGGGAGGCTTGTAAGGGGCAGTTCAGAGACTATTGGGGTGCAGCAGAGGTGACCAGTGTAGAGTGCTCCTAGGGTTTGGAGCCCTGGAGTGTTGTGTGTGGGCAGGAGACCAAATACATTTCAAAAAGAAGTCTGTGGTGTGTCTGAAGGCTAGGTATTTGGCAGCAAAGACTGTAGAAGTGTGGACCCTGTGCCTGCAAGGGGATGTACCTAGGGGTCAAGTGATCCAGAGCCTGCAGAGGGCTGAACTGGTGCTGAGACCTGAAAACCTCGGGTTCTGGTGCTGTGGATCCTGGTCTGCAGGACCCAGCCAGATTAAATGTGTGCCGAGGCCAGGAAGGACCTTGATTCTGACAAGAACACACCCTCAAACCTGCATCTGCCTCCTGTGGGGCAGCCTTTCTAGGAAGCTATAACATCAAATCATGGCAGGCAAAATAAGCATGGAGAAAAGCTTTGAGCTGAGCGATGAGCCAGACCAGGGATCTCACCAGGGCAATACTGTACAGACAGCTACACCCATACATATAAAACATTTTACATCTACGTATCAGGTATTCTCTCAAACAATTAAAACCAATGTAAACACTTTTATAATGAATTAAACTCAGGTAATTGAACAATTTAGAAGGAGTTCTCTGACTTATGCTTATGCTTTTCCATGCTTATATATATAAGTTAAACTTCTCAGCTGTCCCTTTTAAAGCTTTTTGACAACTCATTTTCTACTGATGTCACCACAAATGCCAAGTATGCATTGAGTCACTGAAGATTTAAAGTAGAGGACTTCTTGCTCTGTTTATCTTTCAAAAATCTGTCTTCTGTGGCAGCACAGCAACTGACAATATGTGGATAAATTTGCAGTCACATAAAAATTTACCATCACTAAAATATTTGAATATATAGGGTAAAATTTTCACAAGTGCCTTAGCCTATAATCTGTATGGTAAACTTGCTGTCTCCAGTGGTAGCACTCTCAGCTGCCCCTTGTTGCTCCAGGCAGGAGTGAGCACACACAACCCCTGGAACTTAAGGAACCGCATGGGCCACAGCCCCCTGAACTTTACAGCCTGGGTGGGGCGTGTGGCATCAGCTGAAAGCTCCTGGGCATTTCAAGACTGGAGGTGACCTGAGCAGTGGAGGCCAGAAGCAGGGGCCCCAAGCCTCTGAAGTGAGAGTGAGATCCACAAACCAGGAACTGAACCCTCACACATTTATGCTTCTTTCCTCCATCCATCCATCCCCTTGCAGCCATACCATCGCCCACCCATTGACACCGAGACCCTACAGGCAGTGCTGTGGACCATGGATGATCCCAACCCATCCACTGTCACTGGCACCAACCAAGCCTGGGAATGCAAGTGACAGTTTGGGGGAATAAAGGATCTTACCTAGAGGTGGTGGAATCTCCATCCTTAGAGGTTTTTAAGGCCCGGCTTGATGAAGTCCTGGCTGTAATGACTTAGTTGGGGATGGTCCTGCTTTGAGTAGGGGGTTGGACCTGAAGTCCCTTCCAACCCTAATTTCCTATGATTTTTATCACTATCTAGGAGGACATCTAGCTCCAGATAGGGCATCAAATTAGAAATGTCTTTAAGTGCATCACACAGGAGATGCAGGTGAGGGGTCACAACAGAGACTGGGAGCAGTGTTTCACCAAGACCATGATGATGAGCAGGCAATATTATTGCATGCTTGATGCTAACTAGGGCCCTGCAGGCCAGAGACAGAGCATGCTGTTCTACAAAGATCTGTCCCATTTCCTCACCTCCTTCCAGGCCGAGAACAACCCGGCCACCACCACTCTCTGCGTGCTAAGCACATCTATACCTTTCAAAATAAAACACAAAGAAATCTGAGAGACAAAAACAGAACAAGAAATCAACATGCCTCGTGCCATTTCTTTGTACACATAAAGCTTGTCCCGATGAGCGTGCACATGCAGTTTGTGGCACTTCATACCCACATCAGGCCC
>NW_017729034.1:38038222-38038705 GCF_001723915.1 Gavialis gangeticus | reverse complement strand
ACAGGGATCTGAGCAGAGGTAGAGGGAGTCTCCATCACACTGTACCCCACAAAGGGGCCATGGCTCTTCTGGACAGCATTTATTGAGCTAGGCAGGAAAAATGGTAAAGAACAGTTTTTGCAGAGACCACCCCTGGGTTGGGGACAAGGGATACAATGCAGCTATGGCTGACAACCCCTGCAGTTGTGATGCAGCATGAACAAGAGAAAAATTCTTTCCAAAAAACCCTCAGACCTCCCCCACTCCCTCCAACTCCTGGAAAGGATAACGTGATGGAATGAATCCCATGTGGGAACCGTTATCTTGACAGCTACATTCGTGCTGCAAGAGTGACTCCCAGGTTCCACACATGGGCAGGCTGGCAAGTGGCCCAACGGCATATTTCCCCCTCCCCTGTAATCCTATCATCTGATTCTGATTCTGCTGGCAGAGGCATTTGCTTTATCGACCCCTCAGGGCAATCCCCAACCCCCCCCCCCCCCC
>NW_017729034.1:38018529-38038103 GCF_001723915.1 Gavialis gangeticus | reverse complement strand
TCATAGGCTCATTATGGTCTCTGACCTGCCCCCCCAAACTCCACTCCCCCACTCTTGCAAGGTAAGCAAACCCTCCCCCTTTTCTGCATGCTCCACATCTGTGCACAGAAGGCCAGCTCATGGCAGCTGGCATGGTGGGTCCTGGCTGGGCAGCTGAAAACCTGCTGAGTGAATTAAAGATGTGTGTATGAGGTACTGGTGAAATAAAGAAGAGGTGTTACAAGCTCTGATTGCAGCCTTTGAGCTCAGGCTGCACACCATGGACATCTGTCACTAGGGGCTGTAAGACTGGCAGGGGGAATGAATTGGTCTATGTATGGGGGAAATGGACAGACCAGAGGGTGTTTACACCCAGGCTGCTAAGTTGCATGATCAAGGGCCTTTGTTGTTTGTCACTCCATGGCACACCAGAGCAGGGAGAGTTGCAGCACCAGGATGGGGAGTTAATACTGACAGTCCTGGACTACTGCCAGTTGTCTCAGGTACAGGCCCCCCAAGCGGGGCCAGGCCAGTCCCAAAGGGGAGCAGGAGCATTCAGAATGGGTAGGAGAGCATAGCCCACCAAGCCCTCCGGGCCAGGTGTTCACTGGGGCAGCTTCTTGCAGCAGAGTCTGGAAGCCTCAACTCATTCACCCCCCTGCTGCGAGGCCCAGGAGGAGCTCTTCTACTCCCTGTGTCCCCAGTCTTGGCCTGGATCCTGCTGCAGGGCAGCAGCATGTCCTTGGCAAGGATAAGCAGTCCCTCAGGTCTGGGTGGCTGCCTGACATGAGCTCCAGGCATCAGTGAGGGCTGCAGGTCCATGGTCCATAGCAAAGGGGCCAAGGAGCCAAGGGGTTGGGGTCCCATGTGCGAAAGCCATCAGTCTTCAGCACCCTCTGTGATGTCTCCCAGCCTGCAGCTCTCTGAAATAGACATTGGGTCCAGGATCATGCAGCTATCTAGCTCCCACATGGAGAAGTTCCAAGTCTTAACTGTGGACCCCTGAAAGTTGGGTGATGGGTCAAAAGCCCACTACTCCATACCTCTCCTCCAAGGTTTTGTGTTTGAGTTCAGGCCCTGTGGAATTTCCCTTATCCCCAACCCCCCTTTCATGTTTTGTCACCCATTTTTTTTTTCTCAAACCCTCCCCACCCTGCTACCACCAAAAGTTTGCTGTTTTGTATTAATTGGGAGGAGGGACCAGGCTGGGACACAGGCAATATTGAATAGATTTTCTTTATTAAACACAGGAAAAGTTTGGCAACTGCAACTTTTTAAACTGAGGCATGTCTCTTCTTCATGCTGCATTTCCCCCATCCCCTGATATGTGCCCCAATGTCTAGGTAGCCTGAGTTGCAGGCACTGGTGTCCATGACACGGGGTCAGAAGCACCCATGGCAGGAGACCCACAGTTCAGTGCCAGGGAATTAAAGCCCTCCAGCCCTACTCATCCAGGAAAGGCTCCTGATCCTTGCAGGTGAGGAAGCAGTTGGCCAGGGCTTTGGGAGTCTGAACAGCCTGCCTTGGTGTGGGGATGGGGTCACACGCATCAGCAGGGGCTCACCCTCTCCCTCATCCCTATGCTTCATGTGCCTGAAGTGCCAGGCCCTATCTATAGTTGAAGTGCTCCTTCCGGTGGTCCAGTTGCCCCTATAGCGCCTCATGATCCAGAGCAAGAGGGAGTAAGCCAGATCCCCAATGAGGACTGGGGGTGATGACATCACTGATGATGAAATCAAGAACGCTGGCAGTGTAGTGCCCACTGTCTATCACCCCAGGAATTTGGGAATTGTGCAAGTGGTGGGCATCCTCCTTCTCACTGATCAGCCATGTGAAAGTTGGTGGCCCAGTCATGCCCCAGACATCTGGGTTCTGTGTGTGTGTGAGTATCCAGGATGCTTGGATTCTGTGTGGGGCACACGTGTATATACACACATGCACACACAGAACCCAGGCAACAGGGAAACACACAAACACAGTTGGTCGGTGGATGCACTGGGTGGGGCATGTGTGGGATGGCCAGCTGATGGCACATGGCCATGACAAGCCATTGCTGCATCAGCTTCAGGTGGGCAGCTGTGAGGTCCCCACCAGCCAATCAGGGGTGGCTCAACTGTTCAGCTCTGGGAGTCTTCAGCAGCCTGGGGAGCCTGCAGGCATGCTGGGAGGCATGTGAGAGTGCACCCTACCTGCTATGTTTGGGCTGTGCAGGCAGGCTCTGAACCCCTGCCCTCACAAGGGCTAACATGTTCTGCTTCTTCCCAACCTAAACAGGGTCACTTAGAATAAAGCTTGAAAGAGCATTTCCACTGCAGGCTTCTTGAATGCCTGTACTTCTCCTCTGTTGTTAATTATTGGTTTGAGAAAGGACTGAATATGTTAGAATTCCAAGAAATGCCAGTGGTCCTTGGAGGGACAAAAGCAATATTTTTCATATTCCTGTGACTGATATAAATAAAACCAGGAATTTAACACTACTACTACATGGAAACATGTGTTATAAGAAAATGAAATATTTAGAAGCAGGTTGTTTGTGGACAGGCTGTATCTTGGGAACTTCTTGATCCAATTATCCTGGATTTGAATCACAAACTCCACCCTGGGCTTCTACTAGCACAGTGATTTTTTTAAAATTTTTTTTTATTATTATTATTATTTTATTTTTAAGGCCTATTTAACTGTCCACATGCATTTCGGAGCTCTTTGGGAAATCAGGTTTAAACAGAAGTTGTAACAATAGAAGATGCAGTGTAGGTACATAATGCTCTTTTTGATTGCTTTGCTATCTGCAGTATTATATGTCACTGAGTTTACTTTTGGTACAACATGTTGGACTGACAGCCCTAGACACTAATGTACTATGTTTATTAATAGGGCAGGTATATCATCAACAATAGCAGTGCAAACTCCTTCACTCCAACCTATTTTTTTCAGCCTCACTCTGGTGAGACTAGCCTACTGTGTCAGGCAAGTTCATTCTTTGTGCCTATTTGGTCATTAAACTTCTACCAATAGATCAAACATGTTCATGTCTCTTATGACAGACTGAGAAACTGGATTGAGATTCACCAATTTACTTCACAGGTGTTACATCATAGATGACAGTAACTTTCATTCAGCACTTGTACTTTGCATTGGGTCTGAACTAGAAAAAAAGAAAAACAGAATTCTGTTTCACTTTGCACCTAAATGGCAGTTTTTTAGCTGCTTAAGTGGTGGCTCCCTTCTCAAGAGCACAGTGGAAGAAAGAGATCTTGGAGTCATTATTGACTCCAAGATGAATGTGAGTCGACAATGCGAGGTTATAGTCAGTAGGGCTAAACATACCTTGTCGTGCATCCACAGATGCTTCTCAAGCAGGTCCAAGGAGGTGATTCTCCCCCTCTATGCGGCACTGGTCAGACCGCAGCTGGAGTGCTGCACTCAGTTCTGGGCACCGCACTTCAGGAGGGATGTGGACAGCATGGAGAGGGCCCAGAGGAGGGCCACCCGCATGATCCGGGGACAGCAGGGCAGACCCTTCGTAGACAGGACCTTAACTTGTTCAGTCTTCACAAGAGAAGGCTGAGGGGGGACCTGGTGACTGTCTATAAACTCACTAGGGGGGACCAGCAGGGTTTGGGAGAGACCTTGTTCCCCCTAGTTCCCCCCCCGCCCCACCCCGGGGGTAACAAGGAATAATGGCCACAAGTTACTAGAGAGTAGGTTTAGACTAGACATCCAAAGGTACTACTTCACAGTCAGGGCGGATAGGATCTGGAACCAACTTCCAAGGGAAGTGGTGCTGGCTCCTACCTTGGGGGTCTTTAAGAGGAGGCTTGATGTCTACCTGGCTGGGGTCATTTGAGCCTGGTTTTCCTCTCCTGCCCAGGGCACCAGACCTGATGATCTACAAGGTCCCTTCCGACCCTACTTCTATGAATCTATGAAGCTCCAAAAGGGTCACTGGCAAAGGGATTGTGTCATGCCTAACCTGGGCACAGTTGTTAGAACACTGTGTTGGGGAGTGTGAAACACAGATGTAATACAGGATCCTGAGTCTTCAGCTTCTTGGACAAGTGTCCCAGCCATGGGCAGATCCAAGAGGGAGGTGTAGAGTAGCCACAGGACCCTTTTGCTGTGAAACGCATGAGCTCACCAGCTTGTCCTTAGACCATTGCTTTCACGTGGGTCTGGAAACCAGGGTGTGAAAACTGCCACCATACACACTTTTTTTTTTCTTTTTTTTTTCCCACCCTGCTTCTCTTTTCCCCTTACCACCTTCTGAATTTGATGTCAGGGCTAAAATGGAGATGAACAGCTTTGAACCCTGGGTCTTGGAGCCCTGCAAAAGCCATGGCTCTGGCAAAAGCCTGTGCCAACAAGCTGGCGAGCTCAAAGAGCTCACTACACATAGATCACCCAGCCAAAAGGGGTTGCAACTGCATCCCCCTTACTACCTCTGGATCTGCCTGTGGACCTAGCTGTTCTGCTACTGGGGCCACAGGAAGGCCCCCCTCACCCTGCTTCTTCCTGGACTCATGTTCAATTATGCTTGCATGTCTAACCACTGCATAGCCTACTGTAAATACTCAGTCTATGTATAAATGCTTATGCATCCACAGCACAGGAGTTAGTACCATGAATGCTGGGTCCTTGGCTAGAAAACTGTCCCTGAGGCACGCAGGGAGAAATCAAATTTCACACAAAGTATCTGTGTCATATTAGCTGTCCTCTCCGTTAATAATTTCTCTAATGATTTCTCCTCCCACTCCTCATACTACTACAAGGAAGTATAATGGTATTCCCTATCACCCTTTACCTCAATGAACATGTGTCACTTTCAATTTACTTCCATTTGAATTAGTGTATATTTTACTATATTACGGTGCTTTCATAATTCCCATCTTAATTTTTTTTATTAAGGCTCTTTCGTAAATGTTGGAATCATGGCCTGTTATGTATCTGATACACAAAAAGAAATATAAAGCACAGAAACCCTTTTTCTCCTCACTCTTCACAGGGCACTGTCACTGAGCAGTAGTGTATATGGTGGAATTCCATGGATCCCAAGGAGTCTCAAGGAGAAGCATTTCTCCAGGCTCTACCTCCTTGACTTTGCTGTCACTGGAAGCTAGTACAGCAATAGGAGGGAGGATGAGGATAAGTATGTTGGATGAAAGAGTGAAGGAAAAATACTGAGCTGGCTGACAATCAGTTTGAACTCAAACTGGTCAACAAAATTGGAGCTAGTACTTTGTCATCTAATAGACACAATACTTGGAAGTTAAACAGATTCGAGTCCTAAGAGATTCTATACAGCCTTGGCCGCCTCTTTATTTCTCCCTGCTATATTATACTGGGTACCAAGGGGACAATTTTACCCTAATTTAGCATCCCAGGGATGAAGTGTTTCCTGTATGTAACAGAAACTTGGTAACTCTGTTGAGTAAGGCAATGTGAGAAGCAAGGAGTTCTTAGAGTGATGTCTTTTATTGGACCAACTATATCGTTGAAATAAAGTTAGACAAGCTTTTGAATACTAGATCTTATAAACTAGTGCTTACATGCATAATTTCTGAACCATCATTCTTACACCACTGAGTAATACAATGATATACTGACAGGAAATTTTTAAGAGGAAAATTGGACTACTAGGTGGTACACGTTAATCAACATAGTCTCCAGTCAGTACATGCATTCTATTATTCAAGATAACATTACAAAACTAACACACAAAATGCAGCATCTGTTTTTGTGCATATAATTGTACTTTGAAGATTTTAGCTAAACAAGACGTGACTGACCTATAATATTTAGCGCTAAACTTATACATTTTGTGAACTTTGAAAAACAAATAAGATTCTGAGTTTTCACTGTTTACCTTGACACCTTAGGACACATTTAGGGAAGAAGAGGCCCATGTTTTCTGTTCCTTACAGTGCAGGGCTGTAATATATGGCCACATTATTGCAGACCAAGGCAAGAGCGTTCTTTATGATCCTTCCTAAATTGTTAAAAATGCCACTATTAAGCCATATTCTGATTTCTAACTCATCTTGATTAGTAACTGATGTGGCCAGTTCTACCATTTGTTTCAGTGAAAGTGCTCAAGGAGTACAGCACTATTCAAATTATGTGCAGAATATGGCTTATATTTATAGGAAGTCTTTTCCTGCTGATGACTTCAGCTGCCTCACAAGACTCTCATTTTCTTTGCGAGCACTTAAAAAATGTTGTCGAGCATTGGAACAGTTAAGGTGAATTGCCAACTCTTCTATGCCTTTGCAAGCATTTCACAGATATCTCTAATTAATATTGTTTTTCCTCCTGTCTTAAGAAGCGATAGTAAAAACAGACACCGTTCGTTCTAACAGCAGGTAATACAGTAGGAGATTAGTTATAGTAATTTGGATTTGAAACACTTACAAGGACAGATACCAAAGAACATATTAGTAAAGTCCATAGCTATAACCAATTGTAAATTAAAAAATAAAAAGAACAGAAGTAACTTCTAAGGTTTGTAAAAAAACCCATCCATTTAAAAGGTAGATAGTATATGACTGGAAAAACTAAGAAATACATACGTGGTGAGAGCAGCCGGGGGTTTTTGAAACAATATTATTTTAGTGTATATAAAGCACCTGCTGTAAAACCTGTAAAAATAAATAATCTAGAACCCTAGCTGCTTTGCAAACCTTTCTAGTAAGCCCAAGCTTTCATGTTAAGTTTTATAATGCTCAATAAACACCAGGTCAGATCCTCAGCTGGTATAACTTGGCAGAGCTCCATCACAGAATTTAACAGAGCTCTGCCAGTTTATATCAACTGGAAATCAACTCAAGAATTTTTTTCTTTTTAAAAAGCTGCTGACCATTTTGTAAGTGTCAGATGTAAGAAATGCAAAAATCTAGAACTCTTGGTTCCAAAATGATACCTTTTATTAGACCAACTGAGAAATTGCAACAAGAATTCTTTTTCTGCAAGCTTTCAGACTCATGCACCTTTCATCAGGCTCAGGGAAAGTTCAAGATGTTAAAAAGTCCCCATATGTAGGAAATAAACTTCATTTTTGCACAGAGGAAGCAGAAGCTGGAAAACTGTTCTCATGAACCTAGAAGAGTCTCTTGAATGAAGAGTTGTAGATTTTTACATTTCTTTTTGTCTCAGACCAACATGGCTGCCACATACATCCCTCAAACCTAAGAATAAATTCATCTATATTATTTTGTTTCTCAGATTTTCCATGACCAAATTTTGGCAATATGTTTACTGTGAATTTTCCTTTTTCAGAATGCTATTTCTTTGCTTTCAGATGTCTCTGTCTCTCATAATGGTGTCTTGATCTCTATGGGCTAGGCTCATCCTTTCTGCCAGGCTCTGAGTATTACCTGTCAGGATCTTGTGATGTAACATCTACTGTTCTACTACATTTTATTGGTTAGAAGGTAAAACTTACTGAAATGTGTGTGAAAGCCAATCAACCATTGGGAGTTAGCTGACAGATAGTAAAAATATTACTACTGCTGTCACTTGCAACGTCTGCAGAGTAATTTTGTGGCTAAGGCACAGGACTTAGACATGGACAGGGCTCTGGATCTTAGTTTTGTTCAGAATACCTCTGTCTTCAAGCAAAATCAAAGTTGTAAGTAAATGTACATACCTTGGCTCCACAGTTACTAACATTGTATCACTTGAACTGAATACTTGTATTGGCAAAGCATCAGGTATCATGAGCATGCTGAGTGAACTAGTGTGGCACAAACAATAACTGTTAAGACCAAGGTCAAAGTACATCAGACTTGGGTCATCAATACCCTCTTGTATGGCAGTGAATCCTGGACCACGCACTCTATTCAAGAAAAGTGCCTCAGCAGCTTTCCCTTGTGTTGCCTTCCCAAGGATCTCTTACATGATGAACTGTTTGCAGGAAGAAGACCACACGGGCACCATTATCTCCATTTCAAAGTTGTTCGCAAGAGAAATAGAAAAGCGATAAACATTAAGCCAAATGACTGGGAAAAGATTTCTGAGGATTGAAGTGCTTGGAAACTGTGAAATGAAGGCTTTTGAGGAAAGAAGAGCCTAACATGTGGAGGAAAGAAGAAACCTTAGGGAGCAGCCCACACCACATTCAACTGTTACAAACCTCACATGTGAAAAGTGCAGAAGGGACCGTCATTCAAGAAATGACCTCTGTAGCCACACACACAGTTGTTCAGAGCTGGTGTGTTACTCAGCCAGCAAAAGTCTATTGTCTCGTGAGACAGACAGAGGCCTATCAAGCAAATCACTTAAACTTTAGTGCCTCAGTTTCTCCATATGGAAAATAGGACCAGTGTTTCTCACAGAGGGATAGATTCTGATACTCTTATTTCCAGTATTTTTTTAAATTTTTAATTTGAGAAAAGTTGCATATAGGGCCACTTGCAGAGTAAAGTAATTTAAAGGGTGTACAGCAATTTGAGGTCTTCAGAGGAAAACATATATAAATACCTAAAAATGACAGAAACGTTATATTTTTAGGTAGACTTGTCAGATAGTCACAATTGTGCATTGGCAGTTGTGTATTAGTCCAGTTTTACTGACTTCCCTCATATTGTCGTATGTACATCCTCATATTATTCACAGAAAGGCATCTACTTCATTCTTATACTTGACCTTGTGAGAATCTCTGACATTTGATAACAAACTTCGCCTATTCAGGAGGAGCGCACACAATGCTAGCTGGTATTTGCATACACCTTTTGTCTCAGATAGGCAGAAAGTAATGCTGGCTTCTTTGAGTGCTCTCAACTAGTTGGCCTCCATAGTCTACAAGTTCTAGTATCGCTATAGTTAATGGAAACCCTTCCTTAACTTACGTTGCAGACGTCTTTGTTTATGGAGTTCAAGGTCCAGGGTTCTCTCTCAAGAGTTGACTGCATACAGTTTCCTTGGTAACATGATGTCTGAATAGGGAGCCAAGAATTAATTTATCACAGCCTACATTTACAGGTCTCAGTCACCCATCTTCTTTTCAACCCTGAATGTCTTCCCTCCTTCATGCAGTAGTACCAGGTACTTCTTGACTGTACTTCTACTGTTATTTACACTGCTTCTTTTCCCTGCATAAAGAGCATTGCTCTGTTAGAGCCTGATCCAGGGCTCTTTAAAATCAGAGAGTACGTGTCACCAGTCACTGGCTTTGAATTGGGTTTACTATGATTGCTGTTGGCTCGTTGTTTATCCTTATCTTTATTACATGTTCATACTCAGCACCAAACAGTAAAGCCTGACTACTTGCAAGGGCTGTGAAGAAAGGAACTGTAATTCAAAACTCTCACTAAATAAGCATATAAACTTTTGACCAATAACCTAGAGTAAAGGCTGCACAATCAGCATTGCCAACCTTGGGTGGTGTTACACCTATCAACATACCTTATTAGGGGTTTGGAAAACTCTTAAATATTTCAATTATGCTTTTTTTTTATTGTGTAACCCCTCTCAAGAGGGGGTGTGGGTGAGTGTCAGTGGTGACTTTATTTCCCCTAACAGTAGCCAAGTTTAACAGGAGGGTACAAATACGTGTGGTTTATTTACTCACAGAAGTATCTGAACTACAAGCTGAAACCCAGCATGAAAACTTGATAACACAATGACACCTTTGAACACTGCAATTTTAAAACCCCCATTCCAGACAGTCTCCCAAGGACCCTCCTTCTCCTTTATTGGGAAGCTGATCATTCTCCCAGCTGCATTCAAAGCAGGCTCCTCCCAGGGCCTCTTTCAGTGGTGCTTGGAGCATGTCTGGGAATAAGACCTGTCCCTTGCTCCAACCACGAGTTCCAGGCAAATTGGCCCCCTAAGTTGAAGCTCTTTTTTCCTGCTTCCCCTCCTGCTAGCTCTCAAAGCACCTGGGGTTCAACCCATTGTCCCCTCATTTCCATTTTCATAGGCCTTTCATAGCCCCACCCACACTTCTCCTATTTTCTGGAGGCAACTTCCTGCCAGCTCCTAAAATACATTGAGAGCGGTAGCTCAACCCATTTCCCTATGCTTGGAGTGGCTCCACCCCTCTCTGCTTAACCCAGAGGTGGGAGGTTATACAACTGCAACAAATGATCATGTTTTAAGCTGTTATATATTCCAATTGATAAAGGGTTCATTCATGTATGACTGCACCAGCCCTCGGTGAATGTACAGGAAAACCATGTGCATCAACATGGTGTTAAGTTCTAATAAAAGAGAAGAGGAGGGTGGAAGCTGATAAGAAGTAGTGACTTGGGGAAGGAAGATCGTTCAAACAAGAATAAGCAGTGAGCATTGAATCGTGAAAGAAGAACCTCAGTGTTTTCAAAAGTCTAATGCAAATATTAAAGGTACAGATGAAGGCTTTAAATAACAGCTGGAACATAAGTAGTACTAAGAACACCACTGATCTGGCTTTGGTTGGGATTAATCTTTATATAACTGGATGTTATATATCCATATAACTGGATAGATTAACCCTTATATTTATATAAGGATGAAATCTTATGATTAAGAGTTTCCAACATATTACGCATAAGTTGGCATGTTTTTTCTTCTCTGGGTTTTATCATAGCTGTGACAAAAAATAAAAGGGGGTGAAGCAGGGTAAGTTAAGTTCTTCTAAAAACTGCGGAGTTGCCAAGAAACTGACTGTTTTTTGTTTTTTTTTTTGGTGGGGGGGGTAAGGGAGAAAATTTTAATGTCTGTGAAGCTGAAGTACCCATGGTATTAGCAAGAACAACATAGGCAAAAGCTCTGAAATTTTGCCACATCACCCAGCAATTTAGTTCTCACCTTCATCACCCCTGCTATTCCACTTGAGAGCAGGCACTGCTTTCTAGGGTATTTTGTGGTATATAGGCTTGCAGTCTATAGTGCAGACACTGTTATTGGCAAAAAGGGTCTTTCAGTACCATCTCGGAGCAATATTCCGTTTACTGCAAAGGGTACATTCCCATAGAGTAGGGTGTTCCCTTGGCAACGAGACATATATAAGTACTTACTAGGGAACTCTTGACTAGATTAGCTCAGATACGGTGTGCAGCTCTCCACCGAGGAGAAGGGGGAACCTTGGTATTAATGGGCTAGGACAAGAGAGGTGAATCTGGGGTTTTCTTTCCTATCAGCTCTCTCATGAAGAAATCGGGGAGGAAGGGGCTCTACTTGCTCAGCTTACTGTAGAGGCAGAAGCAGAGTGGAGACAGAGAAGAGAAGAGTACTTGGATTATACAAGCTGAGCACAGGAGGGAAAAGGAAGGAGGGGGTCTAGGTTTGAAAAAAGGAAAGTTTTTTTAAGCAGGTCTCATGGTGAGAAGAGACTAATTAGACCTAGAATTAAGTGGATTAGTAGAAGTGCCTGGAAGGAGAAAACATGCCAGATACCTTGTCCAATCAAAGAAACCAAGAAACTGATCGTATATAGCTGTGTGTGTGTGGGTGGGTGTCTGCGTAAGTGTGCATGTATATGTGTGTGTGTGTGTATGTATGTATGTGGCAAAAGCAAATAAGGCTTTCAGCCTCAGATGGGAAGCCAAGCTACTGAAAGGTCAGAACTCATATAGACTAATCTACAGGATCAGCCATTCACTCCAACTAGGATTAGGATCAAATTGCAAGGATTTTCCTTGCATTACTTTTGGCTGTTAATAGCATATGAATGAGCACCAATACACAGTGTAAATCTAGGGCTAGGAACTTATTTGGCATGTTAAGAGAACATCTGTTAGGTAGGTCTTTTTAACATTGTATCTCTTTTCTGTTAGTGTTGCACTCAATTACTGTATGCATGTTTACTCCAGTTTTTAGGGGTTTATCTATTGGCTGCTCAGTGGTTTCTACCTACAGCTACATTTGGATTGTCTTTTGTGTCAGGTTTATGCTCATGGCATAGAAAATTATTGACTGATAGGAAATTGATAACCCCCAAAGAGGAATCCAAAAGCCAGCTGTCTGCAACCTTTCTTTAGCTTCATACAAGTGGGAAATCTCCTAACTTGTTTCTATGATAATCTGATTGACATATCTCCAAAGCATGTACTCTGAGTTTGCTTTGAAGTCAGGGGGATGCAGTGCATTCTGGAACACTTTCACCTAGTCACCTGAGAGCCTGGGATGTAAGAAGGCTTGGCAGAATTCAATTTTTATGTTTTTAATAATTTTGATGGATAATATTGATGTTTATTTTTAAGCATTTATTTTGATTTTTATCAACTTAAATTTTCAGGATTGTGCAGTTTAACTGCCTGCTGTGACAAATGTAACTACTGTAGGACTGATGCCAGCTGAGTGGCAGAACCCATAGCTCCCTCATCTGCTTTGTCACTTCCTCTTGCTTTGTTCCCAGTCCCCTGGGCTTTCTGGGAGTTGCAGTCCAAACTACAGTCAGCACGGCTCTATTGGACTGCTTCCCTGTCATCACAGTCCATCAGCCATCATTTTTCTTACATCCCCTTTGTATAAATGTTGATTATTAATGATGGAAATATTTTTTCATTGATATGTGTGTGTGAGTTGAAATTGCCGTTTATCGTTTACCAATAAAAATTGAATCCTGCCAAGCCTAGATGTAAGATGTGAATGCATTAGTTGGCACAATAGAGACCACCAGAGAGACTGGCTGAAGCTCATTCATCTCTAGCAGAGGCCAAATTTTCAAACATGGGCACCTAAAGATACAACTCCATATTGTCATTTTCAGAAATGCTGAATACCCACAGCAATTGTTGATCTCCATGTTTGCTCCAGATGCCCAGAACAAAGCCGCACAATGTTTGACATAGTCAGTGGTTCAATAGTCCTCAGGTACTGAACTTCAAGGACCTAGATGAGGCAGTGCTGGCAATAAAGTTATAACATTTTCATGTACATTACTCCATGTATTTCCCTATGATATGAAAGATACTATGTAAAAAAGGGATATAGGAAAATCAGTGAAATAGCTATAATATGTAGGAGTAAATACCTATATCACAGCTGTGATAGAGTGGCCATGACTGGGTAATCACAAAGCATTTGTGTGGTCATCAGCAGCATCCAGATTAGCTTCCCTTGATTTGAGTGATACTGTCTCTCACCTTGACCTCTCTAGTATACTTCCTGGGCACAGGATCACTTTTTGTAGCCACCTAGTGGAAATGAAGCCCTGTGGCCCAGTGGAGGCAGGCCCCTGTTACTAGTGTTAATCTCTCAGATTCCCTAGTAGGTTTCCCAGTCCACCTGTTTTCAGACTTCCAAACACAATAATGAAAGGGGACCAACTCACAGAACCTTCAGAGTTCCAGAAACAAATGATCCTTCACTTCAGATAGCACACAAGATGTATACATTCAGACAAATATGGGAGCACTCAGGGACACTTCCCACAAAATACACAGATGTCTCTGCTTTGGTCCTAACAGTCTGGAATTGTCCTCTGGATTTATGGCAGAATTCTTTGGGCTGTTCCTGATCCTTCTCCTGTAGTTCATGATTTTTCCTCTAAGTCATAATATCTCTATCTCCCTCTTTTTCTCCCTCCACCCCCTAAAAAGTTGGTCTTGCAGTCAAAAGCAGTCCCCTTGTATTATGAAAGCAAGCCTCCTTTCTTCTTCTCCCTTTCCTTTAAGTACTCTTTCCCTTGCCCAGGCTTTCTTCACTTTGAATTCACCTGAATTTCCTCTGAGCCCCTCAGGTTCTGTTGCTTTTAAGGTACTTGACCTATTCTTTTCTCCTTTTGGGGGACTTTCCACTCTCCTAATGCCATTACATTCAGATAAACATGGTTGGACTGTTCTCCCTAGACTTCAACCATCCCTTCATCCAAACTTCTCCCACTTGAATGGGAGCTGCAAAGTGTGATGACCCTAAATAGTCCCTAGTCTGGGGGTGGATACTGTGACAGTGCCCTGACAGCAGATGGTTTATTCTGCATACACAGAGGCATTCATGATATAACAGTTCTATAACATCAGCCAGAATTCATAAGCTGCATGTAGATTCTGCAATTCATCACAAAGTTGATCTGTGAAATCTTATCCTTTTTACGGTGCCTCTATAAAACCACAGCTTTATCTGCAGTGCTTCCTTTAAACAAGTCAAGTACTGAAGAAGTTATGAAGAGAAATTATATAATAACATTTTTCTTCTGCAAGAACCAGTTTATATAAATATATCTTTAGGAATTTGGTACTCTGCTCATAATCCTTATCACTAACGTTGTCTGATAAAATATGTTTAAAACATTGCTGAATTTTTTGCGAGTTGAAGAATGCCTGATTTATGAGCTTTATATGTAAAGAGGGTCATAAAGAGTTGCATATTAGTGAAAGAAATATAATAACCAGCTTTCCTTGGGGAAGTGTTTTACGTGTTCTATGAGAGACTGTTTTATGGAAAGCCTAGATTTTTTACTTGAAAACAATGTGCTGTCAAAGTACTATAGTTCAACTGTTACCTTTGTACGTGCTGCGAATATTATAGGGTTGAACACTTATGCTACCTCTATTTTACTTGGCCCTGTGTTGCAAATCTATTGTAAATTGATGTACTGAAAATTTATTATGTGCATCGTAAGTTAAGCTCAGTAGAGACACATCTAAGTGTTTGATTTAGAAATGTTAAAAATAATTTGAAATCCAAAGAAATAAAGAGTTGCAATGTTAATACAATATTAACTGTTTTAAACTTTAATTGGATATGTAATCTTTTAGCCGTAGTTTTCTACTAAGAAGAAGCTTAGTTAAAAGAAGTGCACCTGGTCATGGTTATTGTAGGAAAGAGACTGCTCATTAAGGGCCTTTGTTCTGGGAGAAGTACAAATGCCTTTAAAGTATGCAGATCTTTCTGCAACAAGTACTGTGTTGAATAGTTGAACTGCCATGAACAGTCCTGTAAAATCCCAGTTATACATGTGTGGGTAAATATGGTCACCAAATGCACTTCGGACACTTGAGGCCACCCGGAAAGAAATTAAATGCCAGTCCAAATGCACAGCTTTTCCTAACAGAATCATACATTTTATTTTATTTTTGGTTCTGAAATGGTGACTATTGATTTATGATCTTGACAAAATGCCTGACAAATTAGAGATATTAAGAACTATGAAGTATTAGCCATTGGTTTAGGTTGAGTTGTTCTAATGGAACAAATGTATGTCTGCAGATGATAATGAAGAATGTGTTGCAATAAAATAAATATCAGCTTACTGAACAGGTGATGTGGTTCTTGTATCCTGCAATATCACCATACCAGCCTACCATATAACAAAGCAAAGGTCCAAGGCAGCATTAGTTAGTCACTTATTCCACAAATCATACATGGGCTAATATCTGTGGGATGCTTTTTAAAAACAATTAAAGTTTTTATATAGAAAATCAACGCATGAATCCATTTTTTATGAAGGCATCTTTTTTCTGTGACTCTTTTTTAATACACAAACTGAAGTGTTTTAGTTTTTCAGCTTAAGAATTTTGGAGAATCTGCTTTGGTACCTTATGGGAGGAGTTACACTGCAATTGCTTTATATTATTACTCTTCTCTATTAACCAAACTCCCCAGCTGGACCTCATGTCTCATGATGCACCATTGTTATGCAGCTCCCGTTATGTTCCATCTCTGTAACTGAGAGAGGTTGGTTCACCAGGAAGCCAGACTACAGAAAGGAATGAGAAAACGAAGCACTTCACCTACAACTCCCATGAAGTGATGCAGAAATATTTCAGCTTCAAAATATTGCATTTGCAGCCAAAATATTTTTGGTTTGATTTTTCACTGAAAAGCTGACATTTTCTGTGGAACTGTTTTCATCTCTGGGAGGTGTACAATTGCCTTACGAACCCCAGAATGTTTCTATTGTGTGTCCTTAGCCCATAGTGCCCACGGTGGCGCCTGGAGGGGATGCTTCCACAGACTGCAGGTAGGCTGGAGCCACAAATTAGAACAAGCTTAGTACATTACCAGAATGAGGCTGGCATCTCAGAAGAGGGTGTGATGCTGTCTGTTGCTGGGTCAGACCAGTCTGCATGCCCTTGAACATCTATGGAAGTGTGTTCCCTGTGCCAGTGACCACTCTTTGCAAGGCTGCTACTTCATCTCCCCAGCTCAAGGGTAACGAGGTGTGCAATGTTAACCTCCCCTGCCTCTCACTCATGTGCTGCATTTATGGTCTGAAATTCCTATGAAGTGAAGTTGGGGTAGCATGCAGGGGCATTGCATAACCCTTCAGCCTTTACTGGTGCTGGGCTGACCTCCTCCACCTTCACTGCTGTTCACCCTGTCTTGTTAGCAGGAGGCTGGCAGCTCTGACTGCCCTGCAGCACGGTCCCCCCTTCCCTGCCCCCCCGCCGCCTGCAGCATGGCCTCCCCTGGGGAAGAGGCTAGGGGTGGGGCCAGAGGCAAGCAAGTAAGGCCCCTTAGCTGAGGGGGGCAGGGAGAGGAGTTATTCCCACTTCCCTCCAGCACCTGCTGGAGGGGGCAGGATGGGGCTTATTCCACCACTTGCTCCCTGCAGGGAACAAGCCAAAGTGGTGGTGGTCAGGGTAGGCAGACCCCACTGTGGTCCCCAGGGGAAGAGCGGGGAATAACCATCCCCCTGCCCCCCACAAGGGGCCATGCTGGCCAGTATCTGGCTGCACCCCTACCCCCAGAGTAGTGAGGGGGAAGTGACCATGATGGGGGAAGCAGCTGCAGTCATGGTGTCCCAAGCATAAGCTTCTTCCCGGCAGAGGTGGGGGGTCTGCTGTGGGGGGAAGGGCACAGACAGGGAAAGTTGCCATGGACTGTATGTGGTGAGCAGCAGGGGCAGTGTATGTTATTTCCCCACTTCCTCTGGTGTCTGTTCACCTCATGCAGGGAGTGAATGGTGGCGGTGGTGGTTGGATGCCGCTGTGGCCCCCTGGGGTACAGAGGGTGGAGGGGGGAATAGCCCCACCTCCCTGCCCCCTCTGCCTCAGGGGCCTAAGGTGGCCAGCCTCTGTCCATGTTCCCACTGGTGTGGCAGTGGGGGGGTGGGGTGCCAAGCAGACCTACAGCCTGGGTCTGTGAGACAGGGAGGGGGGAATTCAACCCCTTCCCTGGCCACACCCCCCAGCACAGCTTCCCTATAGCCAAGGGCACACTCTAGAGCCCCCAGCTCCTAGCCTGAGTAACTGCAGGCATGTGCCTGCATTTCCTCAGTCTAGAGGGAATGCCTTTTCACTTACAAACTGGTTCAATCTAGGCAGGTTAGACTAACCTGCAAAGATTGAATCACTTCAGGCTCCAGCTTTTTGAATGTCTGTCCCTAGCCTAGATGTTTGGGCAACCAGGAGGAATGTGTCTGGCCATTTGAAGCCAGGCACTTGCAGACAGCTTCTTGTTACTGAAGAGCCTGCATATGTGTGACCCAGGGATGTATGTATTGGTTGCTTGAGTTAATATAAAGTATATTTTTTTTATCCCTCCAAAAAAACTCCTTAAAAAATCTCACTGTACTGCTGGCTGGCTCTACTGATAATTAGGCTCCCTCTAGTCTTAACTGTACTTGCAGTATTTTATTGCTTGCATAGAATAAAAACTATTGAGTCAGAATTATTTTCAGTGCAGTATTTTAGCATCTTTAGTGCACTTAACCTTTAGGCCCTTCCTTGGTTGTTTAATTCTCCGGAGGGATTTTTTAAGGGCAATAGCAAATTCTAGTTCTTTTTCTGTAATTATTAACTTACATTCAGGGAAAAATAATTTTCCTAAAATTAAACCTGAAAATATGGTTTGATTTATAATTGGAGTAATACTGTACTCTCACTTCAAAGATGGATGGAGGTTGATTCAGTCTTATCCCTTCAGCCAGCAACAACTGACATACAAATCAGCACTCAGCCAATTTGATGTTTTAAGGAAAAGAACATTAACTTTTTTGGGTTTTTTTCCCCCTCCCAAGAAAATTGATCTGCAGAGCTGAATGGCAAAGTGGAGAAGGAGGGCTGACTTTCAGATAGGATAGAGGACGATAACTATGTTATTGAAAACAGAAATTATTACACTTTCCCCCACATGGTTCACTTAATCAAATGTTAGTATGTTGAAATGCAGATGTAACTTGCATAAAAAGGTTATGAATCCCATTATGCTGCCAACCTCTAAATGGTCCTAATTTATGAATAGGAAGAAAGTTAAGACATCTAACTTTGTAAGTATTTTTCTTTGACTGATTGGCTGACCAGGAAGATCAAAAAGAAGAAAGCTCTTCCTAGAAAGGTAAGCTATTTTTTTTATCATAATTTAAAACTGAAATAAATTGAAGCAAGATATTTTTCAGTAGAGTTCAAGAATACTAGCTATATGTCAATTCAGGTGGAAACGACCATAAAGGAAACATTTTGTTTCTTGTTTTCTAGTTGAAACAAACTTCTTTTTTTTTTTTTTTTTTTGACAAATTCAAAACTGTCTTGGAGTATTCCAGTACTGCAGAAACATTTATGTTGAAAATTGTTCTGACAGAACATTTTCAACCACTCTACTTGTGACCAACTACACAGATGAGTGGAGTTTGCTTTGTGATCAGAGCTTCTAAGAGTTCTACCACCTGCTTTTCTCTGGTTTGACTGAGACTTTATTAAGAATACTTGGGCATGTCTACATGAGATGCTAATGGTGCAGTAGCCGAATAACACTGCACAGTACTGTGCCGGGCAAAAAATTTGCTAATACACTACTGCACATTAGTATTAGGCTATTGTATGGTAAGTGTCACTAAAAACTTGTGTGCCAGTGCTGTAGCGCAGTAGTATAAATTACTGCTCATTCACTTAGTACTTGGTTATTGGTGTATTGGTGAATGTGTAGATGTGCCCCTTGATGCATAACCTATTGCCTGGGAATTTCATACTGAGTATTTTAGTGGAAAGTATCTGTTCAGTTCTAAGCATAAATATTGAGGGAAGTGTTTAGTATGTCGTGAAATTCATGGTAGAAAAGACACAGATTTAGGTAGGCTGATGCATTTACTAATGCAAACAGATCCATTGAATTCATTGAAGCTTTCTTGTGAGTAATGATTTCTTGTGAGTAATGAATTCCTTATTAGGGCTATGCGGAGCTTTGGGTGGTGATTTGATTCAGAGGAGATTTGGCCGATTCAGTGGCTGAATCTCCAAATATGAATTAAATCAGGAGACAAATTAAAAGGTCTGAACTGATTCAAAGTTCCCCGAATCAATGTGGAAAAGATTTGGAGAGATTTGGAGATTTGGGCAGTCCCAGCTTGCTGCTGCAGGGAGCTGGACCTGGACTCTGTGCTGGTAAGTAAGGGGAGGGGGAGGGGGGCTGGAAGAGGGGGGGAGATCATGGGGGTTCCCCACCAGGCCCCATACCCTTCCTGCTCCCCCAGCCCCCTGAGTGCCCCTGACCCCCACCCATTGTCCCAGCCCCCACCATTGCTGCCCCGCCCGCCGCAGTTCCTGGCTTCTTAAAAAAACCCAAAACCCCACACACACCAGCTGCTGCAGCAGCTATTGGAGCTTCTGGGGGCTCATGGCAGAGCCCACCCCTGCAGCATGGGGTAGTGAGGGGCAGCAGAGATTGCCTCCCACAGCTGGCAGGAGCTGGTGAGGCCAGGGCGTTATTTATTAATTAATTAATTTATTTATTTA
>NW_017729034.1:37997103-38018471 GCF_001723915.1 Gavialis gangeticus | reverse complement strand
TTTAAAGAACTGGGAGCTGGGGCTGGGTGGGGCAACAATGGGGGGGTAGGCTGGGAGAGTGGGCGGGGCCAGAGGGCTCATGGCAGAGTCTCCCATGTAGTGTGGGGCAGCAGGGTGCAGCTCCCCCGCTTGGCAGCATCTGGTAAGTGGAGGGCTTTTTTTTTTTTAAAGAGCTGGGAACTTGGCTGGGAGAGTGGACGGGCGATGGGGGCTCATGACAGAGCCCCCCGTGCAGCACAGGGCAGCAGGGTGCAGCAGAAATCTCTTCCCCACCCCCCGCCTGGCAGCAGCCGGTCAGTGTTGGCTTTTTTTTCTAAAGAGCTGGGCACTGGGGCCAGGCAGGGTAGCCATTGATGGGGCTGGGCAAGTGGGCAAAGGATAGGGATGATTTGGAGATTTGGCCAATTCAGCTGTGGCCCAATCTCTGAATCAAATTGAGCCGAATTGATTCAGGACAGTGAACTGAATCACTGAATCAAGTCACAGTCTCCTGAATCAGCTGAATCCAAATCCAAAGCGAATACTAGCCGCTTTGCATAGGCCTACTCCTTATGTTGTGGCTATGATATTTTCAAGCAAAATATGCTGAACGCATCAGTTTACTTCAGCTTTCAAGGAAATTCAGGTCAGCACTATATTGTAGATCATGGTCTTTTCAGTGTGGGAAACATGAGAACATGTTGTCAGTAACCAGTCAAGGACCATGAAAGAGGTCTTGTTTCAAATGGTCATCATTATACTTACAAACGTTAGAACCAATGCTTCTTCCTCTGAGCAGCAGGGGAAATGAAGAAGCATGTGATGCTCCAGTGCTATCTCCTGCTCAGGGCAGATAATAAGTTTCTGGTTTAACAGAACCCCTTAGGAAAGAGGACACACCAATTATAGGCAATTTTACATTGTTTTTGAGAGACTTAATATTTCTTATTTGCTTTATTGCTTTATTTAAACCTGAACTTCAGTTTCCTTTGTGAATTTTAGCTTATTTTCTTTAATTATTCCATTTAAGGGAATCACAATCTGGTTCTCTCTCTCTCTCCCTTCCCCCCCCACCCCCACCTCCATAACAGTTCCCTTTAAAAAGCCCATTTCAGTTGAAAGAAGGGATGAGGTATGCTGGACTAAATCCTTAGCTGACGTAAATCCATATGGGTCCATTGAGCAGAGAATGCTAGGGTTAGCTCTTTTTTATTATGTAAAGTCTCATAGAAAATAATATCATTTTGGTTGAGGACACTTTATTTTAAACCTTCTAATTTAAGAACCTCTGTAGTATTCTATTACAAGATTAACAAGTGGTCTTAGGAGGTGGGGCAGGACTTAAATCTGCTGTAACTTTAGGAAGCCTTGGGTTGCTTAATAATGGAGTATCTAATCATATTTATTTGCAGTTATCTATTTGGAGTCCATATATGAGAGGAAAAAGTGACAGAACTGCTAATCAGTGAGGCTAAGTACAGACTGTCATAAAGCCCGAGGCTAAATTGATTCAATCTTTGCAGGTTAGTCCAAGCTGCATAGTTTGAACCAGTAAGCAAGTGAACAACTGCCCAACTTGGGTGGGGCATGGGATGGAGCTGTGGGTGCCTCATTTGGGGGGGCACAGGGATGGGGGAGGGTGGCTTCTGCCACTGCATGCACCCTTGGCCCAGCATAGGGGCTATATGCCCTCTGGCTCTGGTCACGGGCCAAGGGCAGGCTGCCATTGTAGGCTTTCCCTGGGTGCCAAAATTCCTTGCTACAGTACTGCTGGGGCATTAGAGCACACCTCCCTATTGGGCTGGAGTGCACAGCTTGGGCCAAGGCTAGCCCACCCACCCTGTGAGGAGGGGTTTGTATGGGGTAGGCACAAAGCATCCTGGGATGCTGGGGTACTGTGAATTAAGTTGAATCTGGAGGGGATCTGGGCCTGAAGTACTATAAACTGATTTAACCTACATCAGTGAAGTCTGATACTACATCCATCCAGCTTTATCTTAAACCAGTTTTGGCCATTTTGAACGCAGTTTATGTGCATTGAACTTCTGTTGTGTTACAGATTTAAACTGGTTTCCAATCACTTATACAGGTTTATGTGTAATTTCTGTTCCTAGCCTCAAAGAACCCCTTAAGAAAGAAGGCTTTAAAACAGAGGTTAAATTAAGTAGGTCAGTTTTGGGGACACATTGAACTAGGCTTTTGGCTTGGTACTGGCTATATCTGGTTGGTAGCAGAAATAGTTGTATGCTGACTGAAATAGGTCTTTTCCCTGGGTAAGAAATAACATATATTTGATTATTGTATTGTAAGATATTAATGATTAAATGGCATAGTAACTGTATTTCCATATCTGCTAGTCTTATTTGAAATATCTTTATTTAATAAGCTTTTTAAGTGTGGCTAAAAATTGGGGATAAAAACGCCCAGCTTTGTCTCAGGGATGTTGGTTGTAGCCATGTTGGTCTAAGGACATAGGCAGACAAGGTTCTTTGGGTAGATGTGATATCTTCTATCAGACCAACTGAACAGTTGGAAAAACTGTTCTTTGCAAGTTTTCGAGCACAAATGCCCTTCTTCAGGCATTGGGAGAGTCTGTTGGTGTTTCTGTAGGAAGTTGTGCTTTGGGTCATAGGAAGTTGCATTTTTTGTCCAGGCCTGGTCTGGATCCATTCGGTGTGCTTTGGGCCATAGGAGGTTGCTTCCTATGGCCCAAAGCTCACCAAATGGATCCAGACCATGCTTGGACAAACAATTTAAAACCTGCCAACACATCTCCACCACTCCCACAGTTACTACACCCCACAACAGAGCCATCATCATTCCTTACACCTGCACGTCCAGAAATGTAATATTCCTTATCCAGTGCACTAAATGCCCTGATGCACCCTATATCCGAAGAAAGGCATTTGTGCTTGAAAGCTTGCAAAGAACAATTTTTCCAGCTATTTAGTTGATCTAATAAAAGATATCACATCTACCCAAAGATCCTTGCCAGCTTTGTCTCAGAAATTCACTCCCCAGCCAGGAACCTTGGTTCTTCCTCAATTCACCACTTGCCAGATCAATGCTTCTTGGAAACTTAGTCCCTGGAAACTAGGTAAGAAATTGTTTTCTTTGACAGGCTGACCACCTGCTACAGGTTCTTAAGAGCTTAAGACGCAGTGGCTTTAAGATTGATTTCTTTCTGTAGAAATGATTCTGTTATTTCTTTGGGTTAGCGAGTCCTTCCCTCTTTGTAATCATTAGCTTAATATGCTTTATTTTTATGGTCTTATCATTTATCTGCTGTTTGGACTTCAGTTTCAGAACTGCTGTTCAAATTCAATTGATTCTATCTTTCTGAGGCTGTGTCTACATGAGATGCTGACTCTGAAGTAGCCTATAACTACTGTACAGTAGCATTGCATGGTAGAAAGCATGATGTGATGCTACTGCGCAGTAGTCTCAATTTACTGTGCAGTCGGCATCACAAAAAAGCCATTCGGTGACACTACTGCATGGTAATGCTGGCTACCGTCTACACAGCAAAGACTGCAGAGTGAGCATCTGCACTCTAGATGTGGCCTGAGTGTGAATTTTACTGGAGCAGGCCTCTTGAACCTTCCTTGGTCTGCAGAACCTCTCTGGGGGTCAACATGACCCTAAAGTTCACTTTTAGGAGTTTTGGCCTTAAGTTCCCATGGTTGCATAAATGACTCCAGTGATTGCCTTGACGAGAGAGAAACAGGAAACTTTACAAGCAGTTATCTTTGAAGCAAATCCATATTGATGCATGACTATTGTGAAATCTTTTGCCCTCATAATTCTCATATATTTCAATAGGTAAGAGGGTTGTGGACTCCATGAGAATGAGGAAGTGCAATGTTTTCTAAGGGGATTTTAACAGTGAACTAGCAAAATGCCTGTCAAGAATGATGGGGGAGGGAGGGGCAGCAGGGATGGAGCACCACCACCCACTGCCCCAAGTTGCTGCTGCTCTGCATCCAGCTGCGCGCAACCCTCCCCCCACTCTGTGTCAGGCCCCATGAGCCCCTTCCACTTCAGACACACACACCCACCCACCCACATGCCACACACCCACCCAACAACACACCACATTACACACACCTACCCAGCCACACATCACATACACCCGGCAACATGCCACACTCACCCAGCCACATGCATACACTCACCCAGACACATGCCACACACACACCTAGCCACATGCCACATGTCACACATACACCTACCCACCCACTCACATGCCCTACCCCCCCATGTGCCTTGCTGATGCAGCTGGCAGGTGCTCCAGGCATGGTGGGGTGTGGTGCTTGGCTGCAGGGTGCTGCATCCTGCCCCATGGCCACGTGCTGCATTCAATGGGTACTGCCTGCACCCTCCTGCCTGCTGCCCTTGTCGCATCCCATAGTCATGCCCCCCCCACAGGGTGCACTCACTGCATGGGGAGGGCATGGTTGCAGGGTGCCACGCAAGGAACGGGCAGGTGGGTGAACCCACTCCATGGCCTTGTGCTGCAGCCGGTGAGCACTGCCTGTGCCCCCCTGCCCATTCCCCTTGCAGTACCCTGCAGCCATGCGCGACACCCCTCCCCCACACCAGGAGTACCTGCTGGGTGTGGGCAGCAGGGCATGCAGTGGGGGAGTGGGGAGTGCGGCCGCAAAGTGCCATGCGGGGAAGGGGTATATGAGGCATGGGCAGCACCTGCCACTTGTAGCACACAGGGTGGGGCATGCCCCCCATGCCTGCGCCCCCAGCACTCTGTGGCCATGCACCCTGGCCCCCCCTGTGCCCATTGGCTGCAAGCTGTGGGAGGGTGGGGATTTGTGGCCAGAGGCTGCCCTAACAGGAGTGGACAGGGGGATGTGGGCAGTGCCTGCCAGTTGCAGCACACGGTTGCAGGGCAGGACCAGTCCCCCATGCGGAACCATGCAGCCATATACCATGCCTCTCCCATGTTTTGCTGCTTCTGGCACAGGGAGGGGCATGGCATGTGGCTGCAGGGTGCTGCACAGGGAGCCTGCATGGGGGACATGCCCCGCCCCATGACCGTGTGCTGTATTTAGTGGGTGCTGCCCATGGCCCCCTGCCCGCTCCCCTTGCGGCACGCTGCAGCTATATGCCACGCCCCCCCCCATGACTGCGCACCATGCCCCTGCATGGTCACAAGCCACATTCTTCCATGGTCACAAGCCATGCCCCTGCATGGCTGGTCCCCACAGAGGGAAGCACAGCCTGGCTCCACTTGCCTCGGCCCCCACCTCTGCCTCCACCTGTCAGTTTGCCTGTCTTAATGCATGCACAGTTGGCCTGGAGCATTACGGACAGACAGACAGAAGTGGTAAGGCTTTTATTATATTAGAATGTTGTAAAACAGCAAAGAAACCAGAAGGCAAGTAGATCTGCATCTTGTAGACTAGGGGTTTTCAACCTTTTTTAAAGAGAGTACCCCTTCTGGTGGGTACTCCTCCTGATGGGTACCCTCTTCTGGATGTGGAGCAGAGGGTGGGGCCCCTGGCAGCCAGTCACCGAGTGGATGGGGGGTGTGTGTGGTGGTGGTGTCAAAGGGATGGTGAAGCAGTGGTGGTGGTAGTGCAGCAGGCAGGTGTGTGGCGTTGGTGCTTCCCAAATACCCCTGCTTCTCCATGCCGTCGCTACATATCCCCTGGGGCCTTCCCAAGTACCCCCAGGGGTATGCATACCCCAGGTTGACAACCCCTGTTGTAGACTAATGAAATTCTATACATACACACACAAAAAACATAATGTGTCTGCCTGTCTATCTATAAATCTAATGAACTTTTGTGAGTTGTAGCTTCTTTACCATATGGTGTGAAAGGACATGCACAGAGCAGTATATAGAGTGGAGAGAGTGATTTGAGTACCCTCAATGGAGTGTACTCAATGGTAATGGAATAAGAATTCATAGTCCCTTTTTAAACCATATTTAATAATCCAGTCTGTGAATGATTTGTTATTGTTCAATTTCCTGTTCAAAGGCTTCCTGAAATCATCCACAGACTGGACTGTGTTAAGTGTGTTACAGATTCTTATCCTGTTACCTGGATTAGCTTTTGTGACTTCTTTGTTCCTATGGGTTCTTTGCCTGTTTACTTCTCCCAGCACTGCTTCTTTTCCCTGACCCTCCTTCCTGTCCCCCACTCACCCTGACTTTTGTATTCAAATCACTTTCTCCATTTTATAGATTGCACCAGGCACATCCTTTCACAGCATCTGATGAAGTGAGCTTCAGCTATTGAAAGCTCATGCTATGAAGCTCATGCTATTTATTTCTGTAATTTGTTAATATATAAGGTACAAATTTACCTTGCCTTCTTTTTGGCTTCAGGTTAATGTGGTTACCTATATGTCTTTTTGAACAAAGACACCATGCATCCCATAGGGCAAATGGACTTGGAGGTATAGAAGGATAGAAGTGTGAGTTGGAAGAGTTGCACATCCTAGGTGCGAGTGCTGGAGACACTTTTTGAACTGTCATTCTAACATTTACCTGGGACAGACTGATAGTCAGAGGTTCTATTTTCCATTTCACATACCTTGAAGGAACTAGATGAAAAAAGTGGCAGACTAATTAATCACTGAAGAAGGGACTTTTGTCCTGGCAGGATGTAGATACCCATTCCAGAGGCAGACAGCCTAACTGGATGAAGAATAATCAAGGGCATATTGAGGGGAGAATGAAGAGCAGAATAGTAATGAAATAGATAACTTAGCAAGGAAAGTTAACAGAAATAGTAGCATCTAGAGATAAGATTGTGGATGTGTCAGAGTTAACAGAAAGCTGTGTAGTAAGTAAAAGAAAGTTAAATGTTAGTGATGTTGAAGAAAGGTTCAGACTAAACCGTTTTGCAAGTAGTAAGAGAGGAAAACTCAGCGCAGGTTCCACATGTTATCATTTTATTAGGTTTCCAGGTTAGGTATGGACTTCAAATTCTTCTAGGACAGTGGTGCTCAATGTTTTAGCTCTGCAGGCCAGATAAATGGGATGTGGCTGGTTCAGGGCTGGATTGGACCCTGCATGCCAAGATCAGGTCTACACATCTGGATTGGGTTTGTATAGCCTCAGTAGGCCCCCATGAGCTGGAATTGAGCCATGTGCCACTCCTGCATGCTGGGATCAGGCCCTGGAGTCCTGCACCACCTCTGCTTGGCCCTGCATGCTAGGATCAGACTCTGGGGCCCTATGCTACCCCTGCCTGGCCCTATGTGCTGGGATTGGGCTCCATGTGCCACACCTAGAGTGCAGGGGCATGGACTGTGGGATTCCCCATGAACCCATGAGGAGACCCATGGGATGAATGACACAATGCAGTCGGCTGGATCTGGCCCACAGGCCAGGGTTTGACTGCCCCTCTCCTAGGACATGACCATGAGCATCAGGTCTGAAAAGTACCTTGTAGAAATTCCATTTCAAGGTCCCATATTCACTGTTTAATTGGTTTAATAACAAACTGCTTAGCTGGGGAGCAAAAATGATGTTTTTTCCTAAATGCAAGAACAGCAAGCTTGGATTCCTAAAATTAAACTGGGTGCATTCTGGCTTTGGCTTACCCACAATGATGATGAGTATAACTAAAAAAAATGTATTATGAAGTAGCAAGCAAAGAATTCATTTCACTTTTCTAATCTGTGTTGGCTCTCCAGTGCTAACTGGAGTAAAAAGTAAAAAACAAAACAAAACAGTTTTCCTGGTTCAGGCCTAGGTCTTCCTATAACCTTAATCAACCAGCTTCCTTTGGATTCAGTGGGGCAGGCCCATGGATAGTGGGTATAATTCTGAATGTACTCAAATAAAGTTCTACTGCTTTCAATAGAACCATGTCAGCTGAGTTTCCAGTAGGTCTATTGGGTATAAAGATGATATTACAGATGTTATTAATGTATGTATTGATATAGTCAACACACACATATGAAAACAAACACACAAAGTACCAAAACCAGGAACCAGCACCATGTATACTTAACAGAAAAGGATTTTCACAATGTTTTACTATTTCCCTCATTTCTCCCCCCTTCACTCAGTTTTCTTTCCTTGATGTCTTGTCTCAGATTAGGATAATAAGATCCCTGAAGCAGTTCTCTATCTCTCTGTTCTTGTTTGTCTGTAAAGTGCTGTGAATATTTACAATAATAATAGTCAATCAGAAGAAAGAGAAGTGACAAAACAAAAAATTGTTTCCCAACTATTGTCAACAGTTTGCCAAAAGTGGGGTTTTTTTGTGTTAGAGCTACTACAGACAATTCTATCAGGCAATCCTATGTAGAACTTTCTGAGAGAATTGGCTAATCCACTTGTGCCCTGAGGCAATATCTGAGTTCCTGACCCCATGAAATTACATGTTAAGCAGAAACCCTTCCGCTTCACCCCAGTGTCCTGAAGAACAGCTTTCTCTCTTCTTCACTATGCAATTTTAAATCACTGAGATGCACTGACGCCATGGTTTCGTGCTGAAACAGCAATGTACTAGCAATGAGCTCCACCCTCCCAGCTTTCTTTTACGCCGTAAACATTTCTTGTACTATGCCAGACATGGGCATTTTCCTCAGTAGGAATGGCTGATCTTGCAACACTTCATTTCTTCCCAGGAGGAAAGTATCTAGCCAGTCTCAGAGACCATAGGTCTTTCCCCTCACAGTGCAAGTATGCTTTAGTTTTTCCCATCTTAAAAAAATGCTTTTGACTTCATTTGGCTCCCCAACAACATCCTTCTCTTTCTTATCTTTAAGTTGATTTAACATGCTGTTTACAAACATTGTTTGGAGTTTTTTTCCTTTGGTTTCAACCTAGCCCCTCTCCAGTCTTGTTTCTGCAGCTTATATTGAACTGAACCTGCTCTCAACCAAGTCCCTTTCAGCCAAATATCAGAACCAGTACAACATTCTCATCCTTGACTATTATACCATCTACAATACAGTCAGTTGCTCACACTTTCTTTTTTTGCAGAACATTGTCCTCCTTGGCTTCTGACTTTTTTTTTACTCTCCTGATTCTCATCTTGTCTCTCTAGCTGTCCCTTTAGGCTAGGGTGTCATTTAGAGGACAGCTTAAGATCGGGGGGGGCTACAAGTCACCTTGGCCACCTTCTTTCTTCCATCCACTCTCTAGCTCTAGGTTGACCCATATACAAACACAAATTCAGCTACAATCTGTATGATGATGATTCATAGGAACATAAGAACATAGGAGCCATCCGGGTCATCAAGTCTGGTCCTCTACAATTGCTGATAACTATGTAATGGATTTTAACTCCATTTTGCCCCACCCTACACTGGAAATCAAAAGGCAGAATGAACCCTGAAACATCCTATAACAATATGTACCAGTGTTATCATTAGGAAAATATATGGAAGCCTCAATAACCATGCCTCAGAAAGAAAATAAAAGAGACAAAGTATTCTACTAGTGCCTAGGGCCCATCCAAAGGCATGGAACATGTTAGGAAAAATAATCCCAGGTGATTCAATGAAACGAGCCACACCTCATGTTGCAGAAGGCAGCAAAAACAAGACAAGAGAAAAAAAAAGGAAACCCAACCCCCCCTCCACCCCACCCCCAAAAAAAGATCCCTGACAGTCTGCCTTGGAGAAAAACTCTTTCCTTGAAACCTGCTGAATCCCTGCAGTCCCCATCTCATCCACTGAATTCAATGGGAGATTCATATTCATTTTACAATATTTTAGTATTTCTCTCATTAATTCCTGTCATGTGGCCTAAAAACACACTTTTCTCAGCTAGAGATAGTCAAAATATAACACTGATTTTCTTTGGAAAGTTCTCAAAAATAAATCTTTGGAAATTTTCCACCAAAATGCTATTCTACAAAAAGAGAGAATCCCCAGAACCAACATTCCCACTCTGCTGCCTGTCAAAGATCATTTGAAAGGGAACCCTAAATTTTTCAGCTCTTATTTTTTCAGTTTTTATACGGAATTTTGCACAAATGGAACATTTTGTATGAAACAAAAGTTAATTTTCCATGAAAATTGTCATTTAGTAAAAATGCCATTTTTCACTGGAAACAGGTTTGGATATATATTTTTCAATCTTAACTCCTGCTTTCACAGGCTCATTCTTATTTATGTACACGTGTTTCTTGTTGCTTTTTCACATCAACTATTTTTGGAAAAACTGTTCCAAAGTGATTTATTCATGTTGGGTTCCTCAGTGTTGAGTGGTCAAGTTGTGACATCCTCAAGAGATCTGATTTCCAGAAAGTGAGTACTCAGAACTTTTTAAAACTGTCTTTTTAAAGTAGCTCATGTTAGACATGGAAAAAAAAATGAATTGCCCCAAATCACTGGTCACATTTTAAAGCCATAGCCTTTTCATAACTCTCATCAGCTGACTCAGGCTCCTAGCCATGGGGGCACACCTCACTCCACATACAATTTAAAACACAATAGGAAACCAGCCACAAAGTTAGTACACACTTTTTATGGAATAACTTTCTGGCTTCTTCCTCGTCTTATGATGCCATTAACTGCTTTAACGTGTGACTGTGCTACAACTTAATATGTAATGAAGTGGTTAATCACATCTTGAGTATAACATGTGGCAGGGGCCTTAGTTATATAGTTGACTAATGTTGAAACTTTTATTGTTCTGTAACAAAATATTAATGATGGAAAGAAGAATAAATTGAACTCCATAACTATTATAAGAAATGTTGTTATTAATGTTATTATTAGTAGTCAAAGAATAGTCATGCATGGCTCATTGTTTAATTGGGAGGAAGTTTCAAATGGAGTTCTCTAGGGAACTGTTCTTGGTCCAGTACTGTTTAAATCTTTATTAATGGCTTGGAAGAGAGGGCTAAATGTAGAACTAGCAAATTTGCAGATGACACTAAACTGGAGTAGAGTTTCAGACACTTTGGAGATTAGGTTTAAGACTCAGAAATAATCCAGGATTAATCAAATGAAACTCAGTAAAGACAGATGCAAAGTTCTGCATGAATACAGACTAGGTCATGACTGATTATGCTACAGCAAAAAAGGAGATGGAATAAATTGAATATGAGTTAACAAAGTAATCTTGTTGCCAAAAGCCAATGCCGTACTGGGTTGTGTTACAAGGAATGTCACCTGCACATCAATATTTCAAAGTAAGTCATTCTTCCTCTCTGTTTGATACTGGTGAGGCCTCCTCTAGAGTATTGTGTCCAATTTCAGGTACCATACTTCAAGAAAGATGTAGACAAACTGGAAGGATTCCAACAGAGAATAACAAAAACACCTAGAGATCTAGCAACCGTGGCTTATGAACACAGGCAAAAGAAAAAATATGATTTGGGTGGGCTGAGTGTGCAAGCATGCACACATGCACCACCCCACTCAACAAATAAGTCTGTTATGGGGAAGGGGCATGGGGGAGCCAGATCAAAGCCCCCACAGTGAGGGAGGGAGTGGGGTAGACAGGGGCTGGGGTGAATGGGGCCCCAGGGCTGGGGCAGGTTGGAGCTCAGGCGGCTTGTCCAGGGGTGCAGGGGAAATCAAGCCACTGCGCACGGCCCCGGGGTGCGCGCCCTGGGACATGACCCCTTGCTCTGTGTGCAGGGTGGAGGCAGCTGCCACCACAGGCTGGGCTTTGCACCCTGCTGCTGGTGCCCCAGGAGTGGCATGACGCCACGTGCCTCCTGCATGCTGGCTGTACCACCTGCCCGGTGGTGGGAACCCTGTTAGCCCTGGTCTTCCTCCCCTTATGTTTATGTGCAAAGGTCTGGAGAAGAGAAAATTGAAGGACTTTGGTAACAAATATGTGAAGCTTGGTTATGTGGGTAATGGTGAAAAACTATTCTCTATGGCTACAGAGGCAGGTGAAGAAGTAATGGTTGTAAATTGCAACATGGGAAATTTAGATTGGATATTGGAAAGAACTTTCTAACTATGAGGGAAGTTAGGGTTTGGAATAGATTACCTAGATAGGTTGTAGAGTCTCCATCCTTGGAAGCTTTTAAGATCAGGTTAGGTGAACATTTGACTGGGAGATTTTAAACTGGAATCTTGCCTTGAGCACAGGGTTGAACTATATCAGGGCTTTCCAACTGGCAGTTTGGGGACCACATGTGGCCTGAAAGGGGTTAATTTGCAGTCCCTGGGCTACTTCTTGACTGCCATCCCCCCCCTCACTCCAGCTGCAACAGTAGCCTGGGTCTCTGGACTCCCATTCCCTCCTCTATTTTTGCCCTGGCCCAGGGGTGAGGTGGTAGAGTGTAGCACATAATGGCACAGGCCGTAGAGCTTGGGAAGCCCAGGACCAGGGAACTGTGGGTGAGGCTGAGGTGCCTGCATGTCAAATGCAACCTAGGGGTACCTTCTTGCAGGGTGCACAGCAGGGCCTGTGGCTTTTACTGGTGCTGTCCCTGCTCATGCAACCCATGGGGTGTGGCCCCTGGACACTTAGAAGGTGGACAGTCCTGAATTGGATGACCCCTGAGGTTCCTTCCCAGCCTATTTTTCTGTGATTTGGCCCCTGTTCTTAATGTTATTGTTATTATTACCGCTGCTTTATTTAAAAAAGTGTTAGAAACCTCAGAGAATTGTTAAAAGGAACAAAGAGCAGTTAGCTAATCCACTTCTTTTAAAAGTAAGTGGAAATTGAGTGCTTAACTCGTGTTTGTGCTTTAAGGAAATCTCTGCTCTTGCTAACTTAACTGGAGAACAAGAATTTTGCAGAAAATCATGATTTACAGTTTTATATACCCAGTGCAATGAAGTGAAGTGAAATCCCTGTGTTTTGCAGAATATGAGTGCTTACCACTGTCAAGTTGACAGGCAAAAGGGCATTAACTCTGAATATTGATGGTTATGGACCATTATATGATAGAGAATTTAGAATCACCACAAAAAACTGAGTCAGATTCTTCTTTCTGCTACATGTCTGGAATTCCAGCTGGCTCATGCCTTATGCTCATGTCTTATCTAAAGAAGAAATGTGGTCCCTGAAATAGTAAATACTGATGGGCATTAATCCTAGAAATACTAAACGGAAATGCTTTAATATGATCTCTTTGCATGCAGTAAGTATGCTCTTGAGGACAGAAGTGATGTGAAACTGTAGTCCATTGCAACTATATATTTGAAAGCAAGCAGAGAAAGGCAGACAGACAGCTTTTTTCATTTAGAAGATGTGATTATTTCCACATTAATCTTGATTTCAGATTGCACATAACATGCAAAATCCAGTGGATTATTATTAATAATAAAATAAAATTCTGTTTTATTTTTGCATCATTTACATTTTTAAGTAAAGGGACTAAAACCCAGAAGCTATTTCTGCAAACTCCAGATTGCCTTCACCAGTTATTTAAGTAACTGGGAAATCTGGGTACTGAGCACCTGAAATAGGTCAAAACATTTTTACAGAACTGGATTGTATCACATAATTCTATATAAATTGGTACGGAAGCCAAAATATGTAGTTGAGCCATCACTGTTGAGTGGTTGTCTGATATATCACAGAACTGTCCTGCCAAAGATAACAAAAGGAATGTGATGCATTTAGAGCATGGGCCATTTTATCAACTAGCACAATCTTTTGGATTTTTATACGTTGTATTTCCACAAAAATGCATTCATTTTCTCATTCTGCCCTGATGATCTTTATCACACAGATATAGTTGACTAGCTACCTGTCCATCTAGAGCATGATCTGAAGTCTGTTGAAGTCATAAGAGGTTGTTCCATTTAATTCAATGGGCTCTGGATCAGCTCCTTAATAGCCGCATTCAGTAATTGACTATGGGAAAGCTTTGGAAAGCAGCCTTAAATCCACTTTTTAATCTGTCCCTGTACAGATTAAACAGACAGAGACAACTTCTTTAATGTGTTCAGACTGCATTCACTCATATCTATTATGTAGCCAGACCTTACCTGTTCTATTTGTACACAAAGTATTGTGGATTTATACATATAAAATTAGACACATTTTGGTGGCTTCTAAAAATGTGTCATTCTGTAGCACCTTTCATAGACTTGCCTTCTTAGTAAGGGATCATGTGAGTGGAAACGAGGATTTACAGTCCTTTGAGAAAAGGAATTTCTTTCTATTGTTGTTAATGTTAATTAATTGTTTTCAGTGTTCTTTTAAGTGTTGTTAACTTGGATTATGTTAGAGCCTACAGGCTTCAGTCAAGATCAACACCCCTCTACAAACACATCACAACATACATTCCCTGCCCCAAAGATACTATCATCCAAAGAAATGTGGCAGACAATGAATGTGGGGAAAATGTATTATTGTTTATTTTTAGTTTTTTATGTATACCCACATCAAGAACTGAAGTTCTGAGAGTTAGCTATTCACGTTTGAATTACTTGGTTCATCTTGGAGAATACAGTGCTCTTCTTCATTTATGTGTAGAATTTGATACTATTACTTATTTGGAAGTTAGGGTCTCCTATACACGTTCAAGGAGTCTGCTCCAATGCACTGTAATTCGAGCGTGTTGGAACAGACTCGATTAACCGAGTTTGCTGGAGCATGGAAATAAACATGCTTCAGCAGCCTCCAGTGTCATGTGTATCAGCATCTGTGCACTGAAAAATGGCAGCAGGATGCTGTAAACTAAAGCTCATTCAATGAGTTTCAGTTGAAAGAAAACTGCCAACATTTTTCAGTGCAGGGATCCTGATACATGTGATGCTCCGGGCACTTTCAATTAGTGTGGCTCCTGAAGCTGCACTAATTAAAGGGCTCCCCATGTCTCCCAGAGCACATGTTTAAGTACCCTAGGATGTGAATGGCATTTTTGGAAGGGCGTTGTTATATGTTACTATTAGGCAGCTCCTGGACCTCTTAACCCCTACTACCCCATGGTCCTTATCCATGTGGGTACTAATGATGCGGCCAGGAGAAGCCCCGATCACCTGATGGCAGACTACCAGGATATGGGGGGCCTGCTGAAGGAGATAGGGGTGCAGGTAGTGTTTTCCTCCTTCCTTCCAGTGAGCGGACATGGAAGGTGACAAGAGACCTGCATTGGTGAGGTCAACTTCCGACTTCGGAAATGGTGTCTTGAGGCAGACTTTAGCTTCCAGGACAATGATCCGTACATTACGACAAGGGACATGCTCGGATGGGATGGGCTTCACCTTTCCCCTGAAGGTAAGCATGTGTTCTCTTCTAGGTTGGCGGATCTTCTCCAATGGGCTTTAAACTGGGCTTTTTGGGGGAAGGGGAAGATGAGGGCGGAGGAAGCTGTGGACCAGCGAACCAAGTGTCACCTGCAGCAGCAGCCCAGCCTAAACGAATGAAGAGCGGAGCAGAAAACCAAGTAAGTAAAAGGGGTCTGGGTACTACTTGGATTAAGGGGGCAGTGCATTCATCCTCAGGAGGCCTCAAAAGCCTCTACAACAATGCTCGCAGTATGGGGAACAAGCAGGAGGAACTTGTCCTCCTGCTAGCTAGCACCAACCCAGACATAGTGGGGCTCACTCAGACGTGGTGGGACCCAATGCATGACTCGGCAGTGAACATCAAGGTCTATAGGCTGTACAGGAGAGATAGGACAGGGAGAAAAGGTGGGAGCGTGGCACTGTATTTCAAGGAGCAACACACATCCTTAGTGAGTAAAACATCCTCAGTGAGTAGCACTGGATCAGAGGAGGGGCATACTGAAGTACTCTGGGTTAGAATACAAGGTGGTCAGGGATAAAGGGTCTTAACAGTGGGGGTCTACTACAGACCATCCAACCAAGGAAAAGAATTAGACAAGGAATTCTTAGGTCAGCTCATGGAGACAGTTAGGTCCAAGGATGTGGTCATCATGGGCGACCTAAACTTCCCAGACATCTGCTGGGAGGAGCAGACAGTCAGGTCTAACCACTCATGCAGGTTCTTAGCTGACATACAGGACCTCCAACCCAGGAGGTATACAGCCACCCAAGGGAGACGCCTTGTTGGATCTGGTCTTGGCCATGGGCGACGACCTGGTGGGGGGACTGCGGGTGCTCGACCACCTTGGTGACAGCGATCATCACCTGCTGGAGTTCACCATCCAGCTCAAGGTGGCAAAGGCCTGCAGCAAGGCAGCAGCCCTGGACTTCAGGAGGGCAGACTTCAACAAGGTGAGGAGACTAGTGGGGAAGGCACTGAGGTCCCCAAGCAGGGGGGAGTTGAGTATCCAGGAAGAATGGTCGTTTCTTAAGGAGACGATCCTTGAAGCCCAAAGGGGGGTAATCCCTACACAGATCAAAGGGGGCAAGAGGGTGCAAAGGCTCACCAAAAGCATCCAGGAACATCTCCAAGCTAAAAAGGAGGCGTACACCCATTGGAAGGGAGGGGCCATCACCAGAGAGAAGCAGACCTCTGCTGCTCAGGATTGTAGAGGGGCAGTGAGGAAGGCCAAGGCAGAGATGGAACTGGGACTAGAGACCTGGATCAAGGGCAACAAGAAGTCCTTTTTTAAATACATAGGGGCTAAAAAGAAGGTACTGGGTAACATGGGGCCTCTGCAGGACATGCTAGGAAATCTGGTTATTGCACTGGATAGCAAAGCTGACTTATTTAACAATTTCTTTGCCTCCATATTTCTGAGGAGGGACCTGATCATGTCCCTCACTGGGACCCCCTCAGGCCCTGTAGGCAGCACACCCAAGCCTAGGGTCAGCAAGGACCTAGTCAGAGAACTTCTGGAGGGACTAGACATATTTAAATCAGCAGGTCCTGACGATCTGCACCCCAGAGTGCTGAGGGAACTAGCAGAGGTTATTGTGGGACCTCTGGCATGGCTTTACGAGCACTCGTGGTGCTCGGGCAATGTGCCAGATGACTGGAAAAGGGCCAATGTCATCCCTATCTTCAAAAAAGGGAGGAAAGAGGACCCAGGTAACTATAGGCCCATCAGTCTTACCTCAGTCCTGGGGAAGGTTTTTGAGAGAATTATCCTGGTGCATGTCCACGAGGGGCCAGCAAGAGAGACTATGCTCAGGGGCAACCAACATGGGCTCATTAGGGGCAGGTCTTGTTAGACCAACTTGGTGACCTTTTATGACCAGGTCACCAAATCCTTAGATGCAGGTGTCACAGTGGCTATTGTCTTTCTGGACTTCAGGAAGGCCTTCAACGTGGTCTCTCACCCCATTCTCATAAAAAAACTTGGAGATTGTGGTGTTGATGCCTACACAGTCAGATGGGTCACTAACTGGCTGGTGGGCTGCACCCAGAGAGTGGTTGTAAGCGGGTGTTATTTGACCTGGAGGGATGTGGGCAGTGGGGTTCCACAGGGCTTGGTCCTCAGGCCCGCACTGTTCAACATCTTCATCAGTGACTTGGACGAGGGGGTAAAAAGCACCCTGTTCAAATTCGCAGATGACACCAAGATGTGGGGAGAAATGGGCACTCTAGAAGGAAGAAATAGGCTGCAATCGGATCTAGACAGGTTACAGGGGTGGGCCGATGGGAACAGGATGGGGTTCAACACTGACAAGTGCAGGGTAATGTGCCTGAGGAGGAAGAACCAGCAGCATACCTACAGGACGGGGAACTCCCATCTCATCAGTGCTGAGGCAGAAAAGGACCTAGGAGTCATCATTGATGCCACAATGAACATGGGCCGACAATGTGGGGATGCGGTCAGGAAGGCCAACCATACCTTGTCGTGTATCCACATATGCATCTCAAGCAGGTCCAAGGAGGTGATCCTCCCCCTCTATGCGACACTGGTCAGGCCACAGTTGGAGTACTGTGTCCAGTTCTGGGCACTGCACTTCAGGAGGGATGTGGACAGCATGGAGAGGGTCCAGAGGAGGGCCACCCGCATGATCCAGGGTCAGCAGGGCAGGCCCTATGAGGAGATGCTATGGAACCTGAACCTGTTCAGCCTCCACAAGAGAAGGCTGAAGGGAGATCTGGTGGCAGTTTACAAACTAGTCAGTGGGGACCAGCAGGCATTGGGGGAGTCCCTGTTCCCACAAGCACTACTAGGAGTGACTAGAAACAATGGACACAAGCTAGTGGAGGGTAGACATTAGGAGGCGTTACTTCACTGTTAGGGCAGCTAGGAATTGGAACAAACTTCCAAGAGAAGTGGTGCTGGCTCCTACCCTGGGGGTCTTTAAAAGAAGGCTGGATGAACACCTGGCCGGGGTCATTTTACCCAGTACCCTTTCCTGCCACGGCAGGGGGTTGGACTTGATGATCTGCTCAGGTTCCTTCCGACCCTACTAACTATGAAACTATAGAATGTCCACATGATAACATGCTTAGTGACTTAAAGTACTTGTTACATGGCTCAAAATTACGCCATTGTAGGACAGGATTATTTCTGATCCATACAACTCCATCCCTGTTCTGTGGCCACTCCCTATGTTGTGTGGAAAGTGGTCACATGGCCATGTAGGTGAAGTCCTCCAGTATCCCAGGATTCAGTGATCCCTCCACCCCCTGTTCTGTGTGGGCATTGGGCCACCCCATTCAGCCCACTGCTGCACAGGTGCCATGTAGCAGGGTTGATCCCTCTGTCTCCCACTCTCTTCTCCTACCATCATCTTCTTCCCTACAGGTCCCTCTTAGCAGCAGCCAAAAGGAGACTTCAGTGCTTTTCATTTGGCCTGCCAGACTTCCCATGGCCCCCAGCATCCCCTGCTCCCATAAAAGTTCCTATCTGTTTAGTGTGTTCCACAGCCCTTCCTCTCCCTCCCTTCCCTCAGTGCTGACCCAGCCTCCTCCTAGCCAGAGACTCCAAGCCATGCAGACCAGAGGTTTTACTGAGAGCAAATCTGAGCTCCCCCCCCATACACGGTACCTGCCAATCCAACCTTTCCCAAACCTTTTCTGAGCCCAACCAACCCTCTCATACCACCAACTCCCCTCATTCCCTGATCAGGGACATGGCAGAGGACTGTTGTTGCTCAAGTTTCCCTTTTTGGCTGGTAGCTTTGGTGAGCATCAGGAATGTCCAGCCCGGCCAGGAGGCTGAGGTGCCTGGTTGAAGCAGGCAAGCAACACTGTGGATTTATTATGGAGCGAACTGGGCTCAGGAAAGCCCCTCAAGCACCCTAGACTGCAGTTTGCTAAGAGGAGGAAACCCCTGCCCTGCCCCATCTCTGGTGTGTGCGCATGTGTGTGTGAGAGAGAGAAATCCAGATTCATGCTAGCTGATGGAAGCAGGACAGCCTTGACATTTTCCATCTACAGCTCCTGGTCCTACCCCAGACCCACAGCCCAGATTCACCCACAGCTGCCCTGACCCAGAGCAGCAATTTCCCTGGCACCAGGCTGTCCCCCACCCCATAGAAGTCATGTTGTGTGTGGATTGGGTACGTGGAGCAGGGCACTGCTTGAACCATGGGGTTGGAGCTCTTTGCCTAGCAGTAGAGGTAAGGAGTGAGCTGCAGCCTTAGACTCATAAAAAATCAGAGGAGTGGAGCTGGAAAAGTCATCCCTACTCACTGGGCCTCTAATGACAAGTCACAGTTGTGCAGGTAGGGGAAAATCAGAGAAGGTTTCTAGACCAAAGGTGTGACTGCTCCAAACTGCAAGCTAGCACTAAGCTGATTAAAATTTGTGTGGCTCAAAGTACAACATATAACAAGGCCCTAAAATGGCTTTTTCTTTCTTGCTGTCCTGTCTGTGTAGGGGACAATGTAGAGCTGCCCCATGAGGCTGGGAAATATTGGTACTTGTCAATAGTGGGGAGAACAATCCTTTCTGTTTAGTAGGTTATAGCACCTTGCTCTGCACAATTGACATTCGGAAAGGGGACTAAGGGCAGTTCTTGCCTTCTTCTTGCCCCTATTCACTAATTCTTGGAGTGCTAAGTTGAAGCAAGCATCCCTATGTACTCTTTGTCACAGGGTAGAGGGTAGTGGAAGTACTATGGTGAGTGCCTCTACACAGCCAGACAATGGAATATGGGGTAGCATCTTGCTTGTCCCTCAGACTGTGCACAGGGACCATTCGTAATCTCAATGTTATACAAGTGTTTCCTCTTCTAACTCATCTATTAAGGATAAATCAAGAGAGCTTCAGGAATAATATATGTTTTGATTTCTTCCCCTTCCCTTCTTCATCTGGCTCACCTTTGTTCCAGACTTTTGTGAATTTGTCACCAGAAGGTGGATCCTAAAAAAAAAAAAAAAAAATGCAGTGTCACAGGATAGCTCCCATCTGAGGATGGGAGACTCAGAAATCTTTGGGTATGTACTGCAGAGCTGGGGTTAAGTTTTTGCAGAATCCAAATCACAGAAAGGCACTTCAGGTTTGATTTGTAAAGGTAGTTAGGCACCATATTCCCCTTGAAACCAATGGAAAGCAGGTAGTAAATACATTAAAGATTTTTTAAGAGACACTCAATCACCTACTTGTACTATTCTTCTGACCACAAACCAAGGGTTATAAGTACTCTGAAAATCCAAGATACCTATCATTTTGCAAGCACAAAAGTCACTGGAGAAACATGCAGATAAAAACCTAACAACCTAGGTTCCCAGTGCGTTCAAACATTAGAGCAGAAAAAGATGGCTGAATTACAGGACTTTCTGGAATCAATAGATAAGAAATCCGCTGTCTCTGCATCAGCGCTGCAGGGCACTAGGCAGCTCTTGGGTCTCATTTTTTGCAATATGCACTGAGTATATTATGTGTGCTTAACACTCTTGAAAAAAAGTGTAGATTGCAAGTTTGCATACATTTACATATTTTTGCAGGAACCTGGGAACAAACCATTACAAGTATATGCTTCCCCATTTTGAAGTTATAGCACAATGAAACTTCAATGCGAGGAGGCAATTATATGCATATGTATAGAGTGCCCAGGCTTGTTATGACTGGTGCCTTTATATATAAAGCAAGTAGTACATATATAATTGACTTTTACCTTGAGGCACATATGTCTCCCATGTTAGCTGAGTGATAGCTGAACCAGAAACCTTCAAAATATTTTGTTTGAATTAATACAAATCAAAACATATGATCAGGGCTGGCCAGCTTTGGTGTGGCTGGGGACCACAGGTGGTGTCAGAGTGCAGCCTCACTAAGGGCAATGCCTTGCTGGACCTGGTCCTAGCCACTGGGGATGACCTGGTGAGGGGACTGTATGTCCTTGACCACCAAGGCATTAGCAATCATCACCTGCTGGAATTCACTATCCAGCGCAGGGTGTCAAGGGCTTACAGCAAGACTAATGCCCTTGACTTCAGAAGGGCCAACTTCAATGAGCTCCAGAGATTAGTGGGGGAGGCACTGAGGGGCCCAGAAGGTAGAGGAGATGGGAGTCCATGAGGGATGGTCGTACCTTAAGGGGACAATCCTCCAGGCCCAAAGGATAACTGTCCCTGAGAGAAGCAAGTGGGGTAAGAATGATCAGAAACCCCCTTAGCTCAGGAAGGGCATTCAGGAATGCCTGAGGACTAAAAGGGTGGTGTAC
>NW_017729034.1:37992457-37993786 GCF_001723915.1 Gavialis gangeticus | reverse complement strand
ACTTTGGTTCACTTACAAACACAGGCCTAAACCATACAATATCCGTATGAAAGAATAAAAATCAATACAAAAATGATAATAATACAATATACAACAGTAAGAATCAATACAAACCTAATAATAATAAAATATAAAACAGTGGATATCCAAAAACCAAAAACTTGCTACCAAAATAAAAATGTTAAAGCTTATCCTAAGTCTGAGCTTGCTTATGCTTGTATGTAGGGAATAGAGAGGGAGAGAAAGAAAACCCAGAAATAATTGGGGAAGGGAAGGGAATACATATCTATCATATATAAAAAGAAAAACTGTTGGTTTTGCCATAGAGGGAGCTGGCAGGGGTCATCGTGGAGCCCTTGACCTGGTTGTATGAGTATTCGTGGTCATCTGGCCAAAGGATTGGAAACTAGCTAATGTGGTCCCCATTTTTAAGCAAGGGAGGAAGGAAGATCCAAGTAACTATAGGCCCGTAAGCCTCACCTCGGTCCTTGGGAAGATCTTGGACAAAATCATCAAGGAGCACATCTGTGGAGGGCCAGCAGGGAAGATCATGCTCAGGGGCAGTCAGCATGGGTTCATCAAAGGCAGGTGCTGCCTGACCAACCTGGTTGCCTTTTATGACCAAGTAACTAAATCCTTGGATGATGGTGTTGCCATGGATATATTCTTTCTAGACTTTAAGAAGGCCTTTGACACTGTCTCTCAGCCCATTCTCATCAATAAATTAGATGACTGTGGCATTGATGCCTACACAGTTGGATGGGGTGACAAGGAACAATGGTAATAAACTGATAGAGAATAGGGTTATGTTAGAGATCAGAAGGCAATATTTTACAGCCAGGGTGGCCAGAATCTGGAACCAACTTCCTAGGGAAGTGGTCCTTGCCCCTACCTTGGGCAAATTCAAAAAGAGGTTAGATGATCACCTGTCTGGGGACTTGTGAACCCATAATTGATTCCTCCCTGTGGCAGGGGGTCAGGCTAGATGATCTGATCAGGTCCCTTCTGACCTGAGCTACTATGAAATGATGAAACTCTGGGCTGCATACTGCTTAGGCAGTGCGAGCACCCCTGTAATCTTGTCCCCTTTGTGGATAGTAGAAGCTTTCCCCCATTGTCTGGGCTGTGCTGGCAGCACATGGCCCCTGCTGTGACCCCATAGATAGCATGTGGGTGACCCCATCACAGCTCTGGTTCCCTCTTGCCATGCAGCCCTATCTGGATCCTTCTCTGCAGCATCGCAGTGGGAGAGGCAGCAACTGGGGCTGCCTCATAGGTCCCATGAGGCTCCCATTATGGCCAGATCCATTGTTACCTCTAATGAACATG
>NW_017729034.1:37981310-37987457 GCF_001723915.1 Gavialis gangeticus | reverse complement strand
TTTTGGTTCAGCTCAGTTGTTCCTAATGCTGTGTGTCTCTATGTTTCAGAAGCCCTACCTCTTATCCCATCTGCAATGATTACAGCTGGACAGCTCTATTTTGCATAGTGCTACTATTGTAGAAGATTTGTAGCAATGAATTCCACATGCTAGCGGGTTAGTTATGTGATGTGTTAAAATCAGTATTTCCTGTCAGCAGTTCTGCAGTTGTTTGCTTTAGAAATGTTTTAGAAAGTTTTCAAATGTTAGTTTAATATTTGTTTTTATCCAGTTACCTATAAGCATGAAGGGGTTTGTTACTAGGAGACCAATGTGAGACTATATTCACGATTAGTATACAGATACCATTTTAAAAATGAGAGCAAAAATACAGTCTATATACATATTTTTCTTCCAGACAATGGAGGCTTGTATTAATGGGATCCCTTTGAATTTTGCTGTCAAATTTTTTTCATCAAAATTATTTGTTCTTCAGATCTCATGTAGCAACTATTCCTAATATGTATTATTTAAATGAACACGTCTTTTTAGTTTAATAAATTTAATTGATAGCTTCATCTGGGTGATATTACAGAACCACTCTATGCAAAAGAGTGATAATTTTTAGTCCATTAAAAGTTGATCATTCTGTTTTCTTTTGTACTTTGTCTGACATTTTTCTTAATCCTTTATTTCCCATACTGCCTGGAAATACTATATATTATCAAAAGGCTGTAGGTGGTAGAGGCAAAATTATCATTCTTTCATTTCAGTCCTGTCAGATACATGGAAGTCTGTTGTTACCTCTCACTACATCAGGCAAGTCTATCAATGACTTTTGTCTTCAACATTGAAACATTAAGGGTATGTGCAGATGTTATATTTATATTGATCTAATTAAGGTTAGGTCAATCTAAGAGTGGATCTGTACAGATGTTTGGGGAGGTTACATCAGGCAAAAAATGGCCAGTTCACCTGAGGAGGGGAGCTAAGTTAGATTGGGAATGGCTGAGTCTGATTGACTCAATGTGGGAGTTCAGAGTGCAGCCGGCTTGCCCCAGCCCCAGCCCCAGCCCCGCACTTTTCCTATTTCCTCTACTCTCTTGACCCTGACCAAGCTATCTTTAGCCCCACAACTCCCTCCCATCCCTGGATGGACAATAGGGGTTTGCAAAATGGGCTGTATTCAATTCGGATTTAGATTCAGCCCAAATCGGGGACAATGATTCAATTTGTTGATTTGAATCACTGTCCCCAATTTGATTTGGCTGAATCTGAAGATTCAATGCTGATTCAGAGAATCAGTGATTCGGCCATAGACGTAGCTTCAAAAGTTTTTTCTACGTACCTTGAGGTGCCAGGCACAACTCGTGTATGCTGCAATAGTGGGGTGGATGGAGCGTCCCCTAGGAGTGTGGGGGGCCCCCCGCATGCTTGGCAGTGAACCCGGAAGTAGACTGGAAGTACTTCCAGGTCTGCTGCCAAGTGCACTGGGCCCCCTCCCGCACTCCCCCAATTTGCTGATTGGCCATGGGGGACCCCAGGTGCTCCCACCAGACCCAGGAGGCACCAGTCACTGACCCAGGAGGCTCTGTGTGTGTGTGTGTGGGGGGGGCAGCATGCTTCCCAGTGAACCCAGAAGTGGACCAGAAGTGCTTCTGTTCCACTTCTGGGTCTGCTGCTGAGTGTGCTGGGGACCCCCAACCCCATGCTCCTGTGGGATGTTCCATCTGCCCCACCATCACAGGGTTCACAAGCTGCCTGGTACCTTGAGGTCTGTATAAAAAAAACATTTAAAGCTTTGTCTATGTCTGAATTGTTGAATCTTTCCAAATCTCTCCTAATCGATTTGGAGGATTCTGATTTGATTCAGAGAGATTAAAGGGTCTCTTGATTTGATTTGAAATTGAGATTTGGCTGCTGGATCAGGCTGAATCTCCATCAGATTGAATCAGTGACCGAAGCTTCACACAACCCTAATGGACAACCTCCCATTGCAGACCCATCAACTCCTACAAATTCTGCCTGTCCCTCCCCCAACCCTGAATGACTTAGATCGGGTTCCCAGTGTGGCTCCCAGCACTGTCAAATGTGAGCGCAAGCTGCTTCTGGTCTACAACCACACAGCTTAAAGCAAGCCATGTGATTGTAGATTGGGTATGACAAATATCTGCACATACTCTAAGAACACTATTTGAAATTAAAACCTGAATTAGTACAGTTCAGGGTTTTCCCAGTTAGTCCTTCAGTGGAGCACAGGAGCCGTAGAATTCAAGTGTGGCAAAGCTAATAGAGGGATCAGCTGTTGATATAGAATTAAATTGAGGGTCAGGAATTAAATTTGACAGATTAATAATTCAACTGGGAACAGCAGGGAGAACAAAAATGGCATCAGAGTTTGCTTGCCAACTGTGGCATCTGCAAAAGGAATCTAAAAAATTCAATCACATTTTGGGCCTTTATGCACCGAGCAGTAGAATATTAACTGTCTAACACAGCCCCTGAAGTTGATATTGCAGTCCCTGTGGATAGCTGCTTTCACCAGTGTCTGCTGTGGCTGATCGATCAAGCTGTCACAGCCCTAGTGTATCAGAAGGGGAAAAGGCCCTCCAGGAAAATTTTTAATGGTGCTTGTCGTCAAAGAAAAATGTTGTGTTTCTCACTTCAGTGGCCTTGCTGACACCAGTCATCATGGCATCTTGACTCATCCTGCCGCACATTACGCCAACTTAATTTTGCTGGCCTGATCTTTATGGAGGCTGCATCTAGCTACTGTTGATTGGTCACGATCTTTTTCTATATAATTAAAGACACAAGGGACCCCAGCTGCTAAGAAAAGACAAATTATAATGACTATACCAATTCTAGCAAGCTACACAAATCATGAATATGTAGGATTCAAAAGAAGTATAATCCAGTTTTCTTGAAGCAAGAGTCTAAGTAGAGAAGCATTTACCTTACTCAACCTACCCTGGCAGGTAAAAATCTCCCCTTTTTATTGTTTATACAATTTTACTTAAAATGGGTATCTCTACTGATGAAGGAATTAGTAATTCTGTAAACTTGGAACCCTAGTGGGTTGGTGTCCTGAATAGACAATGAAGAAAACATCAGCCTGGGTATATAGTGGAAAACTGGTCTGCATGAACTAAAACATTAATGACACTGGGACTAAGGGCACAGTCATTTTGAGGGCTTCCCTTGGCCAGAGCACAGAAATGGATAAAGGATAAGGCATGAACAAGAAAGGAGAAGCTGGCTAACTGGCTCAAAAGCAGCTGTGCTGATCTACATGGGGAAGGAACTAGTTGAAGATTAGGAGTAGTGGCGAGAAGCGCAACTGAATACCAAGATTCTAGAGTTCCCAGCAGTTCACAGTGAAAATTAATAAATATATAAATGAATAAATAGGTTGGTGCAGGCTCTGAGAAAACCAGCTATAGACCAGGAACCAAGAGAGGTAAACATGCCAGTGCATGAGTAAGAACTGATGGTATTGACATGATGGAGTGAAAAGCATGGCACTTCAGTAGTGGAAACAGTAGTGGGAAGGCAGAAGGCAGGGTAGAGATGCACCTTATAGAATAACAGAATCAGAGATGCATAAGCTTTCATGAGCAAGAGCTCACTTCAGCTGATGTTATGAAAGGACATGCAAGTGAGCTCTTGCTGACAAAAGTCTGTACATCTCTGATTCAGTTAGTTAAAAGGTGTATCTTTACTCTTCCTTCTGCCTGACTTCAGATTAACTTGGCTAATTACCTCTGAGTAATGGGGAGGTTAGGTAAGGAGTTGTAAGTCTTGTGGCCTGATGCCCTAGAGAAACCCATGAGTGAACAGGGAGCATCCCAGAGATACCTGAGCACTCTAGTTGAGTCTCCAGAGAAGAGGCAACTTTCTGCATGTTTTGTGGGTGAAAAATGGGGAAAGTCAGAATGGGCCAGGCCTTGTTCATTTTTAGGGCAGGGGTTATCAACCAGGAGTACTTGGGAAAGCCCCAGGGGGTATGTGGCAGCAGCAAGGAGAAGCAGGGGGCAGGGCTGCAAGCACTTTGTGCTGCTTGCACTGCTGCACTGCTTTTGTGCTGCCAGCATTTCCAGTTTTGCTGCTGCATGCCGCTGGCACTTCTGGTTTTGCTGCCACATGCTGCATGGGGAACCTCCCCCCTCCCCCATCATAGATCGGCTGCTGGGGTACCCCCTGCTTCTTGACCAGCTGCTGGTGGTGCACTGACCAAAAAAGGTTGAAAACCCCTGGTTTAGGGCATTTGAGTTTAAATACAGTTAAGTTTTGATTTTGCAGCAACAAATATTTGGTTATGAATTGACAAGGAAACTGTACCAAATATACCCAGGGTGAGAGGTCATGCTAAAAATAACACACTGTGGAGTGGCTGAGTTAAGTGGACCAGGAAAAGGCTAAGAAGAGAATGAGAAATTCCTTATGCTAGAAGTAAGCATCCTATTAGGGATCCCATATGGCCCACATTACTGAACCATGCCTAAAATTCAGATGGTGTGAAAGCAGCTTAGGGGAAGCAAACTAAGCTGAGACTGTTTGGCCTGAAAACACAGAAAGCATCAACCTTGATGAGGGTCCCTTGTAAGTGTAAGTATACCAGATCTGAAAAAGGATGGTCTGTCCACTCAGCTGTAATCATTTCAGATTGTATAGGAGGTAGGGCTTCTGAAACAGCATGTTCATTAGAGGTGACAATGGACCTGTCCATAATTCAGACGGTTCCCAACCCTGGACAGTAAAGTTTGACTGCAGTATAATGCTAGAGGCAGGCAAGGTTCTTTCAGTGTATGTGATATCTTTTATTAGACCAACTAAGTAATTGGAAAAAAGTTTTATATAAGTTTTCGGGAGCAATCACCCTTCTTTAGGTATAGGAAGTTCCTGCTGTTCACAGAAACTTCTCTGTTCAGAGCAGAGACTTCCTATGCCTGAAGAAGGGTGATTGCACCTGAAAGCTTGCATAAAACTTTTTTCCAACTACTCAGTTGGTCTAATAAAAGATATCACATCTACCAAAAGAACCTTGCCTGCCTATGTCCTTAGACCAACATGACTACACCCAAAACCCCAATATAATGCTAGAATGTGTTGTCCCAACTTTGAGAAGAAGGTGAGGGTTAAGATTATTCTACAAGACAACTTGGTGCAGGATACTAATTCTGATATATGAATAGTTCTGGATATTGAAAGTTTATCTCCCACTTCTTCCCCAATATACTTATCTTTGGGGAACCCCCTGGACTTGGTGTTTATGGGGAAAATTTTTCACCAAGTGGGGAAAACTGTTCACCAATAGTGCCCATATAATGTGATTTAGTTTTGAAGGTTTTTGAATGGGGCTGAAGACTGTGTATATGTGTTTTCTAGAAGGAACCTGTCGCAGAGCACTCAGGTGCCCTGCGCCTGAAAGCAGAAATGGCTTGGGAGAGACCCCTAGTGGCATGAAGGGGAAAGCTCAACTGCCAGTCACCAGGGCAACACAGGTGCTGGTTGCTAGGGCAACCAATGGAACCAGCTGACAGGAAGGGGCAGGGTTTGGCCCTTCTTAAACCCAGGCATGGGGCCAGGAGTGCAGTTTCCCTCTGGCGGCCAAGGAGGGGGGAGCTCGGCCAGTGCAGAGAGAGAGGAGACGATTGACTGCATGAGCATCCCCTGGTTGCTGCCATGGATTGGAGTATTTTCCCAGTAGGGATTGAATGTTGTTTTGACTGGATGGTTTAGTTTTATGTTATAGCCCAGGGGCTTTGTGTTTTTGTGTTTACTGTTTTAACTGGAGGACAGGGTGAGGCTATTAGTGATTTGGACGAGGGGGTGAAAAGCACCCTGTTCAAATTTGCTGATGACACTAAGATGTGGGGGGATGTGGGCACACTAGAAGGAAGAAGCAGGCTACAGTCGGACCTGGACAGGTTACAAGGGTGGGCGGATAAGAATAGAATGGGTTTCAACACGGACAAGTGCAAGGTGATGCACCCGGGGAGAAACAACCGGCACCATACCTACAGGTTAGGGAACTCCCCTCTTGTCAGCACGGAGGCGGAAAAGGATCTTGGAGTCATCATTGACTCCAAGATGAACATGGGTCGGCAGTGTGGGGAGGCAGTTAGGAAGGCCAACCGTACCTTGTCATGCATCCACAGATGCATC
>NW_017729034.1:37973554-37980848 GCF_001723915.1 Gavialis gangeticus | reverse complement strand
GCACCAGAGAGGGTGCAGTATTTGGGGTGCATTGGCCCCAGCCCCAGAGCAAGGGGGTAGTGAGAAGCCCCAGAGCAAGGGGGGCAGTGAGGATCCCGGAAAGAGGGCCGCGAGGGGCAAGGAGTCCCCAGAGTCAAGGGGGGCAGTGAGGAGGCCCTGAAAGAGAAGGCAAGGTCCACGTTAGTACCATCTGCGAGGCTTGGGCTGCGGTGTAGGGGTGGAAAAGGAGCCGCAGATAGCACCCCCTGGCACCAGGGTGCATAAAGTGGGCAGCCTCCTGCTAATTACATCAGTCAATAAATCAATTAAGATCAAGGCATGGCAGGCGAGTAAGCAGGCGGTTGGCCCATAACAGGAGGGCAGAGCCACCAATAGAAAGGCTCCAGTAGAGATACTCCTGTCACAGAACCCTTAAGTAATTGAGCCTAGCCTGAACTGCTGCCAACAGTGGCTGGCAGAGGATTATAGAGGGTGCATCTACATGTGCACTTTAATGCGCAGTAGCCTATTTTACTGCGCATTAAAGTAGTGTGTAAAAAAAACTGTGCTATTATGCTAATGAAGGGGTGATGCATAGGAGGTGAATGAGGGTACATGTTCACCCCCTGAGAGCACTGGTGCACACCCTGCCAGGCTGCACTCCCTGTTTAGCCAGTGGGCAAGGGGGAAGGCAACAGTGCTCCCCCCTGCGAGTGTCAGCTGGTAAGCAGGGCCATCAGCAAAAGTCCAGCATGGCCGTGGGACTTCCAGAAGCAGTGCAGCCGCTTTCGTGGTGAGTGAGATTGGTCAGCAGGATTGGCTGCCAGTCCCCCTGCTCCTCCCCCAGCCTGGTCGCTGACTCAAGAGGCACCAGACACCCAGTGGTAATGTGCAGTAAAATAGGCTACTGTGCATTAAGTGTCATCTAAAAAGCACCCAGACAGATTAATGTTGATGTCCATTGAGTGCACATGCTATGACACATAAAGGAATTGCATTGCAGTATGAGGTCTCTAATCAAAAGATTCTATACTCCAAGACTTCAACCACAGGAATTAAGAGTACAGAAGGCTGGATAGCCTTTGAACAACTATCCTACCCTAGCAATACTGAAGGGTAAATATTAGCATGCTACAGTAACTTCAGTTGTCACCAACCTTTACTGTGTATTTTGGCAAGATGTAGGGAAAGATATAGATCAGGGGAAAGGATAGTTTGATAGTGAAGTTATGAGTAGAGGAACCTATTTCAACATTTCAATTTCAACTTGTGATAAACTCTACTCAGAAACTGGTTGGGTTGTAATTAACCATCTCCCTTTGACTAGGGGAAGAATTATAATAGTTTCTTGTACCATAAATGAAAAGAATTCTAAAGCAGCATTATGGGCTAGTGGGAAATAATTAATTCTATGCTCTGCCCAGTCTCACTTGTAAAGGAATATTTGAATAGGTTTAAATATGCATGGTAGACTGAGGACACATAGGGTGTATCCACACATGCACGTTTACTATGCAGTAACCTAACATTACTGCGCAGTGTGGGTGCATGTCGATATGTACACTCCTGTACAGTGCAGTAACCATGGTGACTTATGTTGACTTCGGCAAAAATTTGATATCTGCACCATGCAGGTATCAAATATATGCCCAGTTAGTTACTGCACAGTAACGCACATGAAGATGCCTTACTGCGCAGTAACACTGTGTGTGGACTGACTTGGGGCTAACTTTAGTCCCAAGTCAGACCTTACACAGTGTTAATGCACTTTAATGCCTGCACATGTAGACACCAGCCTATTTCCACTAACTGTGCAGTAACTTATGGCACAGTAAATTTAATGCAATGTAAATGCATGCGTAGATATGCCCATGGTCAGCTACAGTGTGACTAATAATCCCCCGCTGAACTGATTACCATACATTTTATCCAATGATTAGTAAATGCAAGGACTGTGTCTTGGTTTCAAAAGGAGTGCTGGAGAAAGGCATGGATAATGCTTGAGCTGCAGTGTGGTGGTTAGAGCAGTGTGTTCAAAAGTCAGAGAGAGATCATTTCAATACTTCTCTCAGTAACGGGGGGAGCTAGAAAAATAGCTGTTAAGTTTCATTAAAAAATGGCATTAAAATAAACACATTTGACTTTGTGCTAATGTATATCTTGATTTTATATTTCTGGCTCTCCATATAGAAGGATTTTTTTAAACATGTTGTAGACCTTTTTGTACCTTGAATTATTTCTTCTTCCCAAATCTCCTTAAGTTTCTTCATTAAAACTGAGTAATAGATATATTACTCAAGCCCAAACGTACTATCAGTTTTAAGAATAACTTCTCATTGAGGTCAATGGGGATTTCTGCTTAACAAGTAATGGCATAATGTGGCCTACGGCTACCAAGTTGCTCACTTGATAAATGTGATAGGAAATGGGTTCTGATTTTTGCAGAGTGTAGAGTGCCTTACTATCAGGGATACTGTCCATTAAGTTTTTCTAGTTAGTGGTTTTCCCATTAATGTATTTCTTCTGCCTGAGGGAAATCAGTTGTGTAGAAGTGAATGATAGTTGACAACTGTCCCTCTTAAAGAACAGGTGGTACTTCTTCAAAGATTGAAAAAAATCAAAAAGAATGGTCAGGCTGTCCATAAAGATGCAGATTTCCATAATCTTCCTCATGTTGTAGGCTAAATCCTCAACTGGTAGAGCTGACTTCAGTTAAACTATGTAAATTCCAACACTGAAGACTCCATCCCTCACATTGTTTAGACCAGGATGACTGAGATACAGACTGTGGGATAGATCTAGTCCACAGAGCCATGTTGTGAAGCCCACAGGGTAGCCCATGGATCTGGAAATGTAGCAGTGGGGGGAATGGTATTATTTTTAATTGCTGTAACTCCCAGAGCTCTCCCTAGTCCTGCTGCCAAATTTCCAGGCTTGTTCAGAATCCTGAGGACTGTCCTTTTGAGCCAAACTGGGTCCACAGACTGGCTCTATGCCACTCCTTTGGCCTACACTTGAGAAACCCTATTCTAGATATCTCCATACCAAATGTAATTTTTTTCCCCACACAGATTGAATCAGTAATAAAAACAGCCACCAGGTTGACAGTTCTTTAATATGATATTTAAAGACAGTTATTATGAGCTTACTGCATGACATAACTGAGCATCCACATTCTGAACTAACTAAAACTTCCACAGTTGGCACCATTGCATAGGTGACGCATAGGGGGACATGGGGGGTAATGTGCCCCCCCCCGAGAGCAAGCACTCTGGTAGGGGGGCAGGGAGAGTGCTTGTGCCCACCATCAATTTGGCTCCACTGGTGGCACTTCTGCCGTCAGCATGCTACCGACACGCTCTGCGACCAGCTGCAGGGGGACCTCCCTCCCGGTTGCTGGCTGGCCACTAGGGGACCCCCGCCCCGTTGCTGGCTGGCTGCTGGTCATGCCCTGCTGGTGTCCCCCCAGAGTCGGGAGGCACCAGTCATCTATGTACCATTGTATTTTGATCTGTAGCCCCGATCAGACCAAACTAGTTGGATTATGTAAAAGTGATACAAGAAATACCATGAGAGTTCATTCTGGTGTGTAGTTGCTGTTTAATTTCACCCATGTAGTTGCCATGAAGGTACTTGGTGCACAGAGTTAGGCATATCACATTTTGGGAATGTGTAAGACCCATGGATTCTGGTGGGTTTTTATGGGAGGTGTTGATAATAGTAGCAGTGAAGATGTGCTGAGAGGTTAATCATTTCTTGCCAAGGCAAGGCTATATCCAACTAGATGCTTGTTGCACAAGGGAGAATTTATTTCTGATGCCGAGTTGGGCAAGGTTAAGGAACTGTTTGAAGCCAGGAGTTGAAGGCCTGGGAATATTTCTCTCAGGGTCTGATTTTTGTTGACCATGGACTGTAGTCATTTGGTAATTCTTCCAGTTAGTTTTAGTGTGGGGTGGCAGGTGACCACAAGGAGTTTGCAGTCACAGGGAGTTTTCTTTTTACATTGTAGCAGCTTAGTTTGGGGTATTTGGATAGCTCTTTCAAAAGTATGGCATATTTCTCTACTGGAGTGTCCTTGTTGCATACAGGCAGATTTTTAGGTTGGTCAGGTGGTCATTATGAGTCTTTTTCTCAGAGCAGATGCTGTGATCTGAGGATCTGGCTGTAGGTAACAGCTTTTTTGGTGTTCTTGGGATGATTGCTGGTCTTGTGGACATAGATATGGTGATCTGTGGATTTTCTGTTAATACTGGTTTGTAGGGTGCCATCCTGCATATGGATTGTGGTACCTAGAAAGATGATGTTAATGCATGAGTATTCCAGAGACAGGCTGAGTGAAGGATGCTAGTTGTTAAATCTGTGGTAAAAGTCAATAAGCGAGTCCAGGTGTTCAGTCCAGATAATGAAAATGTATCTAGGTAACACAGGTATAGTGTAGATTTAATGGTGCAGTTTTCTACAAGTTTTTCCTCCAGGTATCCCACGTAGAGGTTGATATATTGAGGATCCATTTTTGTGCCCATTGCTGTGCCCATGTTATGGAGGAATTGATGACTGTTGAAAGTGAAGCTGTTGTGGGTGAGGATGAAGTGCAACATGTTGTTGCAAATCTGAGTCTACTCCATGTTCTCGAAGGTATTGCAGGCAGCTAAGCTGTCATGGTGTAGGATATTAGTGTACAGGTTGGTGACATCCATCTTTGCAAGTATGGCCTTCTAAGGGAGGTGGTTGATGTTCTGGATTCTATTGAGCAAGTCTGTGGTGTCTTGTAGAAAACTTGTTCTTTGAGTGACAAGTGTTTTCAGGATATGACCCCTGATAGCTCTTCAGTGAGGGTTTCACAGTTGGATATGATGGGTCTGACAAAGTTACCTTGTTTGTGGATCTTTGGGAGCATACAGAAAGATCCTGGGGTGGGAGAGTAGGGGATAAGTGGAAGTAATTTTTTTTCTGAAGCTGGAATGGGAAGGATTTGATATTTTCCAGTTCCAGAGTAAATTCTGGTGCGGGGTCCTTCCCAAGTTCTTTATAGTATTTAGCATTGGGAAGTTGACTGTCAGCTTCAATGATGTAGTCTTGACAGTTGAGGATGACTATAATTTCACTTTTGTATGATGATTTGATTAGTATTTCATTGTTAGATCTTCGAGACTGTATGGCTTTTCTTTCTGAGGGAGAGAGGTTTTTGTGTTCCTGTCCTTTGTTGAGAATTTCATTGTTAGCTTTCTCCGTGAAACAGTCAATGTAGAAGCCCAAAGTAGAAGATGTCCAGTCCAGTGCTTTATTGTTGTTTGTTTCCTCAGTTGTAGCTGAAGGGTTATTAGAGATGGTAGTGCCCTGGTTGTGGAAGTATTCTTTCAGGCAAAGTCTCCAGAAAAACAACTTCTAATTCTCCACATACTAGTATCTTGTCAGGTTTTTTTCTCAGTATTATGGCATGTTGTATTTTACCCAACTCCTGAATTCTTTCTCCACAGGAGAGGTGAGAATGACCCTCTTTCCCTTTTGACAGGCCTTTATCTCCCACTAACCAGCTTCTTTTCTTCTGCTAATTGTGCATCTGCTACCCCTAAGCATTTCTCCCACCCCCTCCCTTCTGCTATTTTTCATTATGCTGTGCCTGGCTTCCTATGATCAGACACCCAAGGAAGAATATCTTTCATTTGAAAGCTTGTCTAACTTTATCCCAACTACATAGTTGGTCCTGTGAAGTGCCACTAGCTACAGTGGGAAGCTGCTCTTCTGTCTGCACCTTTATACCAGTAAAAGTGTAATGTCTATACCAAGCCTAAGTGGGTAGGTAGCAACTAAGTTACAGCTATAGCTTTCCATGTTCACTAGAACTATCTTATTGTTTCCTGGTGCTATTTCTGGGTGCATCTACACGAGACGCTATGTCACTGTAGTGATGAGATACATAGCTGTAGCTCATTGCTATGGTGATGCAGCATCTAAAAATAACCATGTGTTGCTGGGACTGTGCAGTATCGGTGGGTACTGTGCAGTCATTTGGTACTTGCTAAACCTGGGCATGTGTAGACATGCCAACTGTCTGTTTGATGCATCCATTTATTTTTTCCCATCTTAGATTGTAAGCTGCCTAGAGGAGGGGGTATGTTTTTATTTAGTGTTTTTGCAGGGCCTATACCAATTGGTCACTAGTCAGTTATGGGTATTTCTAGCCAATATTGTATGCAAATAATCTGCTTCCTCTACCCTTGACACTTATTTAAAGAGGTACCCAGAACCAGTTGCTCATCTGCTGTAAATAGATACAACTTTATTGAGTCCAGTAAATCTATGCCCATTTATGCATTGGGTATGTTTAGACGTGCAGGCACATGCAGTTAGTGGCACCACAAGCCTCTTTGTGGTGCCACAAAATGCATATATTGCACATTAAACCATGCATAAGGCTGCTAATTTGCAGCACGGGCAAAATTTGCTACCGGGGTTTCCCAGTAGAACACCCTCTCCCTCCCCTGAAAAAATGGCCAAAGCACATGAAAATAGCATGCACCAAGACGAACATGGAGGTGGGAGCCCCCCGCACTGAGATGTGCTGTAGAGCCCCCGCACTGAGGCACACAGAGACAGGGGAGCACCAGCCCTGGGCTGCCTGCTCCTTTGCCTCGAGGCATACTGCACCCTAGACAGTTGCTCCAAGCTGCACGTTAAACTGAGGCACACAGAGACAGGGGAGCAGCCAGTTTAGGGCTGCCTGCTCCTCTGTCTTAAGGCACAATGCATCCCAGCATGAGGGCTCTGCAGTCCATGGAGATGGGGGAGCAGGCAGCCGTGGGCTGTCCGCTTCCCTGTCTCCATGTGCTGCTCCCCAGCTGGCTATGCAGCGGCATGCCTCAGTGCAGTGGCTGCCTGCCAGTTAGCCCCATGCTGAGGCACCCTGTGCCCCAGCCAGACCCCACACCGTAGAACATGGAGCCTGGACAGGAGCTGGGAGGAGCTGGACATGGCCCAGAACAAAGGGCATGTGCAGGGGCATGCATTCTGGCACAAAGTCGCAGCACAAATTTGTGCCACAACTATTTGTGCCACTGTAAGCGCATGTCCCTGCTTGTCTGGACATGGCCATTGTGTACATTCTTGTAGTCTAAACTGTAGTATGTTTGAAAGTGTTAATATGCATTCTGTTCTGTGCTAGAGGGAGAAAGCACAATCAGTCCCATATGCTGCCCTATAAACAAACAATCACTCAGTCCCCATCAGCTCCTATTGCTTCTATATTTATCCTCCTCTTTGTGACCAATGCATTTAGTTTTCATAGTTTCATAGTTTCATAGTTTCTAGGGTCGGA
>NW_017729034.1:37972925-37973543 GCF_001723915.1 Gavialis gangeticus | reverse complement strand
CCGACTGCTCATCCCAGCAGATGTCTGGGAAATTCAGGTTTTAGTTATGAAGATAAGGTTTATACAGTATGACACATGTGAAGAAAATAGCCCTTTTAAAATTGAAACAGATTGGGCTCTGTTAATGTTTCAGTATAAAAGCTTTGGATGAGAAAGGATAAAATGCATGAGCGAAAACTTTGGTAAATCATTAAAAGTACTAAGAATATAAAAGTAGCCTCCTGATTTGACATTAAGTTGAGATTGGTTAAAAAATAAAAGCAGCTGCTTTGCCATCATAAACACAGAATTAAAGAATTCAGCACTCTTCCTTATCCTCTTGCCAAGCTGCTGCTTGGTCTTATCTTTTAATTAAACCTGAACTTTAAAATAAATGTGTCTAGAATGCCAACTTATTAAATGAAATATCAATGGCTGCACACTAGATTCAGCAATTAGCATTCTATGTAGGGTTTTTTTTATTGGATGGACACATTAAAGAGCCTAATTCCACTGCATTTTTGTGTTTAAAGTCCCCCATTAGAAAGAAAGAGAACGCATGATTCTCACATTGAAAATAATTTTGCTTTGGACTCTCTTTATTTTCTACTGCAAAACCACACACATCCACTTCAATTT
>NW_017729034.1:37948339-37967925 GCF_001723915.1 Gavialis gangeticus | reverse complement strand
AAAGAGCCTAATTCCACTGCATTTTTGTGTTTAAAGTCCCCCATTAGAAAGAAAGAGAACGCATGATTCTCACATTGAAAATAATTTTGCTTTGGACTCTCTTTATTTTCTACTGCAAAACCACACACATCCACTTCAATTTCCTTTAAAAACAGCTTGAAAAGCAAACAAAGAACAGTTCACAGGCAGTGAAAACCAAAATAACAACCTTCAGCGTTTGTGAGATTATAATATCTTTATGGATTCCCTGATGGCATCTTCATCAGTCTCGCATCAGCAAAAGCTTGATCTTCGTTTATAGTTTCTACACATTTTAAGTCAGTTGACAAAAACCCCCAAACAAGTTGAGCTTATTATGTAAGAATGACCTCAGGTTCATCAAGTAACAGGAATATTCAGTGAAATCCTGGCCTCACTGACATCTGTGCCATTTGGGTTTTCATCCACACTACTCACCTGGTGCTAAGAAAAGTCACACGTGAAAGAAAAGTCAGCTCCCTGTTCTTGCCAAAGTGCCATTGCCATGCAAAACATGCATGGTTTCACCTCGAAAAGTTGAGTCTCATAGTCAGGGAATGGAAAGGAAACCATGGACTAAATCCTATTTCACTCTACATGACTCAGTGGCACTGCATAGTCCCAGCAGCTGAGTGGAGAAATAGAATGGTCCAGCACATTATCCTATGCAGGTAAGATCAGGCAACTCCCAAAATATTAGGCAAAAAGGCACAGTGGAGTGGGGAGGAAGAGGACCCTCCTAGCCTTTTAGATCAGGTTAGAGTCCTTGCCAGGGAGCAGGAAAACAAGGCTCTAGGCATCCTCACTCAGAGAGCATTTGAACCTGATTCCCACCACAGTATGCTAGCTAACAGGCCACACTCCTGAAGCTGGCTCACTGGGCAGCCCACACAAGGAGATATGGGGAGACAGGAGATACCCCTGTGTGGCGCAGGGATATATATGCTGTCCTGGAAGGGAGGGGATTACTAGATACTAGCTTGGTCCCTGTCCCCAGTGGAGCAGAATTTTCCCCAGGTCAGTTTATCTAATGAAGTTTAAATGCAAGGTGAAGTGGGCCAGCTTCAAGAGGAAAGCTGAAGCTGGATATTGACAATGCCTTAGTGCACTTCACTGAGAAGGAGAAGATGGAGGTTCAAGCCCCCTCTGGATGAGGGGTTTTAGAACCTGGGTCTTTTTCCCTGTGGGCAAGTGCCTAAATCATTACAGTCTTGGGCTAAAAAGGTGGGAGGATGGTCCTTCTCCATTTTACTTCTGAGACAGAGAGAGAGAGAGAGTCTACTCTGAGGCTGGGAGAAATAGAATCCCCAACTGTGCGAAAATGTCCAGACCTTCCAGTACATAGATACATACCTGCTGCTTTTCAAAAAGTGAAACCAGATTTAGTCCTTTGTGAATTAAGTGCTCACACCCACAAAACTTAGGTCAAAGCAAGTAATCTATGAATAACCTAAAAGACTGAAAATTGTTCATCTACACTGTTTAAGCAGGTCCCAGTTCAGAAACATTTTTAAATCATGTACTCAACTTGAAGCCTAAGGGAAAAACTTAATGTGCACTTAAATGCTTTTCTGGATTAAAGCCCAAATTAGAGAGACATTAAAAGAGAATTAAGATTGGTTCACAAACAATTAGTTGAGGAGCTACATTTGTAACAGATGTAATTCTTGTTCAGTCAGGTATATTATTTGTTAAGGGGACAGGATATTTCAAAATCCAGGGCACTATGTAAAACCTTTGAGTTGAAGTTATAAAAAATGAATGACCGTATTCTGCCCTTAGATATATGTGATGAAAAAAATCATTAAATGCAGTACTGTTTTAAGTCATAGTGCTGTATAAATTAACAGAACAATACTATCATAAGCATGTACTTACAACTCATTGGGTGTGTCTACATGACATGCTACAGTGCAGTAGCAACTATCTACTGTGCAATAGCTTGTTGCTACTGTGCAGTAGCGTTGGTGGGTTCTAACCATGACATGCTGCTACTGCGCAGTAGCATCAGAAAAAAATTTTTTGGGAACGGAACTTATGCAAGCACTAAATGACTGCAGTAGCAACTGTGCAGTGTGATGCTCATGTAGATGCAGCCATTATAAGCAAATGTAAACCTAATCTATTGTTGTAATAGACAACCACATGGTTAGCAATGAGACTAGAACAAGCATTAAAAAAGAAATTAATGTTGGGAGTAAACAAGAGTATTTCCATTGCTTCTGTGCAAACACCAAGAGAACAATTAATTGACAGAATGAATAGTAATTAATTATGCATGAACAGAAGTAGGGTCTTGTGGCAAGTACAGAGAAACATGTTGAATACACTCAGAAGTGATAAACTTTGAACCCCAGGAGGCCCTACAGTATTAGAACCTGAGCTGGAAACCCTTACTCATGCTCATTTATGTGTAGGACAATTGCTTGACTGAGGATCTCATGAAAATAAAGCTATAGGATCAAACTCTAGCTTACTTTAGAATAATTTCCCCAAAATTAAATAATAAGTTTTGAACCACTTATGATAACCTTTGAGACCCCGTGGAACTTTTCTCCTCAGAACAGGAAAAGAGAAAACACTGTACTCTTTCTTTAATAAAAGAGGAGGAGGGGGGGAGAAGTCATGAAATTATAGACCAGTTCAATCTAACTTTAATCCTTGAAAAGATTCTGTAACAAATTAGTTTGTAAGCACATAAAAGATAATAAAGTGATGAAAAAACTAACCTGCGTAGTTATGCCAAGAACAGGTTGTGTCAGACCAATCTAATTTCCTTCTTTGACGAGTTAACTGGCTTACTGGATAACAGTGAAATCGAGATGTGATGCATCTTAACTTTTGTAAGGTTCTTGACATTATGCTGCTGCATGACCTTCTCATAATCAAGCTAAGGAAATATGATCTAGATACAATCACCATAAGCTGGGATGCACAGTTGGCTGAAAATTACTTTCAAAGAGTAGTTATCAAAGATTCATAGTCAGACTGTAGGGGAGAGATTTCAAGTGGGGTCTCTCAGGTGTCTGTCCTAAGCCTTGTTCTATACAATATTTTCATTAATGATTTATATGTTTATAAAATGTTCAAACAACATTGAAAGGGGAAGAGGGTTTCAAGCACTTTGACAGACAGAATGAAAATTCAAAATGAGCTCTACAAATTGGAGAGATGATCTGAAATAAAAAAGACAAAATTCATTTAAGACTAGGGCAAAGGGAGAAATCAAATGCATGAATGCATGATAGAGACTGCTATACAGCAGTACAACAGAAAATTGTCCAGTGGTTATAGTGGATCAGAAACTAAGCACAAGTCATAACAATAAACCTGTTGCAAACAAGATCAATTTTAGCTGGGATCCACTAACAAGAATGTAAGACATAGAGGGTGCATTTACATAAAATACTTTGCTGTGCAGTAGACTAATCTACTGCACAGTAAAGTGTCACTGGGTGGGTCTACAGGTGCATTAATGCACCTTTACTATGGTGCATTAAGTTTAGTACCTGTAATAACAGGTACTAACTAAATGCACAGTAGCTGGTGCATTTACACTGGCTGGCGTAGTAACACTGGCACAAGGCCCACTGGTGACACTTAATGCACAGTAGACTAATTGTACTGTGTATTAGCGCATTAACACGGCTTTTGCTGTGATACACTATTGCACAATAGATGGTCTACTGCGCATTTAGTGTCTTTTGTAGACGTGTCCCCTATGTAACTGTGCACTGAACTAATGTGTAGAAAAATAGGCTAATGCGCAAAAAATCTACTACCGGTATTTACATTAGCTGATGCCCAGTAGTGCACATGCAGATGCTGACTGGGAGCAAATTTGCTCCTGGTTAGTCAAGAGCAGCAGAAGGCCAGCCTCATGCCATGGGCAGAGCAACATAGCTGGGAGTCCCTCCAGCCACGGGGCAAGTACAGCTCTTTAGCAGTCCCTGGCTGGCCTTTAGACCCCTGGCTTGACTCCTGGACCCTGGGCCTGCTGATACCTGCCCCTGGCCACTGTGTGCTACTGTGGTGGGCATGTGCTGGTTGTAGCAGCACTGCAGAGTCCTGGCCTGACCCCCAGGCCAAAGACCACTGCATATGAGTGAGAAAGGGACCAGGAGGACCACACCTTCTGGGCCAGGCTCCTCACCCTCTAGGAGAGGCACATTGCCCTGCTCAAGAAGATGCTGGAGGTGCAGGAAAAGAAGGCTGCTGTGGTGGCCTGGGCAGTGGAGGCCATGGAGGAGGATCACTGGGTGCTGGACACCATCCTGGCCCTGGTCACCTTCATACTGCCCACCGACCAACCCCTGGCTCTGGTCATGCCTTCTGCCTGGCAGATGCCCACCACCCAGCCACCAGCCATGGCCTGAGCCCCAGCCCTGGCTCTGGCCCTGCCTACTGCCTGGCAGCAATCTGTGGCCCTGCATCAAGCCTGGGGCCGTGCACTTTAATGCTCATTAGCCTATTTTAATGCTGATTAAAGCGTCACAAAAAACCCCAATGCCCTTTAGCTAACATGCATTAAAATAGGCTAAGCTCTTCTTTCTAGCACCCAGGAGATAAGTCTTGAGGGGTATTTGGGGGGGTAGGTTGTTTTTTGTTTTGCTTGAGGTCATATTATATAGAGACGTTGCAGAGCAGTACTGCATAGGGTGGAGGATTCTTTAATACATCATTGTTCCTTTGGGAGACAGCTAACATGCCAATAGGGAAATATTAATCTAAAGAAATCTAGGCTCTAGTAATGATGAATAAATTGAGAATATTATAGCAAGGTTGTGTATATGAACTTCATTTGTGCAGGAATATTGCAAATCAAAAAACCTGTGGGTGGTATTATATGAGTGGATGTGTTAGGTAGATGGGTGAAATGGGTAATATTTTAGAGATACTGTAATTATTTTAAAAGGGAGACATATCAAAGGAGACTACATAACAGAGTTATAGAAGTGTAGAGGAAGATCTTATAAATTAAAAAAATACATGGATGAAGATTAAAAAAAGACAACTTAAAGACACTATAATGAATACCTGGAACATAAGAAATGGTTTCACTTTACAGGAATGGGAAAGATCTGAAAATTATCAAGGAATCATACAGGAATTAAAAGAGAAAAAAAGAAACCCAAAATAATGGTGGCCCCCCATTTGCCTAGCACATTCATAGAAAAATAGAAACTTTGGAACAAAAATAGTAGCTCTCCAAAATGAGAAAGGTATGCAGCACTGAAAAAACAAGTGAAGATCCTAGAACTACTGGAGACAGTATGCACTCACCGGAGAGTTTTATGCACTCAGTTTTCAGTAAAAACTGCAAGGAGGGAAATCAAATTAGAAAGTTGTTCTGCAAGAAGCAAGGAAGCAGCTACCAACAAAAATTAGCAAAAGAGGAAAGGGCAAGCAAAGAGATTCTTTAATGAAAATTGTACAAAATGACTAATACATTTGCCAGTTCATAAAAAGATAGAACTGAGTACATGAAAATAACAAGTTGAAGAAATCTTGGAAATTCATAATAAAGAAAAAAGTTGGATATGGCTACATATGTGGGGCTGGAAAAGTGATAGTTCTGAGCCACAGTCCTCATTTGCACATGTTCTCATTAAGCCTTCCAAAGGGAGTTTGCTTCATTTGAAGAAACCACTACTCAATACGACCACATTGTTTGGGCCTGCCTATGTAAAGTGGGTGATTCCTTTGAAGTCAATGGTAAAATACATACTGGCTTCAGATGGAAGGAGAGAGAGGCCAAAGATGAATGCTTTTTAAACTCCACCCATAGGAATGTGATGCCACTGAAATGTAGCCTACTGAAAGCTAGTCTGCCATCCTGAAGGCAGAGACTTTGTAGTAGACTAGTTTTGTTAGGTAGAACCCTGGTCAAGAAACGCTGCAACCTCTTGCCAAATAATTCTAACATTTTTATTCTCAAGAGTGACATTTTCAGAGCTGAAGTACCTTCGCCATGTGGATCACTGAAATGTGAGAAATCCTTCTGTTCATGACATCAAACAGAATTAAAGAAAGAAAATATTGCACTTTGAAAATGTGGTGGCTTACCAAGAATATGACCCACATTCTCAGCCTTGAAACCAGAACAGATAAATGTCATGAGATACCCCCAAGAAAGGAAATACATGATAGATCCAATTAGTAACAGTACTTAAAGTACCTGGTGCTTACAGAACATTTTTCTAATCGGCTCTTGTTAGTTTCTGCTCAGGTTTTCATATCTTTTAGATTTTTATGTAAAATATATAATTCAATCATTTTTTTCCAAGATAACAGTTTGGAATACATCAATTACCATGATTATGCTGAAATGAGTCTGTAGTTCAAGGCAATGTATTATCTCTCTTTTCCAGGTTTGGATTACCTTTCTTGGGAAAGGAACAAATAGCTGCAAATGTAATGCCTGTTAATCATGATAATATATAAATTAAACAAAACAACTTGCCTGGATTACTTTTACTCTTATTTCCTTTGCAGTGCCAGTAAATGTCTCTTTTCAGTTTTAGTTGCAGATGTGTTTTCTCAGCCACATTCAAAATGGAAATAATTGCTAATTCTTGTAAGCAACAACACTCTTCTGCTGTCCTAACGAGCACTTCATGAGTTATGAGACAAGGAAAAAGCTCTCCAACCAAATTTTACAAAACATTCCCAGCGTGCACCTGGACTCTTCAGGTCTTCCATTCACTGAGGTAGGCCCACCTTATAAAATATAGAGCCTTTTTTTAATGTCACCGGCTATGGCCACCTTCACATTTAGTGTCTCTCCTAAATCTTAGCAAAGACTTAGACAAATACAGATATAACATTTTAAATCCTGTCCTATGGAGTTCTTTCTTTCAACTCTCATCTCCAGAAGGTGGTGACCCTATAACTGAGCAAGGATGGGAGAGACCTAGGTTCAGTTCCCTTCTCCTCTGATGGGGGACAAAGTTTCTGTAAGCTGTCTAGAGTAAATTTATGGTACCTCTGTCTGACCCAATAATTATCGCATATGGTTGCAAAGCAGAACAGATCCAATAGATGAAAATGAAGGTTATAACCTGCTAGTTAGGGTACTTTAGGGGAAATGTTGGTTCAAATCCCTTTAGGCAGGGAAGGAAATTGAATATAGGTTTTCCACATCCAGGGTGAGCTCTCTAACAACCTCAGTACCGGCAGAAAGAAGATAACTATTGTCATCTCCTGTGCTCAGTATTATGGAAACTGATCCACTAGGCATAATGTGTTAGTCCCTATCAAATTTGGCCCTGACAGGATTGCTAAATATTGTCAGGGTGGAGGTACCTCTGCACACACCCAGAAAAGCAGAATTGTGTGCGACTGGGTTGTCAGCATGAAGTTTGCTTCATGTTGAAAAACTAGGCATCTATAGATGCACCTCCAGACTTTAGGTGCCACCTAAGTGGAGACTTTGATCTACATTTTAGATCAAATATTTGGAACACAGTTCTCAGCTGAATGTTACTGGAGTCACTGGAAAAAATCCCATCAACTTCAAGGATCTTTGGTCCCATATTTGAATATTCAGATTTTCATTTGGGTTCTTTGATACCTTGGTAACTAAATAGCTTCCTGTAGTAAGTTCTTGAATGTAGTTTTGAATTTTGAAAAGTGGAGCTGGACAACTTCGGTGTCCAGGTTTGAAAGCCTCCCAATCTATAAATAGTTTCTTTGAGACCTACAAATAAAAAAGCTACCTAACTACTAAATATCATATATTATTTTTTTATTGAAATAATAACTTAAATCTCCCTCATGTTTGAGAAAATATTTATATGCTGAGTTGAATAACTTTGAAAGCAAGCCTCAATTTTTTCAGCGGGAATAAATGCTGAGGTTGAAAGCTGAGGATTTTATTTCCCCATGGGATAATTAGTGCTGGCTGAATATGAAGCATATACTCAGAAACTAAACGAATGTTTCAAGGATAGTAAGCCTTGTCAAACACATTTATTGTCATTTTGACAGGATTGTTGGTCTCTCTGACAGAAGGTAACTGGGTTAATACAGCATACTGGGAATTTTCTGAGGCATTTGACTGTAACACATGACATTTTGATTCAAAAGTTTGCTTTATATGAAATGAACAGGGCACATATTTGATGGATTAAAAATGGCTCACACAGATCTGCAAATGTACGTGTTAATGTACATGGGAGATATCAGTGAGTGGATCTGTTTCTAGTGGGTATCATGAAGAATCAGGTCTCTGTCCAATACTACATAATATCTTTATAAATTGACTAGACAATGACATTTAATTTTGGCAGGTAAAATGTGCTGATGAGAACTTAGGTAGGACAGTAAGTAGTGAGGAGGATAGGATGGTGTTACAGAATGATTTAGATCAGGGGTGCTCAACCCCAAGCCCATGGGCCTAATTTGGCTTATGAAACCATGACATCTAGACTACAGGTTCCTCACATTTTGGGAAAATGGTAGGGGAACAGTGTAAATTAATACTGCCACTCCTCCCCTGCTGCCAAATTTTCAAGCTCTGCCTGGCTCAGTTGAAGCCAGGCAATGACTCTTAACCCTGCATGGTCAGATCAGGGCTGGGCCAGGCCCCCTCCCTCATCATGTGGTTGAATTGGGTCCTGGCCACATCCCCATCCTCCTCCATGGCTGGGTCAGGGCCAGGCCAAGGCCCTTTCCTCCACACAGCTAGACTGCGGCTGGACTGCCTTCTGCCCTCCTCTGCATGCCCGGATCAGGCCCCACTACACCTACCCTGCATGCTGGATTGGGTCCATAGGCCCAATCCAGCATGTGGATCAGGTACTGCAGGATTTGCCCCCATCCCACCTGTGGGGCAAAAAGGTTGGGCACTGCTGTTCTAGACTGTAGACTGGTGACTATCCAGCAGTGTATCTATTTTAAAATGAACAAAGAATACAGGCTATAGATATAGGATGGGTAATTCTGTTTTGGAAAATAGTAGCTCAGAGGCAGATTTAGCTATCATTGTAGATAAGTGCTTCAATATATGCTTTTCATGAAAGGCTATGGTTAAAAGTCTAATGTGATATTTGGATTTATAAAAATCAGAGTATCAAGTATAACTGAGACATGATCTTGCCTCTGCACACACAACTGGTAAAACCAGCACTACACTATTATACCAGGATCTGGTGTCCACAGTTCAAGGATGTTGTAGAAATCAGTGGCCAAAAGAGATAACTCACCTTCCCTGGATTCACCCACTTGCAGAGGTGCATCTGGGGATTCCTCAGCAGGGGATTCTCTGGCTGTGTACCACACTGCTGGGTCCTGACTCATGATGCACCTCTGCAAATGGGAAAGTCCTGGGTCTCCCTGCTTGAAAAGGTTCTGACTTGGGGTATGTCTCTGCAAATGGGGAAATCCTTTGGGTTTCCCACTAGCAGGGACATACCTGGGGATTCCCTCAGGTATTATTGTCTCACAGGACTGGGCCCTGGCCACTTGTGGAAATGGCAGGGGTATGACTCTGTGGGACAACAGGCAATGACTGTTTCACCCAGTGAAGCAAACCAGTTGTTCTAGGACACATCTTTACACAGCTGATCTGCTTCATTTGGCAACATCTGTTTATAGCCTGGGTACATCCGATCCAAGTAGTTCCTAGCTATTACCGAGACGGCAGGTACTGGTGGTACCCTGGCTTCTCCTCTTCTCCACCACTGGTGCAAAACTTTTTGGAGGACTAAAATTTATGTAGCAAAGCCTTTGGGCTTGTTATAGGGAATCCAGGTGACAGTGGCCTGTGAAATGGGACTAGGTAATAAAGTTATGCTTCTTGGCCTTAACTTTTTTTTAAGGAGAAAGAGGTAAGGAACTAGGAACCAGGGGACAGAAGGATGAGTAGAAAGAGTGGAGGAGAAAAATGAGTCAAAAGTAAGATAAATTAAGTGTTATGTTTGGAGAGCTGTTGAATGAGCTTCCAGGCTTCCTCAGGCCCAGCTCTTCCAACCGTATAGTTGGTCTAATAAAAGATATCACAAAATAACTTTGCCTCTCTTATATTTCTTGAACTATCATGGCTGGAACAGTACTCTAACCCTACTACAAGTTTTATGTTGAAACTGTTTATTTTTGGCAGAAAATTGCTATTTTGACCCAATATTTTGTGAGAAGTGTCTGCTTTTAGAGGGGGAAGGATTTTTGTGGAAGCAGTTATTCTATTCTATATGACAATAATAGAATAGTTGAATTGAAAATCAAAAGATTTTGGCTGAAAGCTAACAGACTAAGTCAAAAACCTGTTCATTTTCATTTGAAATGTTTTTGTTTCTTCTTATGATTTTGGCTAAAAATTTGAAACCTTGTACAAAGAAAACACATTCTAGATCCCCTCTGATCTAAAAGAAATCTTTAAAAGAAATCATTTACAGATCTGTTCCTTTGCTTTCAAAATGTTTCCTTCTCTGTCATGTGTATATTAGAAATTTTTTTTGATCATCTGAAGCAAGTAAAGGGTGAGGGGTTTTTACTACCAACAAACACAATTTGGAAAAGAGTAACCAGCAGAGGGAGTTGGCATTTTTGTTTGTTCATTGTAAGAAGTTTTAGAAATGTACAGGAGAAATCATCATGCAAATCTGGACACACTGGCTGGGGCTGGTGTAGGTGCAACAAAAGCAAGTAAGTGGGTCTTGTGTCTTCAGCAGTGGTCATAGCAGGCAGGATTAGGAACAAGGCTGTTATCAGACACTCAAGTCACATGCCCCGTAGTAGGTGGATGTGGGCTAATGTACTCCCAAGGTGAATCATGCTGAAAACCAGACTCTGAAGACTGTGAACAAGTCCTGAAGTATGACATTTTATATCTCTTCTAGTCTTTTTATTGCTTTTTGCTGTTAGAATTCTGGATATTCTTGATTTCATGTCTAAATCCCTCTTTGAAACTTCTCATGTCCTTAGCCTGGGTGACAGTCTCTCTCAGTGAGTTCTGTCTGATTATCCCTGTGTGAAAAGGCATTCACTTTTCTGCAGTTTTGAATTTAATTTTCATTGAATGCCGCCTTATTCTCCTATTTCAGTTGTGCATGGGCATAATAACAAAAGCTAAAACAAAAACAAACACAGCCCAGAGATAAAACAAAAATCATCCTTTCCTGTGGACTTTTACCGTTGGCTTATAGTAGGAATGAATCAATATCGAGGCCATTTTCAGTTCTTATGACAATATTTGTCATGCGCATAGCATGAAGTAAAGAGTAAGTTTGAAAATAAACTAATAAGACAACTTCTCAAAAAGCATGGCAGAAAGCAGTGCATACTTAATGAATTTCTTGTCAACAACTAATACAAACAATTTTTCTGTCATTCAGCATTGCCATGAAAGAAACCAGAGGAGAAAGGAAAAAAAATACGAACACTTTATCTTTCTTAAAAGGAAGTTGATTATTCATATAAATCACAAAAACATCACAAGTAATCTGAGTAATTATATCTCAGGAGGCAAATTTCTCACCCTTATCAAATCTCACTCAAGCTTCTATAGATGAGGCTTTAGTTACTATATCAGGACTACCTTCCTAACATGGCACTTCAGCTGTTATTTGTAACAGCACGCAGCTAGCAGAGCCAGCTTGAGGCCAAAAGTGAGGCCTGCCTCCTATGGTTTTGCAGCAAACAGGCAATCCAGGCATGCTGTGACATCCCACTGTGCTGAATTAATGCTAATATCTTGGTGTAAACCCTTGAGGGGGAAAAAAAGAACACAAAACAAATGTGACTTTTCTAACCTTTTCTTCAACCTATAGTCTCCATGGGCATATTCAAGGTTAAAATACAGGTGGAATGCTATGCTAGCTATGCTTGTAATGTGGAAGGACTTGATAAGCAGCTTGTTTTCAGTATTTTTAAAAGATTATCAGAACAAGGTTCACATTGTAAGGAAAAAAAATAAAAAGCCAAGTCCTGTATAAAGGTGTCAGAGCCTTGTGAGCTTAGGTAAACCTGCCTCATGCAAAGTAATCATGTTCATTATTTTTGAGGGTTTTTTCCCCTCTTTTTTGTTTTAAATAGCACTTTGAGTTTGTTAGATTTGAAACCTGGAGTAATAAACAAGCTGTAAAAGGGGATTTATCAGGTCTCACAAATTTTAAACAAGTTCAGTTTTGAAACAGAGTGCAGAGTTTATTTCCCAAACAATGGGATAGAGGCACCGATTTCCTAGGAAGTTGTTGTGAGAAATCGTAAGCTATTATAAATTGAAGATTGTTTTTAACATATGTCACTAATCCATGGCTTTAGCTATGTGTGATTAATACATTATTGGTTGGGGTACTCACCCAGAAAGCCAGAGACCCGTGTTCTGTGCTTCCACTGCAGGTTTGAAACGTCTTTGATTTTTCAACATGGTGCTGTGACCACCACTCCACAGGTCAGGCATTACCCTGATGCTTTTCCAGTGCTCCTTGTGAAGCTGAACTACTGAGCCTTGCATTTAATAGTTATCAGATAAAACAGGTGGAGAGCAATGCAGAAATTGCTCCCAGTGGGAGCAAGGACCCAGGCGAGATGGCAAGGTCTGCTCTTTTCCAGAACAGCATCAATCACTCAGCTATGCATCAAGCGACTGGCTTGTTGGCTTTTTCCTGAAACTATATATCTTCTAGGGCTGTGTGAAGCTTTAGTCCCTGGTTCGATTTGGCAGAGATTCAGCTTGACTTGGTGGCCGAATCTCTGAATCCGAATTGAATCAAAGGACCCTTTAATCTCTCCAAATCGAACTGGAACCTTCCAAATCAATTTGAAGAGATTCAGAAAGATTAAGAGATCCAGACATAGAGACAGCTTTAAATGTTTTTTCTACATACCTCTAGGTAGCGGGTGGCTCATGAATGCTGCAATGCTGGGGCACATGCAGTGTCCCACAGGAGCATGGGGGCTTCCCAGTGTGCATGGCAGCAGACCTGGAAGTGGACCAGAAGCACTTCTGCTCTGCTTCTGGGTCCACTGGGGAGCACGCTGGGGGCCCCCCTGTGCCCCCCCTCAGCTCAGCGACTGGTGCCTCCTGGGTGTGGGGGGGCACCTGGGATCCCCCCGTGGTCAATTGCTGGGCCTGGGTGGCACGGGGGGTGGGGCTAAGCATGCTCCTCAGCGGACCTGGAAGTGGACTGGAAGTACTTCCGGCTTTGCATGTGGAGGGCCCCACTGCACTCCTATGAGACACTCCATCTACCTCAGCATTGCAGTGTTCATAAGCCGTGCTCATACCTCGAGGTATGTAGAAAAAACATTTAAAGCTGTGTCTGTCCAAATTGCTGATTCTCCTAATTAGCATCGAATCTTCAGATTTGGATTCAGCTGAATCAAATCAGGGACAGTGATCCGAATCAACAAATCAAATCACTGTCCCTGATTCAGGCTGAATTCACATCTGAATTGAATAGGGCCCGATTTGCACACCCTTAATATCTTCCTCTCTTGACTGCTTAGGGTGCCATTGTTAGAAGGAGGGCTTGAGAGGGTGCTTGAGAGGGCACTTAGTCTCTCACTGCCTAACTTGGGTATTATTGGTTGGAATTCTGTGCTGGGGAGTTAGTAAAATGCAGATTTAAATGCCTTTTGGGCAAAGGGTTCGAGAATCTTGTTCTCCTGTTTCTAGGCAACAGCCCTAATCACTCAGCTATTGGGACTAAAAAAAAGGAAGGCTGCTCTCCTGTTTCTCCAAAGTCTAATATCCTCTAGTCATGGGTTTCTGGCCAGCTAGATTTTTGTGACTTAGATGCAAGGGCATGTCCAGAATTCAAGTATGTTGCTGCCTATAGAATCTTGTTAATGTTTGTGGTGTACAAGCAACTCTCTTTATTATATATAAGAACTTACATAAACTATTTACAATAAAGGGGCAGCAAGCTTCCTACTGTCCTTGTAAGGATCTGGGGCCAAGTCTTATTACTGTACTGCCACAAAAGTTCCTGCTGGCTCCACTCAGTTGATCTCTAGATGCCATACTTCATGGACACTGTGTTTCCAGGCAGGGCCAGACACGGGCATGGGTGAACCAGGTGGCAGCAGGCATGGGTGAACCAGGGGCTCAGACAGAAAGGTGGCTGGAAATTGCTAATTCCCTCCCCGCCCCATTGTCCAATTATTATTCTCATTATCTCTGGCGAATGGGGCCCAATACTAAAAGTTTGCCTGGGGCTGCTAGGAGTCTAGGTATGGTGCTGTTTCCAGGAGTAAGTCTGTTTCTCACTGCCAAGCCTCAGCATGTACATGCTGAGTCTGTGCTTGCACACTTACTTGCCCACAGTGGAAGGGCAATAAAATTATAACCTGTGCATAAGGAGCCAAAATGCCACTCACACAGTTAGAAAACTACCATTTAGATATACAAAAGAAATAGAATCCCACCCATATTATATTAAATAATTCTATCTCATTTTAGTTTGCTACAACCAGCCCTCTTCCTTCCCATAACTCTCCATACTCCTGTCAACACTCAATAACATATCAATGTGCCTTTGGCTAACAGAGGGCTAGAAGTTTAAATTACTTTGTTATGAGTTACTGACTAAAGAGTTTTATTTATTTGTTTAGAGTAGACTAAGTGTCCATAGGAGGCTAAGTTTAGGGTTGTAAATTACCTATGATTAGAGTCACAGAAACATTTTTAAAGAATTTCAAAGCACTTTTGAATCACATTAGTTTAATGTGTAGCTAGTATGTGTTAGGGATGGGTGGTGAATGCAGTGGGTTGAATTCAATTATTATCAGTTGGGATAGTTCACTTTTCTTGGGGAAATTGAAAATTATAGGTGTCACTTGTTTAAATGTTTGAGCGGGAAATTCTTATTACTACATATGTTTGATGAAAGTTCACTAGAGATCCCCTTCAAGATCTCTAGCCCTCTAAGTAAAAGTAATTTATCTACTAAGTCACCCATTGATAGTCTTTTCCATGTATGGTCTATCCTCTGATATACTATTGTTATGAGTATGAACTAACCATATGGGTTTTTCTTTTCATATTTGGAAGGCATACAACAATGATGCTGTGACATAACAGCATTTTGGGGTCTGATTCAAACCCATTGAACTGAATAGGAGTCCTTCTGTTAAGTGTTCTTTAGGAACAGGTGTTGAGATGCCCATAAATTTTGAAGACTTTCTGCAGAAGTTTTTGTTGTTTAGATTTGTGCTTCATCAGAATCCTGAATGTGATTTCAGGTTCTTTCTTAAGCCCCAAAGCAGGAAACTCATGACATTTCAGGGGTTTGTTCCTCAATTTTCACAAAGTTTGGTTCTTCTACCGTAGGCTAGATACAGTAATCTAGTGATTATATCAAAGGAACTTGGCTTAATCCCAGATGAACCACTGACTGTGTAATGAGAAGCTCCTAAGTCTTTCAAAGTTACTGGAACAGGTGTTTTGAAGGATAAGAACATCACACTGAAGCAGAAAAAAAATGTGTCATATAAGCTTTGCTTCAATAGCCACTTCTGCTGAGCAGATTTCTTATACCATCCAAAGTTACCATGTGGCTTCACCTCATTTTATCTTTTTAAAAGTCAATCTAAATGCTCCGAAGACAGCAGGCTAACAGTTCTATGAAATGAAACTATACATGCAATGCAGCTACAGTGGAAGTAGTAGTGAAGTTATCAGCTTCTCTGCTGAAACTGCTAACCAGGGCACCAACCCCAGTGTTTGCTTTTATGAGACAGACAAATATCTACTAGGAACTAGATGGAGGTCATCAACACATTTCATTTAGGTCGGTGAATAAAGATCAAGAGGTAACAACTTTCAGTTTGAATCAGTACTGTGGAGGTAGAAAGCTCTGTATTTCATTACAGTGGCATACATAGTCCAGTCCTTTGCTTTTTTTCCCCTCATATTAACGGCTATAAACCTTTAAGGTACTGTATGATTTTAGATTAGGTAGGTTATGTTTTGTTTCTCAGGGTTTTTTTTTAATGATTTTGCAACATAGGTTTTCAGCCTCAAGATCTATCCATTCATTGTAGCAATACTAGTTGAAAGTAGGATTCACTAATCTGAGAGAAATGTATTTCTAGACACCGTGGCCACATCCGCATAAGTGGGAATGTGAGGTCTGTGGCATCTCAAAGCCTTTGCGGCGCCACAAAATGCCTGTGCTACATGTTAATCTGTTCATCATGCTTCATATTTGCAGCACAGGAGCAAAATTAGATAGCGAGAAATCCCAGTATCTAAAAAAAATGTCAGAAAAAAGTGGTGTGGCATGTGTGGCAGCAGTATGTGCCACCTGAAACCAGAGCCTGGCCAGCCAGAGCCACACTCCAGCTGCCAGTCAGGCTCCACGTGGCTTGACTGCTGCTGCTTCTGGGAGGCCCCCAGGACCCCAGGTAAAGCTGCTGGGGCCAGCCCAGGTGCTAGTTCCAACCTCCCCTACCCCACCCAGGGCGATTTGTCACACACCACAGTACACATGCAGGGGAGTGCCTGGGGACAAGTAGCAAAAGTACAGATATGTGCTGCTGCTATTTGTCCATAGGGAAATGTACATGCACACTCATAGCGACATGCCCCATGAGAGACAAGTAGAGGAAAATAAGAGGAATATGCAGTAATTGGATAAAATAGTTCCTTATTTTTTTCTTCTTTGTAAGATGGTAAATTATAGAGTATTGGGACCAAGTCAATAAATCCACTATGGAAAGGAGAATAACTGAAAAAAACAAGCCAAAACAAAGCAGTATGGCTCTCTCCAACCCCAACACAGTTTTTAAAGCAGATGGTTTGTCTTCATTCCACGTTACATACAATAACTTATTATCATCTAAATTCCCCTTATGTCTCTAATTTAAGAGATGAGAGATAGGAAAGGAAAAAGGAAGCAAAGAAGAAATAAAAGATTATGATAAATAATAAAATAAGCACCACTCTCAGGACACACAAATGGGTGAAACAAAACTTTATTACCTTCACAACACCCACCCTCATCCCTCCCTTCTCATCAGACAGAACCCCCGTACCTGTTCCCCCTCAACCAACAAAGTGTCTCCATCCTCCCCACCCACCAACAATAAAAACCCCACTTACAAGTGGGAAACTATATGCAAGGGGAAAACTGGGGTGTTCCCTGGGACTGGGCTCAGGGCAGCCCCCTAGTGGCAGGGAAGACCCAGCACTAAAGTTAGTGCCAGGTCATGTCTATACATGCATTAATGCACAATAACTAATCGCACCTAAATTTGATAACTGCATTTGCAGGTGTAGATGCATTCCTGTAATGTGCATTAACTTAGGCTAATTTGTATTAACATGTCTTGTGTAGACGTGTCCATATACTCCAAACTATTTATTATCATTCAGGATTTAGTTCCAAATGAGGGACTAAATAGATAGGTGAATCCTCATTTCATCTTCATGCAAGATAGCTTTTGAGGCAAACGTGCAAAATATAATTTTGAAATAAACCTATGCTTAATTTTTCTTCTGATGTTTTGTTGTGAGATTGAATTAGCGTGATGTTTAGAAAATGCTACCATCTCTTGTCTTTATATAATGGTAGCATTTCCTGGAAGAGCTAATTGTGGTAGTATAAATCAAGGTAACATACTTGTTATAATTCATGAGATTTTTTTTCCAACAGGGCATCTATTTACATGCTAAGTATTCCAGCAGGTAAAATGGAATAAAGAGAATAATTATTGAGCCATTACTTCTTTAACTTAAAAGATCTCCTTGTTGGTCAGAGCTAGTTACTGAACTTTATATGTTTGTATATACTTAATCTAAAGCAATTGCAAGTCTTCCAGTTGCTGTTTGCAGTGTGCATTCAGAATCATGACTTATTGTCTGGCATTTAAAGAGACCATGAGACCTAGTTTGTCTTCATTTAACCTGATTTCAAAATATCTTGCTGCCTTTAGGTTTTCCAGATATGCTGTTTCAGTTTATTTACTGACTAATTTTATAGGTAGCTGAATAGATGCTTTTTCAAACAAGAAGTTACCCAGGCTTAGAAAACTATTTGCATTCATACTCTAGTAGATCTGAGGCTGGATTTATTTTTCTTGTTCTTGCAGATAGAGTTGAGCCAAACCTTTGTAATGTCTATAGTGTTATGAAGGCCGAATGACTCCTGGTAATTCTTCTGAGGCAATACAATTCTGCAACTTCTCCAACTCCAGGCTTGGTTTTAAAGACACATTGTGACCTAGGGTCAAAGAGATCCCACTTTTTTGTATCTTGAGAGATTTCTGTGCTCCTCAAAGATAATGAAACTATCCAAGCTAGATGGAAAGAGCACTTTGAGATGCTCCTGGATCGTGAGTCATTTATGATGGATGCCACCATTGAGTTCATCCACCAACACCCTCCTCCTAGAAGTCTGGCATGCCATGAAGGAAACCAAGAACAACAAGGCTACAGGACTAGATGGTGTACCTGCTGAAATCTTCAACACTGGTGGTGAGAAACTGGTACTGAGACTCCATTAATTTATTCTTTGAATTTTGAACAATGAGGAGGTCCCTGGGGACCTGAGGAACACCAATATGATGACAATCTTCAAGAAAGAAGATAAATCTGTGTGTAGGGACTATCAAGGTATCTCCTTTCTTTCCACAGCAGGGAAAATCCTTGCCTGCATCTTCCTAAGACATCTTCTACTTCTTGGTGAGGAAGACCTGCTGCGATCTCAGTGTGGTTTCAGATCATCCTGGGGGGACAATTGATATGATCTACATTACCCACTAGGTCCAAGAAAAGTATTAGGAACAAAATCAGGATCAGTATGTGGCCGCGACTGGCTTTACTAGGGCCTTTGAGTCTATCAGTTGTAAAGCCTTGTGGAAAGTACTGGCCATATTTGGATGTCCATTTGTCAGCAATGACCAAGGATGTGTCATTGAACCAACTCTGTTTTCCATTTGTCTAACAGTCATTCTGGTTCTCAGTAAGGACTGCCTTCCTTCTGAAATTGACATCAAATGGATGGAGTGCTCTTCAAATAGATGCTGGAATCAAGAGCTGATTTTTAATGGCACCACAATCTCCAACAGACTTTACCAGACTACTTCATGGTAAAGTGTCTTGCCCTCACAGCAGAGAAGAGAGAGTGAAGAAAATAAATAGAGAGAAATCCCAGCCTACAACCTACTTTCCCCTGGGGAAAGACCTACTACTTATGCAGATGGATCTGTGGCTCAAGTATTCAACTCTTAAGTCACCACAAGCCCCATAAATTGTTCCACAGTAGAGATAATTCTTAAATCGAGGGATTGGTGCTACCAATGATTTTCAGAGTGTTAGAGTCCTAAAAAAAAGTTTCTAAAAAGTTTAGGATTACTTGTGGTACATGATATATGTATTTCTCTCTTTCAGACAAGCATCAGAACAAATTTTTCCATGAACAAAAATGTTTCTACCTAAGACATAAGAACCAGTGAATTTGTACTTATCCAACTCTAATGTAACTAACTGCTTTGACAAGAAATTGTGGGAATTATTCTGACCTCTTCTTCATTCCCTCTCAAAGCTTTTATAATAGTAAAGTCTTGGCTCTCCTTTCTAATTTCTTAACTCTTCTTTTTCCTTCTGGAGATTAAGCTGCTCT
>NW_017729034.1:37935964-37943339 GCF_001723915.1 Gavialis gangeticus | reverse complement strand
AACTGCTTTGACAAGAAATTGTGGGAATTATTCTGACCTCTTCTTCATTCCCTCTCAAAGCTTTTATAATAGTAAAGTCTTGGCTCTCCTTTCTAATTTCTTAACTCTTCTTTTTCCTTCTGGAGATTAAGCTGCTCTGATTTCCTTCAGATCAGTGTCCTTTCTGTTGCTGACTTCATATATTTCTCTTATGAGGCAAATTTTCTTATAAGGCCACTTTCCCTTTATATTGTTGCCTTCCCTTTATACTGCTGTATCCCCATTTCCCAGTATTCTTGGATTCTATAAAAAGAAAGCCTTGTTTTTTCCCAAGAATCTGCTGGTATTGAGAGTACTGAGATAAAAAAGACTTATTCATACCTCATTGCCCCAGAAGTTTTTATAAGTCTCTTCACCAAATGTATACAATATTTTCTTAAAGCAAATTCATTCTGTATGATCTAATAACTGAGTCAAGTGACCTAGGGTTAAATTTGTGTGTGACCCCTGAATGAAAGAACAATAACTGGTAGTGCTATCTGTGAATAGAGTGGAACCATCCCACTCACAAAGTTGAGTTGGGCAAAATAACTCCACAAATTCTCTCTTTGGACAAGCAGCAACAGACATTTTAAGAAAAAAAAGCCATGTTTGTAGACATGCTGTAATCAGTACGATTATTTTGTGAGCTGAATTTGATATTTAGTATTATTCAAAATCTCTAATACCACATCTTGGGATGTGCACTTTAATAGTATCATTTAGCAAGGGCATAGGCTTGTTTCTCCTTTTCTTGATATTTTTATTTGAAGGGTAGAATTCTAATATTAGGCAGTAAACATAGTCAAGTGATTCATCTGTCCCATGCATCTCACTAATCCATCAATGTAGGAACAGCACTAGATTTTCTGGTCCACAGAATAACCTCAAAGCATTATCAATCAAGCATGATCAATCAGTCATGAAGCAATACTTTACAACTATCAGTCAAACTTATATTTCCTGTCCTCCTTCAGTCTGCAAAATAAAGCACTACCTGCAAGTTACTTTTGGCAGACTAAAATAAAAAACAAATCATTTTACAAAGTTTTTTTAATTCATGTGGTACAGTACTTTTATTTAGAGCAATTTTCCTTCCAAGCTAAATGAAAAAAAGGCCTTGTATCTTTTTTGTTAAGCTAGTGTAATCATTAAAACTTCAAGAGCTTTATAAAATCAATCTAGTTCAGAAGTGTTCTTCAAAAATTGCAAAAAATAAGGACTATTTAACTTGGGTTCCCACTGAGCATATCTACACATGCAATTAATGCAACTGAATAAACTCCAGTGCAATTTGAGCCAGAGTAAACTAATTCCAAAGTCACCATCTCCCCACGCATTTTAGTGCAGTAATTTACTCCACTGTCAGATAGTCCCATCAGACACAGTCAGGTACTGTCTGATGGCACTGTAAATTCATAGATTAATAGATTATAGAGTCAGAAGAGACCCAATGGATCATTGTGTCCGACCCCCTGCCCCTGGCAGGAAAGAGGACCAAGGTCACATGACCCCAGCCAGGTGAATGTCAAGCCTCGTCTTGAAGATCTCCAAGTTAGGTGACAGTACCACCTCTCTTGGAATCCCATTCCAGACTCTGGCCACCCTTATTGTAAAAAATGTCTTCCTAATGGCTAACCTAAATCTAATATCTGCTAGTTTGCACCCATTATTCCTAGTTACTCCCTGAGGCACTCTGGAAAACAGCGCATCCCCAATTCCCTGCTGTCTTCCCCTGATAAATTTATAGGCGGGCACAAGTTCACCCCTCAGCCATCTTTTGTATAGGCTGAAGAGATCCAGATCTCTCAACCTCTCCTTGCAGGGTCTTTCATGGAGACCACTAATCATGCAGGTGTCCCTCCTCTGAACCCTCTCCAGATTCTCCATGTCCCTCTTGAAGTGCGGCGCCCAGAACTGGACACAGTACTCCAACTGCGGCTTGACTAGTGCTGCATAGAGGGGGAAAAAACAAATTAGTCTACACCATCCCAATTGTAGCACATGTGTAGACAGTGACACTTCACTGCATGGTAAATTAGTCTACTGAGCAGTAAAGCATGTGTGGAGATGTACGCACTTAGAGCCAGTTTGGCTCCTCATTATATCTTAGCTGCATTTCCTTTGGTACTTAATACTGTAAAACAACATGTTTAAAATTCTGCTCTCCACTATATCTGATACACAGTGGGGAATATTTTCTATTCTGCTGCATATTGCATACTTGTAATCCATTACCCATGTTTTACATGTCCTGCTATCTACCCAATATAGGGAGAAAGGGGAAGTTTGTCACAGCTCACACATGAAAGACTTCGCATGAGCTATGAAAACCCATGTGTTTGCCTCTAGATTTCCCTGATTCAAGCCAGGATGCCAGCTAACACCTAGTTATTTGCAACAGGGCTAGGTGCATGCTGAGTGCTATCAAATCAAAATAAGGGTTGATGTGTTCAATTAGTATGAGTGTAAATGACAGCACATGGAATGAGGGAGGGGGGAGTTAGCCACTTCTAAAACTGCATTGCTTTTGCCTGTAATGATACTCTGACACAATGCCACATCCTTTTTCAAAAAGAGCCACCTCCCCCATGTAGACTTTTCAATGCAGCCTGGGGCTGGCTGGGAACTGTCTTGGTTAGGGGGAGTTCCTAGTGAGCTCCAGAACAGGCAGGGAACTCTCCCTGTGCAGGGGAATCCCAGACTCTGCTCCATGATTGCAGAGCTGGGCTTGGGAGCAGGCTAAGTTCCCAGCCTTCACTCTGCAATTGCGGAGTGGGGGCTGGGTGATTATTCCTAGCCCCTACTCTGTGATCATGGAGTTGGGGCTGGGAAAAATCCCCTAGCCTGTTCCCAGACCCCAACTCCACAATCAAAATCATGGAGCAGGGACTGAGAACAAGCTCCCAGTCCCCACTCTGTGATTGCAATCAGGGAGCGGGGGCTGGGACCTCCCTGATGCTGGGGGAGGGGGACATTGTTCCCACTCAGGGTTCAGTGGGAGAGCTCACCCCAGCAGCAGGCAGTTTCTGGGGGCAGGGAGCAATCTTCTGCTCCCTGCTGCCCAGCTCCTCAGGAGAAAGTTTGCTCCTGGTCAACTGTCCAGATGTGCTGTACTGCACAGTAACTAATTGAGAGTAAATTTGCTACTTGTACGTACAGGCAGCAAATTTACTTGCAATTAGAGCAAATTACAGAACAATAAGCATCTGTACATCTAGACAGTGACACTTACTGTGTGGTAATTTGCTCTAATCTTGAGCAAAGCATTTCGTGTAGATATCCCCACAGACAGCCAATTTGCTAGCTTCCTTTTCTTTTTCCTGTTTCGTGTCTTAAAGTCATCTACAGCCCTCTGATATAGATGAGTAGAACAATGGGTGCAGACAGAAGTGACAAATTTTCACCCGATCTGGCCACACAAAGGCGTTTATAACTGTGACCAAACACAAGTGCATAGCTGCAGACAGCTTCAAAAATGGCTGATCAGGTGAAAATCTGACCCCTCATTGCATGAGGTATCAGATAAAGAGGTTTCAAAATGTAGTGTCTTTTGTAACTTGTGTCTGCGGAGCTCCCAGCCTGTTGCTGTTTTCAGAATGGGAGTGGGGAAGAGAGTGGAGGGAGTTCAGTCTGGAGTTTTTTCAGCTCCTCCTGGAGGGTTAGGTGGGTATATGGGTGTGCCCCTAAGGTGGGGGTAGGGGTTCCAATTCACCCACCCCACCCTCCAGAACCAATTGAGGAGCCACCAGAATGACCTTCTGCTGCCTTTCCCTGCTTTCATTCTGAAAAAAGCAACAGGCTGGGAGCGCCACAGACACAAGTTACAAAAGATGTTACATTTTGAAATGTCAGACAGCCTTAGTTGTTGCTATGGGAACCTAGTGGCTTGGTGATTATTCCCAGCCCTTACTCTGTGATCATGGAGTTGGGGCTGGGAAAAATCTTCCAGCCTGTTCCCAGCCCCAAACCCCACAATCAAAATCATGGAGCAGGGACTGGGAACAAGCTCCCAGTCCCCACTCTGTGATTGCAATCAGGGAGCGGGGGCTACATTCCCCTCCCCCATGGAACCAACATTGAACTTCTGTTTGGTCTGGGGTAATGTTGTAACTCAGAATGCTTTGCAAAAATTATTCTGAGTTACATCTTGGAGCTGCACTTCTGTCTGCACCCAAGGGTAATTGTGGAACATAGAATTTGGGGAAAAACTAAAAAGCACTAGCCATAAGTACCCTAATTATGCTTTTCTTTGTCCAGAGCTTTATTTTTATACATTTTAAAACAAAAGGTTGAATTCAAAATACTGAAACTGATTTATCTGTCAAGTAGCATATGCTGATGTAAATGAGGTATAACTACATTGATTTTAATGCAATTCAACTGGTGTAAATTGGTTATAATCTGGCCAATTGTAGCAAAGCTACAAAAGCCTCATCTCTGTGCTGTTTGTGTAATTCAGCAGCATTTGACTCATTACCGAGTGAACAAATGGAAAACAAAAAGCATTCCAGCTTGTGCATAGGCAGTAACTGAGAAATTAACATTTGAGGCCCTGAAAGCATTTACCTAATATAAAAATGAGTTGGCATGGGGTAAAGATTATGTAGAATGTTAACTCAGAGTACTTTTTCTATTACAGGACATACATGAATATTTGTTGTATTAATCCAGGGACAAAGGAAAAGGCAACTATCTGTTTCTACTGCTACCATCTGCTTTTCCTGGTAACTCGATCCTTACATAAAAAATATATTCATAGGGTGCATCTACATGTGTATTAAGGTGTTTTCCTAATTATTAAATATAGTACCTCCAGTGTAAGTTACTAATGAAATGTGCATTAGGCTGCCTTAATGCATAGTAATAAATGTGCATAGTTTTAAAGTGATGCTTAATGTACAATAACCTATTTTATTACACGGTAGTGTAATTGCATGGGTTTTTTTTAATGTGATGCTTTAATGCACAGTAAAATAGGCTACTGCATATTTAAGCACATGCCCATAGCTTGATAGAACAGAATCTTGAGAGTCTTTCCCTATAAATGTCATAAGATTTCTCCTGGCTGCTGCTAAAATGCTATCCATGTCAGGCATAGCAGAGATTATGACCACGATGATTCTGCTTAGGTACTGTACATTGATTTTTTTGACCTTGCACACTATGGCACACTCTAAATAATGGCCATATAGTTATATGGTCTGCAGTCTAGAAACCCAAGGATGAATTTGTAAACACACAGCCAGGTTGTGGAGGAACTACAATTGTGATCAGGTTGTGTATGAGAATTGCAAGTGGGGAAAGGCAATCCTCCCTAGGCAACTGTAAACAGACTTGGGTGAAATATTTCATACAAACATACTTGGTGAAAATGAAAATTTGATGCCACTGAATTTAGTTTTTTGTTTTTTATTTATTTTTGCTTTACTGTTTATGTCAAATCGGGAAAAAAACCTGAAACACTTTTATTCAAAAATACTTTAAAACTTTTTTTACTATTATTGTTCAGTTCAGTATGGCTTTTTCTTTAGAATATTCAATTTACCTTAAGATATTACACCCTTATAAACAATTGAAATAGAAACTAAAGTTAGATAGAGGGGGCCCCAAACCAAATCAAAACATTTTGTTTCACCCAAAAGGATTTTTGACTTTTTAAATTCTTAATAAACTAAAAATCCATTATATTCATCTGGATATATATTAAATCTGAAATCATTATATTCATCACTCTTGTTGTATGACATGATCTGCCCCAAATATCTTGGCCTGTGGCACTTTGTGTTTGTTAATATTCTAGGAATTAAAGTAATTTTGCTTCAGGCTGCTCTCCAGCACTTTATTGATTTAATGTATTGCTTTGGCTTGCAGAATACCTTTGGGAAGACATTCCTTTTTCACGTTTATGTTCCTATGTCTCCATTATATTTACCTATATAGTAGAACAAATTTCCCACACAGTGATAATGTTTATTTTATTTCAGTGAAATACTTCCTACATTTGTTCTGACATCAGAAGAACTCATATGTTGGCTGATTTGGTGTGTATTCTCTCTCTTCATGTAGGCCTAAATTGTGGTTACATTAATGGCAAGGTTGCCTTTTACAATAGAAATGGGATTTGGCTCATCTTATTTCATCTGCTTGTGCTGCAAAACTTAATAGTTGGAGGCAAAATAATACTAACTGTATTGTCTGGAAAGAAACTTCTTGTAAGCAGGACAATAATGTTTTACCATTTCTGTATCATCAATCCAAACTCATTAAAAAAGAAGTGGTTTTGTCAGCACTTCTCCCATTGCTGTATTTGCTGTCACAAGTGAACTGTTTAGCAAATGAGTAAACTGAAAACTTACATGCAAGCAATTCTTTGCAATCATATGTGGATTTTGTGCCACACCATTTATATTGTTTTAAAAGCAATGGGAGAGGCACAGTTGAGTCACCATTAAACTATGTGGCAATGTAAGCCTAATAGTTAACAGCAGAGAGAATCTAGAGAAAACAATGCAATTACCAGGGATCCTGTTTTTTTCTGTTTAAAAATCCCAAATTCTCTGATAAAAATCCCAACTTCTCTGATTTAAAAAACCCCAAATCCACATTTTTTCATGATCAAAATGAAATGCCGCTCTCTCGCTCCCTATATATATATATATACACACACACACACAGAGCGGCATTTCATTTTCGAGTATCAGTTTAACACAATGTTCTGTTGATATATTTACAATTTTAAAGCAATTTGGAAGCCTACCAGTGCCTCAATCATTATAATACAATAAATTCTAAATACCAATATATTTTGGTGTTTAATTTTTTTTTTTAATCATGGAAAATCAGAGCTCCTCCTGTCCCCTTTGCTCAACAGGACATGGATCCAGCTGTGGCTGTCCCACTAGCTGCTTTGTTACACTGAGTAGCCCTGATATGCCATTGCCCTGCCCCAGTTCATGATGTTACTGCTCACTTCCAAGCCACAGCTGCCCCCAGCCCTGCCAGTGCCCCTCATTCCTGACTGCAAACCCTGCTCGCCGCCCACTTGCTCGCTCCTATCAGTAGCTCCCTCCCTGCACCAGGACACAGGTCCAGCTGCAGCTGTCATCTTCCTCCCTGCCCCCACCTGCTTTGTGGCTAAGAGCACTGCTGGCCTCTGCTGTTCTACTCCCTGAACCTATATTTAGGCCCCAGTGGTCACCATGCCCTTCCTGGGAAGTCCTTGACTGGGGCTCAAAGATTGGGCTGGTTCTGCCTGTGGCTGTTCAAGCCCCTTCTCCTCCAGGCTGGCTTCCCCCTGCACAGGCTGCCATAGGAGGTCTGGTCTCTCTCTCTCTCTCTCTCTCTCCCCCTCTCG
>NW_017729034.1:37933841-37935807 GCF_001723915.1 Gavialis gangeticus | reverse complement strand
CAATGGCACCACAATCCTCTGTACATCACCCCCCACTGCCACGTTCACTCCCTCATTACACTTTCTTGAGTGGTTCCTGGGACCAGGAGCATCACCCCCCCAACACCAGTCAGTGCTGCATGTCCTGGTGCTGGTGCAGGGCCTGGGTCTAGTGCAGTAGCTGCCCATGTGGCTGCAGCTCCTGCCAGCTGGTCCTGTCCTGTCTAGCTGTTCACACAGGGGCAGCGCTTCCCCAGGGCTGGAAAGGCTGGCAGGACCCCAGGCTGGGTGCAGCAGCATGCAGACTGGCTGAGCTGCTCCTCCCCTCCCTGCACCTTGCAGTAGCCACCAGCAGCTGGAGACTGGGCCAGGCCAATGGGATGTGGCATGGTGAACAGTGGGGCAGCGGCTGCTAATGCAGAGGATGGGCAATGCTCACCCCAGCACCCTGACCCTAGTTGAGCAGTGCCCCTAGCCCCAGCCCCAACCCTGCACTGAGGGCACCCAGCCTGTCGGGCAGGGGTGTAGTGCACACTCCCTCCCTCCCATACCAAGTTGCCACCACTTCTGTCCCAGCTGGGCAGCAGCCCCAGCCACAGCCTGAGCTGAGTCAGGATGAGCCATGGTGGGATGATGCAGCATGGCTGGGGATGAGGCATCCTGAATCCACCTTGGCCCCAGCCCTGACCCCCACCCTAGCTCTGGCCCTGGACCCAACCCTGGGCCTGGCCTGTGGCATGGGACAGGATGATCTCCGGGCATTACAGCAGCAGCACCCTACATGCCTCAGTGTTCCTGGAGCTGCAGCACCGTGGTCAGGTAAAACACCCTACCCGCCCATACCTACCCCCGGTGAGGCCAGGTGGGACTGAGTCCTGGCATGGGGATGCTCCCTGGGTTCCCTTGCACTATTCCAAAAGCCCCCATGGACCCCGCCCTGCTCCTCCAGCTCCCACCCACACACCCTGCTGTGCCTTAACACACACAGTGTCACCCACGTCATGAGTTTTGCTTTTCCGCAGCTTGAGGTGGAGTTTCCCACAAACCCCTGTACCTATCTCTTTGAAACTTGGCAGGCTTTGTGGCCTCCACAGGGGCTAACATACCTGCAGTTTTTACCTCACTGTGGCTTAACAGTTACACGTGACACAAGTTTTGCTTTCAAGAATTTAGGGTCCAGTTTCTCCAAACTCTTTACACCTATCTCCTTGAAGCTCGGCAGGCTTCATGCCCTCAGAAGGGGATACCATTCCTGCATGTTTCATCCAAATCAGGCAAGAAATGACAAAGTTATAGGCTGTTTCAACCTTCCCCATTATAGCCTATGGGCAAAATGTCGAAACAGCATTGAAACGGTGAAATGTTTCGACTTGCCTCATTTTGTTTCGAGGCTGTTTTGACTATATCTGTTTTGTTTCGATTTTGCTGTTTTGACCTTGAAATGAGTCGAAACAAAATTGGCGGCAAAATTTTGCACAGCCCTACTATTTATGAATTAGACAATAGGTGTTTAAAAAATAGAAACAACCCTGGAAGTAGGGATCAAAACTGACCCAGCCTGCATTCTTACTGTTGAGCAACCAGCACTGCAATGGGCTTCCTACTGCTCATGCAGGTATTGTCCTGTTGTGCAGATAGAACTGCTACTCCCAGCTGTAACTCAATGATGTTTGCAAAGCATTCTCAGTTACAACATTACCCCAGACCAAATAGAAGTTCAGTGTTGGTTCTGGGGGGTGGAGCAGGGGGAATCTAGCTGCCACCTGGGAGCCTTCAGCTAGGTTTCCATTGCAATGGCCAGGGCTGTCTGACAGTCCTCACTGTTTTCAAAATGGGAGGGGGGAAAGGCAGCATAGAGAGCTCATTCTTGGGGCTTCTCAACTGGTACTGAAGGGTGTGGTGGATGAATTGGAGCCCCCCACCTCACTGGGGGTGGAGGGGTAATGCACCTGTTCCACTTTTTGGGGGGGGGGGGGGAAACCCCCCA
>NW_017729034.1:37928134-37928841 GCF_001723915.1 Gavialis gangeticus | reverse complement strand
GGGGGGGGGGGGAAACTCCCCAGACTGAACTCTCTCTGCTCCCTTTCCCCCCTTCCATTCTGAAAACAGCAACAGGCTGGGAGCTCCACAGACACAAGTTCCAAAAGACACTACATTTTGAAATGTCTTTATCTGATACCTCATGCAATGAAGGGTCAGATTCTTACCTGATCAGCCATTTTTGAAGCTGTTTGCAGCTGCGCACTTGTGTTTGTTCACAGTGATAAACTACTTTCTGTGGCTAGATTGGGTGAAAATTGTCACTTCTGTCTGCACCGTCATAGGTCCTGCTTCCTTGGGCCAGTTCTTCTATAGCCACCATCTGGGGCACTCCCTGGGCTCTTTCTCCATTAAAATAACAGAGATTCCAAGGTTGTCTGTTAAAATAGGCTAAGAACAAGGTTCAGCACCTACACTGGTCAGTGCAAACTGCCCCCTGAATGAGTCAAGGGAGCCTGTGGATGCCAACCAGTAAAACTGCCTGGAGCAGAGGAGTATCAGAAAGGCAGCCCCATACTTGCCTGTGTTCCTCCTAGCCCATGCCTCCTTCCTGGTTTTGTAGATGGTCAGCTTGGCTACAGCCAGGAGGAGGTTTCCCAGGAGGTCCTGGACTTGGTGGGGCCCACAGATGGGGCATGCATAACAAAAAAGATGTGGGGAGAATTGAAGCCAGAGCCTCAATAGGAGGTTCTGGAAGAGGAGGTGGA
>NW_017729034.1:37920052-37923134 GCF_001723915.1 Gavialis gangeticus | reverse complement strand
CCCACTGCTGCTCCCCAGACCAGGCCTTCATGGATGCCTTCCTGGCTTCTTGGGCCATGCACCACATCTCCTGTGTCTCTCATGCACCATATCTTCTGTTCTGGAAGAGGAGGTGGAAGAGGGGCTGCAACCTGGTGCACTTGAGGTAGGCATATGGTCTCCCTCTGTTGATGAAAAGGGCAGGTGTCAGGGGTATCCATAAAACATGCCAGATACATGCCCATGGTTATAGCTCCATGCAGCTGGGCCCCCCAGTAGCTCATGAGATCAGGGAATACAGACTTGTCCACTGGGGAACTTCACCCCCATCCTCACCTAGGGTGTCCACTTATTGTCAGGGTGGGATACAAGGACAGGATGATGGATTGTGTAGAGCATGAGTAGACTGTATAGATTGTATAGATCTAGTGGTAATTGGCTGTTTGGATGTGGACTGTCTTGGTATCTTGGAAGATACCTGCTAAGATGGTGGGGAGGGGAGTGCTATAGGACTTGCTGAGGCAGCAGCCTCACAACTCGTTTTAGAGGACTGGGAGATACTGAGGGGGAGGACTGCCCTTGCACAGGACCTGGTTGATAGAGGAGAGGGCATTGGGTAGAAGGTCAGCCTTTACCTGCTGGACTAAATGGGAGGGAGCACACAGTGTGGACATCTCCATACGCTGGGTTAGTGCAGAGGGATCTGCCCATCTCTGCCTGGCATAGTCTAGGAGGTTTCCAGTATGAGTGATGTTGGCTAGAACTATTTTTTAGTGCACCTAGGGTACCTCCACTGCTGGCACCACCATGCTGGTGTTTCAGCATGGGATCAGTGAGGAGCTTGGTGCCTTGGGTGACCACGCCTGGGGACCTGGAAGCAGACCAGCTTCCAGGCCCTACGGAAGTCCTATTAGAAATCCAAGAGCTTCCATATGGGGAGACCTTGCAGGTAGAAGGAGCTGCTGGTTGCATTGGAAGTGCTGGAGGAAGGTGCAGCCAATCAGGCTAGACACCATGTTTCCTGGCTACTGCTACTGTACATGAGCATCTTCAGGGCCTGAATGTGTGACCCCCTTGCTACTCTACTCTGCTTGCACCCCCTGCTTTGGGACTATGCTGGTGGCTGTGGCATGGCAGAAGCTGGGGTCCTGGCACCCCAGTGAGAGGTAGGGAGGTAGAGGGCATGGGGCTAAGTACCACCCAGATCCCCAGCTCTTCCAGAGGCTTGGCAGGCACATGCTTGTACCCCTCCTCACCCTTCACAAGTGTCTTTTTCACCCCTCCTGTGCAGTGGCCACCATAGCAAATCTGGAGGCTGTCTTGATCTTTGGGGTCCCCACTTCCTGAGCAAGTGCCTACATGTATGTTTCGAAGGGTGGCAGCTCAATCTTGGGCATATCGCAACACAAGCTGTAGCATTTGCTGATGGTGGGGAGGAGGATCTGATTACTTGAGGTGGTATAGGTGGAGGTGGTGGAGGGCCTAAGCTTTGAAGAGAAAAATAAAGGACATAAAGGTGTTGGGTTTCGTATCAATAGAGGACAGAGTAGCAGAAAACCGGAATGTCATCTACGATGGCCATCCTATGTAGATGGTGGGGGTAGGGGGGAGGAGGAGACTGAGTAGGCAGGGCACCTATCAAATAGGTGCTGATAGTCCCTGAAGGTATTTATTGCTTGTTCTTGCTTGCAGGACCTTTACCTTTCCCACCCCCTTTGGAGGATGAGGATAAGGATCCCTGGCCTTTTCTCCTGCCCTTGTTGGGTTTGGGGAGCCCTGTGGCCCCTCTAGGGGAGACTGGGCAGGGGGAGCCCACTGGCCCTGTTAAGTCTCCCCCAGGTTAGGCACTGTTCTCTGCCATGGGAGGTGAGACGGGGAAGGGGTCAGATGGGAGGAGGGCATGTGCTCCCCCTCAATCTGAGATGAAGAGGGTGGCTTGCTTTGGGGTGGGGGGGAACAGAGTGGCTCCTCCAGCTGCAGTGGGTAGGGGGCTGTGGGTGGGGGGTGTTCTTCATGTGAGGGACTGGGGCTGGGGCTGAGGTGTAAACATAAAAAGGACAAACACAGGAGGGAGGAGGGAAAGCACGCTGCTGGCTTACTCAGCCATACACAAAACACCGGGAGAGGGGGAATGGAGAACAAGACTCATCACAGGAAGGTCAACATAGGGGTTGTCTTTGGAGTAGTTAGCAGGAAAGCAGATGGCATTTGCTGGTGGAGGGGCCTCACTACCATTGTGGAGTCCCTTCTTGTTGCAGGTGGCTGCAGCAGCAGGTGGTGGCTATTGGTGGGTGAAGCAAAAGGCCACTCCTTCCTCTGAGAAGGGAGAGAGGTTGTTGGTCTATGTGAAGGTGATAGTGGGGAGAGCAGGAGCCTGTGGCAGCTCAGCAGAGCTCCTGCTGCTCCCTGGCCCAGCAATCAGGGGGAGGTAAGACCTCTGTACCTCAGTGCCTCTGATACTGGAAAAGATGGATCTAAGGTCTGACGCAGTAAATGGCTGTTCTTCTGTGGGCTTGAATCTCCTCTGGTTGAAGAGGGCTTAAAACTTAGGTCTCCTGCTTACTGAATGACTGGTATAACCACTTGGCTATCATGGAAAATACAACTGCCACCATTACTTTTCCTAGTTGAACATAGTGCTATTGATGAGAATTAGATATGCTTGGAGTATGCTAAATTGGGTTTTTTCACTCCAAAGATTAAGATGCCATGCTGGATTGTAAATGGAGTTGAAGTGAGAGCTAGGGGGGCCTGTACACATGTAGGGATGCTGCTCCAGTGTGCTGTAATTATAGCACATTGGGGTAGACTCGATTAATTGAGTCTCCTGGAGCATGCCACACCTCCTGCTACAGAGGAAGGCAAAATCCCTCACAGTCTGCACCAGTCTGTCCCTGTAGTAAAATTCCTTCCTGATCCCAAATATAGCAATCAGTTTGATCCTGAGTGGAGGGGCAAGACCCTCTAGCCAGGTACCTCCAGCTTTGATCCCAGTAGGAATATTTGCAAACTCTAGTCAAAGTCCTCAACCTTGGCTATAGCTAACACCCAATGCCTCTTAGGTACCCTCATACATATAGCAGGAAGGGGTGGCTTGGGGGGG
>NW_017729034.1:37909387-37919910 GCF_001723915.1 Gavialis gangeticus | reverse complement strand
GGGGGGGTTGGGGGGGGGGGGGGTGGTGACACAACCAGCAAAGCCCAGAAACCTGGGAAATACTCATAATAGAACATAGGCATAGCTACACCTAGATCATCTCTGACCAGTGACTGTACATCCTCTTCTTGAACACTTCCCATGATGGAGAGGCCACAACTTCCCTAGGTAGTCTTTTCCACTGCTTCACTGTTCTAACAGGGAAGAAGCTTTTCTGGATATCCAGGCTAAACCTACTTTGCTGCAACTTCAAGCCATTATAACTTCATACCACTGGTCTGTGCCCTCCCCTCTACAGCAAAAGAGAAAAGGTGCTTTCACTCTTCTTTATAGCAGCCCTTCAAGTAATTGAAAACTGCTATCATGGCCCCTCTTATGTGCCTTTTCTGGAAGTTGAATATGCCTAGCTCTTTCAGCCTCTCTTCATATGACTTTCTTTATCATCTTTGTTGCTCATCTCTGGACCCCCTCTACCTTCTCCACATACTTTAAAAAATGTGGAGTTCAGAAATGCACACACTGCTCCAGATGAGGCTTAACCAGTGCTGAGTACAGAGGCACTATTACCTCTTATGTCTTGCATCTGATGTCTCTATTAATGCAGCCCAAACTGCATTTGCCTTTTGCGTGGCTGCATCACACTGCAGACACATCCTGAGTCTGTGATCTACCAAGACTCCCAAGTCCTTTTCCATAGTGCTGCCATCCAGCCAGATGTCACCCATTTTATATTTGTGTTTTTGATTATTCCTCCTGAGGAGTAGCACCTTACATTTGTCCACATTGAATTCAGTCGCTGAAAGTCTGTGAAGTATCTCTACAAATTCACTTTCCTGCCTACTTTTCTTTTAATTTCCCTGACATTTCAGCCACTATTCTTTTCATGTCCTCTGAAGTTGTATCAGTCATCCTGTACTGGGAAGAGTTTTTTTTCCCCCTGGAAGCTTTTCATTCCAACCCAAGTAAAATATATTGTTTCTGTTCTCCCAAGATAGATAATAGGGTAATTCAGGGCAATGCATATTTTAGCTCTGTCACTTTGAGTTGTGGGCGCTCATCTCCTCTCAGGAGCAGGACATTTTATTCTTAATGAATTAAAAAGAATTGAACATGAAAAAGAAATTGCAGTGAAGAAGTCCCAGGTACTTAGTACTGACAGATAGTCTTTGTGTCTTTTTATCATAAACCTATGAAAAGTCAGAGTTTTTTCCTGTTCAGATGTTCAGATGTTATTACCATAAATTACTGCATAGCAAGTTTTTGGTAATATAAGTCTTTGGTTTTACAGACCAAACACTTATATTTGAACTAATTGCCAAATTTGATATGCTTTCTTGACATCCTGCACATACATCTACAATGGATTTTATTTTCTAGATCAAAAGAGAATAGGTAATGCTCATTCTCTTCTTGTGTTTTGAAACACTATTCATACAATATATTCCTTTATCAAGGATCCATTCTCAGGAGATGAACATGAGTTCATAACACTGTAGGATGAGGAAGCTATCATTCTTTCTGCTATATTTCATGCTCACAGTTAATATAGTTCTTTCAGATCCATGCCATTTCATGAACTATGGGACTCTATGCATTCCTAAATTTGACATCTAGTCAGAGATCTCTGTCAAACTCCCTCCGGTTTGCAGAGCTCTCAGGGCAGCTTATTAAAAGTAAACAAGAACATCTCACTTTAAAAAGATGTCTTGAGGAGATCATCTCTTGCTTTTTTTTCTTAGGGCTTTGTTAAATGGTAATTTTAGGTGGCTTCTGGAGCTATTAACTCCTGGACTGGCCTCACATTAACACTGTTAAGTATCTTAAAGCAGTAGTTCTCAACTGTTTTTGTACCAGGACCCATTTGTAAACATTGATGGCCAGTCCCAACCCAGTGCCCCTCACTCCTGACCCGCTGCCCCCCACCTCCAGGCCCCAGACCCCCCAATGTGTGGGGCAGGGGGAGGGTGTGGGGTATGGGGGAGCCCCAAGCAGCCCCTTGCAGGCTGGAACTCTGCCAGTGTGCAAGGGAAAACCATGGTTTCCCACGGTTTTCTCCTTTAAAGGAGAATCCATTTTTAAAGTTTGCTGATCCATTTTAAAGTATGTTCATGACCCTTTCATATATTTTTGTGACCCACTTTTGGGTCATGATTCATGGGTTGAGAAATGCTGGTTTAAAGTATTCATTATGCAGCTTAAAGTTATGCCACTCTGAGGCAGGATTATCTCCACTCCACATGACCTTGCTCCTATTTGAATAGGGTGTGGCCATGCCCCACAGCTGTGCTGCTCCAGATGAAGTCCTCAGGCCTTGATACACATTACAGGGTAAACCAAACAACCGTTAACCTAATCCACATGCCCCCCTGACTCCCTCAGCAAATTCCTGGACCAGAGGTAGGAACTAGGGACAGACCCAGCACCACAGCCTGGAGCTTGCTCACTGCATTCAGGCCCAGTGATCCAGGAACATGGTGGGGGAGGGAGAGAGGTGGTAGTACAGGGATGGGATTACCTATCCCTTCTGGGCTTGGGAGTTGGCTGTGAGTGGAGCAGCCTTCCCACCTGCTCTATGCAGCCCCAGTGCTGAGTCCCACAATCTGCTAAGAGCTGAATGCCATGGCTAGAAGTTGATTGAAATCCTCTCTGGGATGGAGAGGTTATTGAATGCCAGTGCTGTGCAGCCCATAGGGCATGCTGCTCACTACGTATTAGGAAGGGGATCGATGGGGCAGAAGCCAGCTTGTCAGGTGTGATGCTGCACATCTTTGGAATTGGTGTTGGCTTTGGCTACAGGCAAATGAAAGTAGAGCTTCTTAAAAAGGCACTGATGCACCCTGGAGGGCCTGGGCAGAGGCAGAGGAGGAAACAGGTTTAACAGGGGTGTCTGCAGACAGCGTAATCCCAAAGCTCAAGCTGGGCTGGGATTGGGGAAGAGACAGGGCTGGGAAGGGACAGAGATCCAAGACCAGCACCAGGCAGCATCTATGCCTCCAGTCCTCCTCCCCCACTCTCTGTGGTTCAGGTTCTACATGGGAGAGCTGGGCACTGGGATTTGCCAGGCACTGGGCAGGGAGTGAACAGCTAGGCATCTCTGATTGTGGCCTTCCCCCTCAGCTTGGTGAAAGCCCCCACTTGCTTTGCTGGGACTTGATCCTATGATCTTCCCCCAGAAAAGCTTCCTTTCCCCTCCCCTCCCCCGCTTCCAAAGTAGCTGCATCCTAGGGAGGGTGTTACCTCTCAGCTCCATGTTCTTGGGGAACCCTGGCACAGGACGCAGCCTGTCTGACTCACAAAGAATTTTCCCTCCCTCACCTCTACCTGAACTAGAACTGATTACGAAAGACAATGAAGATGCAGTGGGAGACACACCTAAAGCCCTCCAGATAAGGGTGACAAGAATGAAGCAACTCCCCTAGGTCTCATTTGCATTTGAGATGGAACCAGATGACAATTCATTTACATGGGAGATGGAGAACAGAAGGTATTTTCATTAGCATTCAGGATGGGGAACAGAGAGCATGAAGCAAAGACCGTAGTGAATTCTGGGATCAGAGAAGCAGTGAAACACTGCATGATGGGGAATCTGTGGTCCAAATGAATCAACCCACATTTACACACATGCAGCTCAGCATTTGTTAGACCAATTCTAGTTTGGATTTACAAAGGACTTCCCTCCCACCCCCATCTAACCAGAACTAAGCAGAAGTAAAGTTTAATAGGCATCTTGGGCCGTATGTTCGCCAGTCCCACTATGGGAGGCCTATTTAAACTTGATTGACTAACACTCAGTCACCGGGTTAGGGAATGCTGAGGCAAGAGACTGAGTCAGAGGGGGTATGGGCAACATTTGAACAATAGTAAAGGGTTCATTGCAGCGTCCATCCCATTGGAGCCCTGACAACAAATGCTGTCATACTTTTCCAGGATGACTGGTGGAAGTCCTCCCCACAAAGTTTATGAATAATAATCCCCTTAAGTCTGTTTAAAGACTACAGTAAGATCTGGAAAAGTCATGCTAAGATGAGGCTTATTCACAACAGGTAAAAATACAAAACCCTGACACTGCAAGCTATCTATTGTTTCTGAAGAAACAATGAGGTATCCCATCCAGTATATCTGCTATCCATAAGAATTTCAAGCTGACTCATAAGTGTCTGGTTACTCCTTAAAAACTTATGTTTTTCCTGGTTGTTAATCAGTTTCTTGAGATGTTCCAAACCAGATAGTCCCTTGTCAATAGAAAAGACAATTATTTACACAATTAAAAGGATGCTTTGAAGAATCTGAACTGAAGGTTAAAAAAGCTGTAAAATCAGCAAACAAGCATGCTTCAAGAGAGAAATCTCCCTGACACCATCCACTGTTGTTCTCGAGAAGCTGGATGAAACAGATCATCTCCCTTCAAGGACTGTGCTAAGAACTTTACCTGTCAGCATGGGAACCTGAGTGCCTTGGACTGGTGAGATCCCAGCTCTTGCTCTCTCTCTCTCTTTCTCTTCTTCTCTCTCAGCATAGATTTCTGAACCTGAATTGTATTAGTTAAGCGCGAGCTAGGGTAGTATTGTAATTGTTTTGATTGTTTTCCTTTGCAGGTCTCTTATTATTAGTACCATTATACATTTCATATACTTAGCAATAAATAACTTTTATAGTCAAACTGGTAGTAACTGGGTATATTTTTCCTTCTCTACTTCTCCTTCCCCACTTTTTCTGCAGCAACACTTCTTTTACCTAAGCTAAAGATTCCTGTGAAGCCCAGAAATACTGTGGGGTCTGCTCATCAAGAGGCTACCACTACTAGGACAGTTAGGGCAAAAGGTTGGGACGTGCTGAGTTTGAAACACATAAGGGGATCAGCTTGTAAAGGCTGATTGACCCAATTTGGCTCAGACGTGCCCTAATAAACTGAATGCTGACACCATGAGGGTGTCAGCTAAACACCCAGCTGGATTCAGAGGTATTCTGTTTGCTTGTGTCTGATTGCATTTTATTGTTACCTTAATGAACTGATTCCTGGCACATGAGGATGTCAGCCTGTCCATGCTGATCAACCCAGCCGGGTCAGGCATGTCATGTTCATTTGTGTGTGTTTGTGTGTATGACTGATTTGGTGACTGGAGGAACCCAGCCCCATTGAAATTGAGTCCTGCAAGATAGCTCCACTGGGGGTGAGGACTTGCAGAAGGGAGATATACAGCTCTGTATAGACACATAAGTACCACAAGCAGCACATTAATAGAATCACAAAGACCCTAGAAATGTATCCCTAATAAATGAGCATACCCCAAAGTGATTGGGCAAATATGATAACAAGGGCTCCCTGCTTGAAGGTTTTTGGCAATACCACTCCACCATTGGAGGCAGGATCTAGGTGAGCAGGTAACCTTTCCATGCAGCCCCACCCACTGAATCCCTCAGCCTCTCTCTTGAGAAACCTTGCCACCTCCCTCCCCTCCCCACAGCGGTAGTGGCCTTAGGGGAGGGAAAACTGGGTGACTGCTTGGGGCCCCACATTTTAGGGGGCCCAGATTTTTTGGGGGGACTGAAGTTTTTGCAAGAAAGTAGCTCTATTTGCATTTTAACACTCGACTATTTATCTAATTCCCCCCCAAAATATTAAAAAGATCCATGATACAACTGTGGTGGGTTAATATTTACCTGAGTACATACCTCTATGGGGCCTCAAATGACTCTCTTGCCCACAGCCCCAACAACCCTAAAGCCACCACTGCCCATACTCTGTAATGCTGCAGCTGCACTGGGTGTGCGATGGGTGAAGCACAGAGAATCACAGAGAAGGAGGGCTGGAAGGGACCCCCCTGCTCACCAGGCCTTTGGTGACAAGTCACAGCTGTGCAGGTAGGGGGCCAGTCAGAGAAGGTTTCTAGACTAAAGGTGTGACTGTTCCAACTCCAAGCTAGCTGTTCAACATTTGTGTGGCTTACAGCATAAGATGTAACAAGGCTGTTATTTATGTGAAAACACACTTGAAAGAAAAGCATAGCTCTCAAGTAATGTTATCTATCCCTTTAATTGGTTGCAATGAGGTGACTAATAGACTAAGGCTGCAGAGTATTCAGTGCTCTAGCAAGACTGTAGCCTTCAGGGAAGTGGGTGGATAAAACCCAGTAACATTTATGGATGTTGGTTGTTCTAGGTACTTATCTTCCTCTGCCTGGATCACTAATTTGCAGAGTAACCAATATGGTCTGGTTTGTCTTCCTGCTTTAATGCTATCTACCCTTCTCTTTCACCCCCTTCTCTCAGATGCTGGGTTTATTCCCTCATGTTGTTAAAAGCAACCACTGTAGCTGTTTTGATGTTCTCTATTAACAATGAACAATTTCTTAGATAAATGTCAAGAAGGCTGGGAATTTTATAATATATGCTTTCCACTTGAAATGCATCTTTAATTGTGAAAATTCTTAGAATTATTTGTTAGAATTCTATCTAGACATCTGAACCATTTTAATGTATTTTATGCATTTTCTTCATGAAATAAGATAGGGAAATCCTTTAGGAAAATGGATATATACTCCACATGAAAAAAAAATTGGTATAGAAATTATTGAGCAGAAGGCATTTCTGTAATTAACATTTACTCGGTCATTAAAAATAGACTAAACTCATAATTAATCAAAGGAAAGGGAGAAGAGTTACAAAATTTTCTCATTACAGGATACTGAGGGAACTGAGACAAAGACTTGTAGTAACAAAAGTCCATTAAAGCACTGTAGGGACAATAAAAAGATATAAAAAATAAACTTAACAGATTCCAGTAAGCATCCAGAGTTACAAAGTATGCATTTTTGTACAGTAAATGAAGTATTTCAAAGCAACCAATTTACAATTGAAACATGTCTTGAACAAAAGGGCAGGGGGAAAGTACATCTAGTTGGAAAACCAAGAATTATCTAAGATATCTTTTTCAGGATTAAAGAAAACGAACTCTGCCTCTCTTCATACATTAGTAGAACGTCTTTTCTATTAGCATAATAAAAACCACATATGTCTTTAGCTCTATTTCACCTGTTATGACACTGAGCTCTTAGACGTTGAAGCTGCAACATCAGTTACTTTTTTCTCTAGCTTTAGGCAATCTATACATGTTGACAGAAGTCATCTTTATCATCGTTATCACCATTCTCCATACACAAACTAAGTAGGTCAGTGTCCCATCAAGGATGATCCAGAGTGCCTATTGGGAAGCAGGGTGGCATCTGCAGGTAGCTAATGAGAATACTAGGCATAGGGCTGTGTCAGCTTCCATTTTTCCTTAGAGTAGTTGTCTGTCTCACAGCTGCAGATGAGACGCCTGTATCCTCTCCCAGAATCTAGAGGACCCAGATGGGAGGCGCCTATATAGCTGATAGCAGTGTTACAGTTAGTATAAGGAACAATATCTTCTCTTCACTGTTGGAGATGGCTGCCTTTGCCTAGCAGCCTGCTGGTTAGAGCACTCATCAATGAAATGGGAGCTTGGGAGCATCCTCTCAGGGTTCAAACATATATCTGTAATTTCTTAGGAGCTTGTCCTGATTATCAGGCTATCAGCTAGTCTGGATGGGCTGACTCCAGCCTCTCTGTTGAAACTGGGCTACTTGGCAGACAAGGGTCTCTGCTGCTATGTTATTTATGCTTTTCAATCAATGTCTTTTTAACCAATGAAAAAGTATAGTCTAGGAAGCAAGCAAGAGGGTGTGTAACTCAGTAGCTCAGTGTAAGGGACTAGGTCTTAGGCAGTCTTGCCTAATGTTTAGGCAACTGAGGGAAGGACAGGGGCTGAGCCAGGATTTGGCTTGGAATCCGATACCACATCGGGGAATAAATTGGTAGGTGGTGTTCGCAGCAGCTAATCGGGAAGCCAGCTAGTTAATTGGATGGGGCATAGCTCATCAGTCAGAGACTCAAGGCAGGTGTGGCTGCCTAGACAAGTAGTCCAAGCTAGGTTGCCTGCTGAGGTCCCTGGCATCAAATGAAGAGGTAACTATCTTACTCTTCAGCTGCTCACCAGGGCACCCCTGGTGAGGACCAGGAGCAATGGATACAAACTCCTAGAAGTCCACTTCAGGCTCAATTCCAGGAAAAACTCCTTCACAGTCAGGGTGTCCAGACTGTGGAATAAACTCCCTGCAGTGGTGGTGCAGTCACCTACCCTGGAAATCTTCAAAAGGAAACTGGGCAGTCACCTTGCTGGGACACCTGACCCCAGTTGTCTTTTCCTTCCTAGTGCAGGGGGACTGGACCTGATGATCTACAAGGTCCCTTCCAGCCCCTTCTAATCTATGAATCATGGGAGGGAGGAGACCTGGGTTATGGTCCCTGATCCCAGCATTGTTAGTACATTTTATAATGCTTAGTCATTGGATAAAAACAAAATTAGCTCTGGCATCAGGGACAGGAGCCTAGGACTTCCCTCATATAAGAAAATATTGTCTCAGCTCAGCTGTTCTCTTCTGCTTGTTGTTCTGGCCTCGTGAATCTATACTCTTGACTGTCCAGTGGGCTCATTACAACTGGTGAAAAGATACCCAACCAAGATACTTCAAACTTGTGTGCAGGCCACTGTCTCAGGACATGGTAAATTTTGGTTTGAATCTTTTCAGGCTAGGGAGGGCCTAACCTGGGTGTCTGACTTCTTAGATGTGTGTCATTAGGCAAGTTCTGAGGTTGCCTAAGGAATTAGGGAGTTTTAAGTAATTTTACACATATCGCTTATGGATTTGGATTGCAACAGTGTTTAAATGGGAGCTAGGTGTTTCTGTGGCTCATGTGGAATGTTTCTGAGAATGAATAGCAGCCAGATATCCATGGAGGTTTGCAGCTGCTTGAGTGGGGTCCGTCGGATTACTCTTTGTAAGTTAGGTGCCTCAAGTCTGTCTATGTCCTGTTTAAGTGTCGACAAGTTTGATTTATATCTTTTCCTTGAACTCTAGGCCCAATGGGACCACTCTTACCATTAAAATTAAGAACTTACATGTATATTTGCAAGACTGAAGCCTTAAAGGTAAGGTGCAACAGATGGATGAGACCAAAAGCAGATCCAGAGGAGGTGCAGTGGTACAATTGCACCTCATTTTTAGACCACATCACAGAAGCACCTGGTGGGGGCCTTAAAATAAGACCTCAAAACCAGGTCAAAATTCCCAGCCCCACTCCATGCTCAGTGGCACACCCCCTCCCCTTACATTCCCCTACCTCCCACTCACCTCTGCCATTGTCCCCACTGTTTCTGGATGCCCCTGGGGTGGGAGGAGCTCCAGAGCTGCTCCTGCTCTGCTCCAGCTGGTCTGCACAGGGATCCAGGTATGGGCAGGGTCAGTGGCAGTGGTGCAGTGATGACAGCATGTGGGTTCTTCCTCTTTGCCTAATCCCTCTGGGTGTTCTTCAGCAGTCTGGGAGCATGTTCAGGGAGGGGGAAACTGCCTGCCATCATCACCACCTCTGCCACTGTCTCAGGCTGAGCCCAGATCTCTGTGCAGCCCAGCTGGAGTGTGGCAGGAGTGGATTCTGAGCTCCTTGTGCCCTTGGGGCAGTCAGAAACAGTAGGAACAATGACAGCATCAATGATTAATAGGGGATGAAGAGGGATGGGGATTTGCCATTCTTCTATCTGTTATTTAGCTCAAGCTGGGTTGCTTTTTTTCCCAAGCTACTTTGTGTCTGAAAGCTTGCCTGATATCTCTTCCAACTAAACTGTTGTCTCAGGAAGAGAGATAAAAAAAGCAACCTAAAACCCCACTAAACCCTTGCCCACTATTTCCTGGACCATCATGGCATTAACAGCATTCCAGCCCTACTACAAACTTAGCAAAGGAATTAGAGGACCTTTTTAAATTTGTTTTGTCCTTTCCTAGTGACCCACAATAGCTGAAAATCTTCAGTATCAGATTTCATAAAATAACTCCAGCACCTGAATGAAGAAAATCTTCCTTTCATTAGGATGGAGAGAATCAGCTGCAGTGCTCAAAAGGATTTATACTGTTGTGGTATCATACTCAGATCTCTTTAAAAGGCTGATACTGGTGGGAAGGGCTCCTGTATAAACACCACAAGCAGCAGCAACAGGAAAAGTATTTAAACCCATATCCACAGTGCCATCCTTGAAGAGGGTAATAAAGGCATGGAAATCTCTTGTGCTTCCTCCCCTAGACAGAGGAAGCAAAAACGCCAACCCCCCTCCCTCCCACCCCAATATTAATCCCACTAGTTTCATTAATTGCAGGCCGCTAGTATAACTGGAATCCAAGCCGTTAGACAAATTCACAGAGGACAGATCCATTGGGAGCTACTAAGAAGAATCAAGGATGTATCCTCTGACATCCCTAAACCCCTCAATGATGGTTGATGTCAGGGAAGGTATGACAGGGGATGGATTGCACTAGACATACCGTGTACATATATTTTCCTTCTAAAGCTGTGCTTCTCAACTTTTACTGGTTCAAGGCACCCTACAGATTTTTTTGGAATTTAGCTGTATGTCAAAACCACTGAGCTAGTATCAGGTTGGGGGGGGGGGG
>NW_017729034.1:37894562-37909264 GCF_001723915.1 Gavialis gangeticus | reverse complement strand
GCTAGTTTCAGGTTGGGGGGGGGGGGGCAGGGAGAAGGCAGGACCTCACTCCACCATGCCCTGTTTTTCCATCCTGCTTCCTTATCCCCACATCTAATCTATACATGAAGGGGCAATTTCTGCTGCCCCCAGGGCAGCCTCTGCGGAGACGCACACCAGCAACTTAAGTCATGTGTACTTGCAGCCCCTTCCACTGGCCTTAGAAGCACAAGAGGATCTGAGGATGAGCCAGGCTGAAGTCTGTGGCCCCTGCAGCCCCACATCGCTCTGCTGACCCATACATGTGGCAGAATGTGTTACTGTGAGCACAGGGACTGCTGGGCAGTGGAAAGCAGCTCGTCTGGGGAGGGCACCACTTGTCTGCAGGGCACTGGCACACGTGACAGAAGAAAGATCAATCACTTATCTCTTGGCATTAGGTCTGGGCTCCCTGGCACACTTGGAAGGAACTTCCGTTACCCACATTGAGAATCACTCTTTTAAACCATCTACTACTTGCCACTGTTGGAGACAGGATACTGGGCTGGATTAATTAGACTCAGTATGGCACCTCTTGTGTTCTTCATATCAGTAGATGGATGGATGATTGGCGTGGACACATAGCAGTGGCTACATATGGGCAGCAGGAGCAGTTTTTTGAGGGGCTGGACAGGCTTTTATTCCTACTTTCTACCCTGTACCAGTACTATTAATTCCTGAGATGTTGGGCTATAGCAGATGCACCATATGACACCTGACTGAAAGACATGAAATTGCCAGTTTTTTATTGAAATATCCTTTGGATACTGAAGCTGCTCTTTCCAGTGTTATGGTTGCTACTTCTTACTATATTAAAATGCATAATTCTATGATAGGAAATGTTACAGAATGAATGAATGGAATTTGTGGGCCTTTCAGTGCACAAAGTCTATATAATAATGATAAAAAGCTTTTCAGCCAAAGGTTTCAGCAAAATTGGGACAACAAAGAAAATTAGCACAAAAGACAATTGAACAGGAAAGAGAGATTTTAAAATAAATATGTTTAAGAGTTCAATTCAATAGCTCCTTTCAATAAAAAATGACTAAAGGCCCTAGGAAGCCAGTAGAAAAAATATAGGTGGTTGTAGTGCTAATGGGCTGTACTCATGGTGGTTAGTGCTCAGAGTGACTAGGAAATATTTTTGGATCTATGAAACAATCACAAGAAGTCAAGAAAAGTTACAGAATGAAGTTGGAGTCAGCAGGCTTGATTTTTACCACTGACAGCATGGGGTGACATATTTATATTGCCAATCTTTATGTCCAAGTGTGCTTTAACCAGCAGGAGATGCCAATTTAAATTGCTGCTCTCTCCTGGAGGATCTAGAAACTTGATACCTACAACTGGAGTGTCTTCAGAGCCCTTCTGACAAGAGGATGCCCTGAGATAGCGCTGAAATGATGCATCCCAGGGCACATCTCTTCCTTTCCTAGTTAACACATGCCAGCCTCTGCTGGCCTGCCTCCAGCTTATTAGCTAAACAGAAGTCACAGGCTCTTTGAACCCTAAGTGGCCTTCCCCAGTTGGAGACCCCCACACAATCTTTCCTTTGCAGCAGAACCTACATATAATTTATAAAGTATTTAGGGGTAGGAAGTGCTAGAAATAAGGGTTTTTTTTAAACAACCATGATAATTAAACTAAACACTGAGCAAAATAGTTAGCCATGTTAGTCTGAAATCAGTCAAAAGGCAGGATACATATTCATCTTTATAGACTAACTAAATAAGATATATACATACATACACACACACACATATACTTTTAAACACATACATACATGTATAAACACACATATATATACATAAACTTCTCTCTTTCTCTCTCTCTCTCTCTCTCTCTCTCTCTCTACACACACACACACACACACACACACACACAGAGCACAAACCTTCATGGGCCCAAGTTTTCCATATGCTCAGGATCAAAGTCTGAAGAATGCCAGTCCTGTGGTGCTCATGGATTCCAAAAAGCCTGGATGAAAAATAGAGCCCTGACTGTATTATCTACATCTCACATGCTGTGAGCATGTGATTACTGAGAATTTTTAAAAAATTACTGACCTCACTAGTACTTAGTTTGGATTCTTTATTAGAAGATGCTATGCTTAGGTACACAGGCTCAGAGCAGGACGTCAACCCTCTGCTTCTGTTTGCTTTTTTCGCTACTCTCTCTTACAGCTTTTTATGTGCCTATCATCTCTGTACCTGCCTGCAGGAGTAAATGGTATCTCCAATTTCCTGAACAATTTCCAGCATCTCCAATTTCCAGGAGGGGAACAAAAATTCCTTTGTGCTAGTTGCACAGTTTAAAGAGTTGCATTAACACTCTTTAAGGGAGGGATTAGAAACATAAAGGATGATCTAGATGCTGCTAAAGGCTAGGGTACTTCAAATCTAAGTATAAACTTTTAGGCTGGCTGTAACAGGGAACCCTAGCCCTGTTACCAGAAGGTAGGTTGACCCCTTCAAAACCAAAACTTTCTGGGCACAGCATGCTGGGAAGTGGGGGGGGGAGGTTAAAAGCTGAGCCTTGCTAGCTAGTCAGCTGACCAGAAGGGGGTAGGCCAGGACTATAAAAACCCTGGGTTGGGCAGCAGTAGAGTTCAGCAGCCAAAGGGGAAGCAGTGCATCCCAGAGCTCCCTGGAGAGGCTTGGAGAGCGGTCCAGTGGCTGCAGGAGGGGAACTACTGAGGACTCCCGGAGAAGTGGCAGCAACTCCAGAAGGACTGCACCAGACAGTGGGGGGAGCAGAAGCGCGAACTCCTGAGAAACTGTAAGCTGGCATGCTGCCTTCTTTAATTATATTTGCTTGGTGGCATTTATAGCCCAGGGACAGGACTATTCATATTTTCTTTTTTTGTTATTGAACAATACTGGTGGTTTGGGTGAGGCTACTGGGGAAGATGGAGGCCTCATTGGAGCCCTGCTACAGCATAAGAACTCCAGCACCTGCATAGGCACAGTGTTCGGGGTGCACAAGCACAGTGACAGAGGGCGCAGTATTCAGGGGTACAGGCCCAGCCTCAGAGGCAAGCCTAAAAGGCTGGGGTGGCCTGGTCACCCAGGGTGCAACTGTATGTGTTTTGGGTTTTTTTGTTTTTTCTTTTCTTGAACTAGGACGTTGGAGGTCTGGGATCTTTACCCGGCTCCGGACTTGTGACCCCCTGACTGTGGGGCTGGTAGGCGGGCCTCTGGGCCAGGAAGGCTGTGCTCCAGATTGGAGCAAAAAGGAGGGCCACAAATCCCGAGACTAAGGAGCTAGAACCTTGGAGTCAAACCCTATATAGTGGGTTTAGATGGGGAGGCCTAGCTAGAGAGACTGGGGTCAAGGCCAGTGTTAGCAGAGGACCCCAACATACAAAAACAATAGGTAGCCTTGCCCAAAGTATGGTTCTCCAATCAGGAAATAGAAATACAGTCATTTGATTAATGAGGATACACTAAGCAAATCACCTTGAATTTTGAATCGCCAGAGGAGATATTATTTGGAGAGAACTATTCAAAATCAATTCACTGATTAAAGAGAAAAATCAGAAAATAACATTTCCCAACTAAATCTGAATAGCAGATTAAAGGCAATCAAAATCTGCTCTCAGGTTTTCCTACTGCAGAAACAGACTGGATTTATTTAATTTGCTATTTGGAATGACTTATCATTACAGGTTATTATATAACAGTTTGATATGGCATCTGTATGTATGTTAAGAATGGTAATTAATCAAGCAGTGATTACAATGCAAAATGGTGAAGCCACCCATACTCACCACCATTGAAAATGTCAATTTATCACTATCTGTGTGCATCTAATCTAATCTACTGTGCAGTAAAGCATCCCCATCTACATGTGTGGGATTTACTGAGCAGTAAATTAGTCTACTGCACAGTTACCTAGTACCTATAAATACAGGTACTATATTAACTGTGCAATAATTACTGCACAGTAGTGCTCATTCAGACACTGACTGGAAACAAATTTGCTTCTGATCAGCCACACAAGCAGGGAGCCACAGGGGATAGGGAGTTCTCTCTCCCTGGTCCTGGTGCTGCTTAGCTTCCAGCTGGATGGGGTTGCTTTTTGCCTCCCTGTCCCAGTGCTGTGCAGGGACTGGGGACCTCTCTGCTTTGCTGCTCAGCTGGGAGCTTGTCTGCAGCTGTTCTGCCCAGCTGGGGGCTCATTGACAGTCACCCCATAAGCAGGAGTTTCCCACCCAGAAAAGGCCTGGCTGAGACCTGTCCCACTCCTGGGGAAGCTGCCAGTGAGCCCCAGCTGGGCAGGGATTACCTATCTAGCTGGGCATTCACTGGCAGCTGCCCCAGGAGTGGGAGAGGTCCTGGGCAGCTGGGGGTCACCGGCAGCTGTCTTAGAAGCAAGACAGGTCCTGGACAGCCCCCTGCTGGGCAGGGAAGCCCCACTGAGTATGGGGCTCACTGGCAGCTATGTGTCCTGATGTACACAGGGCCAGGACATCTCTGCCAGCTGCAGCAGCAGCTGTGTCCTGGCCCCATGCACATCAAGATTCCTCCTGATGTGCACAGGGCCAGGAGACAGCTGCCACTACAGCTGGCAGAGATGTCCTGGCCCTGTGCAAATCAGGATCAGCCCCTGTCCCCTTTGCCACTCCCTGGGCTAGCACTCCATGGAAGCCTGGAGCCCCCCCTGGCTGCTGCAGGGGCCATAGCAGGGCAGGAGGAGCTCTGTATTGGGTGGCTCCCACTGGGAGCAGATCTGCTCCCAACAGGATGCATGTGTAGACATGTTCCTGGGAAGGCTTAATGTGCAGTATTTTACTGCACAGTAGGCCTATATTGCCTTATAGCACATGTAGATGTGCTCTCTGAGGATGTTAGTTTGCTGTTTCATGGGTACAAATAGCAAAAATATAGTACCATGGAGATGATAGTGTAGTAGTTGACATTTTAATCCCTTTTTTGCATATGTAAGTGTCTGCTGTTGCTGTTGACAGAACTCTTATACACTTAGTCACTGGATTTGTAACACATGTAGTCATAAAGTGGAGGTTGGGAAGATGCATCTTGGTGAGAAGGACACAGTTTTAGTACTTAGGAGGTACCTAAGGTGAAATTCTATTCTTTCTTGATCATCTAAGTGGCCATTGTTTGATGCTCTGCTGCACGTTTTGCTGCTTATGTGCCCAGGGAAATTTTATTCTTGGATGTGTAACTCTGCTCCCATGGGGGACTATATATGATACAGGCTGAATGTGCAGTGTACTGGCCACAACCTAGATGTGCATCATTTACAGATGTATAGTACTCTTAGGGTGCATCTACACGTGTGCTTTAATGCACAGTAGCCTACTTTACTGAGCATTACAGTGTCATGTAAAAAACCGTGCAATCATGCTAATGCCCAGTAAAATCGGCTACTACACATTAAGCTTCACTTCAAAAACTTGCACTTAATGTGCATTTATTTCATGCCTCACATTGAAGGTAAAATGTAATGTGCATTAGGAAAAGCACATTAATGCACATATAAATGCATCCTTAGACACCTGAAAATAGTCAGCCAAAAGCCATGACTACCAGGCTTAACCTCAGAAACAGAAGAGGGATGAATTTTTACCCTTTTGCTTTTATCCCCTTGTTCAGGGGCTAGGGCACTCACATAGGAAGATTGAGGTTCTAGGCTCTTCCTCACCCAGCAGAGGTTTGAAGTAGAGCCTCTCTTACTTTCCAAGATAGCATTCAAACCCCAACATCACAGGTCATCCATTAACCACTCTGTTGCTCCTTAATTGCTTTAAATATGAGCTTATGGGTAGCTGGGAGTATGGGTTAGACTGCAGATGTTCCCACTCTGTCCTGTCAATATCCAGAACGAATGAGATCTGACATCTGCTGCCAACTGGTAAAATGCTTCCATTATCTCCCATACCCATCTGCATTATGCTGCTTCAATGACAGGGCAGCTTCCATCAGGAACAGTTCATCCAGCCATGCTGGATCCACACCTTAGCATTGGCTGTAACAGACAGAGTGAGAAGCATAACGGGCAGGAAATGCCTCAGTTAAATATCTTGGTGGGTTAAGAAAACTTTTACACGGTCTCAGGATGGACAGATGGCTTCTTGCATACCATCAGGTTAACTCCCAGGACAGATCAAGTTACTGAGGTACTAAGGGCTTTGGATATACCCCCGGAAATTCTGGTGCCAAACACGAATAACTTTAGTGCCAGCATGGTTGCAGCTACGTGGATAAAGATTACATATAGCCCTATGATGAGGACACTTACAGAAAACCCTGTGCAGCACAGGTTTGCCTGCATGGGATCTGAGCCCCAGAGACCCTCTTTAGCATAGACACATTCACAGGGAGCTCAGACGAGGGGATAGGTTCTGAATATTACTGGCACATGAAGTGTTTTAGCTAATCATAAATGGGCATCCCACAATGCTGGTGTGAACTATACTTTCACTCGTCTCGTGTCCTTCAGGGCGTTAACTTAAGGCCTTCAGCCATCTTCATTATTTGTCTCTGTTAAGAGTGTGGTTATAAGGCTACATTTCCCTTGCAAGTCTTTGTGATTATCTCTAGTAGGGTAATCTTCATTCAACACTTCCAATTTTGGTTTCTTGTGAAGACAATGACAGAATAAGCCAGTGATCAGTTAGCTGCAACAAAACCCCAGTGCTTGGGGTCCTGGTGGGTACTGGCACCAGTACCTGTATTCTTTGGTTTGGACACAAAAGCTAAACTCCCTTGTCTACCCAAAATCTTAGAGCTGTTTCTTTTAAATTTTTCCTTTCCTTAAAGTTCAGGTTCATTAACCAGAACAAGCCAAGAGGTTTATTTCTCCCAGAATGTAAGATTTTTCTCCAGACTTCTTAACTTTTTCTGAGTATTTGCTATAATTACCCATCAGTAACCCAGGAACACTCTCTCACGGGGATGAGTGTAGCAGAACTGTGTGTCCATAATGTCTATCATACTTGCCTCAGTGTACTGCCCCTGAATTTTTTTTATGCTTCTGGGATCTCACATCTATCACAGTGGACATGAAGGTTTTACTCCTGTAGCGCTAGAGTAAAGCCTTTGATATGCCTGATACGGCTGGCAACAAAATTTCAGAATCACCGGTTTACCTATAGATACTAGATGGCAAAACCTTTGTGTATTCAGCTTTTTGTCTGGGCCATTTGGGAATATCAAGAGCTCTCAGGTGGGGGGAAAAAAAAGATTGCACACTTTAGTATGGTGTATAAAATAAGGGCACATGCTTAAATGAGTTTTTAGTTAAATCAAAACAAACATTTACTTACTATATGCCACAGGGAAAGCACTCTTAAATTAAGATGAGCCTTCAAACACACTGTGACATGCTTTATTCAATACACTCCTGTATGCTTATCTTTCAGGATGTGCACTCTTTTAAAATAGGAAACTAACAATAAATAAAGGAAATTTGGTTTTCCTTCTCGTGTCCTTGTCATAAACTAGATGTTTTTCTAGAAATATGGATTTGCTGAGGAAAAAAGAGTTCTTTAGGGTTGTCCACATCATGGAACATTTTTGATAAGTAACAAACTTCATACTATTTATTGCTCCTTTAAGGTGAAATTGCTCCTGCATGCCTATGTATGAGAGCTGAACACTGTTGCTATGCAGAGGGCACGTGGGACAGGGCAGAGAATGAGAGGATTAAGGTCCAGTCCTGCTCAAGAGTCATTGGAGAGGAATAGAGGATATTTGCTAGTGGTGTAAACCACTGACAGGTTACTTACCTCAGACCAGAATGAGCCAGGATCATGGGACTATGAATGCTTGGCATGTTTGTAGACAAGCACAGCTACATGATACCTCTCATGTTGGCAACATACTTTCTAGCCCTTAGTGATTCTAGTGGGTGCATCTACATATGCACTTGAATGAATTCTGGTGCAGTTTGCATTGGAGTCAGATGCTTCCCATGTGCAGCATCTTCACATGTGCCCAGGGCTGCAGCAATTGAAGCCAGGGCAGAGCAGCCCTAGGCTGGCAGAAGGCCCGGAGGGTCAGTCCTGGGCACTGGGTGGCAGTGTCAAGTGACAGAGGGCTGGCTAGGGCACAAGGGTGCTACTACAGTATGGGGCTAGGCAGCAAGCATCTACTTGTGTCCCAGCCAGCCCTGGTCATAATCCACCCATGTGTTCAAGAGCACATAATTACTCCACTGTAGGATAGTACTTGTCCCAGACAATTAGTAGAGCCAACTCCACGGTAAAATGCACATGCAGATGTACCCAGTGTGACTATCACTTAGTACAGGTATTGCTTCAAAATTACACTTTGCATTGGGTTATAAATAATTCAAGGAAGGCTAATAGGAGGAAGAGAGTGTGTGGTTGTAGATCAGCATGGAAGACATGCCTGGAACAGACAAAGTAAAAGGAAGGACAACAAATGCCTGATCCCACTGGAGTTTTACATGGATGACTCAAATCTGTGAAACAAACGGAAAGATCCTTCTTTCTTTTTAAGTTAAGGGTAGTTATGGAACTGTACATAACTAACATACATTGAAACAATAATTTGTAGAGAGTGTAGTCAGTGAGGAGTGGGTAGAAAAGGCTGTATTTTTGTAGTTGATCTTGCTTAAGCAAAGCAAAGGCAACCCCCCCACAAACTTGCCAAGATCTATTTCTAAAATTACATTATTTTCTTGCAGTATTGCTTTGAAAGTATTAATTCAGTTCATGCTATCCTCCATTAATTGAAATGATGTCTCTGAATGGCATGTTTTTTGTTAAGAATTTAACAAACATTATTAGAAACTTGTTAGGAAAATCTTTTTGAGCACTTAAAATGTTGCTTTCCCAAGTGATCAACAACAATGGAAAAAAATGCTGGGGAGCCTGAAGGGGTTGTTTGCCTCAGGCTTGTTTTCCTTTCCCCCCCTTTTATTTGCTGGAGCCTTCAAAATAGTACGTTGACCCTGATGACTAAGTTGCCTTCAACCGAACCCAGGGTAGGATATTCTGGAATTCTAGTGGGGCTGAAAAGGGTAGTTATGCATGATCCCTTGATGAACTGAATAAATTAGTTATCATATTGGAAGGAAACAGAGGAGGAAGTACCACCTTTGACACAACTTTTTTTTATCCTAGAATCTAGTCAAAGAGGCAACTGGGTGGCAGTCACTGGCTGAGGTGGCAGTTACTTAGCATCATGCACAGGTCCAAGCATGTGAGTCTCATGCCCTTTGGGTTCTTTCCAATGAAGACTGATACCTGGCTATTGGTACCCGCACACTTGGAGACACTAACATAAGTATATGGCAGGGAATAGGGAAGGGGAGTAAGATAGGTAGACCTTTCAACTGTAGGGCTTGCAATGGACTGCTTACTAAATAAGAGGTAAGCACCTAAACGACTTTATGGGTATGGACCCTAATTTATGTCACTTGTTTTTAGTAAAGTAAAATAGCAATGGGTGATCCACCTGTAAGCATACATTTTCCTTATTTGTCTACAGGGAAGTAGATTGAGACTTCACCAAAGTGAGTATGAGCACTTAAAATTGCAGGTCATAGGAATACTGTAGTCTCTATGTGAGACATGCAGCTGGGGCTGGCTGATATATCAAGTGTGCCCTCCAAACAATTCCCCATCACAGAGCATTTCAGCATTAGTCTCATCAAGATCTAGGATGTCTGGAGCTATTGCCTGGGACTAGCAGCTCACAGGTTACATTCGCTGTCATTCTTAACAATCAAGAGGCTTTTGCCCCTGTTTCCCCCAATTCTACCTCCATTGTGGGCCTCTTAAAAATCAAGCCTAACTACTTTTGTGAGTCTGGTCTTTAAATCCTATTTAGGTGTTCAGCTGCACTGGGATAGGACCTGGGTCACTAAAAGTCGTTTTAGATCTTGCCCCAGGCTACTGAATATGCCTGGTACTTGTGTCGGCAAGGTTCTTTGAGTAGATGTGATATCTTTTATTAGACCAAGTGAGTAGTTGGAGAAAAGTTCTTAGCAAGCTTTTGGGTGCAATCCAGCTACTCAGTTACATATGACATACAGCCTGACATCAATATAAATCACTTCACTCTGGGGTGAAGATAACCCTTAGAAAATGTGCAATAACTATATCTCAGTGTATGTTAGACCAGTGTAGTGATGGTGTTTCTGTTATAATATAAGAATGATGGAGTAGCCATGATGATCCAGAAATTACACACGAGGCAATGATGTCTTATGCTGGTATCTTTTACTGGACCAACTGTATTCCTAGGAAGAAGAATTTGGAAGGGTGATATGTAGGAACTACTAAAATTACAACTGAAGATTTGTTTTAGAAGTCAAGGATTGCCCTTATCTAAAGGCTTTGATTATATGGAAGCATAAAGGAACCCTCTTCCAGATGGGTCAGGCCAGGTCCACTTGTGAGGGTTAACAAGAAATAAGGGAGTCGTTGTTGAATCATTACCTGGGACCCAGGAATGTTAACTCCCAAACAGGCAGGAGAGACATTTAGTTTCCTCCCAGCTCTTACTAAAATAAAGTAGTTCTAGAGGCAGGGATCTGCTTTGGCTTCTGTTATTCAGAATCAGTGGAGGGCATAACTGATGCTAATAACAAAAGGAGATGGGGAAAATGAAAATGTCACAAACTAGAAATAATATTGAATTAATGGGCAACAGTATTTCTTCTTTATGCCAGCACCTTTTGTGAAAAATATGCAGATGACTCCTGCAGTCTCATCTCAGCGGAGTTGCATCTCAGATGCCAAAATAAAAAATGGCATGTTGGGCTTTGAGGGAGGGGCAGGGCTTTTCCTGAATGTAGTAGAGTAGTATGTCTATATGACTACTAGAGGATCAGGATAGTCCTTTCTAACTCTATGATCTAAATCTGATTGTGGAGGGGAAAAGTGACTTCTGATGCTGGACACTGGTTATCTCACAAATAGGCAAAAGCTGTGGCAAGACTGGTCAGAGTTTTGGGGCAGTTCAAAAACAATGCTATCCTGTTGTCCTTAGGTTTTGTGAACTACTGGGAAAGACTATAGCATGAGTTATTATAGCTCAATGACATTTGATCCAGTTATGAGTGTATTGTTATTTAAAATGTTTATTATGCTACTATCTTGGATCATGGCCAGGTTGTGCTAGTCACTGAAGAAATACAGAGCTAAAAGTTGGACCAACAGTGTCATCATTTCACTATTCAGGAGGCCATCAGCAGTGAGATTCTATGTGGTTGCTTCACTTCAGTGATTTAAAGGAAACTGCCAGAAGAATAAAAAATCATTTGCATTCAGCTCTTACTCAGATGTGACATTTTGTCACTTACAAAAATGCGGAGATAATGGTCCATATTTTTCTTTTCCAAATTCTAGTGCTGACCAAGTAATTCTCCAATCCTAATCCAGTTTGTATTGGGTGTTAATATATTGAACAACAGGGTGATAAAGTCAAGAATATCCTGCAGGTAAAATTCCATTGCTGCATTGATCTGTAAAAAATTAAGAACAGCGCCAAACACTGCAGTGCATTTCATTCAGTTAAATACAGTGCGCAATGCATGGAAATATCAAGTTTGGGATGTGATCCTGGGTTAAACCAGTCACTTGGCTGCACTTCATCTAGAAAGGTGAAAAATAATCTGTCAAGGATACTGGAGGAAACAGCTCTGCTCAAGACATGGTTGGGAGGAAGGAGTACAAGGTCAGTTCCCATGTGTAGCCTTGATTGGCTTGCTCATTTAGGTTTTTGTCATGTTCCAAATCCCCTTCTGCTTGAGAATAGCCTAGACTTCCTTCTAAGTATCTATTGCTTAAGCACTGAATTGGAATGTTTTTACTTTCCTATGTTTGAGGTAGGTTTTCCCTTCTATTTACTAATTGAATATTAGCTATCTCATTAACATCTTACTTGTTAATTTTGCTTATATTGTTTTTAATGTAAGAAATCATACAATGTAGGTATTTCCTAGGCTATAATTACTATTTGATAAGACTTGTGGGAGGTTGCACTGGAACCACTGTTTTTTCTATTTAAAGTGTTATCAACACACTGAACTCTTTCCTGTAAGATGTAATTTTAAAAATGTGTTTTCTATCTATAACAGTTCTTTATAACATGGGCTAATTTCTGCTAATTTGTTCGCAAGCAAGGAAAAAAATATCCAATAAGAAAGAGAACAGATTTCTCTCATTTTTTTTTCATAGTGGCTAAACTAGGCCTTGGACTATATATAAAGTAACCTGAATATCTTGAGTAGCTCTATTCAGGGACTAGAGAATAGTACTTTAAATGCATTAGAACTGCCAGTTAAAAGGCAATTAAAAAGTTTCTGAAGAAAAACCGAAGGTCTTGGTGAAACCTAAAGAAAGGTCTTGGTAAAATCTCTCTAAGTGCTTTTTCTTTATCAGCTCAGTCAGTGAATGACAATCTTAATTTCAACAGAGAAGGTGCCTTAACCTATATGGAGTCCTAATTAGATTGTGGTTAGTGTGCTCCTTCATAGCCCAGAATCAAATTGGCTTAGCCACCGGGAGATGAAACAGAAAAGGAGTGAAAGTGAGAAATCCTGTCCAAGGCTCCTCACAGACAAATGTTTGTAGTTTTATGTACGTGATCAGTGTCCACAAAGTCAATGAGGCTACTTTGGTTACTCATTTGTGTAAATGTCTGTGATATAAAGATAACATGGTCACAAAGCTATGGAGGGATTGGGGTTGGGGCGAAGGCATACTGAATTTAGTATAATTATTTGGTTTCTACCTTTGGTTCACTGTATGCCTTACCAAACTTAAGAGCGGAATGAAAAGTAAATAAGGAGTTTCCTCCTTTTAATTACAATTCATAATACAACCACTTGACATTCTTGACCCCATTTAATTTTTCATGGAGAAAGTATAGCATCTTCAGTGACACCAAAACCTGTTTAGACTTTTAAGCAAAAACATGAATTAATTTGGGGGGAGGGGAGTTGCTGCCCATTTTTAAAGGGATATTTTACATGCTTCAAGGATGGGAGGGTGTGCTTTTTCAGGAATACACAAGAAAAAAATCCTCTCTGGATTCTGACTTTAAACATCTGCTCTTTCCCAATTCCTATATCGCCAATTTAAGAGGTTCAGAAAAAAATGCAACAGGTCATAAAAGAAATAATATTTAGCAAACTGCAAACGGGTTTGTTCTGAGACCAGCTGATGGCCTTTATACAGAATAGGGGGCCAATTGTGCAAAACACTTCTGTGAGCTGAGTTACTTCTGTGCAGGTATCTCCAGGATTGGAACCTCAGAAGAGACACCTAAAGATTTTGCAAGTATGTTCTCTTCTGGGCTGACAAGGAAGCTGTTAATGAAATTGTAGATATGTTTCTAATATGTGAAACCACATTCACTACCTCAGCTTTTCCCTTTCCACTTCATCCATTTATTTTGCCTTGTCATTTGGTGATATATTAAAAATGCTTCTGACATCAGAGATGATGTGGAAAGTTTTCAAGAGCACCCAGTCTCTCTCACTGAAAGTTTATGGGTATAAACAAAGAGACGTCACGGCTTTCACAGATCCAGTTGTACTGTATTGTGTCCTGCAATAGAGAAATTGTGTGTTTACACATGCCCTTTTTAAAGTGGCTCTCATGTGTTGACACATAAAGCAGATGGCCTGAGAGTACATGCATCGCATGGCTGGAACTGGCCAAGAGGTCCCTCTTGGACATAGGTGGATTAATGTGTGGGACAGCTAGGCCTGGGCCCAGGAACTGGGGATTTTTGGGGGGTGGGGAAATACACACACTGACAGCATCTAGCATAAACTTTCCATCACACACCTTAAACCACATGAAGAAACCACACACCTGTTGCAATAAATGCACCCAGTTCCCTGTGCCCCTACATACCCCTCCCCCTGCCCTTTCCAGGCCTGGGCCCAGGAACTCCCCAGATACCTGGGGAGAAGGTGTTGCCAGTCATATGAGTTGTTCATTTTTGACCCAGTTTTCATTCACTCATAGGCCAGCCACAATGAGCAATACAAAACAAACAAGAAGAACCATTTAGATACCTATTTTGCATATATTGGGAATATTCAAATACCTACTCAAATAGGTCCTCCATAACTCACCAGTAAGTGAATGAGAACACCTCTGCAGCAGCAAGAGGGGAAGAGGTTCCTTTTCCTGCTGGAATCCAGCTCCTGGAAAAGAGAAGAGATGGCCTGTGATCCTCTTCTTGCCCAGTGCCCCAAAACATCTTAATCTGTTTATGTTTTTGAACCATGCTTGGTGTGCCTATTGGGTGTTCAAGGTGGGTGGGTGGGTGGCAAAATTTGTGGGAGGGATTGTGCCTGAATTTATGCTGTATTTGTCTAGTTGCACCAAAGCCCCATGATCACCATGGTGGTTTTCCCAGGGACAAGGGATAACCACCTTTCTGGTATGGGGGAGTACCTGTGGAGATAATGTATAGTTACCCTCTGATGTTCATTGCCTGTGGGAAGATCTTAGCTTTATGCCCACTTTATGGAAATGGGAGTGTAGTTTATTGTGTAGTAAGCATGTGCACATGTTTACTGTGCAGTAAACTTTGCTACTATCAAATACTGTCAAGTAAACTTGCTACCTGCAAATGCAAGTAGCAAATTTACTCTCAAATACTTAAGGTAAAGTAACGCATGTGTAGACAACAACTGGGAGCACATTTGCTCCTAGTACCCCTGCC
>NW_017729034.1:37882204-37889562 GCF_001723915.1 Gavialis gangeticus | reverse complement strand
TGCTACCTGCAAATGCAAGTAGCAAATTTACTCTCAAATACTTAAGGTAAAGTAACGCATGTGTAGACAACAACTGGGAGCACATTTGCTCCTAGTAACCCTGCCACTAAGGCACCAGCATGAGCTCAGCTCCAGGGCCCCTGGGCTGGAAGCCTCCTTGGCAGCTCCAGCCCCAGGCCCTTTAAAAGCCTGAAGGAAGTTTGAGCCCTGGGGCAAAATAGCAGGGAGCTTGGGGGGACTCTTGGCCTCTGTTGCCCCTGCACAGGCCATGGGCTAGCCACACCAGCCTGGAGGCACATGGTCCACTGCTGTCACTGCCACCACAACTGGTGCTCCCATGGTAAGGCATCCTCAGATTCTGCACCTCCTCCACCCAGGCCTTGTGGAAGAGCTCCCCCTGTGCCTCACAGATGTTATGCAGCATGAGAAGCTGTGATGATGACCTGGGGGATGTTGTCCTTGGCGAACTTGAGGTGGGTTATGAGGGTGCACCAATGTCCCTTGAGGCAGTGCAGATGTACTCCACCAGTGCACAGGGTTGAAGTGGGTTTGGCAGAGGTTCAGCTGGCTGGTGTAGGGCAACATCAGCCAGGGAAGAAGTGGTTAAATGTGGTCCCCAATAAGGAGGGTTGGGACTATGATAGTGCCAAGCTGGGGGTCCAGCATCCCCAGTGTGAAGCACCTGTTCTATGCCAGAGTTGGCAGAGGCTATGGTGCAAGTAGCAAATGTGTATGCTGCTCCTGGCTAGAAATGCAGCTGGCCAGGGAGCATGGAGTGGGGCTGCCTTCTAAAGAGAGCCTGCAGCCACAGGCAGCTGTGGCCGGAGCCTCCAGTTACCCCTGGTGGTGGCAAGGGCCCTTTGCAGAGCCCCAGGAAGCAGAACCAGTCACTGCTAGAAGCAGCAAATCTGCTCCCACATCTCTGCACATGTAGATGACTGCCTGGGAGAGTTTACTTGTGAATAGTTTACTCAGAAGTAAACTGGTTCTGCATGAAATGCACGTTGACATAACCAGGGAACATCTATATGCTGTTTTGTGATGCTTCCAACAATCTGGTCTCACTTTCAAAAATGTGAATTTGAAAAAGAACAAATAAAATTTGTTGGATATATAATTAGGAAAAATGAAATTCAGCCAGACCTAGACAAAATAAAGGCATCACATGCCTTATCCGAATCTCAAGATGTTCCTGTCATAAGATGATTGCTGGGTATGCCCAACCAGTTTGGAAAGTTTTTGCCAAATTTAGCCCAGCTAACAAAATCCATAAGAACTCATTAAAGGATGCTATATCATGGTCTGGGGGATACATAAGAAGGAATATTCAGTATTCTTTAGAAATCAAAGAACTACTGGCATCAGCACCTGTTTGTTTGAGACAGTATTTGGTTAATTATCACATGGTAGTCAGAGCAGATGCCTCTTTATATGGTTTAGAGCAGTACTCATTCAGACACAAGTAGAAGGACACCAGGGAATTGTTGCGTTTTATATCAAGATGTTTTACAGACACTGAACAACACTGTGCTCAAATGGAAAAAGAAGTCTTGGAAGTCACTTGGGCCTGTGAACACTTCAGCTCTTACCTGCTTAGCCTGAGTTTTAAAATAGAAAACAGATCACAAATCCCTGGTGGCATTGCTGAGATCCAAAGTCTTGGACGACCTTCCACCCAGAATTCAGAGATTTCAAGTACAACTAATGTGATTTTTTTTTTTTTTTTCTTTCACTATTGAACATCTACTAGGGAAACTGCTGATTGCTGCAGATACTGTATCTGAAGCACCAGTTAGGCAGCCACCATAAGGAGAAGAAATAACTTTGGAAAAATATATGAATATATAGCCTTGCCAGCATCCGTTACTAGACCTGAGCAAATGAGAAAGGAGAAATGATAGGATTACGCTTGCTAGGACTAGCTTGTTTCTGTCAAAATGCATGGGGCCACAGGACGCATCTTCCAAAAGACCTGCAACCGTATTGGCAGGACTGAAATGATCTCCATATAGTCAAAGGTCTACTCCTTAAAGGAAGAGGCATTGTGATCACTCAGGTGCTTCAGGAAGAAATGCTTTCAAAGATCCATGAAGGATACCAGGGTATAAACAAATGCACAACAATCTGTATGGTGGCCCAGGCTGAATAAGCAAATGCAGATTTTAGCAGAATATTGTGAGGCATCTATGACAGCGAAGATGAGTAACAGCACTTCATAGTGGGCACACAAGACCCTTGATGTGCATGACTTCTGGTTGATGTTCCATGCATTTGCAAACTGCTGCCTCAGGACCTTGCACTTGGACCAGTACTGTATGCAGTCATGATCATGTCCTCAGGTCACCATTTCCTTTGTAATCCACTGATACAGTCTTGTTTGCTGGCTTGACTGGAACACCCTCTGAATTGAATTTCACCCCAGATGGCAATGAGATCAGTTACCTCTTCCTTGGTCTGGTTGCTGCCATGATTAGTCTGAGCACTGAACTTGCTAGATTGGGAAACCATGGGAGAGGGAGGCAGGCTGGTTGTGTGGAACACAGACATCCTACACTGGTAGTGACCAGAGGATGTTGGCTATGATAGTAGTCCTGAGTGGGTGGTGAGCAAACAAAAAAGCTGGCTAATTGCCATGCAGGGCAATTAATAGGTGAGAGTGGGCATTAAAGTTTGGTGGCCAGGACCAGAGTGACCAGATATAGTGCTGGAGTGACCAGGATTGGTGTCATAAAGTAGAAATTGGGATTGGCTAGTTCACCAGCTCTGCAGTACTATCACAGCATAAATACACAGACATCCTCAGAATTAAAGTATGACAATCTGTGACCAGGTATTATCTTGCAAACATTTGGGGGCATTTGTTACATGACAAGGGGCAAGAGTGTCTGTTCACTTGCATTTTGTGCTGGCATAAAAAAATGTACAGTCTATTGAGATTAACCTCTTGAATAGCTAGATCAGTTCTGAAGGTGAAATTTAGGCTACAAACTGAAATCTATAATTGGTTTTAGAGGCAGTGAGTGTTATGGCATCTAATTCTTAGCCACATCATCAGTGTCATACAAAAGCCCTGAGTTAGGTGTTTCAGGTCCCTAATCAGTGCAGGAGGAAAGTTAGCTACTTTAGAAAGGAATTTACAAAAGTTCAAAAGGAGCTGCCTAAGCCTGCCAATGGGGGAAATTCTGAGGTCAGGTGTTTCTTAAATCCCATCCTCTCACCTCTTGGGATTCCTACCTCGGACTGATCTCTTGTAAGTTGTCCCTCATGCCGTTTCTTTTGAACCTGTTCAAGTCACTTTTCATGAAACAGAAGAATGGATGTTGTCTCCCTGTTATCCAGTAGAATAACAGTTGGGTTGCTCATGCAGGATTTGGAAGATCTTGTTTAAATTCCTACCTCTGCCTGAGGGAATCAAATTTATATCTCCACTCACCTAGGAGAGCATCTTGAGTTAAAGAGTAATGTACAGTGGAATGGGTCATCCTTTTGGTTGTTCTGTTTCACTTTGCATTAAATGATTAAAGATTAATCGAGAGCGTGAATAATTCTCTAAAGCACTAGTTAAAGGGAATCACATGACAAGTCTTGGGTTCTTGACCCTTCTTTCAACGTGAAATTCTGGGTATTATAATCCATACCAATAGTGAGTATTATAATCCATACCAAATCCTTGGATCATGGATTGTAGCCCAGGGCTCCCTCTGAACAGGCAAGTGACCCAATCACTAGACTAGGGGCATCGTGCACACAATTGCTGAACTCCCATCCTTCTTCTGGCTGGATGAATCTTTAAATTATGTTTGCAAAAAGTGGAGGAGGAGGGGAGAGCACCTTTACCCTGGGACACCCTATAGGCACCTGCTATTGCATTTATCTGTAAGATGGGAGAGGAGGGTGAAAGGATTTGGGCACCTACATTCAGGGAGATTTATTTTGGATGCAGATTAAAATACCCAAGGTATGGAGATGTGTGGTATTTATGGCACACCCTATCCTGTGCATTTGCCTATTGGCTTGGTCAGGTAACATCCCAGTCATGATGCTGTCTTTAAGTGTCCCCTGCATGCCTACTAGTTTGGATCCTATTATGAGGTGCTTAAATGTCCATGTGTGTTGTACAGGGAGGCACTTAACTCAGGGCTCAGGGTTACAGCATCTAAATCCTTTAGAGCAGCCAAGCCTTAAGTAGTTTTGAAAATTTTTACCCATAAACCTAGACCATAAGTGCTACTGAACAACTGTTTTTAAAACTAGAGATTTATACTTTAAAACAGTTTTCACACAGCAAAGTAGGAACCCAATTTGAGGATTACAGCTCTGAGTGCTACAATAATAAGAATGCTACAAGTTTTATGCAAATCAAATTGATTTCTTGCTTCTAAAGTAATATGGTAGATTTTTTTTATTGTGATGGATATATGTGCCCTTTGTCTCCTGGTGAGGAGAGGAGACAAATATTATGGATGTATGCAATTTTAGAAATGTTTTTATGTAGAAAGATTGATATGAAAAAAAAATCAAAAGGTCAAAAGTATCAGGTATGGGAAGAACTGAGCAATGTGTACTACCACTCAGAAAAAGATGGTAGTTAATAGTTAGTTTTACCTGCTTCAGACTGACAGCTCTAAATGTATGCAGTTCTATGGAATATTAACCCATTTGTATTTTGCTCTTGGGGTAGTGGCATATGAAGACCCTCTCCTATTTCCTAGCACAGCACTCTAACTACCCCATCTGAACCACTAGAAAAAATGGATGCAGGACAGTGCAGTTGGGAAGCTTCTGCTTCAAGAGCAAAAGCCCCAGCTACAACCTCTCCAAGACAGCAGCCACCTTACTGAGTCACATATCCCTAGCCTTTTCTTTTCTTACTGGCCCCATATATACCCTACATATCACTCTCCCTTGGCTTCCCAGGGGTCCAGCTTCTAAAGCAGCTCCAGAAAAGGGACCACTGTAGCATTCTATGTACACCCAAGGATTCCCATTAATTTCAGCTGGCATTTTGGGCATACAGAAAATGGAGACTTAAGGTCAGTTTTCTATGGCTTTCTTTCTATCTTTGCATTCTGATTATAGCAGTCTTTTTGTCTCGCCCAGTTTCCAATGAATCTGAATGAAACTGCTGTTGCCAGAGAATAGAGAAAGCAGAAAGAGAACTTTCAGGCATTAAGAAGGAAAATTTTTTTTTTTTCTTGGAGGATTTCAGAATATGATTTTTTTTCAGCTTTGCACCAAAAGTTTGTCCAGTGCTCCTTCTGTGTAGACATGCTGTCATTTCATTTCACTAACTTCCTTGTTTATTTCATTGATTTATGGAATGTCTATTACCATACCCTCATGGGTTTCTGCAAGAACAGGTCATAGGTTAAGCCTCAATGGATTTTGTATGCCATACAAAAATTCTTTTCACATATTGTATAAGCATTTATCTAAGGGCTTTTAAATCTTTATCTCTAAGACAATGTATTCATGCTAGAAAGAATTGCTCCATGTTTCACTGTTTTTCATTTCTGATTTTTAGTTGCAGGCCCTAAAGGACCTATTAGGTGGTAGGAGATAGCAGGCATTAAAACATCTCTTATCTTGGTTACTACCTCTGAGTGTGCACTACATGACACTATACAGATAATTGGGTCAGCTTGACAATAACAAATATGACAGACCATGGCAACCATTTTATTCCTTATGAATAAAATGAAAATGAAATAATCAGTGTTCTTATTGTCAGCCAATCACAAGAAACAGCATTTGATGCAGGAATTATAGGGTGAAATTTATGGCCCATGTTATACAGATCAGACTAGATGATCATAACAATTCCTGCAGACCTTAAAATTTATTAGTCTCTATGCACTAATAAGGCTCTATATAATGTGCACTAAGCCTGTAATTTATATGAGCTTTTATTCACTTTATCCCATTTTTTGTTGTAACCTAGGAGCCCTTCTCTTAAAATGGAACCCCATTCAACTAGATGCTGTACAAGCCAAACAAAAAGATAATCCCTGTCCCATGAGACCAGATTCTCAATTGGTGTAAATTGGAGTGGTTTCAATAGATAAATACCCATTTATATCAGCTGAAAATCTGTATATACTATTTCATCTGTATATACTATTTCCTTGCTGCATTTGGCTTTGTTTTTTAGAATCAATTCTGACACAATGAAATTGTGGTGTTACAATACATTCTTTAACGATTGCATGAGGGACTTTATAAATGTTTTTTGTTCTTCATAAGTTTTTCTGTCAAGAAATGGAACTGAAAGGATTGATGGAAATCTGAATTCCTTCAGATCTTTAAATACAAGCTGATGTTCAGATTGCTAGCCTGGTGTCCTGCCAGCCTGCCTATCCACCTGCTAGTGAGAAACTAGGTTAGCTGGCATTTAGGATACCAGTTCATTCACCCTTGCCTGGTGGACAGGAGGGCCCCTGGTTTAACAGGCTGCTTCAATTTGTGTTCAATTCCCTGGGAGTTTGCCTGTTTGACTACTCCAGTTGCCTGGGATTCTTTATTCTACAGGCAGCCTGGCTGCCAGGCAAATGACCCTCCTATCTCCTTGGTCTGTTTAGTGCGCTGGACTTCTCAGTTCTCCTGACTAGCTAGCTCTATGGGGTGTCCAAACTTCTATGCCTTAGGTAGGCAATGTTATTTGGCCAGATTGCTGAAAAAAACACGTCTACCTTGGAAGGTGCTGGAGTGCCAACATGCTGGAGCCCGGAGCAGCTGTTTGCAGCCTCCCAGCTACAGCCAGCCCATGGAGTCTAGTCTGCTTGCAGCAGGGCTTGCAGCCTCCCAGCTGCCTGCTGGGAGCAGCCTGGGCTCCATGGCTGGCAGCAGCTGTTTAGAGCCTGGGCTGGCAGTGGTGTGCCAAGCAAAATGACCTTGCGAGCCATGGTTGGCATGTGTACCAGGGGTCGCTGACCCCTGTTCTATGCACTGGATGCCCACTTCCTCATGCTGCTGGGCTCCAAGGCTCCTTGGGATACCGGTTTCTCTCAAATATGCTCTGGATGTCTAGTACTCCAGAGATGGAATGCCAGCTCCCCAAAATGTCAAAAGAATGTCAAGAATAGTTACATAAGATCCAAACAAGTTTTCAGTTTTTTATGTGGAAGATTAATTCTTTTTTTTTCTGATTTAAAAACCAAACGGAAACAAAACTGCCAGAATTTTCCGTAAAGTAAGAATTCAACAGGATTTCCCATCTTCAAAAGGGGGAAGAAGGAGGACCCGGGAAACTATAGGCCAGTTAGTCTTACCTCAATCCTAGGCAAGCTTTTTGAGAGAATTATTCTGGCGCATATCCACGAGGGGCCAGCAGGGGAGAACATGCTTAGGGGCAACCAACA
>NW_017729034.1:37880986-37881277 GCF_001723915.1 Gavialis gangeticus | reverse complement strand
AGATGAAAATGGGCCAGAAGTGTGGGGATGCAGTCAGGAAGGCCGACCGTACCTTGTCATGCATCCACAGATGCATCTCAAGCAGGTCCAAGGAGGAGGTAGTCCCCCTCTATGCAGCACTGGTCAGGCTGCAGCTGGAGTACTGCATCCAGTTTTGGGTGCCGTACTTCAAGAGGGATGGAGAGGGTCCAGAGGAGAGGCTCCAGAGGAGGGCCACTCGCATGATGAGGGGTCATCAGGGCAGGTGCTACGAGGAGAGGCTATGGGACCTGAACCTGTTCAGCCTCCATG
>NW_017729034.1:37859335-37880892 GCF_001723915.1 Gavialis gangeticus | reverse complement strand
TGGGGAAGTCCCTGTTCCCCCAAGCATGACCAGGAGTGACCAGGAATAACGGTCACAAGCTGGCAGAGGGTAGATTTAGGCTAGATATCAGGAGGCGCTACTTCACGGGCAGGGCGGCTAGGATCTGGAACCAACTTCCAAGAGAAGTGGTGCTGGCTCCTACCCTGGGGGTCTTTAAGAGGAGGCTAGATGTACACCTTGCTGGGGTCATTTGACCCCAGTACTCTTTCCTGCCATGGCAGGGGGTCGGACTCGATGATCTGCTCAGGTCCCTTCCGACCCTAGAAACTATGAAACTATGATGTTATAGAACAGCTTTCAAGAAGGAATAATGAACAAGCTCAGAGACATATTTGCAAAGCAGACAGAAGAGATTGTGAAAGAACCAGGGGAGTTAGGAAAGAGAAGGAAACTCCATGTTGCAATGAAAAGATTAAAAAAGTAGTCTGAGGAAAGAACCAGACATGGGGCATGATGGAAGGTTAGCCCAGTTAAAAATAACTGGGCAGCTTTTTGTATTGATGGGGCCAGGACAAGGCAACTTCTTACACTGCTGGGGCCAGCACAGGGGCTGGGCCCAGGCTCTAGCTCCCCCTGGCTAGAGATCCAAGAGGAGCCAGGCAGGGTTATTTTGCCCCATATGGTACAACTTGCACCACACCAAAGTGCATGTCTGGGCATGTGGACGGAGGCAAAAAGTCCCAGCTCAAATTTGCACAGCTTCTATTTGAGCTGCCATCCACATGTGCCTGCATGTGTGGATGTGCCGATTAGATGCTGACTGTGGGCATAAATTGTGCCTGGTCAACCCAGCCAGTAGGGGGCAAGATTCCTGCCTGCTGCCTAGCCACACAGCTCTGCACTTTCAGCACCCTTTTGCCACAGCCAGCCGCTTTGCTACCTGATGCCACCACCTGGAGCCTGGGACTGACCACTGTGCTCTCATCTCTGGTGTAAACTGCTCCACCCCAGCTCAAATTGCTTCTGTCCCAGGTACATGTGTAGATGCTGCATCCAGAACTAATTTACTCTGGTTCAAACTGATCTGGAGTTTATTGCTTCAAGTTAATTGAACATGTAGATGTGTCCACTGGGAAGACCATGTTATTCACTGATGATATTCATAGTTTCATTGAAGTAGGGTCAGAGGGGACCTGAGCAGATCATCTAGCTTGACCCCCTGCCCTGGGCAAGAATGAATACAGGGCTCTTAATGACTTGGGGTGAAACATGGAAGAAATACAATGCTTTCTTGATGTGTGAAGCCTGAATACAGAAGAAATTGGGGGGTGAAGAACTTAAAGATAAACCAATTGCTGTAGCAAGGAAAAGGCATTACATCAATAGATGTTAAGAAGAGAACATTTAAATTTAGATTTAAATAGCTTGGTTGAATATTCACAAGTAATGGAAGGATTTGAGAAGAACTGATATGAAGGTTGCAAGTTGCAGCAAGCAAAACTGTTAAAGGGGCTTAATGTGAGGCAGAAATGTTGTTAGGAAAGTTAAGTTAGCAGTTTACAGAGTTTATTGTACGAGAAATCCATCATGTGGATCAGAAATATGGATTTTAATGGTTGCAAACTGCAGAAATAAGTTTGTTTGGTTTTTTTTTAGGTGAATTCCTTGAAGTTGAGAATGAGTGAAGAGTGATGATGAGATGTTAAATTATGAGATGGGATGCCCAAGTTAAAAGCCAGAGCTGCTTGGATTCATGAAAAAATGCATATGAGGACAGGATGCATTGAGGATGTATACTGAGGGCAGTATCCCAAGGTGAAGACCAAGGGAAAGATGGAAAGTTCAGGTATGAAAGCACATTTTTAGAAGAGGTAGTTCCTGGAAGGAAATTACATCAGAAGCATCACTGAAAGACAGGAAGAGAAGGGTGGAACTAATGTGAAGCCAGGAATCAGTGAGAATAGACACGATCATCGCCAGTTGTTCTGTTTATATTTTGTAATAGCATTTTAGAGAGAGTGCTTAATGTACATGTAGTCCAGACAGTGATTTCATTTCTAAGACAGAAAAAATCATTACCCTGATTGGTACATTTTTAAATTTTGAAGAAAAACTTGGATGGTTCGACATGAGTGACATAATTAACTGGGAACATGAAAGAAAAGGGAGAAAAGTTTTTAAAACCAGAATACCAGAAGCCCAAAAGTTAAAACTAGAAATAAAATGTAAACACGTAATATTTAAACAGCTTATGGGGCTGAAGGAAAGAAGGAAACAAAGCCAATGTTATATGTGGCATAGAAAAAGAAAGAGACACCACAGAATAAACACATGGGCTGGATCCAGGCACGTGCAGTTTGTGGCACTGCAAATCTCTGTGGTGCCACAAATCACATGTTAAAATGTGCCCTACACAGCATAGGGGCAATTTTTACTACTGGTATATCCTGGTAGCAAAATAAAATGTCATAAAAAAAGTGGTGTGGTGCACACCACAGAAGCATGCACGAGTGGATACAGACGTTTGGTCCTCCCAGGAGATTCTGTGACTGCAATTTTTTTGCCCTTCTCTCTTCTCCTCTAGTTCTGCCTTGGCTTCTTCAGCATGCTGGGAGATGAAAGAATTGACCAAACATCAGTTTCCCTGAAGTGGGGCATTTTACCCTCCACGAAAGCCCGCATACAGAGACATGCACAGTGGCAAAAAGTAGTGGCACAAATTTGTGTGTCTACTTCTATGCCACTGAAAGTGTATGCCCCTGTATGTGGGGAATGTGTCCACAGTATGTATGGTCAAAATAAGAGTGGTAAAAAGAGTGAAAGAGAATGATAGTAGCTAGAAATGCCTAGGGAAACATTAAGACTTTTGTGAAAACAATCTGAAAGAGAAAAATTAGGACATAAGATAGATGTGCTACCAAATGAAAAAGGTAAGCAAGTATGTTAGTATTCTGAAGTCACAGAAATTTAAAATAGGTATTTTTGCTCAGCTTTCAATATATAGGATAACGAGGAACCATGGAGCTTTATGAAGTAAGCAGGAAGATTATTAAAAGTAGTAATTGGAGAAGCAAAGAGCAAAGGTTAGGCAGAGGTGGAAAAAAAAGATCTGACATACTAAGTAGATATCAAACTGCAGCTCTGGAGAGAGTGCACTTGAGAGAAGTATTACAAAATCTCTCATAGAGAAGCCTCGCAGGCTGTGCAAACAACCTACAGGAAAATAAGTCACAAACAGTTCATCACGAAAAAGCAAATATAGAATCTCTCTCTAAGTAAGATAGGAAGGTAGACACAGAAAACTACCAATCAATTAACCATAAATCCAATCAGCGTGAGGTGTTTTAAGTTATATAGCTAAGGAATTAGTGCCCCAGACCAGCAGCTAGAGTAAATTAGCTTATCTCCCTTGAATTAATACAAGCCACATTGGCTTTTACCAGCTGAGACTCAAACCTGCAGCACAGACATTTGTTAGAAAAAATGTATATTAACTACAGGTGGGAAAATACTTCAAGAATTGAGAATATTTCAAATTTTTAATAAATTTGCTTGCACTAGGTGTTTTACCTTTTTGTTATTTTTCCCCACCAAATATTGTAATAAACAATTATACCAGAAGAAACATTCAGTGACACTACAAAACAACAAGTGGATACTGCAGAACAATCACAATGCTTGAATTCTTTGAGAATTTGCAACAGATTCAGATTCTAAAAGTTACAATCATCCATCGGAAAGTGGAAGTGTACTGTAAGGCAGAAGTGCCAAACCCATTTCCATCTTTAGATGGGTAAGTAGTAGTTACACAGCAAAAGTTTGTGGAATAGGTGGCTTTTCACGCCACTTATGTAGATCTTTGAGCCTACTTCTGAGGGAAAGCACATAATTGTCTTGTAGTTAGCACAGTTTCCCTAAGAAAGAACATTTGCCCTTTTTTTGTCATCTTAGAAAGAAACCAAATGGTAAAGTGGAGCAATTGCATCAATTATGCTCACCAGACATACATGCACACACAATACTGATTCAGTAGGACTAACCTATGTGTTCAGATCTGGGAGTTAATTACTTGAATTTAAATATATATAATAAAGACACAGTCTTGTTGTTTGGTTCATGCTTTCACTATTTTCTTTTTTGCCCACTGAGCCTTACTTGGGTGCCTCTTGGATTTATTTTGCGTTAGTCTTCTCAGATGATAATTCTTTTGAGTCAAAATCTTTATTAAACTTCAGATGCAAAAGGTCTTTGCCAGTCTCACTGCCTTTTCTTCAAACTCCATGACAAGCTCCATGGGCAGGGAAGAGGTTGTGCTTTAGAAATCCTATTTATTCAAACTCATTTGTTTGTAGCAGTTTGATATATAAAAAAAAAAATGATAATTTTCTAGACAAACAAAAGGACACAGACTTGAATTATATGGCATCAACCTTGACATCTGGAAGAGAAGAGGGTCAAAGTTCAATTATTTCATTGTCAGCATTTAATGAGTATTTCAAAGTGTTTGCGTTGTTTACAGTGCAGTCAGACATTCTTTTTTGAATTAAAAGGAAATCTTCAGGTTTTTCAAGCAGGGACATTTCTCAGATTAAATTGCAGTTAATTGAAGCTGTAATTGCTTTAGATGAGCACCATTTCAGAGCTGCTTAGAAGCTGGTTCTGAGGTTTCCACATAAATTAGCTTGTAGAGGAAAAATTGAAGCATTTTTTAATGCTACACCAGGAAAAACAATGTTTCAAAACACAATAGATTTAATTTGGCTGATATAATTTCAAGAGAACCCAAGAAGGTTTTGCAAACTTTGTTATCATGCTGATAAGTCTTGAGTTAGAAAGGGAAAGTTAGAATAATGATCAAATTATATAGGAATATGTTATAGTTAAATACACATCCATATGTTCTTCACAGAACATTCTTTTGTCACCAGGGAGAAATACTTTTATTCCATCCTAGCCCTATCAAATTCTACATGCTGGGATCTAAGATGCTCGTGGTGTTTTTATGTCAGCTGTAGATACAGGCTATTTACATCAATTACTAATTTCCATTAGTCAGTTTAAAAAAGGCTCTTTCCACAGGGATCCTTTCACTGACACATGCACAAATATAAAAATTCATAGTGTTTTACTGACAGGTAAAGAAAAAATGTAATATATCTAGATGTGTCCTAGGTTTTGTTTCACCGAGGGCTGTCAAGGAAATCACTGAAATAATGAATTTTAAAGGAAGAGACCACTTTTCCTATAAATTACAAACAATGAATTCAGAACTATGTTAATAAAATCTAGAGGGCATGTCTACATGTTCATAAATATGCCATAATTATGGTGCATTATATTTAAAACCTATAATAACAGGTACTAACTTAATGCACCATAATCAGTGCTACTGCGCATTAGCACAGATGAATGCTTTTTAGGTGATGCTTAATGCCCATTGGAGTAATCTACTGTGCATTAACATGGTTTTTGCGGGATGTGCTAATGTGCAGTAGAGTTAGAATTGTACATTGTGGAACAACTGCATTTTGGTTCTAATTTAATTGCGCCTTTTGTATCATGTCTAGTGTCAAGATGCAATAGATATCACAACATTCATAATATAAGTCTCCAAATAATACAGCAATGATTACTTTAAACAGTGCTCTTTCTATGCAGACTCCCAACTGATGGGCAGGCCATGAAGTTGTGCCTTACCACATCCACATTCACTAATAGGGCTTCTGCCTTCTTAATGCTCTGCAGAAGACTCTTGTGCTGGTGGATTTGTGCAAGTGAAGATCCCATGGACCTAGAACCAGCCTGTAACTAATGGATATCTCTGTCCCAGACTGGCAGAGCTGATACAGACATCTCCTCTCCACAATATGTAGAAATACATTTTAAACTATGAAAATATTTTATCTTTATAGTGGGCTCAGAAAATCAGAGTAGTTTGATTCAAACGATTTCCTCAATCAGATGTATCAGAATCAGACAGATATAGGAATTAGTTTGGACAGCTCTTCAAAACGTGTTCTAAGATTCTCCATATTTTTTATGGGGTTGGGGAAAAAAACACTATTAGACTTTCTTCAGAATTTTAGTCTCTCTCCTCTGCTGTCAGCTCAAAATCAGAAATGTTTTTTTTTAAACAAGATAAAACAAAACAAAGCAAGCAAGCAAAGAAACAAATAAAACTCCATGAAGTGGGAGGGAGAAGGGACCAACCAATCTCTTTGCACTCCCTCTGCCTGTCATTAAAATCAGTATAGCCTCCAGTGTTTCTACACAAACAGAAATACCGTAAGACCACTCAGTCACAGACAATAAAATACACTTGCAGCTGCAAATGTAGGCACAGGGGTATGTCTACATAAGATGCATAACTACACAGTAGTGTAGTTTACTGCACAGTAAACACATGCGTCTACATATGCACATGCTTACTGTGCAGTAAGAAACACTAATCACAAGTAAATTTGATACCTGCAAATGCAGGTATCAAATTAACTTGTGATTAGTTACTATGCAGTAACACACATGTAGATGTGGCCCAGGAGCAAATTTACTCCCAGGTCAGCCCTACCACTAGGGGGCCAGCCTCAGGCAAGCCCCAGGGCTCTGGACTGTGAGCCTTTCCTGTCCTAGGGCTGGGCTGCCTCTATGGCCTCCCCTGCCTCAGCCTTTAAAAGCCTGTGGGCATTTTGAGCCCTGGGGCACACCACCAGGCAGCCTAAGTCAACTCCAGGCCCTGTGTCCCTTAGGCTGCAGGCTAGCCTTACCAGCCTGCCTGCATCCTGGCACCACTGCTTGGTGCCACAGTGCTGCGCACCTGTCAGGCCCACAATATCCAGGTCTTCAGGCTGCTGCAGGCTCCAGCCAGGCCTGCCAGCACCCAGGCCCAGCTGCAGGCAGCTTCTGGTCTGAGCCTGCAGGTGGTGTGTGGCATTGTGTTAGCCACATGGATGTCACTCCTATGCTGGGCCCCTGCACTGGGTGCTGCAGGTAGCTGCCCCAACTTGGCAACACAGGGATTGTTGCACTGCAGCCCAGAGAGCTGGCATGGGACCCAAGAAGGCCTCATCCTCACTGACATCTGTGTCCATCCATGTGCCCACCATCCGGATCCCCAAATGGTAGCAGAAGGAGACTGGTGACTTTGTGGTGCTGTGGGGCAAGATGGAGGTGCAGTGCACCCAGTTTGAGCTGGGTGGGTGCTCCAAGACCCATGTCTATGAGGGGTTGTCAGACTGGATACAGGAGTGTGGGCACAACCAGTCAGCGTGGCAATGCTGCATTAAGGTCAAGGTGTTGCAGCACATTAGGTTGCCATCAACAACCACAATTTTCATTCTGGAAGTGCTCATAAGTCCATGGCCTTTATGTGGCCAATGACAGATGTTATTGTGCCCCAGGACCCAGGCCACAGCCATGCTGTCTACAGCAGCACAGGTAGCCTGCCTGAGTCCCCGCCCTGGCTTGGTACCCATGGTGACACATCACCAGGGGAGGGCCACTCAGGCATCCAGCAGCCCATCCCACCAAGCTCCCCAGCTACAGTCTCCACCAGCAGCTTAGGGAGCCTGGGCCAGCACCTGCTGCACCAGCTCTGTAGCCCCATCCCCCACCACGAAGTGCAGCCACCCAAGAGACTACTGGCCACCAGCTGTGCCAGCTTCTCCTGGGGAGGAGGCTTCCAGGCACTCACCTGCCATGCCCTGCCTTCTGAGGACACTGCCCGCAGCTGCATGCCATCACTAGCCCTTGCTCCATGATTATGGAGTCGAGGCTGGGGAGCCTGTTTCCTGTTTAGCTCCATGAGCTCCCTTGCCTGTTCCCCACCCAGCACTCATAAAACTGAGCAGGGAACAGGTTCCCCAGCCCCTGCTAGCAGAGCGCTCCCAGTGCCAGATCTACAACTGTAGGGCTGGCACTGGGAAAGCCTTATTTCCTAGCCCGATCTCCACAGTCATGGGGCTTGGGCTGGGAGGTAAGGGTTCCCCAGCCCCCAGGTCTCTGATCGTGATAGTGAAGTGGGGACTAGGACATAAGCATCTTCCAGCCCCAACTCCCCAATTGCAATCTCAGAGTGGGGGGCTTGGAGTCTGGATTTGCTCCAGGTCAGGCATCTACACAAGTGCTACTGTGCCCTTACTAATCAAAAGTAAATTTGCTACTTGCATTTGCAGGTAGCAAATTTACTCTTGATTGGTGAGGTTTACTGTGCAGTAAGCATATGCATGTGTAGACACACATATTTATTGCACAGTAAACTACACTACTGTGCAGTAAAGCATCTTGTGTAGATGCACCCACTAAATAACTCATTAAGGACTCGTTTTCTGATATTTATGTAAGCTTGGCCTTGTGCTGGTATATAAATGTAGAAACTCCCTAACATTGCATGATCTCCATGTTGACCTGGTGTCAGGCTGCAGGTGATTAGTGGCATATTGGATTATTTCAGGAGATTTTTTTTTGAAAAATGAATTGGCCAGGTAACAAGTCAGCATCTGGAGACAAGAGACAGTTCTCAGTGGATATTTAAGTGTGTAGGACTAACAGTACCTCTATTAGTAACTTATTTTTGTAATGTAATACTTTGTGGGTTACTTCATTCCCTTGCCTAGCAGACCTACAACAAGGAAGGCAAAAGTTCAAGATTTTCTGTGAAACTCTTCTCATGGATACATGGAATTTTTCCACTAGGAGTTAAGTGAGATTGTGGACAAGAAAGTGTGTCTTTTGAGACCTCTGTGGATTCTTGGTTCTTCAGAGAAAGGACACACCACCTCTGCTTTATGCCAGTCATGATGTCCAGCTTTCCACTGGCATTAGTTCTGCTTTCCTTGTCCATGCAACTTTCCTCCAAGGAAGGGGGAGTGGGTATTATTCTAACTAGTGGCAGTTTAAATTACCATGACAATATCCATCTGGACCCCCACTGTGCTAGAAATGGGCACATTAAACAGAATGAATGCTCCTTACCAAAGTATTTCCTTTGGTTCTCACAGAAGCACAAAGGTTGGTGATTTTTTACTGGTTTGGAGGAAAGGATGATGCATTTTGCTGCTTTGGGGGCATTAGCATATCAATTTGCTTTTGCTTGCTGTCGTCCTTTTTCTGCAGTGGAGGGGATCATAAGGTTATAGAGGAAGAACCTATAATACTGTTTGTTAGCTTTCAAAAGTGTCATTTGTCACTTTGCCAGCCAAGGAAAAAGGAGACTATAATACAACAGAGGTTACAATTTGTCTCAAATAAACATTTAACTTAGATTTAATGAGCTAGGTCCTGTATATTAATTAAGTCTAAATTGTTCATTGAAAGCCACTTTCTGAGATTTTTTTCTTGCCATCTGGTTAACTTATTTTAAATGACAAAAGCAATAAGTACTTAATTACATTCCTATTAATACATTTTAATTTCTGAAACATCTGAGGTTTTTAATGGGTGTTTCACAAGGTATAATGAAAGAACTGAGATTTTATCATCTAAGAATAATTGCTTTCGTTAAGTGCTTTGCTACAGTGAGTAGATGGAGCCCTCCTCCATGTCAGTGGAATTCTGTGATACAGACATGAATAAAGTTTTGATATTCAGTGTGTATAATAGCATTCTTAGAGTGAAAAATGGAGTCCTTGTGGGTACCTTCAGAAGTAGATATTATGTTTCTTGCTTCTAGTGGTTTTACTCAATAAAGTGGAATCTTACACAAAAGATTAGAGACTTTGGGGTTTTTTTTTAATGATGTTTCCTTGCACCAGGAGGCTTGCGTGTAGCATAATATTAAAGGAGATCAGATGTTATAAGGGGAGACCACATTGTCTAAAAATCCAATAAACATTAATATAATCTAAAGTTTAACAGAGCCACATCTACCTCCCTACAAGTGTCAAGAGGCAGTCTGCCTAACACAAGAATATTTTATGGATATCTATATTTTACATTGTGATACAATCTAAAGCTACTTAGTCTAGTACCTGTGGAAATCTACATAAGAGAATTTTTTTCTGTTGAGAAGAGCAAAGTAGCTTGGAGGCAGAGTAAATTACCTGACATGGAGCTCTGAGTTTTTAGGATCATAGGCACCACTTGAGGTCATCTAGTCTAGCCTCCCAGGATCATCCCAGACTAAAACGTCCTGGTCAAATACCAGTCTAACCCGCTTATGAAAATTTCCAGGGATGAAAACTCCACAACTTCTCTAGGTAGGCGGTTCCAGGGTTTAACCACCCTCAGAGTTAGAAAGTTCTTCCTAATCTCCAACCTAAATTTCCTTGGCTGCAGTTTGAGGCCATTGCTCACAGGCCCCGCACCTGTCCCACCACCTACCCCTCGCTTTCCCTCATTGTCTGACCTCCCACTGCCTGTCCTCTATTACCTCCCCCTGCCACCTATTGCCTCCTGCCCCCGGCCATCTCACTGCCTGCCCCCTACTGCCTCCTCCACTGCTTGCCGCCCTACTTTCTCCCGCACCACCTGTGTCCCATCACCTGTCCCCTTGCCACTGCTTCCCCCACTGCAGCAGTGGACGGATGAATTTAAGACAACCCTACAATAATTAGATTCTATACACAGAAAATTGTAACAAGTTTATACATTTTCCATGTAGAAAATCTAATTATTGAAGGTGGTGGTGGGGGGATGTCTCATCTTAAATTGACAGTTGTCTTGGATTTGGGTAAATATGTGTATCCAGTTTACAGTACTTTCATCTAATCTGTACTTCTTTAGCTTAGTAATAAGAATATTGTGGGAGACTGTGTCAAAAGCCTTGCTGAAGTCAAGTTATATCACATCCACTGCTCTCTTCCCAGTTTCTCATCAGGGACCTTACTAGATCTCCATGAGTTCTCAGAGCATTTATCTTAATGGGTCTGAAATTACCTCAGCCAGTTCCTTCAGTACCTTAGGGACTATCCTATTCAGTCCTGCTGCCTTGAAAATTTCCAGCTTCTCTAACCAATCCTTAGCCTGTTCTTCCACTACTCCAGGCTGTTTGTTTCCTTCCCTGTCTCTTGTGGCTAGACTGCTTTGGGTACATGAGCTATTGTATTTAGTTATAGCCTGACACTCATAGCAAGAGTGTAGTATAGACATATTTTAAATCTTACTATTCATTTTATTTCAGCCTCTCTCTTCATCCAAGTCCACCAGAAACCCAGCAAATGAGGGAAAGGACCCTTATGACAATATCTACTGTAAATCAGTCAATGGGTGCAAAACACCAAAGAAAAGCAAAAGCCCACAAATAAAAATGGAACATAAACAAATTAAAAGAAAAAAACCTCCATGAAGTATTTTTTTTACTGCTGCTCAGCTTTCAGTTCAAGCATGGCATTAACATACAATCCATAGAATAGATAGGAAGAGCACCAGAATGGCTACTGGAGTTTCTAAGACATAGAGAGACAGGAGGCACATTGAGATTCCTCTTTGTGAAGTATAAAGTATCTGGGATGGCCAGCCAGCTTAGCTACTTGGTACATGGGGACATGGCTTTGCTTTCTTTTTGTGGTCTGGCCTTGCTTCCTAGGCTGTGTGAAGGCAGGAAGAAAAGGTGTTGGGACTGCTGTGACAGTGCTGGGGTGACAATTTTCCCTTGGCCTTCAGTGATCAGTGTAAGTATAGGGAAGTTCCTTGTAGCAGAAGCTGGTCTTTAGTATTTTCCCTGCTAAATAATGAAACCTTTTAAAAAAAAATTGTCAGTAATAATAGATGGAAGGAATCATCCTGCTGATTGTTAACAGAAGTTTAGAAATTCATCACATTGTACAGATCATCTAGATCCACCTTTCCTTGCCCCCTAGTTGTGAATGTAGTTCCTTATGTGCTACTAGCTAATTGTCCATCAAGAATGATGGATTCAGGGAGTGTTTACATAGTCTCCCCTCTCCCCCTGCTCACCCTTCAGGGCTGACCATGTAAAGACTCCCTCTGCCACTGCCACCTCCTCCTCCAGCCTCTGGCATGAACCGGGGGTCTAAGGCATGCACCACTGGTGAATCAGTGTTGCCCACTGGTTTGCAAAGTGGCCCAATGAATATGACAAGGGTGTCACATACTCTCTTCTTCATTCAGTTTGGTTTGAATCAGAATTATTAAATTACCCTCTAGCTGTCTGCACTGCTTCTGAGACATCTGCTAATTGCAACATTCAAAGCTGCAGAGCAATTTTTCAAGCTTCAAACATTAAGAAAAAATCAAAGCAGAATATGACTGGGAATTTGAGTGACCTGGGAGCACCTTCAGAGATGAGTGGGCAGGAAGCTGAAAAAGCCCTTCAAGGCCACAAACATTTAGTGAATGTGCAATTATATAATTACAGATTCAACATAAGAATTCCTAAGCGTATGTTCTGAGGGTTTCAGAAAGTTTTTATACATTTGTGATCTTGTCTAATGGAATGTTCCTTTCCAAATTTATTTGACTGTCTCACATTGCTACATACATTATTGAGCCCCTAAATCAATTTTGGACTGAATGAAAGACTTCAACGTCAATTTTTGAAACATCATAATAAAAATAATAAACAGTAAGTAAGATAATAGATTCAGAATTTGTCTGCATTTTAAATACATTCTTAAATGAGGAAATAATGCATCAGAAAAAGTTGTATTAACTGCTAAAATGTTAACACATAATGCAGAATAAACTTTATGATAAAAATATGAAATGTAAACTAGAAAACAAAATACAATTCTATATTTCCTGTTTCCACACATTCCTTTTTTCTTTTGCAATTCTTTTTCCTTCCTTCCTTCCTTCCTTTTCAGAATGTTAACAGCAGCAGGGTAGTAGCAGGAAATGCAAAGTGGAAAACCATGTAACTGGGCATGTCTACACATGCATTTATGCTGGCTTAAATTTACTGTACAGTAAATTATTGCGCAGAAGGTGGGAATAGGCTGGCATCTACACATGCAAGCATTAATGCGCATTAACACTGTGAGTGGACTGACCTGGTACTAAGTAATACAAGTATCAAATCTATGCACAAATTGGCATAAGTCACCACATTTACTGCACAGTATGAGCATGTACATGTAGACATGCTTCCGTACTGTGCAGTAATTTCAGTTACTGTTCAGTAAATGCACGTGTGTAGACACGCCCACTGATAATCATATTCTGGTCATGAATTCTTTGCTCTCACTTCACACACTTTTTCTCAGCCCAGCCAGGGAACTGGATTATATCACAGTTTTCATTTCAATAACCCCAGTTATTTTCCCTCAGTGCCACTCTAGTAACTTCTAGATTTATACCAGTGAATCAAGCCCACTTTCTTAATTTTGCCCAAGCCTCATACACAGCTGACAATTACACTGCAACAGCAAAGATTTTGAGTTAAGACTTATACTTTTGGTAGATGTTATTTCCATCAAGCAACAGGTACACTTCATGTGTTCACAGGGCAAGCAAGCTATCCAGAAGGAGAAAAAGTGCCCTGGGAACTTGTTCTTTCAGCACTCACCAGCAAGGGGAGCTGGATTGCTGCTGGCAGGGGCTGCCTGTGCTACTAATGAGAAGTGAGCTTTGAGCTCACCAGTGTAACTCTTCCTGGGTGAAGAAGCTGCTTCTCAATCTTTATTCAGAGCAGAGGAGACTTGTGTGATGAGGAGAGGGGACAGGAAGAGCAAGGCTCAAACTTTCCCAGGACACCTTATGGGGTGCTTTTGTGCATCTACTTTTACTTTCTCCTCATCTTGTCCTGCCCCCAGTTTTTTTGCATATATCCTCTCCCTGCAGCAGGGACCCAGCCTGGCCCCGCACTTTTTGAGGTGATGATTGCTGGGGTACTGCACAGTCCATGAGATCCTGGGCTGTCCCTAAGGCAGGTGATGGGCCCATGGGCAGGCAGCATACCTGGGCAAGGCAGGGAAGGAGAGGCAGACAGATTCCCGACACACCTGTCCCACAGGCAGGGCTGAAATCAGAAAGCTGTGCTCCACTTGAACTCAGAGCCTCTATGGGGCCAAGAATGAATGGGTAGCATGCCCAGCTCCATTTAGAGCCTGGCGGCCACAGCTGCAAACAATTATTAGCCCCACAGGGGCTTTCAGCATCTGGAAGTGGCCACAGGGCATGTGGAGGCATACAGGAGTTTGGGTTGGCTTAGGTTAACCCAGAACTCCCCTTATAGGGCAGTGCCAGCCCCAGGAATGGGGAGGCACTGATGTAAGCACAGGACTACACTGCTTCCCTCCACCGGAGCCAAGGGCATCTCATCAGAGGCCAGGCTGGCTCTGGCTTTCATGGCAAGAACCTGACCACTCTGTGGACACTGGATTCCAAGTACCTGCAAGGGCCCTACAGGGGTTCATAGTGCCCATGGCCCCAAATTACACACAGGGGTTGGCTCAATACAGGCTTGAGAATCAGGCTTGTGCCTGGGGGTGAACCCCAAAAAGCCTTGGCTGCCTGAAGGGAAGGGAGACAAACACTGTAAGGCTGAATCTAGGCCCATGAATAGACAACAGACATGATTATTTATATTATATGACTATTAATTATGATGTGGTATGGACATCATTGGCAGTAAACCTTCACCAGAGTAAAGGGCTCAGCCCACATAGGTCCCAGATCATTTTTTTTTCTTTCTGAGTCAGGTCTTTCTTCTGTTACATGAAGACAGACACACCAATACCATCACCAGAACATCCAAGTGAACAGGGGTGAGGTGAAGGGTAGACAAAGCCCCACAGGAGGTGCTCAGACAGTAAGACCTGCGCCCATCTCAGTGTCCCACCACTATGGTCAGGTACCACTTCCTGATATCCTTTTCATTACCAGCAAGGTGTGGTGGATGAGAAAGAAGGGCTAAACACCCACTGAGAGTGTGGCACCCAAACCCACCCCAGTGTGACCCTTCTGCCCAGGCCCCACTACACTGTGCTTCTCTCAGATTCCTATATGTGGAAATAAAGCATATTGAGTGTTTGTTTACACACACTGGCTGTCATAGGGAAGAGGTCCTAAATGGTTCCTTATAGAAGAAGCCTTGAAGACTGGCTGGGAAAAAGGAAGAGAGGAAATGAGTTATCGCATCTCCTGCTGACACATTATAGGGCAACAGAGTTCAGCATGAGTCACAGGGAGTTCACTTGCAGGAAGTGTAGAGGGGGAGTGAGTACTCCATTCTGACATGCTGGAGGACCAGGCCAAACACTATCACCATATATGTAACGTGCCACATGTTCAAACTAAAGTACAATGCAAATCAGCTGCAAAGATATTCTACATTTAACAAGTAGCATATCTGAGGCTGAATCACCATTTTGTGGCTCATTTTTGGGTGATAAATTGCTTAAACATGTGGTGTGTTACAATTGATTAGGGCTGTGTGAAACGTCAGTAGCTGATTCAATTTGGAGGAGATTTGGCCCCATTTGGCGGCTGAATCTCTGCATCTGAATCTCCAAATCTGAATATTTGAAGCCTCCAATTCAATTCAGAAAAGATTTGGAAAGATTTGGAAATTCAGAAGGCAGGCTTGCAGGAAACAGAAACTGAGAAGAGGGAGGGGGAGGAGCGGGGAAAGACTGCTCTGATATTGACATCTGTAGCTGGTCAGTGACTGTGATCTGTCCCTGAGTTCCCTTCCAAACACAGTGCTCTGGGTGAGGGACATAGAAACAACATATAAGGCTGTATGTAAAGTGATTTGTGCCTTTTTTGGGCTGTGTCTCTTAGACCAGCAGCATCTGAAAGGCTTCCTAACTAGTCTCTTGGTAGCAAGCTAGTCTCTCTTCTGTGTTTTCCCTGACAGTGTGTTATCACTGTGCAGGAAAGCACAACATATATTACAGACACATACACAATTTGCAGCACACCAAACATTATGAGGCATGATGGAAAGGCAGGTGCCAGGTCTTCTGGCAGGCCAGGGAGAGGGGGCAGGGGAAGAGCTGCAAGTCCCCTCCCCACCCCACCCCACCCCACCCAAACATAGATGCACACTCTTTCCTGGCAGCTATGAGTCTTTTGCTGCTAGTGGGAGCAAGGAGGTGGGAGCAGGGTTTGCACCTGCACCATCTCCACTAACACCAGTAATAACCACCAGCACCAGCATGACAGTCTCCACCCCAATTTCAGTTTTCAGCATGAGCCTTCCAGTGTCAGAGGAGACGCTGGCTCTGTAAGCAGTGGAGCTGAGTGCCATAGCTAAGGAAATTCTGGGGAAACAGGGGTAATCTGAGTTTGTGCTCCACACCCCACAAAGTTCCCCTAGAGGCAGGTCTCCTTCTCTGGAAGGCACTTTGGAGGAGGTTGTGGAGGCACGTAGCTCAGCTCCTCCTGTTGTTTGGCTTCTGCCTGGTGAGGAGAGAAATAAGACAGGATCCACACCCTCAACCCAGAAATGGGTGGATAGTGTAGTGTGGGATAATTCTGATGTGGCAGATGATCACAGGTATGCTACCTGCCAGCACTGCTGAAAGCAGATCATCTGGGGCAAGGTGGTGAAACATTTCACCACCACGGAAATGCTGCTGCATCTCAGGAGGCAGTACCCACCTTGCCCTTGTTCCTCCTCAGCCTGGTACCAATGGGAGAGTGCCCAAAAAGAACTCCCTGTCTCACTCCAAAGCCCCTGCCCCAAGAAGCAAAGGCAGGCCACCATGGACCAGTGGGAGAAAGGCAGAGACAAAGGGGAACATGTTCCCAAGGCAAGCGAGGTCACCCAGAGCATTGCGGATGTGATTGCTGTTGATGGGCAGCCCTTCTCTTTTTTTGAGCATCCAGGGTTCATGTGGCTCATGGTGCTCGTGGCCCCATCCTACCAAGTGCTCACATGCACCACCTTTAGCAGGATGGTGGTGCCTTCCCTGTATGAGGCACTTGAGGGAAGAGCTGTGGAAGGCAGTGCTGCAGGTAGCTTTGGACTTCATTTTGGACATCTGGAGCAGCCAGGGTGGAGCTCACACCTACCTCTCCCACACAGGGCACTGTTGCAATCAGTCAGGGCGTTGGTGGGCTCTCCTTCAAGCAGATGTGATCTATGAGTCCCACATGGCAAGGGAGACCATAGTGGCCATGAACCGTTTGGTGCAGGGCTGGCTCTTTGGGTAGGGCAAGCTCACCTGTGGATTCATGGTCACCGACAATGGGGCCAATATGGTGAAGGTGGTACGTGATGCCAATTTTGTTGGCATTCACTGTGTGGCATACAAGTTCCACCTCATAGTAAGGGGTGCCTTGGAGCGGGACAGAGTTCCTGGTGATGGCACCATCACTACCAGCCAGCTCATTTCAGAATGCAGGAAGGTGGCAGGCTACTTCCACCAGACCATCAAGGGAGACAACATGACATGGGCCAAACAGGCAGAGCTGAGCATCTCATAGCACAAAATCATGCAGGATGTGGAGACTCGTTGGAACTCCATATACCTGATGCTTGAAAGGCTGGTCAAGCAAGAGAAGGACATTCATGAGATGGCCTTGGTTGAGGTGATTTGGATCAGTGGCCCCCCTGGCAAAACAGAGTGGGATACCATCTCTCAGACCTTGGTGGTCCTCAAGCCATTCCTTGAGGCCACCAAGAGCCTCAACACCGGTGATGCTCTCCTTAGCCAGGTGATCCTCATAGTGAAGGAGCTTGAGAATGAAATGGAGAAGTTCCAGGGGTTTGATGTTCCTGGCAGGGGCAAGCCGCTTTCACCAGAGGTGCATGCACTGGTGAAGCAGCTGAAAGAGGGCATAAAAAAATGGGTGGATCCATTGCGGTCCAGTATGGTCCACATGCTGAGGGGAATGTGTGACCCAAGGGTGAAGGGGAGCATCTGCAGCAGCAAAACCCTGGTTCACTGGATGGAGGTGCTGGTGAACAGAATCAGGGAGGCAGAAGGGCAGAGGCAGGGGAATGTGGAAGAAGGGGATCCACTTTCCTGTGCCAGCACTCCAACCACCAGCCAAGCTCCTCCACCACAGTCACTGCCAATGTTGGCCAAGGGCATGGTTTCAATGCTGGGGTCCAGAGGCACCAGACCTCACCATCTGGCAAGTAGCACAGAGGTCTCACTGGCTACTTATCTCACCGAGGACATGGAGCTGCTGTACTGTGTCCCGTTGGCCTATTGGGCAACCTGCGGCCAGGTGTCGCAGGATCTGGCCATGGTTGTCCAGGAACACCTGTCCTGTCCACTGACCAGTGTTTCAAGCAAGAGGGTGTTCAACATTGCTGGCGATGTTGTGACACCCCACTGCACCTCCTTGGATCCTCGTTTGGTGGAGCAGCTGGTGTTCCTGAAGGTGAACCTCCTGCTGCTGAGGTTTCACAAGTTACACATGCAGATGGAGTGAGTGCCATCCTCCTCACTCCACACCTATTTGCTTTTTAAATTTGTTTCCAGAACTATTTAATGCCCTGATCTCAAAGCTGGAGGCGGCTGTTTAGTTTCTCACCAGCCAGCAGGGGAAGAACATCTCCCTGATGAGCTCCCATTCTAGGAAGAACTTGGAGGTATGGGCTGGGGATATGGGGAAGGAGGAGATCCCAAGTCCTGGGTATGACCTAAAACTGCACCCTACCGGGGTAGGGAGGCCTGGTGGGACTACCTGTGGCATGGCAGCCTCAGGAAATGCTGGGACCACAAACCTCTATGGTGAAAGGTGGGTGGTGGGCACCTGATAACCTCCAGCCACTGCATGCATGCACAGTCCTGGCTGGGGGAAAGCCCAGACCTGTAAGATCTTCGAGAGGCCTGAGGCTTACAGTTGCAGTGGAGTTGTGAGGGTGAGAACAGGTAGGTGGCTCAGACCTGACCTGTGGAACCCTCAGTTGGTCTGTTCTGGGGCCAGAACCCAAAGGGGGAGGGGGTTGAAGGGCCAGGGCCACATGGTGAAGAATGCCCAGAGCAAGAGGTTTGGGATTCCAAGTGGCCTGAAGGTGGGTCCAGGGCCTAAGGAGGAGCCAAAGGTCCCAGAGAGGGGACCACAGCTGGAGGGGGTGAAGGAGGCAATCTGAGAGGCATGGTCCACAGGGTAGGAAAGGTATGGAGCTACGGAATGGATGTTACCGATAGACATCAGGTGCCTATATGGGCAGCCTTCTGCCTGGGTGACATCTGAATCAGTTTTCCATCAAGGTGTGGCAAATGAAAGAGGGGTGGGCAGTTCGCCCAGAACAGGGGGGTGGGCCAAGATCTAACTGGTGCTGGGAAAGTTCCCTGTTACAGGCTACCATCCCTACTGTATTTATTCCACTCTGCCTTAAGACACACAAGGCAGACAAGGCTGTTTGGGTCAATCTGATATCTTTTATTAGACCAACTGAATAGTTGGAGAAATATATCTTAGGAAGCTTTTGGGTTTAAAAACCCTTCATCAGGCTGAGGAAGCAGCTGCAGTCAGTGTGTGCTCTTCCTGGATGGAATAAATAATAAAGTAGCCAGAGGCTGGTATGCATACAAGATAGCCAGTCAGTGAAAATGTAAATTGAGGCATCAGGGGGTGAGAGACAGGCTGGGAGGGAGGGGTGAAGGGGAGTGTAGGGGGTAAAAGTGGAGAGGTACCTGGGGAGTCAGATGTCAGTCAGGTTACAATGTGTCATAAATCCAATGTCTATATTGAGTCCATGAGTTTTTATATCTAGGAGGTTAAGGAAGTGAAGTTCATAGGCTCATCTGTGAAAAGTATTTTGTAAATTCCCTTTGAGGATAAGGACTGAGAGATTGGAGAGCAAGTGGTTTTCTTGTGAGAAATGTGCCCCCACTGGTAAATGTTCTTATCTTTAATAGCTTTCCAGTGTGCATTCATTCTAGTACACATTTATTGTTTGATCTCTCCTACTTATTTTCCATCAGGGCATTTGGTGCATTGGATGAGATATATAACGTTTCTGGAGGGGCAGCTGTAAGATCCAGGAATGGTGATAGTTCTGTTGTGGAATGTAGTAATTGTGGGGCACTGGAGATATGTTGACAGGTTTTGCATTTCTTGTGATGGCATGGTATGGATCCATTTGGTTTGTTTTGGGCTGTAGAAGTTTGCTTATGGTGATGAGGTTAGCGAGGTTCAGTGCTTATTCAAATTTACAAAGTAAAATCTAAGAAAAGTTGAGTCATTTTGGAGTTTTCATATAAAGACCCAGTACAAGATAGGAAGGAGATTAGGGTTGCAACTGAATGGTTAACTTGTGGGAAAAGGACAGGCTTTTTATGTTCAGTAGCTACCTTTTGTAAAGTAAGTCAAGTTAAAAATAAATCTTATCTCCTAGAAATTAAAGGGATCTTCTTATATATGTGTGTGTGTGCATGCACACAGATGAGGAGAGGGGAGGTGATGCACAATGTTAAAATGAAAAAAGTGACCACAGAATAGTATCTTTAAGAGACCATTTTGGATTTTTCCAATTTATTTACTGTCTTAACTATGTTTTTCATGATTATGGCTAAATGATTGCTTAATAAAATTGTGTCTTCTGTCTCTATATCCTCACTTGTCTTTCTCAAGATTTTTGCAAGACAGGATATAGTGGTTTATAAAGGCTATGGTATATAATGGCTACCTGGGAACACCTTTGTGGCATGTTCAAGTCAGAAGGTCAGTTCCATTGGCTGTATGACAATTCTGTCTTTGGCTTTGAATTTTGGGATTAGGAAGATGTAGCTAGGTGTACAAAATACAGCATCCTGAAGAAGAGTGTATTGCATTTGAAAGCTTTTTGAAGTCTATCCCAGTCATGCAGCTGGTTCAGTAAAGGATATTACCCACAAAAATCCTTGCCTCTAGAAACATTTAAGCTGCTCTAATTTAATTTACTTTGGGTGCACCTATACGTGCAATGAAGCAATGAACTTCATTGTGGTTTGCCAAGAGTTTATTGCTTCAGGGTCAGTGTTTATACATGTGTCAAAGACTGCAGCATACTGAACTGGGGCAGCCCAGCCCCAGCTGGAAGGAGGTCTTGTGGGGGTCAGCTTGCCAGCCTGGAGCTTCTCCCCCAAGATCAACATGATACAGAGGGGTTAGTTGGAGCATAAAGGTATTACAATGCACGGCTAACCAACAGGCATGTTCTGCACTGTAGCACACTTGTGCCCCAGCCAGCCCTGGTTGCCATCTACACATGCATGGAGGTGGATAGTACATTTCTCTACCATAGGATAGTACTTGTGTTGGGCAGTACTATCCTACAGAGGAGTTAATTAGTTTACTAAAGCCTAATAGGTAATACTCTGCAGATGTAGATGGTGATGCTTTGCTGTGGAGCTAATTAGTCAACTCCTCAGGAAAACATCTCATGTCATTGCATCCACTGTGTAGTGTCAAGGAAGGTCAGGTAGATCAAGAATTGAAGGTACAAGGATAGCTTAAAGAATCTTTTGCAGTCCTTGTCTCAAGTTCTGTTGAGAGCAACTTGGCTGCAGCTCAGCATTTGGGTAAGTATTTTTAGGTTACAATAACTCATCAAGTTATTTGTTCTACTTTACTACTCAGTTGTTAGTGACTTCTTTTAAACTACAATCCAAACACTATACTTACCACCACAGCTCCTAAAACTGTATTCCTCCCAGATAGCACCCTAAAGATAACAAATTTAAGGGTGAATAGCTTAAAATTGTATTTTTAAGGTGCATTAAGGGTGCACACATGTAGATACACACCCT